>NC_140931.1:115675568-116313425 GCF_014529385.1 Adiantum capillus-veneris
CGAGCATTTGAAAGTCTCGTGGTTGTGTTCTCGATATTGAAAGTATAATCCAAATCTTTGAGTTCTTCAATCCACGCTTCTAAATCTTTGCATATCTTTCTTATGCCATCAAAATCTTTAAGCTTAGCCTTCGTTAAGAATGATTTGGTTGTCGCTTCTCCCATATCGTCATCGTTTCTTTTGGCGGTACCCCAGCGCCGCCACGATGATTATTGTTTCCAGGTGGATTAGCATGGTTTTCACCTTCATGTTGGCCATCAAGGTCTACATAGATATCAAGCTCTCGTGCTGCTTTGCCCCGCAGAGCCTCAGCACGCTCCCGATTTGCAATTTTCAGATCTTCTCATAGTCGCCGAATCAGGTCTTCTTGCTCCTTCATCCTCCTCTCGTATCCTTCCATGTCAAGAATCAACCGCTTGCTCTGATACCAATTGTCACGGGAACCGAATAATAGAAATCGATAGAAAAAGATAGAGAAAGAGATCTTTGTATTGATGAATCTTTGTAGAGTTTTGATATAACAGAGGAGCAAAATATATGGGCGCACTCCATTGTACAGAGCTCGAACCTCCCGACCACCCCCGAGCTTCAGTTCGCTTGCATGCAGCGTCTCACGCGCACTCGCACTCGCACTCGCACTCGCAGAAGAAGAGATCGGTGAATGATTCCTAAACGCACCAGCCGTCGTGCTTTTATCCTTCTTTTCCTCGAAAAGCCTGCACGATTTTTGCACCAAGTATACCTTCATAATCTCAATTGCCATACTCTACCATGAAGAAACAATCCACTTCTTGGTTGATAGCAGGGAGAACTGTATGATGTTGTATGTCTGTCTGTCCCTGTGTACACTACACTGCTGCTGTCTTCTGTTTGTTTTCATCATAACTTTTACAAACAAACTCAGAACAGAGCTATCCAGGTACTCAAAACGACGGGAATAGGTATGGTCTACAAGGTAGCGTGGACAGAATTGCGAAAAACATCTTTGTTTGGTTAAAAACGCAACTTTTAGGTCGCGACTCATAAAACCGCTATTTTTGGGTCTCCACTACTTTTACAACTTATTTTAAGCCTACCCATGCATTTTAAGCTAAAACACATAAATATAAAACATTGATATTAATACAAATCTCAATTTTACTGTTCATAGACAGACTATCTGTTATTCATTAATCTTTATCAAATCCGTCTTTAGTGTATTATTTAAAAAAAAGAATATATGTTCTCTCTTAATATCTCAACTCATTCGTATAAGCTCTATTTAATAGACTATTCAAAAATCTTTCAAATCGTGCTAACGAAAGATATGCCCTGCTACATTCTTTTCGACTTTAAGAACTTCAAAGACTAGTCCTATTACAATTACTCACACACTTTGTACATTCATTCAGGTTTATGCATGACCTTTCTAGAATTGTTAGTCTGTGAACAGTTTGTGTTCGTTTGCGTATATATATATAGATTTAAAACTGCTACACACAAAAACATGGGAGCTCTAGAGATGGACTCTATGCTCAAGATCTTGGCTATGGATGCAAATCCAAGCAAGTGAAAACTTTATCTTCTTCATCATCATCATATTTTACTACTATATTATGCTAAGCTATGCCAAGAGATTGCCCATGGAGTAAGCATAAATGATTCAACAAAAATTCTCTTGGTTGAAAAATACATCTTTCACCCTCCTTTATCCCTTATCCCACAGTTCTTTCTCCCTGATGGGGTGTTTAGGGCTTGGGAAGGAGGGTTACACCATGAGAACTTGAAGAGCATCATCTTCTTGCTTCAAGGAAAGCTTTGCAAGATCAAAAGATGTGTTGTAATCAAAGATCTCTTTGAGAGAGAATTATAGTAAAAAGACCTTTTGGAGGGGAGACCAGCCCCAATAAAATCTAGTACTGATCAAGTTGTCAATCTTAGTTGTGGTATTCTCTTTGAATTATGTGCAAGGTTTTTAATGTTCTAATGCGTGAATGTGCCTCTAGTCTCCTCTAAAGAATTCTCTTAAATAAAACTCTCTTCTTTTATGAGTTAAAATTGAATCTAAAGTAAGTATTAGATTCTCTAAAAAAATCAGCCAAAGTTAAACGCCACAGTTATGTCCACCCATGGCCCCCCCTTTACTAAGTAAGGTATTAACCACATGACCTCACTAAAGAGAGTGTCTCCAAGATAGGGTGGCCTAAATAGGGTGGCCTAGCCAAATGTGTTGATTCCTTTGGTTGTTGAGGAATACTTGAAAATTAATATTTAATGCTCTGCTCAAAAGTGGTGCACACAAACACACCTAAGAATAATATGATTTTTTAGCTTGATATTAGGGGCTAATGAAGCTCAAAAATTAATATTAGGGGCTTTTCATAAAGCATGCAAAGAGTGCTTTGAGAGGATGTGAGCAATGCAAAAGAAAAATGAAGTCGATGAAATAAATTGGAACTGCAAATTTCACAAAATTGGCACAAAAAGTATGCACTCTAAATGAGAGGGATTTAATTAATAAATTAGATATTGCTTCCAATCAATCTAGCATAGATGTGAGTGATTAATGCATGACCTAATTATGCCTCTAATCAACAATGGACTGGCTATGGAGGGTATAGGCTCGGTCGACTTGTACCATGAACATTCTTGTAGGTAGCAAAGCAAAATGATCGACTAAGATTATGTAGTGCTAATCACACTTAGGGTTGTGATACTAGTTGAAAGGGTTGGGGGGATTAACAAGACTAGCATTCATAGTAGTCTAATAAATTAACACATATCCACATAAGGCGGATGCACATTAATGTCCTGCACAACATTCTAGATGCCCTTTCACACAAGAACACACTTCATCATGTAAGCCCACATTGGGAAGTTATCTCTATTCAATTTTTCTTCATGATAGCAAACTTTTATGTTGCTATTAGCCATGGCAAGTGACTGCACCTGCTATGAAAACTGATTTGAAAGAGGAGAAAGAAAATACAACTAACATGTGCAACCAAAGATCACCCAAATTGTAGAAAGTGATTAGGGGGTGATAGAGACACTGGCTACCATGCTTGAGAGGAGGCAACCTGCTCTTATACCAATACTTGGAATTAGGGTTGTAGGGATGCACATACAATGTGGAAAAGATGAAGAATATTGCGAGGTCCCCAACCCCAAGAAGATTGGGGCGACTTGATAAAATGGCCTTCCATTATTCTCCTTTTCTGTTTGAAGACACCTTACTCCGTTTCCACAAAGTAAAGATACGAGCAACAGAAGAGAGGAAGTGTCACCCTTATTATGCCTCAACATGTCCACCATTTGGTTTGAGCTAGTGAAGTTCCCAAGTGACGGAAGAGTAGGTGCCCATAACACTCCACAAAATCTCTTCTTACAAATTCACTTGCATGTTGAAGATGAGAAATGGCCACAAATAAAACCTAGCTCCTGCCATGGATCTATAAATTAAGATAATGAGCAAAGAGACAACATAAAGGATTGAAAGATATAATCCTAAGAAACTCATGGCAAGAAGATAGAAAGAAAATAGAGGAAGATTGAGGTAAGAATATTGTAAGAGAAGAGGATATATTGTGCCTTATATAGATGAGTCACCTACTAGCAAAGACAGAATAAACGTTACCTAGAAGTTAAAGGTGTGACTTGCGGTTGAATATCTACACCTACCTTTATTGTTTCAAGATGAGGACACCTCCTTCTTTTTGTTGGGGCGTTTGTAAGCACCTCCTCCTAGCCATTACTTTTGACTACCACATCTAAGCCATCGGCTTTAAAAGAAAACGAAAATAGTATATAAAAAATGTTCAAGTAAATTTGGGTTCAATTCAAGCACCAAAGTATACTCACAAGAAATTTTTGGTTTATACCATGAGTGTTACCATATACACGTGGTGGTAGTCATGTGTGTGAACACATCAGGACCTTTGGGGAATTTTTCCCCTCGCTAGGAGGTTTTTTCCCACGTATTGTATATATGCCCATTACTCTAGGGATATCTTATCTTTTCATTGAACACTAAGTAAAAAACTCTATGTTGTGTACCTTGAGCTTCCTTCATCTTTTTGAAGCTGTGTGTGTTTTCTTGGAAAAAAGAATATGTGCTGCCATTATTGTAAAGCTAATGATCAATTGATCAAGCAGTGTCCTAAGTTGAAGGCCAAAGAGGCTAAGAAGAAAGAGGCCAGTTCCACTACTAATGATGGTTCCACTACAAATGCAGCTATTGTTGAGTCTTCTTTGAAAGGAGACTGTGATGTTGCTGTTGATGCAGAATGGGATTTTAGTGCAGAGTACACTTATGATCCTTGTGTCCATGATGCATGTTTGTCAGTTGCTGCAAATGCCCAAGTGTGGTACTTTGATAATGGTGCTACAAAGCACATTACCTCTCATCACGTGACTGGTTTACCTCTCTCAAGGATGTCCCTCATGGGAATTCAGTCATTTGTGCCAACAATGCCTCTTATCGAGTCAAGGGAGTTGGAAAGATTGTGATTACTACTAAAATGGTAGTTCTTTCACACTTGTTGATGCATTGTATGTACTTGGGATCAAGAATAATATTTTTTTTCTATCTGCACTTGCTAGACTTGGACTTGTAGTCAAATTTTTGGATGAGAGATGTATAGTACATGATCTTAGTTTTAATGATGAAATTGTTGCATCTGGCATTTTATGTTGTGGGATGTATAAGCTCACTTTTTATGACAAGTGTGGGCAGAATTTTGCAAATGAAGTTGTCGACTCAAAGACTATTTCAGATGCAAAACTTTAGTATACACATTTTGGGCATCTGAATTTTGCCGATTTTTTGTGTTTACAAAAATCTGATACGGTTGCTTCTTTGCCACCTCTTGAAGCACATGTTAAACATGTTTGTGAAGGCTGTATTTTGGGTAAGTTGCAACATTCAAAGTTTCAAAAGGATGGTTCAGTTAGTACCACATGCAGGTTTCAACTTGTGCATATAGTAATGTTTGTGGGCCCATGCAAACTCTGTCCTTGGACAATTACCTTTACTTTGTGACTTTCATTGATGATTACTCTAGGTATGCCTAGGTATACACAACAAAGTCTAAAGTAATTATGTGCATCAAGCAGTTTCTAGCTATGGCTAAAATGTCTCAAAATGTACTATGAGCACCCTCCGTTTCGATTGGGTGGGGTAGTATATGTCTCATGAATTTAATGCATTTTTGGCTAGTCGTGGGACACCAATGTATATTGCCTTATACGCCTCAACACAATGGTGTTGCTAAGAGGAAAAACAAGTCACTTATGGAAATGGCACGATATATGGTCAAAAGTCAAGCTTTGCCACATTTGTTTTGGCTAGAGGCCATCATATGTGCGATATAATAATTGTATTAAGCAATTACATTAAATGCCAACAAAGTACAAAACAAAATACAAAACCATTGTGAAATATGATAACCATATTTATTTATGAAGAATACAATAGTAAGGTAACAAGGTTGTGGCAATGAATCCTCAAAGGAACAAGATTGAGGTTTATAGCTGCCACCATCCAACAACACAGATGTATTAGAACACACTCTGACATTGTGGGAAGACAGTTACTATGAAACCTCAGCCGCTTGTTATCGCTGTCAATCCCAAAAGAAGTTCCTGCCCAGTATATGTCAATAAATTTTATTCTGAATAAATTACATCTTTCTTGGCTAGTCAGGCAAGATATGGTCGAGATATGGTCTAGTTCTAGACACTGGTATTTTATGATTAGTTACAAGGTACTCCAGTTCCTGCTTTTCACGTTCTAATTCCATTTTCCTATTGGTCTGTACATGTATGCATCCTAGCTGTAAGTCTGTAAATAGTTTCCACGGTACTAGCTTTTTCTTGAAATACACATCTGTTCATGAGATATTGGTAATCATTGTAATATGTTATAAAGGTAGACTTTGAATAGTAGAACAAAAATGTAAGCAATTTGATCATAACAAATCATTCTCTATCTATGAGAGATACCTCCAGTATGATACCCCACCAAATGGTCATATGTATCCTTCCTAATACAAGATTGTGTCACATATGTGTATCAAAATGTAGTTCAATTAATACTACTAGAACTGTAAAAAGCCAGACATCATTTTTTTTGTAACTAGTACAACTTCTCAAACAAAACCATATATCAACCAAATGACAGTTATTGTTTAATGTTCAATATACTTCAGCATCCTCAAAACCACCTATGTAAGAAAGAGATTCAGCCATCGGGTCCCCCCTTTTTTTAATTAAAAGACTGTATTATACCTTCCTCTGGATATGTTACCAAGTACTCGTTTTATGTAATGTGCCCGAAAAAGGACCAGGTCCTACAACCGCAACCTCAACCATAACTGAATAACTTTATAAGCTATATAACTTTAATTTGGAGATCAAGAGAACCTCAATCTTTCATATTATTTGAGCTAGAGTATGGTTCAATTACTATTGATATATCTGTAAAAACCCGGACAGTATTTTGTTTGTATTTATTAAAAAATTTTAAAAAAACCATATATCAACCATATGACATTTTTATGTTTTATGTTCAATCCACCTTGCTATCCTTATACAAGTAAAAACAAAGCAATCGGCTCCTCTTTCCACTTGTATTACACCCTCTTGTGAGTGCATGTTATATATGTAATGTGTTTGAAAAAAAACACTAGGTTTTAAACTTCAGCATCAGCAAGACCTGAACACCATTTATGCCGCATAACAATAATTTGGAGATCTAGAATATCCTTCCAAATTTTGGTTGTATTTCAACCAAAGATTTATTTTTATGCCTAGTGTGTATATAAATATGAAATCCAGCATTCAAACTGAGCTAGACCAACCGGTATGCAGTTTTTACTGTGTAGCCCCATTAATTATCTGTAGACTACCAGATGTTGTACATCCCATAATTCAAAACACTTCTTTTGATTTTGAATCCACAAAAAGGTATAGCACATATGTTATTAAAAACCAACCAAAACTCAGTATGCAGAGTGCTCCACTTACCTAAGCCATGCATAACATTTTCCTCCTGTAAGAAATACATTCCTTGCCAGTTAGATTACTAAAATAAACAGAAATCAATGGAATTCACTATGTATATGTGTGTGTGTGTGTGTGTGTGATCATTTGTCTACGGCATACGGAGTACATCTCATAATCTCACTAGGTAAACACCTACCTGTTGATTCGACATGGTAGCTATGCTCCAATATGGACTTATCGGCAAATGGAGACAATTTCTTTCCACCCCAGCTATCACATGTTATCAGCAATCATACAAGTGCCATTTGATGTAGACAGAAGCCCTCTCGAGTGTGTGTGCGTGTGTGTGTGTAAGTACCCCAGGGAGGTCACCTAATAAAAATGTAACCTATCACGTGAGTTCAACAGAAAGGTATTTAAAGTTCTTGAAACTTACAAAAATATATATACAGAAGGGCGTTATTTTTCCAAATTTTAAAAAAACTTACAGATTTTAAAAGAAAAGGGTACATTATATTCCCAACAAAATTCACAGATAAGGGGTTTTACAAACATGTCTTGAACGCACGTGATATGGTAGTTTTACACATAGTGAACCCCCCGAGGTATGTACTCTCTTGCGGCTTCGTGCATGTGAGAGATTATGTATGTAAGATATCAGTTTTGTATGCGCAATACACTGCAACCCAGGGCTTGTGTATGGATAGACATCGCAAGGAGGAGCATTTTAAATACAGTACACAGAGGAGAGTGAACCACCTAGCCCTCGCCCAAATGGGTATTCTTAATTTCATATGCTGTTTTTAGGCAAGGACCTATTTTTATCCTACTAGCCACTCCACATGTGAAGGCCAAGTTTAGGATTTTGGTGGTACTCCATAGGAACCACCACATTAATATTAGGCATATGTATTCCAACTATTTACTTGAAAGTCTAGCACAATATCCAAGAGTAATCAAAACCATATATTTCTTCTGCAAGTGAATTACAAAGCCGATAGATAATACACAAATTCGAAATTTTATTGAAAGGCAGTCTTCCCGCCATTTACAAGGTAGATGAAGCTTTGCAATATGAAAACTTTTTCCTGAAGATACTGTATCACAAACCCTGATACTTGCGCGATCATGCATTTCTTAGAGGATTCTCAGTGGTACCGAGACTTCCCAAAGTAATTTTTGCTTGTATCTACAATCATTATAGAGCTAGATTATCTTATGATATATATATTCATACATTAACATCTTATTATTGTTTGTTATTGGCTTACAAGGACATACCCGGTATCTTCTTGTGTGAAAAAAGGAGTCGTGTATCTGTAGTTATTTAAATACCATCAGAGAGTGTGTGTGTCTGTGCTCATTTGAAAAATAGGGTGCGGTTTTTGTCAAGAAACACTTATGTAAGGGTTTGTTCTTCTGCTAAAGCCTCAGGTCCAACTAATGTATTAAGTGTGTGTGTGTGTGTGTGTGGCCCTCCCCCATCCTAGAGGAAAGGTCCACTTGGTGGGCAATAGGCCACCAAGTGGTCCTATCCCCCACAAAAAGATTAATAAGTAGTGATATATCACTCCTAATTTTGGGAAATTGATAATTTTTTAGAAAATGAACAATATGTCGAGTGATTCTATTTGGACGGAAACTATTTTTTTCAAACATGTTAATAAGACGTTGTCAGGCATTTTTTGGATAAGCATGAAGTCATTGATTCATGCTAAAAAGCTTGCCCACTAGCCTTGTGTATATATGTGTACATACCCCTACGAGTTTTGGAAGTGGCTCTGTAAAAATTCATGTACAAAGGTGTGATTTTGCCAAGCTTGAATGCTGATGTTTTGGGTTGTTCGAGACTCCAAAATATGGTTTTTAATAAGTGTTTTCAGCCGTGCTTTATAGCTTGTGAGTCGAACTTGTACATCATGAGTTGTGAGAATCCGAAGCGGGCGGTCTCAACTTAGAAGGTGATTGCAGGTGCATGCAAGAAGAGCAACTACGCCAACTTGGGAGTCTAAGATTAGAAATGATGAATTTTTATACTTCTGGACATAGCCGAGGTGATGGGCTTTGAGCCATGTGTTACGGTGTCATTCGATGACCGGAGCAGCAAGGTATGCCTCGGGGAAAATTGTCCAAGAAGTCCTCTCATGCTTTGGGAGAAGCTGTGAATTTTTGGGGAAGTTGGGGAGCTTGGGGAGAGTTGCCATGTGGCATGGAAGTAATCCCACACGGGAAGAGGAAAGGGGAAAGTGGAGGGTACATAGGGCACTTTGGGAGCCCATTATGGTGTATCAAAAGTGAGAGGAGCTCTCTCAAGGCTTGGCTATGGGGGCTCGTGGGCTCATGGGGAAGGGGATGACAAATTTTTTAGTTCACACCAGCTGCCCAGGTGCCTGGACACTTTTTTTGGTCCCCGAACACTTGCCCCCACCCCATTCCTTGGTCAAAGGGTCACTGACAGGTCATTTTTCACCCAAAAAAGGCCAAAATTGGACCAATTAAAAGGTGCCCAAAGAGAGAACCATGTTGGCTAAGACGAAAGAGAAAATTCCTTGGGATAAGAGCCAAAAAATCCCCCTTTCTAATAGCTGCAATTGTCTACACACCCTTTTCGCTTACAGAGAGTAGCTTTTTTGGAGCTTTTGAGAGATACCCCAACTTCGAAAGCTTGTAACTCTCTCGTTTGTTGTCAGAATCAAGAATATGGATACTCTACGGAGGTCTACATGACACGAGATTCATCTTTATGGTCTTGGTTTTCAGCAATTTTAATCATGGTTTGGGTTAGGACTGTTTCCCACCCGACTCTACATGTGTTTGACATAGGTGTTTTCCGCAGCTTTATGGTGTTTCCTTCCGATGGTGTGGTGTGTGCAAGGCTATAGGTTTCTCATTTTCCTTCTTGTTTGCATGCTAACATTGTTTTGGTGGCCCCATGGAGGAGAAAGTGCTCCTATGCTCCAATTCCTGTGAAATATGTCTATTCTTGTAGGCAGTGAATGTAAAAGGGATGTGGGTCCTTATGGACAACCGCCTATGTATGTGCAAATTGTGGACAACACTTGAGGTGGTCCTATAATTGGATTGTAGACTTTGGAGGGTTGTGAGGTTTTGTGAAGCCAAGCATTGGGGGTCGGGCTACCTAGTATGAGGTGGATTAGGTACTGGAGCGATCCATCGACATCCCTTGAGTTTTCGACGTCACATGTAAGTGTTTTTGTGGCAATCAAACATGGCAGATGAGTTCTCACAGTTTCATAGATTGCCTAGTGAAAATGCACACACGTTTATTGAAAATTTCAAAGTCAATTGCTTGTTGCACAATATACTAGACCAAGCTATATTGCCACGGCTGCTACAATATAGTTTACAGGATGAGGCAAAATTTTGGTTACACAATTTTGAGGAGTTGATGCAGGCACAAAATCCAGGGGTGGTTTTGGACTACAATTGTGTGAAGCAAGCTTTTTTGGCACAATACCGATCCATCGAAGTACCTGAGAAAGTTTGGCATGAGATTTTGGGGAACACTCAGAGGGCTAATCAAAGTGTTGATGATTTTGTCATGCAGTTCACCCGTTTATGGGATAAATGGGCCCAGGCTTTGGGAAACGAGATCCCTCCATCCATGTTAAAGAAGGAACATTTTGTGGCAAACCTAAAAGAAAGTCTGAAGTTCGAGGTTGAGCTGAAAAGACCCGTCACCTTCGAGGAGATAGTTGCCATTTCTATAGAGAAAGAATGGAAAGCTCAAAGGCTTAATGAATATGGGAAAGTGGTCCCTCAACAAAATAATGGTACCCAAAAGGAGGAGAGTCAGGTAGAAGCTGCAAGCCAACCTATTCAAAGGGCAGCTAATACCAAATAGTTACAATGAAATATCCAATACATGATGACCATGATGCATGAATTACGACTTAGTGTTCTTGGTGGTGGAGGTGGTTGTGGTCGTGGACGTGGTAGAGGAATGGCTCATGCATGTGAAGCTCAACCTAATGCAAATGCTGGTCATGTACAAGGCGGTTTTGAGCCATAGAGGAGGTTCATTCCCACTTGTTATAATTGTAGTGAACTTGGTCATATTAGCACTATTGTTCAAAGCCAGCAAGGATGGGAGGAGATATGTTTTCACTTCCTCAGAAGATTCCTAATAGAGCTAATGATTATGCATTGGATATATGGGGAGATCAAGGTACTGGACACGAAAATCAAGCTTCAACTTCTGGTGGTCATGTGGATGTTGTGCGAGCCGAAAAGAAAGAAGCAGATGTGCTGCCAATAGGTAAAAGAGAGAGGGAAGGCTATGCAGCACTAGGGCCTAGCAGGAAGAAAGGGAAGGAGAAAGAGGGTGAAGATGCAAAAGCCAAGAGAAATAGAAAGCCTTGTAGACAATTTGAAGTGGTGGATTTATCGTTGGGAGAAGGCCAACAGCTTACAATTTAAAGGAAGACCTGATTGGGAGGAAAGTAGATTGTACTTTTGGACAGTTGATGAATATGGTGCCCAAACTTAAAAGGCAATGTAAGTCATTAGTGAATCCAGAGAAAGAGACAAAGCATGTACAAGTCACAGTATTGTCTATGGGAGAGTTACCCGACATCTATCCTGTGGTGAACGCTTGGCACAAACATGTGGGCATGGGAGAAGCCTACATTGATGGAGGTGCTCAAGTTTGTGTGATCACACAGTCATGTGTCAAGAGACTGGGTCTTATTACATGCGGAAGCTTTGGGTTTTGAATTTAACTAGCAAACCATGCCAAAGTGAAATATTTGGGAATGATCAAGAATTTGAAAGTGGAAGTCTTTAACATGAAGGTTATCGTAAACTTTCATGTTATGCCACTCGTTTGGGAGCCTTTTCTCTCATTTTGGGACAACCTTGGTTGAGAGCTGTGGATGCCATGCAAGATTGGTGCAAGGGCACAATAAGTGTGTATGACAAGAAGCGTGAAAAGAGAGTGTTTGATATGACGGGAATAATTAACTTGTGAGATTTTTATTTAGAGATTTCTTGAAGAATTGGAAGCTTTTTTATTTCAGAGCTCGAACCTATGATCTTTCATTTACTTGGTTCTGAAACATTCAATCCAATATGTTTAAGGGTCAAAACAAAACCTCATGTTGTATCTTCTATACCTTCAGTTTCCTTTGTGTAAAATATTTTTAACATGTCAATGTATAAGGTTAAGCATGCATCTTTAAGTGATTGGACATTGACTAGAGAGTGAGACAATAGGTCAAAATCCAATAAATGACAAAGAGAGACCCTCATGTATTTTTACACATACTTTGTCATCAATGACATATTGAAAAATGCATAAAGGTTGCTTAATTGTTATGTAAAATTTTATATTTATGAAAATATAATAGAACCAACTTGGGAATACAAGTTTATGCAAGCATTAGGTTGTATTTAGAGACTCTAATTACAAAGTCATATGCTCTTGGTGCTTTGTTACAATCTTATATGATCAAGATTAGGCATATGTGATCACAACATTCTTTGCCATCAGATGCTTCGGTCCTAAAGCTATTTGTGATCCATAAAGAAACCCTAACCCTTTATTATCTTGTGCCATTTAAAGATACGGTTGGCTGTAACCACTATGATGTGCAACCATGAGACTAAAGAATGTATATAAAAAAATGTGTGGAATAGAGCTTTTTCTCTACGTGGGAGAATTGGTCTCTTATGTTTTGACCATAACAATTCCAAATAGTTTGGGAAATGAAGCATTCACAAACCATTAAAGTAATACATATAAAGACTTTTGTGAGGCTCAAATTTGAGGCGCTTTTGGACTAGGAAAGAGCAAGTATTGATACATAGGCAATGGAGGTCACCCCAACTTACCTTTTGCACTTGTTGGTTTGTCACTACTGTAAACATGCCTATTGCTTCTTCTTCTTCTTCTTCTTCTTCTTCTCCTCTCTCTCTCTCTCTCTCTCTCTCTCTCTCTCTCTCTCTCTCTCTCTCTCTCTCTGCAAATGAAAAAAACATCATTTTCTCATGTTCATGTCAAATTATTATCACTTGTTGGAAGTTATTTTGTAGTTCTAAAAACACTAGAGTTATTCCTATATAAGGAGAAGACAAGCATCACATGCCCTAGAGGTACTTGTAAAATCAACCAATATGATACAAAGAAACCTATTTACAAAATACAAATCTTCAAGGTGGTTGTAGTGCTCGATTTGAGCTTGTGCTAATTGAAACCTCTAGCACGACCAATATGCATCAGAATGATTGTGTTCACTTCACACATACAAGGAAATGTCTTGGTAACATGACTCTACTTGTGGTCCTCTAGAAGACAGAGCTAGCATTTAGGTCAAATCTTTCACCCGTAATTGAGGAGACCAAGAACCATCCAAATGAGGGTATTTTTCATACATATTGATGGTAGGGTATCTTGTTTGCAAGGCTAGAAGAATAGCATGCACCAAGATATAGCAGCTCATGATTGGAGATAAGCTTTTAGGCATTTTAGGGATACTCGTTTCCATAGTCATTAAGGTCGGGGGCAACCCCTCTCATCTATCCATCTATTGGTATATCCTCACCACAATCCATGGCTCCACCGTTAGATGTTTGATAGATCAACAGGTTGATAGCATATGATTTTCTTATCATACACAATCTAGTACATAACACATATAGATGTATAGATGGACAAGTATTGAAGAAGTCTTATGTCCTATGGAATGTTGGAGATGAGTCTAGAAGAATGCTTATAGCTCCCAAATACTTGTAAGAAAGTTGATTTTTTTGGTCCAAGAATTTCATAGAATAAAACTTGTGTGTGTGCTCAAGGAGATCATAACATTTGATTTTTTTGTTATATAGAAACCATACTTTTGATAAACCATCACTCTCGCCAAAAGAGAACAATTTCTCTTTAACACTATATAACGCTCAAAGATACCCATGATATACGAGCATAATTTTTTTTGAAATATGCTACCTTTATTGAATTTGAGTTATGGCACGCAGAATGAAAGATGGGCACATAAAGGCTAAGAGTACAAAGAGTGTTTGTAAGGAGACAAGCATAAGGGTCATGTAGTAGCTTTGCTAAAGGAGACTTGTAGAATGATATATTGACACAATTTATAGATAAAGTGCTCTATTTTTCTATGTTTTTCCATCTCCTAAATTGAATTTTTGAGAAAATTATTGAAAACTGCAGCGAATTACACCAAGCCAATAGAAAAAAGTAAGTATATTCAATAACCTTCATGATAAGCTCATCCAATACAAGTCTTTTTAGCTTTCCAATTAGAAAAACAATATCTAAAATAGAGAATTTGAGGTAGATACTTTACTATTTTTGCATTCATTGAGCAGCCAATTCATCCGCGTGCGCACAGACGGTCTGCCGGCTCAAGATGTCTCCTAGGGGAAATGGGTCGATTCTCTAATTGGCATTTTGGACCTTGCAGCCTAGTTTCTTAAGGCTTTTCCAAAGTTGTGGGGGGAGTATCGTGCTACAATACAAACTTGCTACTCTAGCCAATTAAGCGAGTTGCGCTTGGAAGAGCTCACAAACTGTCCGCACGCGTGCAGACGGCCTGCGAGCTCAAAAAATACTCATAAGGAGCCTAACCCGTGCAGCGGAATGCTACTCTAGCCGTTTATAAGCGGATCGAAGTGCTGTACAAAACGCAGCCAAGCTGCTTGGAAATTTTCCTATGCTTCATGGCGCGCCGTGTGCTCAATGCTGCCAAAACTCAATACTGTCATGGTGACCTTCCGCAGCAATAACAAAAGGAAAATGCTGGAGATACGGTCTTTGCACTTCAGCATCAGAGTTTTGAGGCTGGATCAAGATCAGTTTTGCCTACAATAGGTCCAAGAAATCTTCGCAATCTTCCTATGAATGCCTTGCCGCGTACATCTCATAATCACTTAGCATTATATTGGCCTGCACTCCCTCGTCAACTGAAAAAGCGAAAGCTTTGGTGAGTTTGCATGGCGACGAACTGGTCTCTGCATGAGGTATTGCAGGTCTTCACGACGCGTGGCCTTACAACAGAGAGTCAGGGTAGAGTTTGCTTGTCGAGGGCTGCTGCCACGTAGACAGGTAACAGCAAATAAGGATGCTGCAAAGAGATTCTTGCTTCAGCTCATGCCCACGCTGTCTACGTACCCAGCTCTTGCACTGCCTTTGCCTTTGACATGCAACCCCCATCTTAGACCGCTTGGCAAACTGCAACCATTGATGTGGCGGAGACTTCAACACTCATATTTTTTTGAAATCTCAAACTGATGCGATCAGCATTGCGAGCGCTCGTCTTCGTGGTGTAGACTGGTGCTCCTTGGGATTGATGTCTTTGCTATCTGCATTCGAATCCAGTGAGCCTGCTATTTTGTGTAAACTTCAATAGACGGCCTCATGTAATGGAATCTTCAAAATGATATGAAGAAAATAATAGTGGAGCCAGTAGTCTCAGGGTAGTAGGTCAATGATTACTAGAGAATGTTTATTCAAACAAAACGAGTATTCGTAGGAGGAGCTTAAATAGGTCATTTTGAGGAAGAGGTTAAGGCTCAAACATACCATGCTGGGGAGCAGGAACTATACGGAATGGTCACCACTGGACCATTCGTGACCATCAAGAGTCGGTGGGAGGGAGACAAATCATAAGGTACTACTAGGGCTAGCTTTGCATGGGCCGTAGTTTGCACCAAGTTTGCCAACCTATTACTTGAGCTAATGTACTGGTGTAGTGCCATTGAAGCTTGGGCTGCTTTTAGGCGTTGATTTATCAAAAGCACCTGCATGGTCAAAGTGCAAACATTGGGAGGTGTTTTGGGAATTTCCACAAATTACAAGGGTGTTTTGGTAATTCATCCTGAAAATAGCAAATTAAGATTAAAGATCAATTATCAATGACTTGCAAACATCACAATGTAATATATTCTCTCACAATTTGCAACAATCTACCAGAGTCTTTCATAATATAAAGTATGTAGATGGAGTATAAAGAATTAGTTTGTGAGATTGTAACGGTAAGAATTGCATCTCTTGTTTATCTATGAGTATCTCAACCCTAAATTTTGTCTTTCTCACAATAAATAGCTATATTGCAATGGCGTAGACAAAACTAGCTATATCATCTTGTATCAAAGGAGAACCACTCTTAATATGAGAAGGGTTGTCAAAACAATTATCTTTGCAGACATTTGCGAGGTTAAAGAGGGGTATTTTCAAGGTTAAAGAGGGGTATTTTCAGTATGTAAAAAAACCAAAGAGCATTTTGGGTATTTTTAACCAAACCTGTGAGGCATATTAAGAATTTCAAAAATTTGTGGGTCATTATTGAAATTTCCTTATATTTTTGGGCTACTTTAGTAGATTATCCTTAATGAGATGTAGCAAACTTTAGTAAGCTCCAACTAGGAGAGCCAAAGTCCATAAAATAGGCCATTCAAGTGGGTATTTTAAGACTAGACCAATCAACAATAGAATTTTTTAAAAGTTCAAAGCTTGGAATTTAAACTTTTTGATGTGTTTTGTTAATGAAAGATATAAAATTTAATTAGCTTGTCATATTCTGTTGATCTTGTAGGTTTACAATAACATATTTCAAACATCAATTTCTTCTTATATGTTTGCGACTAGTTCTAATAGACTACAAAGCTACTTTTAACATAAAACAGAGGCATGAATTTTGTCAAATTGCCTCTTATAACCAATAGAGTGCTTTCCATATGAGACAAGTACAATACAGATGTTATTTGCACTTAAAGAGGAACTTTATACTTTATGCATACATTAGAGGGTAGCAAGATTTATTCCCCATAGCTTGCACATGGAAATACTACTATGAGGAGCTCCTTTGTTAAGTGACCACCTTGATCTAGCTTAAGACTTATTTCTCTTTATATATAAGTCTTAAGAAGGCTCCCTAGATAAATAGTCATAGTTTAGAGTTCTTGCTGCACTATACAATCCAAATCACAATTTTTAATATGTGATATGAGCTAAGAAAAACACTTGCACGTACAGTCTCTTTAATACATAAGTGTGTGTGTGTACGTGCATGCAACATGTGCGTTTTTGTGTGTATATCTATTGGAACATGCTTGTTGAAGGCATCATGATTCTTATTTTCTCTTATAAAAGTACCGTTAGAAGCTCCTTGAGAGAAAAGCTCTAAGTTTTAAATTAGAAGCTTGCAAAAATTTCACACTTTGATATGACAACCAAACAACGTATGGAACTTGAAGATGTGAGTGAGAATCATGAGTCCGAAACTACCAGTGATGATAGTTCTAAAGACTCAGAAAGTAGCACTACTTCGAGTTCAGTGATGAGGGTGAAGTGTCATTCTTATTGTTGGATGAGGAACAGAAAGAAATTAGTGAAGTGTTGCAAATATTAGGGAATATAAATGCTTCAAGCCGTTTAGAGCAACTTGAAGAGTTGATGCAACCTAAACAGGAACTACCAGTGAAGAAAGAGTTGATTCAAAATATGCTAAGTAATGATTTGACACAAGGAGAAAGAAGGGAGTACTTAGCAATGTTGGACAGGTTTCCAAATCTTTTCATTACCTCATATCAGGAAATAAGGGGTTTTGTTGGGGATCCTATGAAGATCGAGCTAGTTGAAGGGGCAAAGCCAATACGATAGAAATTAAGAAGGATGGGTAAGGAACAGATGAATGCTTTAAAGGAAGAAGTGGATAAGCTTTAGGATGCAGGGTTCATTGTGCCATTGGATAATGCTAAATGGGTGAGCCATGTAGTAAGAAAGATGGGCGTTGTCGGGGGATATGTGTTTCGCTACGTGAGCCGGGCAGGCACCGGGCCTCTGGCTGTGGGAGGTGTGAAAGAGAGAGAACAAGAACAATAGATGCAACTGAATCTGGACATCACCGTAATCATCAATTAATTGATTAACGCTTGAGTACAATTTAATCTTTAGCCAAGGCGGGCTGTTAACAGCACCGCCACTTGGATCATCTACTTACGAGGAGTTTAAGCTCCCGCCTTACAAAATTAACCGGGTCGTTAATGACACTGGGCTTAATAGAATGATTAATCAAACATTAGTTGATGATGGTGATGGAAATTTTCTCCTGCCGCTTTATCTGCTTCAAGTGACCTTAGGTTCTGTAAATTTTATCTTTCTTACCGAGTTCGATGGAATCAGCTTACTTGCTTCTTTACTTTTCTCCTGCTCCGCCTTCCTTGCTTCCCCACTTTCTCCCCCTCTGCCTTCCTTACTTTATCAAGGTTGAAAGCGAGAGAGAAAAACCTTGTCTTTGGGTACCTTCTTCTTTATGCTTGACCTATTCTCATCGAGAGAGAAACATTTCTTGCTTACCGAGGCCGAAAGTGAGAGAGAAAGTATCCCTTTTATTTTTCTTTTCAAACTCGAGCGAGAGAGAAAGAGATAGAACTCTCCTTGTGCAAGGAGAGAGAGAGAGAGAGAGAGAGAGAGAGAGAGAGAGAGAGAGAGAGAGAGAGAGAGAGAGAGAGAGAGAGTCTCCTTTGCTTGTTTCTTTGCCTTGCCGATAACTATTGAGAGAGAGAGCTCGCGTTGCTTGGTTTGGAGATTGAGAGAGAGAGAGAGAGAGAGATATCGCCTTGCTTGCTCGTTCAAGCTTCCCTCGAATCTCTCCGTTATCTCCCTTGGTTTCTCTCCCTTGTTATTCCTTCTTTAGCCAAGGTCGAGAGAGAGGATAGAGAGCTTTGCCTCCAAGCTCCCTTGCTTCCTTCTCCCCCTTGCCCTCGTTGATGCCTCTCGTTGATAGCTTTCTTCTTCATTTTCTCCCCTCCCTTCTATTGTTGATGCCCTCCTATAATAGCTCCCCAAGTTTTTGCCCCACCACGAAGTCACGGCTCCGTGATTGACGTGGCGTGGGAAAGACTTCGATGACATGGCGGTCGGCGGGTTGAGCAGCGTGAAAATCGGGGGGACCGGCACCAAAAGGGTTCGCCATGGCCTGCGGAGTAGTTTTTGCTTCACTAAAGTGCTCGTCTGAGATCGCCTACGACTGTTGTGAGCCTTTCTCCTCCTCCGCAGTCTCGTCCTCGCTGCTTACACCCCTGCTCACACCATCCCTTCTTTTTTTTTTTCCCCCTTTTACACACAATAGGCGGCCATTGTAATAATGGCTTTTGTTTTCAACTTCGGGTGGCCATTCCTCCAAGCAACCTGGGCGGCCACCATTGGAGTAACCATTGGGCGGCCACTAAGCATGTCCCCTTGGGCGGGTGAAGGAAACCAATTTGAATGATAATCTTCCTTGCTCCACTACCTTCACACTGCCATGTTTGGCATGCATCTCAAGCAAGGGATGGTTAGTTGCATGGTTAGCCAAGCCTGCCAAGCAGGAAATTTTCCTCCAATAGCCCTTGACTAACAATATCATAATGAATTTGATGCCCATATCGTCTTGCATGGTGATGCTTGCCTTCAAGATATAAGCGTACGTGATTGCATTTGTCCAGCTTCCTGGTCCTACCTCTATTGGAGTTATCCCGCAATCATTGCATTCCAAGAGATGACATTCCGAACACGAAGCTCTTCAAGCACTTTTTGTACTTTATGAGACGTACACCACATTTGACTTACATGTAGACTATCATAGTATTGCTGCTAGCAATGTACCCTACTATCAATGCACTGCAGGAGATAACATTTCAGACAAGATTCTCGTCAAGCACTTACTCTATTGCATTTCAAAATTTGATCGAGAGTGAAAATCTCCTAGATGGCAGTCCGGTCGAGTCGACTGGTCTGGCACGGAACCGGCCCCCGGTGAATCTTTAACGGCGGCTAATAACTTGGCGACCGGAACTCCGATTGCTGATCTGAAAAGACCGAAGAGCTCCACAAAGTGAGCACTTCAGGCCCCTGCATTCATTCCATTTTTGTCACCTCAGCTGCTGTTGCCCAATCCGGTACAGATCTGCTATCGACTTAAACTTCAAAGTCCATAACTTCTTCACTGTGGCTCCAATCGACGAGCCGTAAAGATAGGCCGGTAGAGCACTTCAAGCACTACAGTTCTAGATCATAATCTCTCATCTATGTTCATTACAAGCATACTATTTTTTGGCATCATTGAGGCATCTGTTGGCCCTTTTAAGCTGCATCTGGCATAATTAATCATTAAGCTTGGCCTGTTATCAATCCTTGATCACTGCTCACTTAATGTGTAGGCTTCAAAGAAGCTTAGCTTGCATTTATCTGCTCTTTTTCTCATCATGGCGGCGGAGCTACACGACAACGTTGGAGAGTTTGTGTTGATTACAAGCCCCTATATGCGGTGACCAAGAAAGATCTTTACCCTTTGCCTTTTATTGATCAATTGTTAAATGCAGTGGCTAGTTTCGAGAGATACAGTGTCTATGATGGGTATTCAGGATACTTTGAGCTTATCCTTGCTCCTGAAGACAAGAAAAAGACAACTTCTATCACACCATGGGGTTGTTTCTGCTTTTTTTGCCTTCCTTTTGGGTTGACAAATGGGCCAGGAGCCTTTGAAAGAAAAGTAGATTGGGTCCTTATCCCGTTCCTTGGGAAGTTTGTCAAAAGATTCATAGATGGTTTCTGTGTATACAGTTCAAGGAAAGAGCATGTTCAAAAGCTTGAAATGAATTTTTCCAACTATGATGAATGCGGGGGTCAGCTCAATCCTAAAAAAATGTCATTTGGCATAGCCACGGGTGAAGCTTCTTGGGCATGTTATTTCAAAAAATGGAATTGAAACAGATATAGAGAAAGTGGAGGCTTTGCTATTACTGTCATCTCCAAAAGATACCAAACTATTGGCCACTTTCATACAAAAAGTTAAATATCTGTCTTGCTTCATACCTTTGGCATCACAGCTATTGTATCCATTGCAAGCAAATAGTTAAGAATGATCCCTTGGAGTGGTCTCATGACTGTGACAATGTTTTTGTCAAAGTTTAAGAGTTTTTGAGTATGTTACCTATTATGTAAGCTCCTGACTGAGAAAAAGAGTTTTATGTCAACCCATTAGTGGGAGATGATGCTATTGGAGCTATGTTATTGCAAAGGGGGAAGGAATCTTAGTATACAAATCCTGTTCATTATGCTAGCAAAGTGAAGACTCCTCATGAAAGAGATTTTTTTGAAATTGAATTGGTGATGACCAATATGGTTTATGCTTGCAGACGATTCAAAAACTACTTGCTGTTCTCACCAGTTATTCATTGCTTCCTTAGCTGTTCAATAATTCAAATTTATCAAAAAGAGTTATGAAATGGGTTATTGAGCTTCAAGAGTTTCAATTCACCTTTTTGTTGGAGGAAAGTACTCAGGCTACCCTTGCAGATCTTCTCACTTATAAGGATACTCCAGTTTTGGTTAAAGAAGAGGTGGTGCGAAAGAAGGAAGCTAGGACTCTTGCCATCCCTAATGCTTCACTGTTATACTTTGATAGCTCTTATCGAAGAAGTCATGATGCTGCTTCAAGAGGCATTGTTATTTATGATGCACAAGGAAAGCTTATAAGGAAGCAAGGGCTGAAACTTGATGCCAAAAGTAACAAGGAAGCAGAATACATGGCTCTTGAAGGTGGTTTGCATATTTGCTTACAATTGGGAATTATATGCTTGCAAATTAAAGGAGATGCTTTGTTGGTTGTGAAGCAAGTGTTGGGAGTATGGAAGAATAAGAACCCTAAACTGGAAAATTTATGCTTCAAAGTGGAAACATTGCTCAAAAAGCTTGAAGCATGGAGTTTGCAGCATATTGAGAGGTCTCTAAATGAAGAAGCTCATGATGCTGCCCAAGAGATGATCACTTGTGTATTTGTGGTAAATGCAGATGCCCCTTTATATCATGGGAGGGAAATCTTATAAAAGGAAGTGGATTTTCTATTGACAGGTGTTCTACCAGAAGGTTTATCGTCTTCTAAAAACTATGCGTTTATAAGAAAAGCCAGGAAATACAAAATGCTTGATGATGTGCTTTACATGAAAGGAAGTGATTTGGTTTTGTATTGTGTGCCTTGGAAAGAAAAAAATTACAAAATCCTGGAAGGAAATCATGAGGGATCTTGTGGAGGCCATTTTGCTATGATAATCATGTTTCATAATTTCTTTCAAGAAGTTTATATATGGCCGAGTATTCAAGGGGATGTTAATCATTGGTGCAAGTCATGTTTGCCTTGTCAGAAGATGGGACAGAGAATTTGAAGCCTGAGTTGCGGAGGACAATTTTAGCTTTTGATGTGTTTGAAAAATGGGGTCTTGATGCTATTGGACCCTTACCTATGACTAGCAACGAACTACTTACATTTTAACAGCAATGGATTATTTGTCACGATGGGCAGAAGCCAAAGCTGTCAAACAAATTACTAGTAAGGAGATGGGAAAATCTATTTATGAGTACATATGTTGCAAATTTGGTGTGCCACTAGAGCTAATTTCAGATAGAGAACCAAGATTTAGAGGAGAGCTGTTTGATTTCTTATGCAAAAAGCTCTATATACAACATAGGTACAATTCTCCTTATTATCCACAATGCAATGGTCTTAATGAAAGGTTCAATGGAGAGTTGGTAAAGATCTTGACAAAGATGATGCAGACACATGGGGAGACTTGGGATTCAGAGTTGCCTTGTGTGTTATGGGCCTAAAGAATTGTTATCAAAACAAGAACAGAATTTCCCCCCTTACCACTTGGTTTATGGCAAGGAAGGTTTATTGCCAATTGAAGTGGAAATTCCTGCTCTCAAGTTGTTGTCATTGGAAGATGAGGAGCAAACAAATGCATGGAAAAAAAGGTTATTGGATTTACAATGCTTGCAATTGGATCGAGTTTTAGCTTTGGGTTACTATGAGGAAGTGTCAAGAAAGGCTCAGCTAAAAGCCAATGCATGCGTAGAGGATAAGAAAATTGAAAAGGGTGATTTGGTGTTGCGATACAATAGTAAGTTTGACAATACCTTTCAAAAGAAGTTTCAAATCAAATGGGAAGGTCCTTTTACTATTGTAAACAAATTTGACAATGGCACATATCAGTTGGTAGGCTTAAATGGTTCACATCATAAGTATTGTGTTAATGGTTATACATCGAAGAAGTATCTCACACTATTTTTATGACAATTGTGACTGATGAAATGCTATCAATAGAAGGAGACATCTGAAAATGTGGATGAGGTTTCTGGGGATGAAATGAAGCACTTGTTCACCCTAGGAACCTCTGCTTGTCATGAATGACTAAGCAAGCTAGGGGGCATTGGCAGCCTATGTCATGCATTTTTTGGATAAGCATGAATTCATTGATTCATGCTAAAAAGCTTGCCCACTAGCCTCGTGTATATATGTGTACATAGCCCTACGAGTTTTCGAAGTGGCTTTGTAAAAATTCATGTACAAAGGTGTGATTTTGCCAAGCTTGAATGCTGATGGTTTGGGTTGTTCAAGTCTCCAAAATATGGTTTTTAATAAGTATTTTCAGCCATGCTTTATAGCTTGTGAATCGGACTTGTACAACATAAGTTATGAGCATCCGAAGCGGGCGGTCTCAACTTAGAAAGTGATTGCAGGTGCATGAAAGAAGGGAAAGTACACCAACTTGGGGGTCTAAGATTAGAGATTCTGAATTTTTATATTTCTAGTGATAGCGGAGGTGATGGGCTTCGAGCCGTGTGTTACGGTGTGTCATTTGGTGACCGGAGCAGCAAGGTATGCCTCAGGAAAAATTGTCCAAGAAGTCCTCTCATGCTTTGGGAAAAGCTATGAATTTTTGGAGAAATTGGGGAGCTTGGGGAGAGTTGCCATGTGACATGGAAGTAATCCCACATGGGAAGAGGAAAGGGGAAAGTGGAGGGTACATAGGGCACTTTGGGAGCCCATTATGGTGTATCAAAGGTGAGAGGAGCTCTCTCAAGGCTTGGCTATGGGGCCTCGTGGGATCATGGGGAAGGGGATGGAATTTTTTTTAGTCCACACCAGCTGCCCAAGTGCCTGACCACTTTTTTTGGCCCGGATACTTGCTCCCACCCCATTCCTTGGTCAAAGGTTCATCGACAGGTCATTTTTCACCCAGAAAAGGCCAAAATTGGACCAATTAAAAGGTGCCCAAGGAGAGAACCATGCCGGCTAAGAGGAGAGAGAAAATTTCTTGGGATAAGAGCCAAAAAATCCTCCTTTTTAATAGCTGCAATTCTCTACACACCCTTTTTGCTTACAAAGACTAGCTTTTTTGGAGCTTTTAAGAAATACCCCAAATTCGAAAGCTTGTAGATCTCTCGTCTGTTGTTGGAATCAAGTATATGGATACTCTACGGAGGTCTATATGACACGAGATTTATCTTTAGGGTCTCGATTTTCAAAAATTCTAATCATGGTTTGGGTTAGGGATGTTTCCCGCCCGACTCTACAGGTGTTAAACATAGGTGTTTTCTATAGCTTTATATTGTTTCCTTCCAACGGTGTGATGCGTGCAAGGCTATAGGGGTTCTCATTTTCCTTCTTGTTTGCATGATAACGATGTTATAGATCAATGAAGGCTAACAATGTTTTTGATGCATTGTAAATGATAGGAACACAAACCTTTTCAGCCATCCATTTTGGTATGTTACTATGTGCATGTATAAAGTTCACATGATCTCCAGGTAGCACCTCTTTTTTCCAATATGTGAATGTTTCAAAATCCCCAATAAAGGGACGAATCAACTTTATAGTGGTACTTAAGTATGAAGTAATGTGGTTGTCATAAGTGGGCTTGATATTGATAATATCAAGTGGGTAAATAGAAAAGGGGCCCTCATTTGAAAGAGGTCTATTATGGTTAAAACACTTCAATATAAATCGATTATTAATGAAGAGAAGATCATCCGTGTATGCATATAACATGTCATTTCTTTGAAGCCTTGATAAATTTCTGATAAATTCTAATTCAAACCATGCGAGATAGAGATTACACCATAAAAAGGAACAAGCATATCCCATTGAGATTCCTTGTTTTTGATAAAAGATGCAATCTCCTAATTTAGATACACAATTATCTAATAAAAGATAGTTCAAAGTGATGAAAAATTTAAATGACCATGTAATCTCTTTATGATTTTTTGTGAGAACACTACTTTTACGAGATTTTTTAACCCCTTTATAACCCATTCCATGAAGTAGTTCAATAATGTGTTCAAGTGTGTCAACCAATCCATTATTTCCTTAGTGTGGTATTGCCTCATAGCAAGCTTTTATATCAAATGTATAAGCTGACAATATTTTATCTGGAATGTTTATCAAAAAATCATATTCATTATGGATAATCCAGTAACTATTAGTATTAATTAAAAGGTTATGTAGGATTTCACAATATTTAGCAAGGCCAATGTTTACTGCTTTGAGAATAGAAGCCATAATGCTAGTTAAAGGGGGAAACATACAATCATGGGCATTGGTTATCCATCTAGATTCCTCCTTGTGAATCTTCTAATTACCCATGAGATAAGGAAGACTAATCTTAGAAGGTATCAATATTTCATTCATCGAAGAGAATTGCATAACCTCCTTAGAGATTTCACATTCATTTCTATGAGATAATTGAAACTCACTAGATGAAAGTCTTTTGTAGCGGCTAAGCGTGATAGCTTTTTACAAATAAAAATGGGTGTCTGGGATGATTTATCCAAGCCACAAACAAATAGGTGTTTTAGTAGAAACTCAATTTTGTTCATCAGATCCGGTTCCTTAAACCAGGATAATTGATTGACCCTATGTGGAATTCATTTTTAAATTGTTCATCAATTTTTTTAGAAATAATCTTGTGGTGTATAATAGAATCAACTATACCCAAGATATTAAAAATTTTAGACCAACCAATAATCAATCCTTTTGCTACTTTAACATGGTCTAAAGGGACCACAGGAATATGATTAAGTCCTTTCCTAAAAAAGTCTTTTGGCATGGCATGTCTGCCAATACTAGTGTCAGTTGTAATAACATGTATTCCAAAAGGTTCAATATTCTTCCTGAATTTAGCAAACCTATTTAGGGACATACACGAAAAATCAAGGGATAAATCAAAGGGGATTGCGAAAGTATTAAATGGTTTATATAAAATATTATTTAAATTTCTAGTGTATTTCCATCCAAATTTAATATTGAAGTATGTTAAAGTTCTAGGTATGCCAATAAAATTCAAGACATCTTGGTAAAAAGCAAAAGGTTCTATGAAATCCATAAATTTATTACAAAAAATTATATGTATGAATCTTCCTTTTGACACATAGTTTCTTGTCATCTGTTTAAGTGAGTTAGCTTTAGTAAGGATAGTTCGAACCTGTTCCTCATTAACGAACTCCAAAGTTTTTAATGTATCCCCAATATCTTCAGCACCTCAAAATTGTTGAGGTTTCTTATGTATAGTAGAATATGAACTTCCCGGTGTATGTAGAATCTTCTTCATGGGTTCTTTGCCTTTTATCGGTTTGAGGATATTTTTTATGGTATTGGCTATGGGTGTGTTGGCGAGTCTAGGTAGTAGAGGGTTTCTTGGAGAATATAATACTAGCCCACGAGCAGCCTCTAGCATATGTTCATGGAAGTGATAATATACTATAATAGCATATTGTACTTCCAGAGGTAAAGTAGCCACCCATGCTATAAAGGTGTATACTTGTGCAGGTCTAGATGTGAAGGGAAACAACTTCGGTAGATTTTGAAACACATACCATTATAAATGGTCAATCCATATATAAAAGCATTACACTTAGAATTAGGGTCAAGTTTTCTTCATGCACATTTGACAAAGGGTCTATATGTGTTCCATCAGTTTCTAAGAAACCTCTTTGTATCTTTGACCCGGTCTGCAAGGGATAGTCCTTTTGTTCTTGCCACCAGAGAAGAATTAGAGCACTTGTTTGAGTCTACAAGAGCTAAGGAAATCTGTTGAAGCTCAAAAGATAAATCAGTAGATAATAGGTGTTTAGCTTGTAATGTATGAAAAAGAACTTCTCAAGCTATGGAGTATGGAGGTAGACTTACTCAAAGCTACAAAGATTAGTTTTGATATAGAAATAATTTAGTAGGTTATAGATACTTTCAATCTAGACACAATCATTGCTGAAATCAATGGAAGCCTAGTCCATCTATAGTAGTAGCACTTGGCAAACGTTTTGCATATGCCTTTTAGAACTAAGGTCACAACATGCTCCGCTACTGAACTTAGCAAATTTCTGTAAGAAGTTTCTCATGCCAAAAAGAAGAGAAAATTCGATGGCTGCAAAATTCCAGTAGCAGCACTAGAATGTAAGCCAAAATGTAAGTTTGTCATAGAAGCTAACAATCTCAAGAATAACCCTACGTATGTGTATGAGAAATTACGTAGTATGCTTTTATCTCAAATTAAAAATCCCGAGCCTGACATCATCATGAGTAACTTCCTATATAGTTTCTTGATAAACAGGACTCAAAACCTCTTTAGGGCACTATAGTAGACAAGCAATCAAATTAATGAGTACTCCACTAGAGTCTACTATGGTAAATACACTTCTACTGACAAGGGAAAATATAGTATGTCTGCCAGTACTTCTCAGACTCAGACACCTTTAGTAGTGCACACACCTGGCTGGCAATTTGGACCAGATCGGTTGCCACAATGATACAGAAAATGACACCACCCACACACCCTCACACCTTGACATAACACAAGGAATTCACTTACCTTCCTCACCTCATGCACCACCATAGTCTCAAGATCTCAATGAAATTCCTTCCCCTAAACTCAATTCCTGTCCAAACATCTCGATCTACAAGCACTTGCATACCCACAGACACTACGTAGTGATTCAAGTTGATCAAGGCTTGAAATCACACTCGATGGCAACCAAAAGACACAAGAAAAACCATCAAAAACTGAAAAATTCTAGCCAACAAATGACTCTCTCTAATCATTGCAAAAGATTCACCAAAATCCACTCTACCGGTCTCCTTGGTGTATCCTTAACCAGAATGGCACAGATACATGGTCACATAGTCCTGCAAAAATCTGCACCTTATCCCCCCAATTCTTGCACACACATATACATGGAAACTGTAGAACTTCCATAGACTCACCCAAGAGAAAAATAGAAGAGAAGAAACTCTTGTTCACTCCTTGACACACTTGAAAACAAGACGCAAACAAGATGGGACTGCATAGGACCACCTGTAGAAACCTTTTGTTGTCTTCCACATAGAGAGGTGAAACTACTGATATTGGACTTCCCAAACACTCCCTCAGTTTGTATACTCACGGAACCATGAGTTATGTGGCAAAAAGAAACCATTTTCACACCTTTTTTGACCTTCTTAGGGATATTTTTTGTTAGTTTTGTCCCTCGACGTACATTTTTTGTGGGGAAAACACCAAACGGAATCCAAATTCCACCAAATTTTGTAGGCGTGACCCTTGACACCTAAAACTCATGGCCTCATACCAAAATTCTATTTCTAAGCACTTATAGGGTGGTTTGCACATCATTGCATATCGGACACTGCAAATAGATAGTCATTGCACGTGTTAAATTGTCGGGGCGGAAGGACAGTGCCCACACTTTTCACTTGCATTATTTACATTCTAAAAATATTAAAAATCAAGCCAAAATAATCTATTTTTGCACCACATCTAAGTCTTTGACACTATATCTAGGCATGTATATGTGCGTGATTTTTGACGCACAAACCTAACTATTTACAATGTGTACATGCTGTATATGTGCGTGATTATTGACGCAAAAACCTAACTATTCACAATGTGTACATGCTGCATCATGTTTGAAACTCAAAATCATGTTGTGAAGAATCCAAATGCATATATTTACATTTATTTGTACACATGTCCACGCATATACACACTACTCTAAAAGTTGTCTATTATCATTGCCCACCCTCTAGGTCGAGCATTTATGCTCAACCAAGAGACTATTTGCATTTGTAACCATATCCCTTGAAAAATATTTCTTCAGCCTATAACCATTTATCCTATAGTTCAAAGGTTTTCCATACTGTTACTGAGCCAATGTTAGTTAACAGAAGCTGCTAAAGACTGAAGACGTACGAATGCACATCGAAGATCAACACAAAGAAGTAGTAAAGATTGGAGTTACACATTTTTCACGTTTTCGCAAAATGGTCATCTATTGTAAATTCTTAATTTATTTCAAACCATTGTAATATTTTAATGTGTTACGGCTCAATGGGAGTTCTAAGTTGTAAAGAAAAAGTCAGTTAGTGTGCCTAGGTTGCGGATTTAGTAAGTGGTGGAGTCCTAAAGGCATTGGGCGCCCGGACATTGCATATTTTTACCCTAGGTATATAAGGTAGTATGTAAAAGAAATTAGGGTTCTCAAGCTCATTTGTTGAGAGCACTCTTTGGTGAGAGCTCTTGAGGTGTGTGGCTATGGAGTCCTTGAGCTTCTCATTGCTCATGTGAGTTGGTGACACTACTCAATGCTTAATTCTCTTTCACTATGCCTCTCTCATGCTTCTTATGATTGCCTATGATAATTTGATTAGCTAGATCTTAAATAATTAGTGGTTAATCCCTCTCTAATCTTGTTTTATTTTCCTCTTTTGCTTGTGTGGTGCTCGATAGATCTATGTGTGTGTGCTTGCGATTAGTGTGTTGTATGATAGGATTAGTGTTGTGTGCGTCTTGCAATCGTTAGTGTGTGTGTGATTGGGTTGATTAGAGGTAAAAAGAAGTGGATGTTGAGATTGCCTTTCATTGTGGTTTAGCTCCTCCATAGGCCAAGAAGCCAACCTTGTAGAGTCAATCAAATGTTCGTGTTGCCATGATTAGATCACTAATCGTGTGAGTGTTTCCATGCCGTAGCTGGGTAGCTCATCCCTCCGGATTGATAATTTTGTTGGTCATTGGCGCTATGCAATGATGAAAACCCCAACTTTTGGCGCGTTGCCAGGGACGATGGCCAACGCTAGTGTAATTGTGGCATAATCGGATGTGTTTCCTCACTAATTTCACCTATGTGTTTATGATTTTGTGGATTTTGGATGTGTGTGCATGAAGCAATGTGTTCATTATTCCCTAATTTGTCACTATATCTTGCTAATTGTGTGTTTACACACTCTAATTTTACACTAACCCCTTGATAATTTCTCTAATTTTGCTAACTTACACACTAATTTGCTATGAAGGATTGGAGCTTTCAACCGTTCAATCGATCTTCAATGTGGAAAGGTAATCAAGGTGGTATTCTCAACCTCCCTAGAATCTAAAGATGTGTAGAATTGTGTAGAGATCCCACCATGATGCAATGTAATGTTGATGCTATGTTATTGCAATGCAATGTTGATGCTATGAATTTTTTGCATTGTTTGTTCTCATGCACTACAATCAAGTGTGTGTGCATTCTAATTGAGTGTGTGTATGCTTAATTTTAGGTGTGTGTACACTATTTTGCCCTTGATTGTGCACCTAAAAATCAATGTGTGCTTAATGATTTTTCAATTGTGATGATTGACTTGTGTTGTGGTCATGCCCAACTAGATATTTGTGAAATCACATTGCAATTTGACAAGATTAACCCTTTTGTGCACACCTAAAGATTGGTAAAAATTACCAATTATTAGGTGTGTGTGCCTAAAAAGTGCTTAATGTGCATGATTAATTCAATTTTTGATTGCATATTTGGTGTGTGTAATGGTTAATTGCTACATTTTTGAACTCAAAACAAGGTTTACACACTTCAATTGCGTCAAATTCTGACCTAATTTTGCCGATTTAATTGCGTAGTTTGGATTTTATTGATCATATTAATTGGCAATTGAATTGATGTGCTTTTTTTATTTTATCTGGTTGCACTAATCCCCTATGTGTGGAGATTTTTTTAAAAAAAAAGGGTATTTTTCGGATAAGTTTTGCAATTTTTGTAATTTTTGCATTAATTTTCAGTTAATTCCATAAAAAATTGATATCTTGCGATCTTTATGAGCTATTTTGAATGTGTGTTTACTGCTTGATTTTGAGCGCATTTGGGCTTTTCCTTGTCAAATTTTAAGCGTTTTACTATTTCCAGGGGTCGGATTGACGATTTTGTTGGATTTGGCGTTTTCGGTAAAAACAGTTATTTTTGTGTGCTTTTGCATGTTGAAACTGTTCAATTGTGATTGTCGATGATTTTTCTAAGATTTTGGGAATTTTTGGTGATTTTTTGGAGTTTTGCTAATTTTTGGCCTATTTTTGGTATTTCTGGACATTTGGAAATAAAAATTTAATAAAAAGATGATTTTCGAGCTCGATGCCCATGCCTTGCGCCGCATACAATTCTCCACATTGGATAGATCTTTGCGTTCTCTTGGGATAGTTTTCTACAACGTTAAAATAATCCTCATTTTCTTTTGTTGCACCCGTGTTCTTTGACTTGCTCCGAGTGAACCCACCCCACACTCTTCTCTCTGTTCACTCACTCTCTCTCCTCCCCCTGCCAAAAGTTCGCTCATCAACACTCTCTCTCTTCCCCTCACTCTCTCTCTCTCTAAAAGAACAATTATCTTCTCTCTCTCTCTCTCTCTCTCTCTCTCTCTCTCTCTCTCTCTCTCTCTCCTCCCTAACCCACTCACCAACGATTATTTAGTCTCTAACTAACTCCCCTTAACTCTCTCTCTAAATCTCACTCCCACTCACCCTCTCTCTCTCTCTCTCTCTCTCTCTCTCTCTCTCTCTCTCTCTGTGTGTGTGTCCACACGCGTACACACTCCTTTCCTTTTGTCTTTTTCACCACCTCTCGCATTCCCTCTGTCGTGTACCGCACGCGACTGTCACGCTGCTCGTACTGAGCCACTTCAGCACGCGTGCACCACACCTCTCTCTCTTTCTCTCTCTTGCTAGGTACCGTGCGCCTGCTGCTCCTCTTTGCCGCTGATAGGCTGCCGTGCCAACTCACGCACACCCTCTCTCTCTCTCCTCTCTCTCATCCACTTGCACGCTGTATACCCATTCTCTCTCCTCTTTGCACTCCGCAAGTGTGCACGCTCTCTTTCCCTTCCCTCTGCTTGTGCGTCGGACCTGGATTCCCTACAGTCGCACTCGCTACACCACTGTCAAACACGCCAGATCCGGATACTCACGCTGTTAGCCCTTCGTGAAGTCAACGCTGCAGCCAGGTAACTATACATGTAAAAGTTTTTTTTATTTTTAGTTTATATAATTTTTAATATTTAATTACAAAATTTAAAACATAAAAAACATTTAAAATTCCAATATAAAAACTAAAATTTCAAAAATCCAATAAAAATAAAAAATAAAATCAGATAAATGAAATAAAAAAAAAGAAAGAATTAAAAAAAAAATCCAATAAAAAAATAAAAGGAGGATTAAAAATCACAATTTGTTTTGAAAAAACACACCAATTTTTTTAAAAAATAAAAAAACTCATAGAAAATCATAAAAAATTAAAAATTGACACAAATAAGTCACAAAAATAATAAAAAAATCATATAAAGTCACAAAAAATTCATATAAAATCCAAAATTATCCGACAACCATTTATGAACCTTGAGAATGTTCCATCATGCTACCCTTTCATATTTGATATTTCTTAATTTCCATATGTCTCAGTAAATAATCCCAGTTTTATTAATATTTCCAATGCTAATAAGTACCCCAATAATGCGCGTATCCCAATGGCATTTTTTCCCCACTGGGTACTTTCCCTTTGGTCATTCAGGTATTAGACCCTAATTTAGAACCTCATCATTCTACTTCCCTTGTATATACTTTCCATAAATAAAAATCAGCCTCATCATTATGGTATTACAACGGACAAATGCAACATCATCTCTCACAACAGACATATTCCGACCAAGAAGATGCTACAACAAATTGAACCTCATCAATAAATTCAATGACCAATGAAGAAATCAGCCCATCAACAACCAATCAAAACCTTCCATAGCCTCCACGAACACTTTTCAATAGTGTCCGAGGACGGGCACTAAAATTGGAAGGGGGGAATGTTAATTGTCAACGTCAGTGAACAGAAGTTGCTAAAGACTGAAGACGTACGAATGCACATCAAAGATCAACACAAAGAAGCAGTAAAGATTGGAGTTACACATTTCTCACGTTTTCCCAAAATGGTCATGTATTGTAAATTCCCGATTTATTTCAAGCCATTGTAATATTTTAATGTGTTACCGGCTCAATGGGAGTTCCAAGTTGTAAAGAACAAGTCAGTTAGTGTGCCTCGGTTGTAGAGTCAGTGAGTGGTGGAGCCCTGAAGGCCTTGGACGCCCGGACATTGTATATTTTTACCCTAGGTATATAAGGCAGTGTGTAAAAGAAATTAGGGTTCTCAAGCTCATTTGTTCAGAGCACTCTTTGGTGAGAGCTCTTGAGGTGTGTGGCTATGGAGTCCTTGAGCTTCTCTTTGCTCATGTGATTTGGTTAACACTAATCAATGCTTAATTCTCTTTCACTATGCCTATCTCATGCTTCTTATGATTACCTATGATGCTTTGATTAGCTAGATCTTAAATAATTAGTGGTTAATCCCTCTCTAATCTTGCCTAATTTCCCTCTTTTGCTTGTGTGTGCATGTAGATATGATTGGAGTGTGGTGCTCGATAGATCTATGTGTGTGTGTTGGTGATTAATGTGTTGCATGATAGGATTAGTGTTGTGTGTGTCTTGCAATCGTTAGTGTGTGTGTGATTGGGTTGATTAGAGGTGAAGAGAAGTGGATGTGGAGATTTCCCTTCATTGTGGCTTAGCTCCTGCATAGGCCGAGAAGCTCACCTCGTAGAGTCAATCATTCGTGTTGCCATGATTAGATCACTAATTGTGTGAGTGTTTCCATGCCCTAGCCGGGTCACTCCCTCCGGATTGACAATTTTGTTGGTTATTGGAGCTATGCAACGATGGGACCCCCAACACATACATTTAGGAGAACACGATCATTTCATTGAGAGCAATCACAAGGTTTTCTTGTGAGTGCGTGATGGGTGCATACGTGCAGTAAGGGGAAGAGGAGAGACACTCTGTGTGGGTGGAGAATAGAGCAGCTCACTCTATCTCCGTATTCTATTATTTATATAAAGAATAAGGGTCAGTGCAGTTTGTTGGGGTTAAAGGCGGATGTGCCTTTGCCCCGGGCACTTAGAGCTCTATCAACACTCTGTGTCTGCTCTTGTTCTCCCTCTCCTCCGCATGCACCGCGCACTCTTCATTTCTTATGATGCTCATTGCTTATTTTGCCACAAAAATTCTCAGACTTCCGACATGAAAGCATCGATAGAGCTAGTTGTCCAAGGGAACAATGGTAAAACGATCTGGATGTAGGCAATCAAAATAGATTGCACAATCTGCAAATGAACGTGCAAGGGCTGTGAAAACTTTCCAATAATGTAATTTGCGTGTACATTTTGAAGCACCCACTCCGCTTGCTGAGAATATGTAATCCCCCCCCCCCCCCCCCCCGGAAAACACACACACACACACACAGCGCTTGTGTGCACAGATTTAGGAGGCAGGCAAGGTGGGCTGCGCAAGGAGGGGGTTATGCGAGGGAAGGGAGGGCAAGAAGCGATGGTGCGAGGAGGTGCGGGCAGCAGCAGCGAGCAGCTTATATGAGCTCGGAGGGTCAACATTTAACCCATCTCTCTTTCATCTCCATATCCCATGAAGATGCCCTTGATAGATTTCATGTCAAGTTTGGTCCTCTAATCAACAGGTACATGCACAAATGCATCGCAACCAAAGACTCTTAAATGGTCTTATAAAGCCGGTTTGCCAGACCAAACCTCTTCAGCTATGCAACGATGGGACCCCCAACACATACATTTTTTCCAACTCATACGTGCCATTCGAAAAAACATGCTTCACTTTGTACAGCCCCTATCATCTATCCCTCAACTTCTTTTGAAAAGTGAAGTCCAAGCTTGCATCTTGACAAAACACGAGGAGTTTACTTAATTCCCCACCTCACACATCACCACTCAAGAGCTCAATGAAAATTATCCCCAAACCCAATTTTAGCTCCGAACGGCTCAACCTACAAGCCCTTGTCTACCCACACACGCTACATAGTGAGTCGAGTTAATCAAGGCTTGAAAGCACACTTGATGGTGACCAAAAGACACAAGAAAAACCATACAAAGTTAAAAAATCCATCCACAAAATACCTCTCTCAAACCATTGCAAAAGATTCACCAAACTCCACGTTGTTGTTCGACTCTTTGGTGTAATCCCCAATAGGCGTTTTTCATAGGAAAAATACTAAACGAACTCCAAATTCCACCAAATTTTGTAGGCTTGATCTTTGATACCTAAACTTCATGGTCCCACATACCAAAATTCTATTTTTGACCATTCTAGGGCAGTCCATGCATCATTGCATATCAAGTGCTGCATATAAATAGTTACCACATGTTGTTGCTGCCAAATGTGGTTGGAGCTGTAAGGTGGAAAATGCAATTCTATGGGTGTCTATAGGTGCAAGCTAGAGTTCTATAGTAGATATGAAGGCCTTGGGTATGCGAGGAGGTTGAGAGATGTATGCTTGGTGTGTTTTCTAGGCCAGAAGGACTCCATGGTGGGCCCACCAGGTTGGCTAGTCGAGGAGTCTTAAGTGCTAGAATTGTGCCTTGGAATGTGTTGTTCAAGATTATCTAGCTATGAGCCGGTTTAGACGGATTCTCAAATGGAGAAACAACGTGAAAGATATGGTAGTGCTTTGTAGATCCCCAACAGACTGGGTAGGTGTAAGTGAGTGATCAAAGCTGATGTCAATAGATGGATTTGAAATGCTCAAATAGTGGTAAATGTTAGTCTTTTTAAATGTAAGGGGCTCCTCCTAGACCTTACTTTTGACTACCGCATCTAAGCCATCGGCTTTAAAAGGAAAAAGAAAATAATAGGAAAAAGATGTTTGAGTAAATTTGGGTTCAACTCAAGCACCAAAGTATACTCACGAGACACTTTCGGTTTATACCATGGGGACATGGGCATAACCAATGCATGAAAATTAGCTTTTCACTTTGAGAAAATTAACATTAAGAAAAAGCTAAGGAAAAGGGAAAAGATAAGGTAAAGAAAGAAAAAGGAAAAGAAAAAGAAAAAGAATGAAAAGAGAAGATAAGGATAAGGTGAGTAAGTAACTTGTTGAAGAAGTTTTGAGAAGAAAGATAAGTTATCAAGATAAGTTAACAAGAACTTATCGATAAGGAAGATAAGCTATCAAGATAAGTGAAGGCATTTATCTAAAATATGCATTTAAATAGGGCTTCTCTTCTCATTTAGACTTCTCTCCTTCATTTCTCAAGGTGCAAACTTGAGAGTAGGCTTGAGAAAGCCATACCTAAGCCTCTTTCACACACACACACACCCTCTCCAAGAGAAGCCATGTCCAAAATCCTAATCAAGTTTGTCAAAACTTGATCTTCTGCTTCACATTATCCTCTCCCTCTCCTCTCTCCTAATTCTCAATCTTTCCATAGCTTGAATTCCCTTTGTCTCTTGCCATTCTCTCATTCAAGAAGCCAAATTGGTGGTTTTCAAGTGAAATGAAGAGGGAAAGAGATGATTACATCAACACATTTCTTCAATACTCTCCCAAATTGAGGAGAAGACTCTACCATATACACACTAGGGTGATATTTTCTTGTTCTCTTTATGTTATTGCACTTTATTAAAAGTGATTTACTTTTATGCTTACTTAAATTCATGCTTAAGCTTTCTCATTTCCATAAGCAAATATTTTCTCCTGAGAAGAAGAAATAACTTCTTAAGAAGTTGTTTATTTCTAATTAGGGTTCCTTTCTAATATTAGCCAGCCACGTTGTTAACCACTAACACAATGTTATTTCTAGTTTTGTTATTTTAAATTTCCTAAACTAATATGGCATAGAGAGAGTAGAAAAAGCACTCTCTTTAACCATAGGTGATTGGAGATCATATTTACCTAAATAGTATGCTTGATTGAATCGTGACTAATATGCTTAATTAGAAACCTTTTTATTGATTTTCAAGTTACTTTTATTATTTTATCTAAATTACTCTTTTAAAGGTAAATGTCATTAATCGAAGGAAATTTAGTAATGGAATTATTTTTGGAACTAACCTTATTTTTCAAAAGAGGAATTATTATTTCTCCAAAAGAAATGCTCTTGCTTTTGCATAATTTATGTGTGTAAAAGTTTTAGTGACATACTAAGTTAATATCCAGATTTCAAGAGGGAGTTGAGTTTTGAAGGGTAAATTTATCATAACAAAATTTTGAAAAGAAGATTCCCATTCCAAATAAGGTCATTCCCTTCCTTCCCACGTGTCAATTGGAAAATCCCAAATCTTTAAGCCTCTCCTAGCTGTGTGATTAATCCTCCCAAGAAAATCAAGAGGTAAGCCTAAACCCTATCTTAGGAAAAATTTAATAGTCATTCATACTCCATTGCATGAGCATTTTGCACGGCACTATCATGTCCACTATAAGGAACTTCACAAATTTCTCTTACATTACCATTCATCGAAGGATTCTACTCTTTCATAAATAATCATTTAATCTTGCATAATCAATTAAATGAAGTTTTGGATTCTTTGTCTTAAGATCACAAGTTGATGCATTCTAAATGTTAATGTTTACTACTCATGGTTCACACTTAAGCTGTAACATTTAATGGTCTAGTAACTTGTGTGTAGCGGAAAATAGCATGAACATAGTGAGAATTTCATTAGAATAGCTTCCTAATGCGAATAACAAGAGTGCTTCGGTGGAGAGAGCAACAAAAAGTATAACACCTAATTAGATAGCATGAACAATACTTCAAAAGAGAGAGAAATTAAGCAATTGACAACAGTTGAGGACCGGATTTTCATGGAGCCGGTCCCCCCTCCAAAAGGCTTTGTATTATGGTTTCTCCTATCAAGAGAGACATTTTACAATACAATTCTTTTTGTTCCTTCAATACTAGCTAGTGCAATGAATATGGAAACTTCATGCACTAAGCAAAACACTTATCCAACACAACATCAATTCCCTCACGGTCTCAGACCCAAGACCTCACACACCTTCAAAGATGGTGAGAGCTAGCGGGGTATGAGAGTAGATTGAGAGGAAGAAGGAGTATTCTTACGAGAAAGATGTACATCTCCTCACATAATCACTCATATTAGCATATCTTAGCTTAGTGATTAGCATGGTAGAGGACATGAGCATGCATTGAAGCTTGGCTCTTGGTTGGATTTTCAGCACAAAGACAAGAGTTGTTGGTGTAGGCCTCCCTTCTCACAAGCTTGGAGTAGGTGGTAAGCTTTCCATTAAAGCTTGAGAAGGAGAGAGAGTCTTCTTTGCTTCACACATGAGATTGTGTGAGTGTGTGTGTGATAATGCCTTGCAAAAATCACCCCCCTCTCTCTATTGGTCGACTCCCCTTGCTAATTGCTCATGTTACAGCCCTATTGGACCTCCCCAAGCCTAGCCAATGGAAATTAAGCAGCATAGGTGATAGCCTTCTGACATGTGTTCCCCTTTCCCCTTTTTTGAGAGCTTTAGGTAATTAATAAATGCAACTAAACTCTCATTGGACCCCTTTGGCTTTGGCCAATAGGGATAAGGCAAGCCATTGGGCTGCTAAATGCTCATTGGTCCCCTTGGGAGACTGTCCAATAGTCTTCTAGAGAGCTTAATTCCTATTTGTTCTTTTATTAAGTGTTTCTAAATTAAATAAATTAGATTTACTCTAGCTTAATTCTCCTTGGTCCACCTCCAAGGCCATCCAATAGGATTTGAGTACACCTTGTGGGCATTTGGCCTAGGGAGCTGACATGTGTCCCTCTTTCCCCTTGTGTACAAATGAAGCTTGTGCGTGTGTGTGGGTGTTTCTCTCTCATCCCCTACTTCTTGGGCTTGCCCCCTCCTATGTAGGGACTTGTGAAGACTTTTGTACACACACACACACACAAAGAATCCAAATCTCCTAAGCTTTGACCTTTGGACACAACCTTTGAATTTTGGAACCTTAGCATTTTGGAAGTCTTAATGGGCTGAACCTTAGGGTCGTTTAAGCCCATTGTTTGCACATTGCTCTTTTGCATATGCCCCCCCCTTTGGATCTCTATTGTGGCGGGTCTGCTAGCTTAACCAATATTCTAGCTTTTTCTCCGTTGGCACTTCCCCATATTAAATGATCAGAAAATCATTTAGGAGAATTAGATATTGATAATTATGACATTACCTCTCTCTTGAAATCATAGTCGTTCTCGACTATGGGGTAGAGAAGATAAAACATATTCATTAGTCCTTTTTCCTAGCGGGTAAAGGATCCCTATGTTACCCTACGACATCTTTCTAGAATGGATGACTAGTCCATTTGGCGCTTGAGAGCCTAAGCTGCCGCAAGCATGTGTGCACGTTAGTCCTATTAATCTTCCATAGTAGAGTGACAAGCTCTACTTGGTGTTTGGGAGACGTCATCTCTGCAAACCTGATCTAAGCATGCATATATATTTTTGTGCACAATAAAGAAAAAGAGAGTCTTATAAGACAAAAGATTTGTTCATTTTTAACATTTGTACATTTGCTTACTCTCGGGAAGCATTGTTAGCATTGATAAGGTTTTGGTTATCCTTTATCTATATGCCTTGCATCCATCTAGCATCTTCAAAAGGATAATTTTTAAACTTAATAAGATATTGTCAGATAGTCTTAATGCCTCCTAGTACCTTGTCTTCATGTCGGAGAATGGACTTGGACTGCAACACCTCTTCTTGGTCCTTGATCTCCGATGGGTCTTCAATAGTTGGTTCTTGAGGTGGCTCTCCTTTGTAAGGCTTTAGTAGGCTCACATGGAAAGCATTGCGTATGAGCCAATGGTTGGGAAACTTGAGTTGATAGGCCATCTCATTGATTGGCCTAAGAATTTGGAAGGGACCATAGTACCTTTTTGCTAACTTAGCATATTGCTTTTGATGTCCCGTAGGATTCTTGCCCGTTGTGTGCTTTAATCGAGCCTTGGGAAATTTGAGTAAGACCCAATCATTTTCTTTAAAGTCTTGGGCTCTTCTGTGCTTGTCAGCAGCAGTCTTTTGCCTTTGATGTGAGATAGAGATAGCATCCTTAATCTTTTGGAAAGATTCTTGTAGGTCTCGGCTATACTCTTCTGCAGCGAAGATCTTCCCATGTACCTTAAGTAGCAACAGACTTTTTGATCTTCCCTCAATTACCTCAAAAGGTGATTTTTTCGTGGAAGTATGTATAGTGTTATTGTAGGCATACTCCAGTAAAGGTAAGGACTTCTCCCATTGGGATCTTTGATCTACTTCCGTTATGTAGGCTTTTAGTAGATCGAGAATTGTTAGGTTATGCTTGCCAGCAATGTGAGCAATATGAAAATGAAATTGTGAAAGAAAGTTTGCCCACCTCATTTGTTTGTTGGAGAGCTTGGTCTGCATAATGAAGGACTTAAGACTTTGGTGATCCATTCATAGAATGAAAAGAGTCCCCAATAAATAGTGCTTCCATGAGTCTTAGGCATGTAGAACTGCGAGGATTTCCTTTTCATATATGCCTAGAGCTTGCTCAACAGGGTCAAGCCTTCGACTTTCATAGCCTATGGCGTGCCCTTCTTGAAGCAAAACAACTCCAAGGAAATCACCACAAGCATGACATTGGACCTCAAATGGCTTTGAGAGATCCGGTAGTGTAAGCACAGGTTGAGAGATAAGCTTTTGTTTAAGCTTTTCAAAAGCATTGCTCTCCTTGGCAACCATGTGTACCTAACATTTTTCTTTGTTAGATCATGTACTGGTCCTGCTATTAGTGAGAACCTTTTATGCAGCGTCTATAGTATGCACACATACCTATAAAGCTTCTTAACTCATGAAGACTCCTTGGTTTAGGCCATCCTTTTATTACCTCTAACTTTGGATTCCATCTTGAGAGATAATGTGACTTAAATACTGAATCTCTTGTAAGAAAAATACACTTTTCTTTCGATTAACATAATGTTTATTCTCTCTTAGAACTTGAAATATTACCTGGAGGTGTTGCTTGTGTTCGTCTAATGAATTAGAGTAGATGATGATATCATCAAAGAACACTCCACTAAAGGTTCGGTGAGGCCTGAATAGCTTCTCCATCAAGCGTTTGAACGTGGCTGGTGCATTGGTCAAGCCAAAAGGCATGACAATGTATTCATAAAGACCAAACGTAGTGCGAAATGTGGTCTTTACAATGTCTTGATCAACTACCTTATATGATGATAGCCACTTTTTAGGTCAATCCTACTGAAGTAGGTGGACCCTTGTATCTTATCAAATAGGTCTTCTACCCGTGGAACGGGAAACCTATTTTTGATAGTGATCCTATTTAGTGCTCTATAGTCGACACACATGCGATATGTGCCGTTTTTCTTTTGCACTAATAGCATAGGAGAACAAAATGGAGATGAGCTATGCCTAACCATGCCCTTCTCAACTAACTAATGCACTTGCCGCACAATCTCCTCTTGATGAGCTTGAGAAACTCTATAAGGAGGTTTGTTAGGTGGTGAGCTTCCTGGAAGAAGTTCAATTGCATGGTCATCATTGCCAAGTTTAGGAGGTATCTCACAAGGGATGTCGTCAATAAAGACATCTTGAAACCCCTTGAGAAAATTGGATAACTCTAACTCCTTTTGATTGTGTATATTTTCTTTTGCTAAAACATTAGGTTCATTTTGAGAATCTTTAACAAAAATCATGTACACGAAAATAGAGCTCTTTATTGACTTGTTGAAAGCTTGTGTATGCACAGTGGGTGGGTATAGTGTTACCCATTTCCTTAGCATCTATATACATATCTTTTTCCCTGAACTTAAAGGAGATTCTCCTTTTAGGGAATTTAACATTGGCAGCCATGTGATCAAACCATGGTGCCCCTAGGATTACATCCTCATGCTTGAGAGGAGAGATAAAGAAGTCCTCTTTGTCCACATAGCTTTGGACATGAAGCCTCAATTTCTCGATTAAGGGAGTGACTGACGCTTCTTGCCCCTTGAAAGCACCATCTGTGGGTAGGAAATCTCCCATCTCGTAGTCTTGTATGCCTAGCTTGGTGGCCAACTCTATAGATATAAAATTGTGAGTAGAACCAGGGTCAAAGAGAATAAAAGCATCATATTCTCTTACCTTTCCCCAAGCATGGCATAGAGGAGATCCTTTGTGGTGAATTTCCTCCTCTTGGATTTCGACCAAGGTAGCTCTAGGAGGTTCATGGTGGGTGTTCTTTTGGGGACAAGTGCGGTACGCATGCCCTTGCTCGCCGCACTTGAAACAACGGTTATCCTTGCGATAACACTCAAGCTCTTCAGGAGAGAGTTTATTTTTGCCTTTATAAACTCCCTTCTCTTTAGCTTTGTTGGAGTTGCCCTTAGGAGAATTTTGGACCTTGTCCTTCCCCTTAGGCTCATTGGAACCCTTGTTTTCCGTGGGCTTAGAATTTCTTTTATCCCCCGTTTCGAAATTGATTCAGAGGCCACCATAGTATGGTGTATAACCGCCGATATGGTGTGTGGCCTTTGGGAGTTGACATACTCCACCATGTCTTCAGTTAAGCCCACACAAAATTATTGCTTTTGCTCTCCAAAATCCAACTTTTTGAAGACAGTGGCTTTGAGTTGTAGGTCCCAAAACTTGTCTACATATTTGTGAAAGGATTCATAGGGAGAGAGCTTCAAGCTTCGCCATTCGGTGAGTACTTTGTCTTTGGAATCGGTGGCCAAAAATTGCTTCATAATGGAAGCTCTTAAAGCTTTCCATGTTCGTGGAGCTTCACCATTGGCCCGTAGCCTAGACCACCATTGCCTGGCGGACTTTTGAAAGTGCACAGCTACATGGCATAGCTTAGAGGACTCCGTGAATCCTTCATCTCCAAACGCCGCATCGAATTGTTGGATAAAGGCCAAGACTTTGTCCGTAGCACCAAAAGTGCCATCATAGGTAAGGAAAGAGACGATCTTCCCTCCCTCTTTCAATTTCTTGAGCTTGGACGACCTCTTCCATGCGGCATAGGATTTCCTATGGCCTCTTCTTTTTTATGGTTCAAAGGTTGCACCATCACTTTCTTCAGAAGATGAAGAATTTGAGGAAGATGGAGAAGAGGGTGAACTCTTGCTCGCCTTTTTCTTGCCTTGATCTTCATTTTCTTCACCATCACTTTCATAAGAGGAAGAGGATGAATAAGATGGAGAAGAGGGTGTCCTCTTTCTTGCCTTTTTCTTCTCTTGCTTTTTGTCATCCCTCTTTGAAGTATGGTATGGAGAAGTATGTGATGGTCTTCTCCGTTTTGGAGGTGATGGAGAGCGTTTAGCCCGCCGTCTTCGTGTAGACATCTCCGCCAAGGTGGTAGGAGCCTCACTTCTTTCTCGTTCATTCGGTGGAGGCTCTTGAATTCTCCTTTGAGAAGGAGACGCGTAATCAAGGAGAAAATTTTTGAGCCCTTCATATGGATCCTCTTCTTCTTCCCGAATCGGAGAGAGGCCTCTTTTGGAGGTCTCACAAGGAGGCTTCCTAGGTGCTCTCTCGTCATGGTGGGGATCTTGGAGAATCCCATGAGCACAAAGCTGATGTTGCACTTCACTTTGGAGGGATGGATTGCCCATGGCTTGTTGAAGCCTAGAAACAAGATAGTTAACAAGCATTGGGGCATCATTAGTAGCTTGCTCATTAGCAAAATCAAAGTTATCAACATTAATTTCACTCTCTTTACTATTGTCAGCCATTCTAACAACTTTTAGGTGTAAACTTTTTAGGTTTACTTTGGCACTTCAAGACCTAGTTTCTACTCCTCTTTACCCCTTTAGAAAAAGCACTCAAGCTACTGTACCCGTGGCTCGAATACCATTAATTTCAAGGAATAGAAGAGAGGGTCGTTCAACACCAAAATAGCACCGGCTCCTGTCAAGCTTCTAATAGCTCAATAGTGCGGGTTAAGCCATAGGCAAGCCCCGTAGGAATCCACTATTAAGACCATAGCTCTCGACGGTAATGCCCCGTTAACTGCATAAAGGCAGGCCCACTGCAAGGCTGAAAAATCCCTATTCTACTTACTCACATGCAATTAATAGTACCAACCATTTATAGCTAGCTTGAGGACCTCCCTTCTTGAGCAAGAAAAGAGAAACCTTGTGCTCTGATACCAATGTAACATTTAATGGTCTAGTAACTTGTGTGTGGTGGAAAATAGCATGAACATAGTGAGCATTTCATTAGAATAGCTTCCTAATGCAAATAACAAGAGTGCGTGGGTGGAGAGAGCAACAAAAAGTATAACACCTAGTTAGATAGCATGAACAATACTTCAAAAGAGAGAGAAATTAAGCAATTGACAACAGTTGAGGACCGGATTTGCATGGAGCCGGTCCCCCCTCCAAAAGGCTTTGTATTATGGTTTCTCCCATCAAGAGAGACATTTTACAATACAATTCTTTTTGTTCCTTCAATACTAGCTAGTGCAATGAAGATGGAAACTTCATGCACTAAGCAAAACACTTATCAAACACAACATCAATTCCCTCACGGTCTCAGACCCAAGACCTCACACACCTTCGAAGATGGTGAGAGATAGCGGGGTATGACAGTAGATTGAGAGGAAGGAGTATTCTTACGATAAAGATGTACATCTCCTCACATAATCACTCAGATTAGCATATCTTAGCTTAGTAATTAGCATGGTGAAGGACATGAGCATGCATTGAAGCTTGGCTCTTGGTTGGATTTGCATCACAAAGCCAAGAGTTGTTGGTGTAGTCCTCCCTTCTCACAAGCTTGGAGTAGGTGGTAAGCTTTCCATTAAAGCTTGAGAAGGAGAGAGAGTCTTCTTTGCTTCACACATGAGATTGTGTGAGTGTGTGTGTGATAATGCCTTGCAAAAATCACCCCCCTCTCTCTCTTGGTCGACCCCCCTTGCTAATTGCTCATGTTACAGCCCTATTGGACCTCCCAAGGCCTAGCGAATGGAAATTAAGTAGCATAAGTGATAGCCTTCTGACATGTGTCCCCCTTTCCCCTTTTTTGAGAGCTTTAGGTAATTAATAAATGCAACTAAACTCTCATTGGACCCCTTTGCCTCCTGGACAATAGGAATCAGGCAAGCCATTGGGCTGCTAAATGCGCATTGGTCCCCTTGGGAGAGTGTCCAATAGTCTTCTAGAGAGATTAATTCCTATGGGTTCTTTTTTAAGTGTTTCTAAATTTATTAAACTAGATTTACTCTAGCTTAATTCTCATTGGTCCACCTCCAAGGCCATCCAATAGGATTTTAGTACACCTTGTGGCATCTGGCCTAGGGAGCTGACATGTGTCCCTCTTTCCCCTTGTGTACAAATGAAGCTTGTGTGTGTGTGTGTGTGGGTGTTTCTCTCTGATCCCCTACTTCTTGGGCTTGGCCCCTCCTATGTAGAGGCTTGTGAAGACTTTTGTACACACACACAAAGCATCCAAATATCCTAAGCTTTGACCTTTGGACACAACCTTTGAATTTTGGAACCTTAGCATTTTGGAAGTCTTAATGGGCTGAACCTTAGGGTCTTTTAAGCCCATTGTTGCACATTGCTCTTTTGCAGATGCCCCCCTCTTTGGATCCCTATTTTACCTCCTTTGGATCCCTACTGTGGCGGGTGTGCTAGCATAACCAATATTCTAGCTTTTTCTCCCCTGGCACTTCCCCATATTAAATGATTAGTTTAACATGAGAAAATCATTTAGGAGAATTAGATATTGATTATTATGACATAAGGAAAGGTCATTGTATAGATTATATGCATTGCTCATTTCAAGTTTGTCTACTTTCAAATTTGTTTTGCAAGTACAAAGAAGGGGAAGTAAGGGGATAGATTTCACGGAAGTGATGACCGTGTTGCTTGAATATAAAACTCCCATCGCTTCCATGGAGATGCCCCATGAATGGCAAATGATGCAAAGAAAACAAATGGGATTCATCCAGGAGGGAGTTAACAAAACTTACGTCGAGGCAAAACCTTAACGTCCAAAAGACTTGTTGTTTTCTTAAGGTCTTATTTCAGTAGAAACTGAAAGGAAGTAGGAGATAAGTGATTATAACTCAATGAAATTAATCTAAATTTGAACTAGGATTAAAAACTTACCAAGAAAATTTGACGTGGATAGCCCTAGCATAACATAGAAGATTTATGCATGAACTTTTTCTTACATGTTTGGAAAAGACCGGCACAGTGTTTACCTATGGGATGAAATAGCGGATAGTCCTTCTTGGCTAGGAGTGATAAGTATTGGTCTATATTTTGGCTTGTGTTTATTCAAGGCCCTGGAATTGGGATTCGATGTGAGTGTGTCCCGGCCGGGTGGTGAGACCCTCGGATGTACCTTGAAGTCGACCTAGTCTGGGTACGCGTGATGCTGAATTTATGAAACTATCACTGAGAGAGAGTGTTTTTTTTTCCACAGCCATAAAATATGCCACGTAAACTCCCAAAAGATAGAGCTGCCCGAGACTCGCCTGCAGCAGCTAACACTTTAAATTATGTGCTTTCTTATGCATGAGCACCACCAGTACCTCAAGTTGTCTCTATACCAAATCAAATGTCGCTTGCTACGACACTCTTAGAGGATTTTGAATGTGACAAGGATCTGAAGGCCCTGCTCAAATCTATGCAACCATGTACATTTTTAGGCACTGGTGATGATGTGTCTACTCAGCTAGAAGAAGAGGATGCTAGATATTTGTCCAAATCAATCTTAGATTAGGCTACTACCAAGTTCGGATCAAAATAAGTTACCCCATACAAGGTTTGGGTATTATAAGTTCACAGTCATTCCTTTTGGCCTGGGTAACGCCCCTACCACCTTTAACCGTCTTGTTTCTAAACCGAGCTAGATGATTCTATAGTGAACTTCTTTGATGACAATCTTGAATTTTCAAACACACAAGAAGATTGAGAACATCTTGTATGCCATGTTATGGAAACTCTTAGAAAAAGCCTAGTTGTACGCTAAGCGATACAATTGCTCTTTATTTGTAAAAAAGATGTATCTTTCCATTGAAGATGCTTCATGGGAAGATTGAGAACGCCCTATTTCTCATTTTCTCACCTTTTGTAATGTGTTTTCTCCTTTTTGTGGTCGTATTAATCTTCCCTAGCCGATGAAATTGATGAATATAAGCATTGTCTTGTTACCTTTTTGTGTCACTCAAGTAATGCAACCTTTTGTAATACGATTTTTTTTTTTGTAAATAATTGCAATATTAGTGTTATCCTTTAAAATTTGTAACTCTAATCGTTGTATGGAATTGCAAAATAAATATATAAATAGCTTTAGTTATGTCTAAAAGTATCTCGGGGACTTCTAGAAGATACCAAGAAACTAAGAACGAATTTAACTGTATCCATCAAGAGAAATTAGAAAAACAAGGATTCAAGACAAGAACCAAGATCTGAATATACGATGAAATTTTTAAAAGGTACAGTGAAGATATATATTTTTTACAAGTCAATAAGTCCATCCATCACATGATCACAAAAGCAACCATCACAAGCAGGGCACATATTAGGCCTTTCATCCATAGGAAGAATTCAATGTGAAATTATTGCACTGATCCCTCGAGTATGAGGTGAGAAGTTAAAGGGTCCTCTAAGAGGTAAACCAAAGTGAGGATAAATATATATCTCTTGATGAGGAAGTAATTGTGTAAAGTAAAAGACTTGTTCAGAAAATCCCTGATGCATTGACCTCATCATGCAATAATATTGAGGACCCAAACCCATAGCTTCAATCTAAAACTTCCTCTACTCTAATTACTCTTCTGAAAGCCGCTACGTGATCTCTCGAATCTTTATCTCCGGAGTATTTCCTATTTCCCCATTTTTGGACTTGGGATGGTCTAACTCATTGATTGTCTACAAGTCTAACCATAGACCCTCCCAATTTTTCTCTCGCTTCAAGCCTTTTACTATGGCTAGGTTCTTCTTCAAAGGGATTGGTCGTTCTCTTGGAGATTAGTCCTTGAGAAGGCGTGTCTGCCATTTTTGGATCACTTCATCTCTAGTTATCTCTTTAGAAGAGAATCCAAGTGGCTATCCCTTTGGGAGACTATTGTGCATAGTCTTACTGTAGAGGCCATCGAGTCTATTAAATGAAATTTGGCCCATATGCTTCTTAAATGCTATAGATCACAAGGGTGCACTTAGTTGTAACTTTTGACCTCAGATCTGGCCTCTAAGACATCATACGTGTATTATGTCCAGGTGGTCAGAATGGAATTTAATTTCTACCCAAGGTGCCCCTTGATGTGTATAACAAGAATATGTGCTCACAACAAATTTTGGAACTTAAAAATGCACAATATCATCACTTTTGACAAGGAAATCCCTTGAAAGAGTAAAATCCCCCAATTTTTCAATCTATGAGCCCAAATGATATGAAATTTGGTGTATGTGCTCAACACAACATGCAAAAGATGGGTATAATGTCAAAAATTCAAATTTGCTGCCAGAATCACCCTTCAGACATCATACGCGTCTGCTGATGAATTTTGGGGCAGAATTCATTCACAAGCATCCCCAAGTCTCTAGCACTTGTTTTCAAGCACCTCTACCAATTTTCATGCAAAAACATGCTCAGGATCACAAGTTTCTCTTTTTTTGTTTTTTTACACTTCTTGTTTTGCCTTTTGGGTGTTAAGGGTTGGTCAAAACTCTAGTCTCAATATGCACTTAGGGTAAAACACCCCTTTTGAACACTCTGGTTCAATCAGATTTTTCAAATTTAGTCTCCAAATGCCTCTTGAGACATCATACATGTATGATGTCCAAGTTTACAGAATTGCAGTTTTTGAACACAGAACCCTTGCACATGCCCTCTTATATGCTCATCACCTGCTACAGTCGAAAGCCTGGCTGCCCTGCAAAATAATCAAAAAAAGCACATAGCAAGACATAAATGACTAAATCTACGTACCTGTCGACTTGCACAAATCCATGACCGCGTGAGGTGCACCTCCTAGAGCGGAGTGCTACGCCGCCACGGCGAGGAGAAGAGTGAAGAGGAGAGAAGAACAATGCAAACACTGGGTGCAATCTCCCCCAGTGCAAGAGTGACCATTTCCCTCTTGCACGTATTTGTTTTATAGATTTCTTAAATGGTCAAGTGTGAGTACAAACTGGCCGGCCGAACATAAATGGCCAAAGCTCATAAAATAGCACTTGAATATTAAATTATAGAATATAATATCCTTTCGAGATCCTTTCACATAACCCTTAGCCTTTTCCACATGTTAGCTGCATTAAATAATAAAATATCAATTCCATAACATACCTCTCCGTTGGAAAGCAACTGTCCTCTGTTGCGAAGATAAAAATCTGCAAACAATACTTGTCAAAAACAGTGATTAGTATATTGTGTCAAAAACATCACATAATAAAAGAAAAATTTATGAAACTAAACAACATTAGCTTATGCGTCCATGTACTCCCTATTCTAGTGTCCCATACCACTAGAATAAGCAGTATATGTCATACCCTGATGAATCAGGATATCATTGGTCACACTCATCGTCAATCTCATAATATCAAGTCTCATCACATAAACACTGCCATGATAAAATAATCATCAGATACCAATTCCCAATCCAATTCCAATTCCACAATATAAGTCCAAATCCAAAATATCTTTCATTTTCTATACCCGGGTAACAAAATCATACCAGTTACAGTGGTGGCCAGCCACTGTAGCAAGATTTTGTGATTGGTATTGCCTAAATCGGCGAATCTACACCAATAAGACGTGCTGCCTAAATTGGCAAATCTGCACTAATGCTGCCTAAATCGGCGAAGCTGCATTTTGTACAAGTTTAAAAATCATGAATTTGCAAGTTATCAATGTGCTGCCTAAATCTGAGAATTTGCACTAGGATGAGCATTTACACACTGCCTAAATCGGCGAATCTGTGTGTCTGTGACCGATGGACTAGGCTAGGCATAAAAAAATAAAATAAAAAATAACATTCATCACATGTGTGAGACCAATTTGGAACATGTTTGAGTAGGAGCATACTTACCAATTGTTGTCCACTAGCCTAGAGCACCTTAGCTCACATGAGTAGTTGTATAGCTTAATGACAAATGATCTTAGTAAAAAATCCTTTAAATCAATGAGAAATCATGGTCGTAGCAGTGCTTAAGTATTCAGCTTAGAAAACTATGTAGATAAAGGAAATATAAAAAGAACACTAATGTATTTGTTGTACATACGAATAGGATATTGAATGGGTATCTATGAATGCGTGTCGAGAGAGATGTGTTTTCTCTTTGAATGGTATAAGAAAACACATCTAAGAGTTTGGCACAATCTAATTGTATGGTAGTGTTAGTATAGTTAACCAGTAAGTAGTAAGATATGGATTGATTAAGATATTTGATTAAGCTAGAGACTTATATTGCCCCAAAAAATAAAAACTGTGCTAAAACTAATAAAGGTAATGGTGTTGAGCAGTGATATATAATTAGCATCTAGTAAAATATAACAATGAGCCATTTAAAGAGGACAAAAGCAAGAAAATCTTCACTGCAACAAATGTTAAGCCCGACAGATGAGGTTATGAATCTTTATAACGTCAATTGATGAAATAAATCCTTCAACCCCTTGCTAGGAGCCATGGGGAAGGAGGATTATGGGGAATGGACCATTCCCTACCCCTTCATGCCTGATCTACAATGTTGTGGTCACTGTTACTTGTCCTCCTACCTTGATTTCTTTGTTTCTTTTCTTGATTTCTCTTCGTGGATATAGAGATTTTCTTTTGTTTTTATTGTCAGACTGCCTTTTGTTTTTCTTCTCTTCTTTTTGTGTAGTTGTTTTCTTTCCTCTGCTATCAACCGTGTTTGCTTTGCGTGTGCCTCTAGGTGTGAGATCCACATGCTTGCGTGTGTGGTGGTATGGGCTCATCTATATTTCAATGCATAAGAGGGAAGAGACATGGGCATTGTGCCTATTGCTTGAACTTTCAATTCAAAAGAGGGAAGAGATGAATGGGAATACATGTAAGCACCTAGGATCCTGCAACATTATTGACATAGCGCACATCAAATTAGCTTATCCAATGAAGCACCACAAGCGCCAACAACAAGCCGTAACTGTAACCATTTGTTATCTTTATTAACACCTGGCAACTGCAGCAAGCTTCATAGACCTAAAATAAACTTGCAATTAAGACTTGATTGTGCTCTAGCTTAGTTGAGACCTTCATGAGTACAAACATAGCAACACACTATTTCGAAGTCTTCACACCAACTCTCTTTAATGCATATATTGCAGGAGCTCAAATCATGTTGTGCTAAAGCCAAAAACAACAAATACATGTCGCCAAAAATCTACTTAAAATCCTGAATTTGCATTGCCAAAGATGCACCATTGTTAATGTTGTAACTAGCCATAATTTCATTTATTATAGGAAAAAGATATGGTGGTAAGACGAAGCTTGCTGCCATGTGGGTAGCTGAGCAAGCCTGGGAGCATGGGAAGTCAAGCTACAAGGAGTACACCAGATCTCGTTGAGAGGAATAGCCTCCTTGGGAGCTTGCAATCTAAAAGCTAAGGGCCAATGCTTATTCAGTGTTTGCAGACTAACAACCTTGAACATGAAATCATCGCAGTCATGCATCACGAATCATCACGTCTGGAAGAAGGCTGTATGACGCAGAGAAGTGGGGGGAGGGAGAGAGAGACATTGACTCAGAGACAGATAGAGAGAGAGAGAGTTTGTCCTGCTATTTTGCATGCACCAAACGAGAGATGGAGAGGGAAAAAACAGAAGAAGGCTCGGATGCCTAGTTGGATGTCTGTAGTTGGGTGGTTGGTCGAGGGTCCAAGAGCCCATAGGTGTCAAGCGGGTTTGGTGCAGCCAGTTGTGATCGACCTCACATTAACCGAAAAAGGTTGGTGCCCTGTGCATGTCGAGTTGGCACCTCTGGGAGTCGCAGTTGTGGTTTGACGGCAGTGGTGACTCTAATAAGAGAGAGGGCGATGTTGACTGGTGTGGTTGGTAGTGCTGCACTACAAGGGCCGCATCCAAATGAGAGAGTTAGTTATCACTCGAGTCTCGCTCACTAAAGGTCTCCAGCTATGGGTAGTTCACGGGCGTAAAAGGTGTGGACAAAGAGTGAGAGAGGGATGAACGGGGAGATTGAGAGAGGGAAGATTGAGAGCAACACCTGCACAACTGGTGGTAGTAGCTGGCCGAGAGAGAGAGAGAGAGAGAGAGAGAGAGAGAGAGAGAGAGAGAGAGAGAGAGAGAGAGAGAGAGAGAGAGAGAGAGAGAGAGAGAGAGAGAGATTAATAGGTACTATGTGTGTGGATTCCAACAGGCCAAAGAGAGAGAGAAAAAAAACGGCTGGATTTCTATCATGGTGGGTGGCACGCAGATGAAACTGCAGGTGGGCCGCCCCTTTTTTTCTTTTTTTGAGAATTTGCATGGCAGATTTAGTTTGAGAAAGAGAGAGATATGCACGGCTATCACTTGTGCGATGAACGATCAATCGAGATGGACATTGTGTGTGTATATGGAAGCTGGCTGCTTTAGGACACAGCCATGCAATGATTGAACAACACAGCCAATGCGTCTATTGCTACGGTTCTGACTGGGAGTTGGGACGTCACTGATTTGTGGGCTCATGGTATCAAGTGGTTCCTTGGGTGGGACGGCACAATGCTCAGCCTTTTAATGGCTCTATCATCTAGGAGTTCCAGTGCGGCATGAGGAAATGAGAGAGAGAGAGAGAGAGAGAGAGAGAGAGAGAGAGAGAGAGAGAGAGAGAGAGAGAGAGAGAGAGAGAGAGAGAGAGAGAGAGAGAGAGAGAGAAAGATCACGAGAGCAGAGAGAGAGAGAGAGAGAGAGCATGATTGGTCAGCAATCTAGTGCTTGTGGCACGCTAGGAGTCTGGTGACGCTGCTTCATGGAGTTGGGTGGTTGAACCGAGAGAGAGTGCATGGTCAACAATGGACCAGAGAAAGAGAGGGAGATTGGGGAGTTCAACCGCTGCATGGCATCGAGAGGGACCCGCTGGAAACTGCATACTGAGTGCACATCCCCCCATACCGTCGGTGATGGTCCTTGTTCGCTTGCGCCACCTGCTGTGGTTTATGCTTCAACTGTGCTCGTTAATTAAAAAAAACAATAGTATGGCTTTCAATGATTCCCACAAAAATAATTTGATGGTCGTTCCCACTAAGCGGAGAGAAGGTAGATTAGGCAATCGAGTTCGTGTTCTCCTCCCATTTACTTCTTCACTCAGACACCCACCAAGGTAGCTTGGGTATATTCCTACAACAATCTACCGTAAAATTTGCTGCTACTACTACTTCTTTTTCTGGACGTTCTATGTGACAGAATTCGATTATACTCACTATTTACAAAGGTTCATCATATGTAAATACATTATCTCTTGTGATTTATTCTTTTGTAATATCCTATCTAAGGCCATATGATAATCCCTTCTTATTATTGAGGATTTTCATTAAGTTTAATATGTTTAATCATGACGTTTAATTATCATACTTACACTAGTAATTACTATATCATAACAATAAAGAAGAAATTATCTTTAATTTCAAAGAGGACTAAGTGTATTATACAATCAACACTAATTACTGCAAGCTAAAGCAACTAACAACACAAACAACATGAGAGAAAAAAATACTTAGCTGATGTTTGTCAAAATCCTTAAGCTGGGAGCATAGCCTATGCTCTGATACCACTGCTACAATCGGAAGCCTGGCTGCCCTGGAAAATACTCGAAAATAGCACATAGCAAGATATAAACGACTAAATCTATGTACCTGCCGACTAAATCTACGTACCTGCCGACTTGCACAAATCCATAATCGAGCACAACACAAGTAGAGAGACAGAGAGCGGGAGAGAGCAAGAGGCGCACCTCCTAGAGCGGAGTGCTACGCCGCCACAGCGAGAGAGAAGAGGGAAGAGGAGAGAAGAACAACGCAAACACTGGGTGCAATCTCCCCCCGTGCAAGAGTGACCATTTCCCTCTTGCACGTATTTGTTTTATAGATTTCTTAAATGGTCAAGTGTGAGTACAAACTGGCCGGCCGAACATAAATGGCCAAAGCTCATAAAAGAGCACTTGAATAATAAATTGTAGAATATAATATCCTTTCGAGATCCTTTCACATAACCCTTAGCCTTTTCCACCTGTCATCTGCATTAAACAATAATATATCAAATCCATAACATCACCAATCAGTCATGAAAAAATATCAACAGAAATGACATATTAATGTTTGTGGCTCTCGGTTTGCTACTATTTATTTGTTGAAGCTTGGTAGTTGGGCAACCTTGAAATCTATCCTAAATGTCCATAGTGTTGTGGATAAATAGGTATCCTAGGAAGTCCCTTTGATACACACCATGGTGGTGTGATTATGCGCTTTAGAGTCTAGTTACATCTCTCGACCTTGCCATTACTTTTGGGATAGTGTGTAGTGGACCTTCAACGTTTGATTGAGAATTTTGTAATCAACAATGGAATGAGCTTGTTACCTGATAGCTATTCTGGGTTTAGAATGCCAAAGTCAAATATCGGATATCAAATCACATGATACGAATAGAATTAGAATTTAAAAGACTAGATGGGAACATCATACAAATAACTCAATTGAACTAAAAGAACGAATTCAAATGGCATGAGCTGAGACAATTGGAACATAGATATTCAAATTTATGAATGGTTCATGAGTAAAAATATGGAAGTACAAGTCATGCTACACTTATTTCTCAATTACAAGGTGCAAGAGTTCTAAACAATGGCTCATGAAAGATACAAACAGGCTCTGAGAAAAACCAACAGAGTGAACACATACCCAAAATGAAAGTGCCCATGATGGGTTTTGACCGACTGCACAACTAAACATTAGTAATTTCTAGTAGCTATAGGTAACTTCACTAAGTAATTCCTAGAAGCCGCTTTCGTATAGACTATCTCTAGGGTTAGGTTACCACTATCTACATCCTCCTCCCCTTTCTTGAATTTTGGCATGCTCCAAAGCTTTAGACTCACTGGATTGATTTTATTTCATCTTTTGTGCTTAACCTTTCGTTTTCGAGGGATTTCTTCAATTCAATCTTTGGCACTTGCTAAGGTGGTGGTTGAAGAAGTATGTGCATGACTGGACCTTGTCTCCTTATCTAGTTGATCCCTTCTCTCAAATTGAATGAGCATCTCCACCTAGTAAGGTTTGAGTGCATTCTAGGTCTTTGTATTAGGATCCTATAAAGTTTTCTTTTCTTTTTGTCAGCCATGCCCTTGTCAACCTATGATAGATAAACGCTGTGTGGATCCATCCATCCGGATCTAGATGATTGGATTTGAGTATGGCTTCAAACAAAACTTCAGCCATTTCTCAGATCTGAGGTTCATAGTTGACTTTACTGGAAGGTTCCTATTTAGAAATCTTGGATGCCTCCATAGATAGCTGAAGTACCTCATCACTGTACTTGATCAAGAGACTGATCTGTGATCTCCATGGAGTCATCATGGTGTGAGGTCTTGGGTCTGAGACCGTGAGGGAATTGATGTTGTGTTTGATAAGTTTTTTGCTTAGTGCATGAAGTTTCCATCTTCATTGCACTAGCTAGTATTGAAGGAACAAAAAGAATTGTATTGTAAAATGTCTCTCTTGATGGGAGAAACCATAATACAAAGCCTTTTGGAGGGGGGACCGGCTCCATGCAAATCCGGTCCTCAACTGTTGTCAATTGCTTAATTTCTCTCTCTTTTGAAGTATTGTTCATGCTATCTAACTAGGTGTTATACTTTTGTGCTTGCTCTCTCCACCCACGCACTCTTGTTATTTGCATTAGGAAGCTATTCTAATGAAATGCTCACTATGTTCATGCTATTTTCCCACCACACACAGTTACTAGACCATTAAATGTTACATTGGTATCAGAGCACAAGGTTCTCTTTTCTTGCTCAAGAAGGGAGGTCCTCAAGCTAGCTATAAATGGTTGGTACTATTAATTGCATGTGAGTAAGTAGAATAGGGATTTTCAGCCTTGCAGTGGGCCTGCCTTTATGCAGTTAACGGGGCATTATCGTCGAGAGCTATGGTCTTAATAGTGGATTCCTACGGGGCTTGCCTATGGCTTAACCCGCACTATTGAGCTATTAGAAGCTTGACAGGAGCCGGTGCTATTTTGGTGTTGAACGACCCTCTCTTCTATTCCTTGAAATTAATGGTATTCGAGCCACGGGTACAGTAGCTGAGTGCTTTTTCTAAAGGGGTAAAGAGGAGTAGAAACTAGGTCTTGAAGTGCCAAAGTAAACCTAAAAAGTTTACACCTAAAAGTTGTTAGAATGGCTGACAATAGTAAAGAGAGTGAAATTAATGTTGATAACTTTGATTTTGCTAATGAGCAAGCTACTAATGATGCCCCAATGCTTGTTAACTATCTTGTTTCTAGGCTTCAACAAGCCATGGGCAATCCATCCCTCCAAAGTGAAGTGCAACATCAGCTTTGTGCTCATGGGATTCTCCAAGATCCCCACCATGACGAGAGAGCACCTAGGAAGCCTCCTTGTGAGACCTCCAAAAGAGGCCTCTCTCCGATTCGGGAAGAAGAAGAGGATCCATATGAAGGGCTCAAAAATTTTCTCCTTGATGACGTTGCCAGGAGTTTTTTGGAGCAAGGGATTGCGCATATGTACATATACATGAATGGTGCATCAAATAAAGAATTGCCCATTTTCCAGAGCCAGGTGGTTACGTGGGGCCCACATGTGTACAGGTAGGACAGCATGTACATAGTGCAGCGATTTTCACTATTACTAGTACCAGTGTGTTTTTTCTATAATAATGAGGAGTTGGTAGCACGTAAAACTTCTCGAGGAAGCTATCCGCAGGCCGACGACATGAGGTAAGCAGGTGCGTCAGATGGCATCTAGTGGCGTCAGGAGGGCGAACGAGGTCAATATTTGCACGCGGATGAGGACGGACACAACGTGGGTGTTTTCTTGTGAGAGTTATGCAGAAAGGTCATCATTAGGACCACTTTTTGGGGCCACTTCACGTGGTGGCGAGATGCATTATTGGAAAAAAGCTGAGTGCCAGGTGTGCGAATGATGCAAAAAGTGACAACTATGCACTGCGAGGTCAGTTTTTGGCCTGTTCGGGGTCCGTTTGAGGTCATCTAAAAGGCCAAGGGTGCCCAACTAAAAAAGCTAAGTGTGGGAACTGAAAAAACAGAGAGAAGACCAGGAAAAACGTGGAGAGAGAGGAGGACAGCCGCGCCAGGTGTTTTTTTGCTCATTTGGGAGCCTGTTTTGGCCGTAAACTGCTCATCCGAGGTCGGATTTGAGCACTTTTACATTGTAGACTGGGGTTTTGGGCCGTTCCGGACGCGATGGCGCTGTCCATTTTGCCAATTCCTCACTCTTTTTCCTGCTGTTTTTCTGTGTAAGTTTCTCCTATGAGCGAAGTTTCTGCTCTAGTTTGTGATTGTATCTGGTATCTTTTACCCATATTGTGTGAGCTGTTTTCCCCATTGGTGTTGGCCCAAGCTCAATTGTATCTAAACATCAAAAATTCCCCTCTTTTGAGCTGAGTTTTTGGGTGTGTGTGTGTGTGTGTGTGTGTGTCTGTGTGGAGTGGGCAAGTGGATAGTCTCTTTCCTCTCACTCCAGAAGTGTGTTCCCTGTCTCGGCCAGGTGTGTTGTCTAAGCCGAGTGGTGCCCCATAGTGTGTGTGTGTATGTTATAGAGGCGCTATGTGTGTTTTCATCCCGCTCACATTCTTTTGGTGCCCCCACGGAGGATCTTCTTCGAGTACCTTCTGCTTCGAGCTTCGAGCTTCGAGCTTCGGGATTACAGGTTGCAGGTTGCAGATTACAGGTTACAGATTACAGATACAGGTACAGGTACAGGTGATTAACACAGATACAGGTAGCTGGAGTACATTGATATACTAGCAGTGATGTCACTTGCAGTTGTTGTGGGAATGCATCACTTGGCGCCTATTTGAGCGCATTGTCTGCTAGATTGTACATTACTTGTGGAAACTGCCATTGTACGCATTTGTGGAGCCATACTTGGTTGTATTTGGCAGTCCCAGCCATTTCTGAGACTTGGTCTGGAAGATAGTCATTTCTGAGACTTGACTATATGCGATTTGCATTAGCCTTCGTTTGAGGGTCGATAGCGTGAGGTTTTTTAATGAGCTGGGGGGATTCTCAAATGTGGAGATCCTTTCGGTGGATACAGGTAGCTGGAGCACCCTTTTTTGTGACCTCGCCATAGGCTATGTACTAGTGAGTCCTATTTGATGCTCGGGTTCTATTGTTGGCAGTTTATGCATACAGATACAGTCTATATTTTGGGTTCCTACTGCTCTACTCTGGGAAACTCTGTCAAAAATTTTCCCCAAGTTATGATGGCTGGTTTTTTGGTTTTTTGAGCCATTTATGCTGTTATGCTGCTGAAATTTTGGCAAAATCAAAGGTTGAGTCAGGTGTGCCTTCTTGGGAGCTTCATGGTTGGCTTTAATGGATGATCAAAATGGACCTCAGTTCACTCCTTTTCATTTAACTCAAAGAATTCAGATTAATGTTCATGTGTCCAGGAAGATCTTTTTCCAGCAGCGCATAGTCTTTATGTTTGGGCCAAGAAGATTGAGAGAGATCCTGGAATGTCCTTTGCCTGTTGTAATTCCGATGATCAACTATGAAAACTCATTTGATGTGCATGTGTTTGTTCTCATCTAAAGCTGAGCTCCATTGAAGTTTCTGGGGATTGGGTAGTGAAAAGTTTTGGGTTCTTGCACGTTTGTTTGAAGGGGTTCTCTAGCCATGGCTTTCTCTTATCCGGAGTTTCATGGAAGAAGTGATGAAGATGTGGAGGACTTTCTGGAAAAGATGGAGGTTGCCTGCATTAGCAACCAGATTCATGACCCTGCGTAGATGTTGCGCCTTCTCCAAATTTGTTTGAAGAGTGATGCACGAGTTTGGTCCAAGGCATTTGAAGAGGAGTTGCGTGCAGCAGATCCACCTATAAGATTGAGTTGGGACAATCTAAGGCATGGATTGGAAGTGGAGTTTGTGAAGATAGAAGATCCTGACAAGGTGTGGGAAGAAGTACAGGCTTTGGTGCAAAAGGAAGGTGAGCCAGTAGATGCGTACATACGTAAGTTTTCATTGGCATGGGAGCGAATGTGCAAGGCTTTAGCACCACAGGTACCCCCGCCTGACATGATGAAGAAGGACAGGTTCTTAGCTGGTCTTTGGGAGAATATACGTTGGAGAGTGGAGCTAAAGAAGCCTAGGACATATGAGGATGCACTAGAGGTAGCAAGGAACAAAGAGTGGAAGCTGAGGAAAATGACCCAGTTACGGATGGAGTCTTTGCCCATGAGGTCTGAATTTCAGCCTATAGAGTCTTTACAAGGGCGCATGTCAGTGGTTCATCATGAACCAGTGGTTTTTGTTACTCCTCAGGTTATGCCACCAATGGTCACTACAGCAGTGCAAGATGATGGGCTAAGGAAAGATATGAGGCAAATGGTAGATTTGATGAAGAATCTCAGCCTAAACATGCTAGGTCAAGTGGGAAATAATCGAGGTCGAGGGAGGTTTGCAAATCAGCCAGGAGGTGAAGAAAGACCTAGGAATGGTGCTGGACAAAGTAATGGTAGGTTTTGGAGGCAGACGCCCACATGTTATAATTGTGGAGAGTTGGGTCACATCAGCCCGCAATGTGATAAGCCACCAAGGATGGGGGGAGACATGTATCCATTGCCAAGACAGGTGCTAACTAGGTCAAATGATTATGGCATCGAAATTAAGGGAGACAAAGTAACCAGTGGACTGACCCAGGAGGAAAAGGGAAAGACAAAAGTGCTAAGTGTAGTCACCTTGGAGAAGGCATCAAAGCTAGAGGATACATTAGTGATGCCTATTGGGAAGAGGACCACAGAGGAAAAGGAAGGAAGAAGTGCCCCAGGTCCTAGTAAGAAAAAAGGAAAGAGCCATGAAGGCGAGGATGTCAAGGCCAAGAGGAAAAGGAGAGCTCGTCGAAAGTTTCATGTTTCAGATTTTCCACTCGGGGATGGGCAATTAAGCTATGACTTGAAGGAGGATCTGACGAGCACGAAGGCAGATGTTACTTTTGGGCAGCTTATAGAGATGGTGCCTAAGCTAAAGCGACAGTGGAAGAGGATGGTTAACCCAATGGAGAAAGAGCCAGAGAGAGGTTTAGTGAAGGTGTTGGCAATGGATGAGCTACCAGACATTTGTCCAATAGTAGATGTGTGGCATAAAAGGAAAAATTTGGGACAAGGTTATGTGGATGGCGGAGCCCAAATATGCGTCATAACACACTCATGCGTTGAGAAGATGGGTCTCACAGTGGCTGGGGTGTCAGGTTTTCGGATTAGATTGGCAAACCATCAAAAAGTAAAATGCTTGGGTGTTGTAAAGAGCTTAGAAGTGGAGGCATATGATGCAAAGGCAGTGGTTAATTTTCATGTGATGCCAGCAGGGTTGGGAGCATATCCTATTATACTGGGCAGACCATGGTTACGTGCAGTGGGAGCCGTTCAAGATTGGCGACATGGTACGATTAGCCTCTATGGAAAGACAGGTACCAAGAAGCTTTATAATATGGACGCAAGAAAACGATTAGAGGAGCTTTATGAAGATGAGGATGAGTCTAGTGATGAAGACTCTTCCACGGTGACAGATGAGGACAGTGATAGCACTACCAGCAGTGATGAGGATGCTGATGTTGCATTTATTTTGATGGATAAAGAAATCCAGGAGTGTGGTTTAGTCGCATTTGCGAATGAAGTTGAAGATGAAAGTGAAGGGCCTTATGAAGTGATTGAAGGGCTGATGCAAACCAAGGTTGAGTTGTCAAAGAAGCAGGAATTAATGACGCAAACGATTAGTGGAGACCTCTCAGCTATGGAGAAGGATATATTTTTGCATATGCTGGCTAGTTTTCCTGATTTGTTCATTACTTCATATGAAGAGATCAGAGGGTTCAAGGGTGAAGAGATGCATATAGAGCTGAAAGAAGGTGCTAATCCAGTACGGCAAAGGCTAAGAAGGATGGGTCAAGAGCAAATGGAAGCCTTGCGGGTAGAGGTGGACAAGTTATTGAAGGCAGGGTTCATAGTTCCAGTGGAGACCACAGAATGGGTGAGTCCAGTAGTAGTCAGTCCAAAGAAGGATGGGAAGTGGAGAATTTGTGTAGATTTTAAACCCTTAAACGCAGCCACTAAGAAGAACCCATATCCTCTTCCATTCATCGATCAGATCTTGGATTCAGTGGCAGGTTATGAGAGGTACAGTGTGTGTGATGGTTTTTCAGGCTATTTTCAATTGCAGATTGCTCTTAAAGACCGCACAAAGACAACATTTATTACGCCATGGGGCTGCTATTGCTACACAGTGTTGCCGTTTGGGTTGTCAAATGGACCATCTTTCTATCAAGAAAGAGCAAATTGGGTGCTGGAACCATTCATTGGTAGTTGTGTTAAGGCTTTTATGGATGACTTCTGTGTTTATAGCAGTAGGGCTGAACACCATGAGAAGCTGCAGATGGTATTGGCTCGATATGATGAATGTGGAGGACAACTAAATCCAAAGAAATGTCATCTAGCACAGCCAAGGGTGAAGTTATTGGGCCATATGGTGTCAGAAAATGGCATTGAGGCTGATCCAGATAAGGTTAAGTCTATTATTCTTCTTCCATCACCTATGAGTACGAAGCAATTGGAAACCTTTATACACAAAGTGAAGTACATGGCACGGTTTATTCCATTGTCTTCGCAGCTTCTTTATCCATTACAGCAAGTGGCAAAGCATGATCCATTGCAATGGGATGACAAGTGTGAAGAAGTGTTTCAAGAGGTGAAAGAGGTGTTAGGGGGGTTGTCAGCCATGCAGGCTCCTGATTGGGAGAAAGGTTTTTATGTAAATCCATCAGTAGGGGATGATGCCATTGGAGCCATGCTATTGCAAAAGGGGAAGGGCAGCCATTATATGAGGCCAGTGTATTGTGAAAGCCGAGTGAAGTTGGTAGCGGAGAGAAAGTTATCAGAAGTAGAGCTAGTGATGGCCAGTGTAATATTTGCTTGTCGACGATTTCGTCATTACTTGCTACCACGGCCTTTTGTTTTCTTGACGAGTTATGCCTTTTTGCCACAGTTAATTAATGGTATTAACATGTCAAATGTGGTGAAGAAATGGGTAATTGAGCTGCAAGAGTTTGAGTTCTCTTTTCTAGTGGAAGATAGTACAAGGGCTACCCTAGCTGGTTTGTTGACCTACAAGGAGAATCCCCTTATTGTTAAGGAAGAGGTGGTGAGAAAGGTAGTTGAAGAAGTGCCACATATCAGCAATGCACATGTGTTGTTCTTTGATGGTTCATACAGAAAGAGCCACGATGCAGCTTCAGGGGGTATAGCACTTTATGATCCAGAGGGGAAGCTAGTATGCAAGAGAGGGTTCAAATTGGATGCGCATAGTAACAATGAGGCTGAATATGCTACATTGGAAGCCGGATTACACATTTGTTTGAAGCATGGGGTTCGAAGGTTGAGCATAAAAGGTGATGCCTTGTTAGTGGTGAAGCAAGTGCTGGGTGTGTGGAAGAGCAAGAACACCTCATTGAAGGAAATGTGCTTCAGAATTAAAGGCCTGTTAAAAAAGTTCGAAGCATGGAGCATCAGACACATTGAACGTGCTCTAAATGGAGAGGCACATGAAGCAGCTCAAGGCATGATTGGGGAGCTATTTGTGTTGAGGACCACTTTACCTCTTTATCATGGCCGGGAAAGTTTGGCTCAAGAAGAGGAGTTTTTGCTAACAGGAATCATTCCAAAGGAGATTCAGAAGTTTAAGAAATACGGCTTTGTGCGTAGAGCATACAGGTACAAATTGATTGGTGATGTCTTATACATGAAAGGGGCTGATCTCGTGTTGAGACGTGTACCTTGGCGGGAGGAGATTTACAGAGTGTTGGAAGAGAATCATGAAGGCACATGTGGTGGCCATTTTGCTCGAAAGATCACCTTGCATAAGATCTTGCAAGAAGGGTATGTATGGCCTAGTCTGCACAAGGATGTTCACCATTGGTGTAGGTCTTGCAATAGGTGTCAAGCATTTGGGAAGAGAGTGTTGAAGCCAGAGCTACGAAAAACCATTATGGCATTTGATGTGTTTGAAAAGTGGGGGATTGATGCAATAGGCCCGTTACCTATCACAAGTAGGGGCAAAAGCTATATTTTGACGGCAGTGGAATATCTTTCTAGATGGGTAGAGGCTATAGCAGTAAAACAGATCACTGCAAAGGATGTGGCAAAAGGCATGATTGGGGAGCTATTTGTGTTGAGGACCACTTTACCTCTTTATCATGGCCGGGAAAGTTTGGCTCAAGAAGAGGAGTTTTTGCTAACAGGAATCATTCCAAAGGAGATTCAGAAGTCTAAGAAATACGGCTTTGTGCGTAGAGCATACAGGTACAAATTGATTGGTGATGTCTTATACATGAAAGGGGCTGATCTCGTGTTGAGACGTGTACCTTGGCGGGAGGAGATTTACAGAGTGTTGGAAGAGAATCATGAAGGCACATGTGGTGGCCATTTTGCTCTAAAGATCACCTTGCATAAGATCTTGTAAGAAGGGTATGTATGGCCTAGTCTGCACAAGGATGTTCACCATTGGTGTAGGTCTTGCAATAGGTGTCAAGCATTTGGGAAGAGAGTGTTGAAGCCAGAGCTACGAAAAACCATTATGGCATTTGATGTGTTTGAAAAGTGGGGGATTGATGCAATAGGCCCGTTACCTATCACAAGCAGGGGCAAAAGCTATATTTTGACGGCAGTGGAATATCTTTCTAGATGGGCAGAGGCTATAGCAGTAAAACAGATCACTGCAAAGGATGTGGCAAAATTTGTGTATGATGAAATATGTTGCAAGTTTGGGGTGCCATTAGAGCTACTTTCAGATAAGGGGCCAGGATTTAGAGCTAAACTGCTAGACTTCTTATGCACAAAGATGAAGATTAGGCACCAGCATACCACTCCTTATTACCCGCAGTGTAATGGCTTAAATGAAATATTCAGTGGTGAGTTGGTACAAATTCTTTCTAAAGTGACAGAGCACCAAGGAAAGAATTGGGATTTGGAATTGCCTAGTGCATTATGGGCTTACCGTACTTCGGTGAAGACAGGTACAGGGTTTACTCCATTTCATTTGGTGTATGGAAAGGAAGCACTATTGCCTGTAGAGGTAGAGTTGCGTGCGGTCAAGATGCTAGAGAAGTTGCTTGGGCCGCCAAGTGATGCATTCAAAGAGAGGCTCTTGCAGTTACAAGAGGTCCAATTGGATAGGATGAGCGCATTGGAGCATTATGGGCAGATGCAGGATAAGGCTTTGGCAAAGATAAATGAAAAGGTCAAAAGTAAGGGTATCAAGAAGCATGCCTTGGTTTTGCGCTACAACAGCAAACTGGACAACACCTTCCAAAAGAAGTTTCAAATTAAGTGGGAAGGCCCTTTCAAGGTAGTGGAGTGTTTCCCGAATGGTACATATCAGTTGGCTAACCTGGATGGGATTTTACATACGTCAAGGGTAAATGGATTGCGTCTTAAGTTGTATCATGCTAGGTTGATGATGGTGGAGCAAGATGAGTTTTCTGAAGAGCGAGTGATGTCTGTGAGGGATGAGGAGACCTGTGATGCGGCGAGTCTCATATCTCTCTTTACTGCTGCTGATCATGAATGATCTAGCAGGCTAGGGGATGGGCAAATTATGTCAGGAGTTTTTTGGAGCAAGGGATTGCGCATATGTACATATACATGCATGGTGCATCAAATAAAGAATTGCCCATTTTCCAGAGCCAGGTGGTTACGTGGGGCCCACATGTGTACAGGTAGGACAGCATGTACATAGTGCAGCGATTTTCACTATTACTAGTACCAGTGTGTTTTTTCTATAATAATGAGGAGTTGGTAGCGCGTAAAACTTCTCGAGGAAGCTATCCACGGGCCGACGACATGAGGTAAGTAGGTGCGTCAGATGGCATCTAGTGGCGTCAGGAGGGCGAACGAGGTCAATATTTGCACGCGGCGGACACAACGTGGGTGTTTTCTTGTGAGAGTTATGCAGAAAGGTCATCATTAGGACCACTTTTTGGGGCCACTTCACGTGGTGGCGAGATGCATTATTGGAAAAAAGCTGAGTGCCAGGTGTGCGAATGATGCAAAAAGGTGACAACTATGCACTGCGAGGTCAGTTTTTGGCCTATTCGGGGTCCGTTTGAGGTCATCTAAAAGGCCAAGGGTGCCCAACTAAAAAATCTAAGTGTGGGAACTGAACAAACAGAGAGAAGACCAGAAAAAACATGGAGAAGAGAGGAGGAACAGCCGCAGGTGTGTTTTTGCTCATTTTGGAGCCTGTTTTGGCCGTAAACTGCTCATCCGAGGTCGGATTTGAGCACTTTGACATTGTAGACTGGGGTTTTGGGCCGTTCCGGACGCGATGGCGCTGTCCATTTTGCTAAATTACTCACTCTTTTCCTGCTGTTTTTCTGTGTAAGTTTCTCCTATGAGCGAAGTTTCTGCTCTAGTTTGTGATTGTATCTGGTATCTTTTACCCATATTGTGTGAGCTATTTGCCCCATTGGTGTTGGCCCAAGCTCAATTGTATCTAAACATCAAAAATTCCCCTCTTTTGAGCTGAGTTTTTTGGGTGTGTGTGTGTGTGTGTGTGTGTGTGTGTGTGTGTCTGTGTGGAGTGGGCAAGTGGATAGTCTCTTTCCTCTCACTCCAGAAGTGTGTTCCCTGTCTCGGCCAGGTGTGTTGTCTAAGCCGAGTGGTGCCCCATAGTGTGTGTGTGTATCTTACCAAGAGTGTGTGTCGGGTCGTTATAGAGGCGCTGTGTGTGTTTTCATCCCGCTCACAATGCGTCTCCTTTTCAAAGGAGAATTCAAGAGCCTCCACCGAATGAACGAGAAAGAAGTGAGTCTCCTACCACCTTGGCGGAGATGGCTACACGAAGACGGCGGGCTAAACGCTCTCTATCACCTCCAAAACGGAGAAGACCATCACATACTTCTCCATACCATACTTCAAAGAGGGATGACAAAAAGCAAGAGAAGAAAAAGGCAAGAAAGAGGACACCCTCTTCTCCATCTTATTCATCCTCTTCCTCTTATGAAAGTGATGGTGAAGAAAATGAAGATCAAGGCAAGAAAAAGGCGAGAAAGAGGTCACCCTCTTCTCCATCTTCCTCAAATTCTTCATCTTTTGAAGAAAGTGATGGTGCAACCTTTGAACCATTAAAAAAAAGAGGCCATAGGAAATCCTATGCCGCATGGAAGAGGTCGTCCAAGCTCAAGAAATTGAAAGAGGGAGGGAAGATCGTCTCTTTCCTTACCTATGATGGCACTTTCGGTGCTACGGACAAAGTCTTGGCCTTTATCCAACAATTCGATGCGGAGTTTGGAGATGAAGGCTTCACGGAGTCCTCTAAGCTATGCCATGTAGTTGTGCACTTTCAAAAGTCTGCCAGGCAATGGTGGTCTAGGCTACGGGCCAATGGTGAAGCTCCACGAACATGGAAAGCTTTAAGAGCTTCCATTATGAAGCAATTTTTGGCCACCGATGCCAAAGACAAAGTACTCACTGAATGGCGAAGCTTGAAGCTCTCTCCCTATGAATCCTTTCAAAAATATGTAGACAAGTTTTGGGACCTACAACTCAAAGCCACTGTCTTCAAAAAGTTGGATTTTGGAGAGCAAAAGCAACAATTTTGTGTGGGCTTAACTGAAGACATGGTGGAGTATGTCAACTCCCAAAGGACACACACCATATCGGCGGTTATACACCATACTATGGTGGCCTCTGAATCAATTTCCAAACGGGGGATAAAATAAATTCTAAGCCCACGGAAAACAAGGGTTCCAATGAGCCTAAGGGGAAGCACAATGTCCAAAATTCTCCTAAGGGCAACTCCAACAAAGCTAAAGAGAAGGGAGTTTATAAAGGCAAAAATAAACTCTCTCCTGAAGAGCTTGAGTGTTATCACAAGGATAACCGTTGTTTCAAGTGCGGCGAGCAAGGGCATGCGTACCGCACTTGTCCCCAAACGAACACCCACCATGAACCTCCTAGAGCTACCTTGGTCGAAATCCAAGAGGAGGAAATTCACCACAAAGGATCTCCTCTATGCCATGCTTGGGGAAAGGTAAGAGAACATGATGATTTTATTCTCTTTGACCCTGGTTCTACTCACAATTTTATATCTATAGAGTTGGCCACCAAGCTAGGCATACAAGACTACGAGATGGGCCTTCGAAGATGGTGAGAGCTAGCGGGGTATGAGAGTAGATTGAGAGGAAGGAGTATTCTTACGAGAAAGATGTACATCTCCTCACATAATCACTCAGATTAGCATATCTTAGCTTAGTAATTAGCATGGTGAAGGATATGAGCATGCATTGAAGCTTGGCTCTTGGTTGTATTTGCATCACAAAGCCAAGAGTTGTTGGTGTAGTCCTCCCTTCTCACAAGCTTGGAGTAGGTGGTAAGCTTTCCATTAAAGCTTGAGAAGGAGAGAGAGTCTTCTTTGCTTCACACATGAGATTGTGTGAGTGTGTGTGTGATAATGCCTTGCAAAAATCACCCCCCTCTCTCTCTTGGTCGACCCCCCTTGCTAATTGCTCATGTTACAGCCCTATTGGACCTCCCAAGGCCTAGCGAATGGAAATTAAGTAGCATAAGTGATAGCCTTCTGACATGTGTCCCCCTTTCCACTTACGTCGAGGCAAAACCTTAACGTCCAAAAGACTTGTTGTTTTCTTAAGTTCTTATTTCAGTAGAAACTGAAAGGAAGTAGGAGATAAGTGATTATAACTCAATGAAATTAATCTAAATTTGAACTAGGATTAAAAACTTACCAAGAAGATTTGACGTGGATAGCCCTAGCATAACATAGAAGATTTATGCATGAAATTTTTCTTACATGTTTGGAAAAGACCGGCACAGTGTTTACCTATGGGATGAAATAGCGGATAGTCCTTTTTGGCTAGGACTGATAAGTATTGGTATATATTTTGGCTTGTGTTTATTCAAGGCCCTGGAATTGGGATTCGATGGGAGTGTGTCCCGGCCGGGTGGTGAGACCCTCGGATGTACCTAGAAGTCGACCTAGTCTGGGTCAGCGTGATGCTGAATTTATGAAACTATCACTGAGAGAGAGTGTTTTTTTTTTCCACAGCCATAAAATATGCCACGTAAACTCCCAAAAGATAGAGCTGCCCGAGACTCGCCTGCAGCAGCTAACACTTTAAATTATGTGCTTTCTTATGCATGAGCACCACCAGTACCTCAAGTTGTCTCTATACCAAATCAAATGTCGCTTGCTACGACACTCTTAGAGGATTTTGAATGTGACAAGGATCTGAAGGCCATGCTCAAATCTATGCAACCATGTACATTTTTAGGCACTGGTGATGATGTGTCTACTCAGCTAGAAGAAGAGGATGCTAGATATTTGTCCAAATCAATCTTAGATTAGGCTACTACCAAGTTCGGATCAAAATAAGTTACCCCATACAAGGTTTGGGCATTATAAGTTCACAGTCATTCCTTTTGGCCTGGGTAACGCCCCTACCACCTTTAACCGTCTTGTTTCTAAACCGAGCTAGATGATTCTATAGTGAACTTCTTTGATGACAATCTTGAATTTTCAAACACCCAAGAATATTGAGAACATCTTGTATGCCATGTTATGGAAACTCTTAGAAAAAGCCTAGTTGTACGCTAAGCAATACAATTGCTCTTTATTTGTAAAAAAGATGTATCTTTCCATTGAAGATGCTTCATGGGAAGATTGAGAACGCCCTATTTCTCATTTTTCTCACCTTTTGTAATGTGTTTTCTCCTTTTTGTGGTCGTATTAATCTTCCCTAGCCGATGAAATTGATGAATATAAGCATTGTCTTGTTACCTTTTTGTGTCACTCAAGTAATGCAACCTTTTGTAATACAATTTTTTTTTGTAAATAATTGCAATATTAGTGTTATCCTTTAAAATTTGTAACTCTAATCGTTGTATGGAATTGCAAAATAAATATATAAATAGCTTTAGTTATGTCTAAAAGTATCTCGGGGACTTCTAGAAGATACCAAGAAACTAAGAACGAATTTAACTGTATCCATCAAGAGAAATTAGAAAAACAAGGATTAAAGACAAGAACCAAGATCTTAATATACGATGAAATTCTTAAAAGGTACAATGAAGATATATATTTTTTACAAGTCAATAAGTCCATCCATCACATGATCACAAAAGCAACCATCACAAGCAGGGCACATATTAGGCCTTTCATCCATAGGAAGAATTCATTGTGAAATTATTGCACTGATCCCTCAAGTATGAGGTGAGAAGTTAAAGGGTCCTCTAAGAGGTAAACCAAAGTGAGGATAAATATATATCTCTTGATGAGGAAGTAATTGTGTAAAGTAAAAGACTTGTTCAGAAAATCCCTGATGCATTGACCTCATCATGCAATAATATTGAGGACCCAAACCCATAGCTTCAATCTAAAACTTCCTCTACTCTAATTACTCTTCTGAAAGCCGCTACGTGATCTCTCGGATCTTTATCTCCGGAGTATTTCCTATTTCCCCATTTTTGGACTTGGGATGGTCTAACTCATTGATTGTCTACAAGTCTAACCATAGACCCTCCCAATTTTTCTCTCGCTTCAAGCCTTTTACTATGGCTAGGTTCTTCTTCAAAGGGATTGGTCGTTCTCTTGGAGATTAGTCCTTGAGAAGGCGTGTCTGCCATTTTTGGATCACTTCATCTCTAGTTATCTCTTTAGAAGAGAATCCAAGTGGCTATCCCTTTGGGAGACTATTGTGCATAGTCTTACTGTAGAGGCCATCGAGTCTATTAAATGAAATTTGGCCCATATGCTTCTTAAATGCTATAGATCACAAGGGTGCACTTAGTTGTAACTTTTGACCTCAGATCTGGCCTCTAAGACATCATACGTGTATTATGTCCAGGTGGTCAGAATGGAATTTAATTTCTACCCAAGGTGCCCCTTGATGTGTATAACAAGAATATGTGCTCACAACAAATTTTGGAACTTAAAAATGCACAATATCATCACTTTTGACAAGGAAATCCCTTGAAAGAGTAAAATCCCCCAATTTTTCAATCTATGAGCCCAAATGATATGAAATTTGGTGTATGTGCTCAACACAACATGCAAAAGATGGGTATAATGTCAAAAATTCAAATTTGCTGCCAGAATCACCCTTCAGACATCATACGCGTCTGCTGATGAATTTTGGGGCAGAATTCATTCACAAGCATCCCCAAGTCTCTAGCACTTGTTTTCAAGCACCTCTACCAATTTTCATGCAAAAACATGCTCAGGATCACAAGTTTCTCTTTTTTTGTTTTTTTACACTTCGTGTTTTGCCTTTTGGGTGTTAAGGGTTGGGCAAAACTCTAGTCTCAATATGCACTTAGGGTAAAACACCCCTTTTGAACACTCTGGTTCAATCAGATTTTTCAAATTTGGTCTCCAAATGCCTCTTGAGACATCATACATGTATGATGTCCAAGTTTACAGAATTGCAGTTTTTGAACACAGAACCCTTGCACATGCCCTCTTATATGCTCATCACCTGCTACAGTAGGAAGCCTGGCTGCCCTGCAAAATACTCGAAAATAGCACATAGCAAGACATAAACGACTAAATCTACGTACCTACCGACTTGCACAAATCCATGAGCGCGTGAGGCGCACCTCCTAGAGCGGAGTGCTACGCCGCCACGGCGAGGAGAAGAGTGAAGAGGAGAGAAGAACAATGCAAACACTGGGTGAAATCTCCCCCCGTGCAAGAGTGACCATTTCCCTCTTGCACGTATTTGCTTTATAGATTTCTTAAATGGTCAAGTGTGAGTACAAACTGCTCGGCCGAACATAAATGGCCAAAGCTCATAAAATAGCACTTGAATATTAAATTATAGAATATAATATCCTTTCGAGATCCTTTCACATAACCCTTAGCCTTTTCCACATGTCAGCTGCATTAAACAATAAAATATCAATTCCATAACATACCTCTCCGTTGGAAAGCAACTGTCCTCAGTTGCGAAGATAAAAATCTGCAAACAATAATTGTCAAAAACAGTGATTAGTATATTGTGTCAAAAACATCACATAATAAAAGAAAAATTTATGAAACTAAACAACATTAGCTTATGCGTCCATGTACTACCTATTCTAGTGTCCCATACCACTAGAATAAGCAGTATATGTCATACCCTGATGAATCAGGATATCATTGGTCACACTCATCGTCAATCTCATAATATCAAGTCTCATCACATAAACACTGCCCTGATAAAATAATCATCAGATACCAATTCCCAATCCAAGTCCAATTCCACAATATAAGTCCAAATCCAAAATATCTTTCATTTTCTATACCCGGGTAACAAAATCATACCAGTTACAGTGGTGGCCAGCCACTGTAGCATGATTTTGTAATTGGTATTTCCTAAATCGGCGAATCTACACCAATAAGACGTGCTGCCTAAATCGGCAAATCTGCACTAATGCTGCCTAAATCGGCGAAGCTGCATTTTGTATAAGTTTAAAAATCATGAATTTGCAAGTTATCAATGTGCTGCCTAAATCGGCGAATCTGCACTAGGATGAGCATTTACACACTGCCTAAATCGGCGAATCTGTGTGTCCGTGACCGATGGACTAGGCTAGGCATAAAAAAATAAAATAAAAAATAACATTCATCACATGTGTGAGACCAATTTGGAACATGTTTGAGTAGGAGGATATTTACCAATTGTTGTCCACTATCCTAGAGCAACTTAGCTCACATGAGTAGTTGTATGGCTTAATGACAAATGATCTTAGTAAAAAATCCTTTAAATCAATGAGAAATCGTGGTCGTAGCAGTGCTTAAGTATTCAGCTTAGAAAACTATGTAGATAAAGGAAATATAAAAAGAACACTAATGTATTTGTTGTACATACGAATAGGATATTGAATGGGTATCTATGAATACGTGTCGAGAGAGATGTGTTTTCTCTTTGAATGGTATAAGCAAACACATCTAAGAGTTTGGCACAATCTAATTGTATGATAGTGTTAGTATAGTTAACCAGTAAGTAGTAAGATATGGATTGATTAAGATATTTGATTAAGCTAGAGACTTATATTGCCCCAAAAATGAGCAGTGATATATAATTAGCATCTAGTAAAATATAACAATGAGCCATTTGAAGAGGACAAAAGCAAGAAAATCTTCACTGCAACAAATGTTAAGCCTGACAGATGAGGGTATGAATTTTTATAACGTCAATTGATGAAATAAATCCTTCAACCCCTTGCTAGGAGCCATGGGGAAGGAGGATTATGGGGAATGGACCATTCCCTACCCCTTCATGCCTGATCTACAATGTTGTACGTGGTCACTGTTACTTGTCCTCATGCCTTGATTTCTTTGTTTCTTTTCTTGATTTCTCTTCGTGGATATAGAGATTTTCTTTTGTTTTCATTGTCAGACTGCCTTTTGTTTTTCTTCTCTTCTTTTTGTGTAGTTGTTTTCTTTCCTCTGCTATCAACCGTGTTTGCTTTGCATGTGCCTCTAGGTGTGAGATCCACATGCTTGCGTGTGTGGTGGTATGGGCTCATCTATATTTCAATGCAAAAGAGGGAAGAGACAGTGGCATTGTGCCTATTGCTTGAACTTTCAATTCAAAAGAGGGAAGAGATGAATGGGAATACATGTAAGCACCTAGGGTCCTGCAACATCATTGACATAGCGCACATCAAATTAGCTTATCCAATGAAGCACCACAAGCGCCAACAACAAGCCGTAACTGTAACCATTTGTTATCTTTATTAACACCTGGCAACTGCAGCAAGCTTCATAGACCTAAAATAAACTTACAATTAAGACTTGATTGTGCTCTAGCTTAGTTGAGACCTTCATGAGTACAAACATAGCAACACACTATTTCAAAGTCTTCACACCAACTCTCTTTAATGCATATATTGCAGGAGCTCAGTTCATGCTGTGCTAAAGCCAAAAACAACAAATACATGTCGCCAAAAATCTACTTAAAATCCTGAATTTACATTGCCAAAGATGCACCATTGTTAATGTTGCAACTAGCCATAATTTCATTTATTATAGGAAAAAGATGTGGTGGTAAGACGAAGCTTGCTGCCATGTGGGTAGCTGAGCAAGCCTGGGAGCATGGGCAGTCAAGCTACAAGGAGTACACCAGATCTCGTTGAGAGGAATAGCCTCCTCGGGAGCTTGCAATCTAAAAGCTAAGGGCCAATGCTGAATCAGTGTTTGCAGACTAACAACCTTGAACATGAAATCATCGCAGTCATGCATCACGAATCGTCACGTCTGGAAGAAGGCTGTATGACGCAGAGAAGTGGGGGGAGGGAGAGAGACATTGACTCAGAGACAGATAGAGAGAGAGAGTTTTTCCTGCTATTTTGCATGCACCAAACGAGAGATGGAGAGGGAAAAAGCAGAAGAAGGCTCGGATGCCTGGTTGGATGTTTGTAGTTGGGTGGTTGGTCGAGGGTCCAAGAGCCCATAGGTGTCAAGCGGGTTTGGTGCAGCTAGTTCTGATCGACCTCACATTAACCAAAAAAGGTTGGCGCCCTGTGCATGTCGAGTTGGCACCTCTGGGAGTCGCAGTTGTGGTTTGACGGCAGTGGCGGCTCTAATAAGAGAGAGGGCGATGTTGACTGGTGTGGTTGGTAGTGCTGCACTACAAGGGCCGCGTCCAAATGAGAGAGTTAGTTATCACTCAAGTCTCGCTCACTAAAGGTCTCCAGATATGGGTAGTTCACGGGCGTAAAAGGTGTGGACAAAGAGTGAGAGAGGGATGAACGGGGAGATTGAGAGAGGGAAGATTGAGAGCAACACCTGCACAACTGGTGGTAGTAGCTGGCCGAGAGAGAGAGAGACATATTAATAGGTACTATGTGTGTGGATGCCAATAGGCCAAAGAGAGAGAGAAAAAAAACGGCTGGATTTTTGTCATGGTGGGTGGCACGCAGATGAAACTGCAGGTGGGCCGCCCCTTTTTTTCTTTTTTTGAGAATTTGCATGGCGGATTTAGTTTGAGAAAGAGAGAGATATGTGCGGCTATCACTTGTGCGATGAACGATCAATCGAGATGGACATTGTGTGTTTATATGGAAGCTGGCTGCTTTAGGACACATCCATGCAATGATTGAAAAACACAGCCAGTGCGTCTATTGCTACGGTTCTGACTGGGAGTTGGGACGTCACTGATTTGTGGGCTCATGGTATCAAGTGGTTCCTTGGGTGGGACGGCACAATGCTCAGCCTTTGGATGGCTCTATCATCTAGGAGTTCCAGTGCGGCATGAGGAAATGAGAGAGAGAGAGAGAGAGAGAGAGAGAGAGAGAGAGAGAGAGAGAGAGAGAGAGAGAGAGAGAGAGAGAGAGAGAGAGAGAGAGAGAGAGAGAGAACGATCACGAGAGCAGAGAGAGAAAGAGCATGATTGGTCAGCAATCTAGTGCTTGTGGCGCACTAGGAGTCTGGTGACACTGCTTCATGGAGTTGGGTGGTTGAACCGAGAGAGAGTGCATGGTCAACAATGGACCAGAGAAAGAGAGGGAGATTGGGGAGTTGAACCCCTGCATGGCATCGAGAGGGACCCGCTGGAAACTGCATACTGAGTGCACATACCCCCGTACTGTCGGTGATGGTCCTTGTTCGCTTGCGCCACCTGCTGTGGTTTATGCTTCAACTGTGCTCGTTAATTAAAAAAAACAATAGTATGGCTTTCAATGATTCCCACAAAAATAATTTGATGGTCGTTCCCACTAAGCGGAGAGAAGGTAGATTAGGCAATCGAGTTCGTGTTCTCATCCCATTTACTTCTTCACTCGGACACCCACCAAGGTAGCTTGGGTATATTCCTACAACAACTACCGTAAATCTGCTGCTAATACTACTTCTTTTTCTGGACGTTCTATGTGACAGAATTCGATTATACTCACTATTTACAAAGGTTCATCATAGGTAAATACATTATCTCTTGTGATTTATTCTTTCGTAATATCCTATCTAAGGCCATATGCTAATCCCTTCTTATTATTGAGGATTTTCATTAAGTTTAATATGTTTAATAATGACGTTTAATTATCATACTTACACTAGTAATTAATATATCATAACAATAAAGAAGAAATTATCTTTAATTTCAAAGAGGACTAAGTGTATTATACAATCAACACTAATTACTACAAGCTGAAGCAACTAACAACACAAACAACATGTCACGGGAACCGAATAATAGAGATCGATAGCAAAAGATAGAGAAAGAGATCTTTGTATTGATGAATCTCTGTAGAGTTTTGATACAACAGAGGAGAAAAATATATGGGCGCACTCCGTTGTACGGAGCTCGAACCTCCCGACCACCCCCGAGCTTCAGTTCGCTTGCATGCAGCGTCTCACTCGCACTCGCACTCGCACTCGCACTCTCACTCTCACTCTCACTCGCACTCGCACTCACACTCGCACTCGCAGAAGAAGAGATCGGTGAATGATCCCTAAACGCACCACCCGTTGTGCTTTTATCCTACTTTTCCTCGAAAAGCCTGCACGATTTTCGTACCAAGTATACCTGCGAGAATAATATAAGAACGTGATCGCTAAGCGATCCGTAAAGGTTAGATTTCTATCATGACACTTTGCACAGGTCCTGTTTCACACATTGATTTCTGCATCGCCTACAAAATAGCCAAAAGAACATACTCGTGCAACCAATTCAACATGATAATCAAAGTAAAAAAACATAATTATATACCTTCATAATCTCAATTGCCATACTCTACCATGAAGAAACAATCCACTTCTTGGTTGATAGCAGGGAGAACTGTATGATGTTGTATGTCTGTCTGTCCCTGTGTACACTACACTGCTGCTGTCCTCTGTTTGTTTTCATCATAACTTTTACAAACAAACTCAGTACAGAGCAATCGAGGTACTCAAAACGACGGGAATAGGTTTGGTCTACAAGACAGCGTGGACAGAATTGCGAAAAACGTTTCTGTGTGGCTAAAAACGCAACTTTTTGGTCGCGACTCATAAAATCTCTATTTTTGGGTCTCCTCTACTTTTACAACTTATTTTAAGCCTACCCATACATTTTAAGCTAAAACACATAAATATAAAACATTGATATTAATAAAAATCTCAATTTTGCTGTTCATAGACAGACTATCTGTTATTCATTAATCTTTATCAAATACGTCTTTAGTGTATTATTTAAAAAAAAGAATATATGTTCTCTCTTAATATCTCAACTCATTCGTATAAGCTCTATTTAATAGACTATTCAACAATCTTTCAAATCGTGCTAACGAAAGATATGTCCTGCTACATTCTTTTTTTCTTTAAGAACTTCAAAGACTAGTCCTATTACATTCTCCTCTTATCAAAATTAACTCTGTCCTCAGAGTTGGTCTAAAGAGAGGAAAATTCTCTTTGCAAAACACTAAGATCAACCCATGATGCATCCTCTACTGGATAGTTCTGCCACTTAACCAAAACTTTCACAATGTCTCTATTTCTCAGATGTTTAAAACGCCTATCTAGTACTAAGTCTGGTTCTACAGTCAATGGTCCGTCATCTTTCAACTTAGAGTTGTCCTCTAAAACATGATGCACATTAGGAACATACTTTTTCAATAAACTCACATAGAATACATGATGCACTTTAACATGAGAAGGCAATTCCAATTTGTAACCTAATGAACCAATGCGCTTCAAAATTTTAAATGGACCAACAAATCGTGGAGACAATCTTCTATCATTTCCAAGAATCAAACGAGACTTCTCAGGAATAACCTTTAAAAAACCATATCACCAGTTTCATACTCCACAACACGATGTTTCTTGTCATAATACAGTTTATGGCTCTTTTGAGATTCTCTAATATTCCCCCTGATTTTGGCCAACTCGCTATCCATTTTCTCAAGCATCTCACGTGACAGTTCTACCTTATTCCTCGAATTAAGAAAATGAATAGGTGTAGGATAGTTAGAGCCATACATTGCCTCAAACGGATTCATCCTAATAGATGATTGATATGAGCTGTTATATGCAAATTCAACCACCAAAGGCAGATATTTATTCCAATTAGATTGGTTTTCATTGACATACATTTGTAACATATCTTCTAGAATACGATTCACTCTCTCCGTTTCCCCATTTGTTTGAGGATGAAAAGCAGTAGACATGCTTAACTGGGTACCTATAGAGTCAAAAGTTGCTCTTCATAAATGAGAAGTGAACTTAGAATCTCTGTCAGACACTATGCTCTTGGGCATGCCATGCAAACGAAATATCTCTTGTCGCTCCTGGATATAGATCCTATGGCATGGTCTACCGCTCTAGGCGGAGGTATACCAGGAAGATCTCCATGTTTCTCAACACTCACGTGACAGTTCTAACCTTATTCCTCGAATTAAGAAAATGAATAGGTGTTGGATAGTTAGAGACCATACATTGCCTCAAACGATTCCATCCAATAAGATTGATATGAGTCTGTTATATGCAAATTCAACCACCAAAGCAGATTATTTATCCAATTAATTGGTTTTTCCATGACATAAACATTGTAAACATATCTTCTAGAATACGATTCACTCTCTCCGTTTCCCATTTGTTTGAGAAAAAAGCAGTAGACATGCTTAACTGGGTACCTATAGAGTCAAAAGTTGCTCTTCTTCATAAATGAGAAGTGAACTTAGAATCTCTGTCAGACACTATGCTCTTGGGCATGCCATGCAAACGAAATATCTCTTGTCGCTCCTGGATATAGATCTATGGCATGGTCTACCGCTCTAGGCGGAGGTATACCAGGAAGATCGTCCGGAACACGTTCTTAACTTCATGTAAGAGATCCTCTATAAATTCTCTCGATTTGTCTCTTTATGTTTATCCCCAGATTCTCTTTAATCTCATTAGCAAACACAAGCAACGTCTCACACAAGCAAACACAAGCAACGTCTCACACTCTTATCTAAGTCACCTTATCAATTCCATTGCCAAAACTAGATTTAGAATCTCTTTCTTTCCACAAAGAGTGTGACTTATCATCATCAAATGATTAAAGATATATTTTTCTTTCTAACAATCAATCAAAATATGATTTTCAATTATCTAATTGATACCAATGATAACATCATGCATATCAATGTTTATGTTATAGAAATCATCTTTATGATTTCGACTCTTCAAAGAAAAAAAAACAAATTTTCTACTAACTCTTTCGTGAAACTATTAATTTCTCGATTTAATTTCAAGTTTAATTTCTCAATCAATTTAGACGATAAGAAGCAATGAATACTATCCAAATCAATTAGATATCAAGCTCTCGTGCTGCTTGCCCCGCAGAGCCTCACACGCTCCTCGATTTGTAAATTTTAAGATCTTCTTCATAGTCGCCGAATCAGGTCTTCTTGCGCCTTCAATCTCCTCTCGTATCTTCTATGTCCAGAATCAAACTTCTTGCTTTGATATCCAATTGTCATGGGAACAGAATAATAGAGATCGATCTAGCAAAAGATAGAGAAAGAGATCTTTGTATTGATAATCTTTGTAGAGTTTTGATACAACAAGGAGCAAAAATATATGGGCGCACTCTCGTTGTACGGAGCTCGAACCTCCCGACCACCTCGGAGCTTCAAGTTCGCTTGCAATGCAGCGACTCACTCGCACTCGCACTCGACACTGCAGAAGAAGAGATCGGTGATGATCCCTAAACGCAACCACCCGTCGTGCTTTTATCCTTCTTTTTTTCCTCGAAAAGCTGCACGATTTTGTACCAATATACCTGCGAGAATAATATAAGAACGTGATCGCTAAGCGATCCGTAAAGGTTAGATTTCTATCATGACACATTGCACAGGTCCAGTTTTCACACATTGATTTTCTGCATCGCCTACAAAATAGCCAAAAGAACATACTCGTGCAACCAATTCAACATGATAATCAAAGTAAAAAAACATAATTATATACCTTCATAATCTCAATTGCCATACTCTACATGAAGAAACAATCCACTTCTTGGTTGATAGCAGGGAGAACTGTATGATGTTGTATGTCTGTCTGTCCCTGTGTACACTACACTGCTGCTGTCCTCTGTTTGTTTTCATCATAACTTTTACAAACAAACTCAGTACAGAGCAATCGAGGTACTCAAAACGACGGGAATAGGTTTGGTCTACAAGACAGCGTGGACAGAATTGCGAAAAACGTTTCTGTGTGGCTAAAAACGCAACTTTTTGTCGCGACTCATAAAATCTCTATTTTTGGGTCTCCTCTACTTTTACAACTTATTTTAAGCCTACCCATACATTTTAAGCTAAAACACATAAAATATAAAACATTGATATTAATAAAAATCTCAATTTTGCTGTTCATAGACAGACTATCTGTTATCATTAATCTTTATCAAATACGTCTTTAGTGTATTATTTTAAAAAAGAATATACGTTCTCTCTTAATATCTCAACTCATTCGTATAAGCTCTATTTAATAGACTATTCAACAATCTTTCAAAATCGTGCTAACGAAAGATATGTCCTGCTACATTCTTTTTTTCTTTTTAAGAACTTCAAAGACTAGTCCTATTACATTCTCCCCTTATCAAAATTAACTCTGTCCTCAGAGTTGGTCTAAAGAGAGGAAAATTCTCTTTGCAAAACACTAAGATCAACCCATGATGCATCCTCTATTGGATAGTTCTGCACTTAACCAAAACTTTCACAATGTCTCTATTTCTCAGATGTTTAAAACGCCTATCTAGTACTAAGTCTGGTTCTACAGTCAATGGTCCGTCATCTTTCAACTTAGAGTTGTCCCTCTAAAACATGATGCACATTAGGAACATACTTTTTCAATAAACTCACATAGAATACATGATGCACTTTAACATGAGAAGGCAATTCCAATTTGTAACCTAATGAACCAATGCGCTTCAAAATTTTAAATGGACCAACAAATCGTGGAGACAATCTTCTATCATTTCCAAGAATCAAACGAGACTTCTCAGGAATAACCTTTAAAAAACCATATCACCAGTTTCATACTCCACAACACGATGTTTCTTGTCATAATACAGTTTATGTCTCTTTTGAGATTCTCTAATATTCCCCCTGATTTTGGCCAACTCGCTATCCATTTTCTCAAGCATCTCACGTGACAGTTCTACCTTATTCCTCGAATTAAGAAAATGAATAGGTGTAGGATAGTTAGAGCCATACATTGCCTCAAACGGATTCATCCTAATAGATGATTGATATGAGCTGTTATATGCAAATTCAACCACCAAAGGCAGATATTTATTCCAATTAGATTGGTTTTCATTGACATACATTTGTAACATATCTTCTAGAATACGATTCACTCTCTCCGTTTCCCCATTTGTTTGAGGATGAAAAGCAGTAGACATGCTTAACTGGGTACCTATAGAGTCAAAAGTCGCTCTTCATAAATGAGAAGTGAACTTAGAATCTCTGTCAGACACTATGCTCTTGGGCATGCCATGCAAACGAAATATCTCTTGTCGCTCCTGGATATAGATCTATGGCATGGTCTACCGCTCTAGGCGGAGGTATACCAGGAAGATCGTCCGGAACACGTTCTTAACTTCATGTAAGAGATCCTCTATAAATTCTCGATTTGTCTCTTTATGTTTATCCCCAGATTCTCTTTAATCTCATTAGCAAACACAAGCAACGTCTCACACAAGCAAACACAAGCAACGTCTCACACTCTTATCTAAGTCACCTTATCAATTCCATTGCCAAAACTAGATTTAGAATCTCTTTCTTTCCACAAAGAGTGTGACTTATCATCATCAAATGATTAAAGATATATTTTTCTTTCTTAACAATCAATCAAAATATGATTTTCAATTATCTAATTGATACCAATGATAACATCATGCATATCAATGTTTATGTTATAGAAATCATCTTTATGATTTCGACTCTTCAAAGAAAAAAAAACAAATTTTCTACTAACTCTTTCGTGAAACTATTAATTTCTCGATTTAATTTCAAGTTTAATTTCTCAATCAATTTAGACGATAAGAAGCAATGAATACTATCCAAATCAATTAAGAAATTCAAATTTTAATCTCAACTTCTACGCATAAATTCGATCTCACAGAAGCTTTCAAAGGACGTATCAAAGACATAAAACATCACAAAGAAGGGGTAGATGACTTACCTTTATCGTACGCATCGCCAAAAGTCTCCAATTGAGCCATCTTGGTACGTATTGTCTTATCGGTCACCTTGCTCGAGCATTCGAAAGTCTCGTAGTCGTGTTCTCGATATTGAAAGTATAATCCAAATCTTTGAGTTCTTCAATCCAAACTTCTAAATCTTCGCATATCTTTCTTATGCCATCAAACTCTTTAAGCTTAGCCTTCGTTAAGAATGATTTGGTTGTCACTTCTCCCATATCGTCATCGTTTCTTTTGGCGGTACCCCAGCGCCACCACGATGATTATTGCTTCCAGGTGGATTAGCATGGTTTTCACCTTCATGTTGGCCATCAAGGTCTACATAGATATCAAGCTCTCGTGCTGCTTTGCCCCGCAGAGCCTCAGCACGCTCCCGATTTGTAATTTTAAGATCTTCTCATAGTCGCCGAATCAGGTCTTCTTGCTCCTTCATCCTCCTCTCGTATCCTTCTATGTCCAGAATCAACTGCTTGCTTTGATACCAATTGTCATGGGAACCGAATAATAGAGATCGATAGCAAAAGATAGAGAAAGAGATCTTTGTATTGATGAATCTTTGTAGAGTTTTGATACAACAGAGGAGCAAAATATATGGGCGCACTCCGTTGTACGGAGCTCGAACCTCCCGACCACCTCGGAGCTTCAGTTCGCTTGCATGCAGCGTCTCACTCGCACTCGCACTCGCACTTGCAGAAGAAGAGATCGGTGAATGATCCCTAAACGCACCACCCGTCGTGCTTTTATCCTTCTTTTCCTCGAAAAGCCTGCACGATTTTCGTACCAAGTATACCTGCGAGAATAATATAAGAACGTGATCGCTAAGCGATCCGTAAAGGTTAGATTTCTATCATGACACTTTGCACAGGTCCTGTTTCACACATTGATTTCTGCATCGCCTACAAAATAGCCAAAAGAACATACTCGTGCAACCAATTCAACATGATAATCAAAGTAAAAAAACATAATTATATACCTTCATAATCTCAATTGCCATACTCTACCATGAAGAAACAATCCACTTCTTGGTTGATAGCAGGGAGAACTGTATGATGTTGTATGTCTGTCTGTCCCTGTGTACACTACACTGCTGCTGTCCTCTGTTTGTTTTCATCATAACTTTTACAAACAAACTCAGTACAGAGCAATCGAGGTACTCAAAACGACGGGAATAGGTTTGGTCTACAAGACAGCGTGGACAGAATTGCGAAAAACGTTTCTGTGTGGCTAAAAACGCAACTTTTTGGTCGCGACTCATAAAATCTCTATTTTTGGGTCTCCTCTACTTTTACAACTTATTTTAAGCCTACCCATACATTTTAAGCTAAAACACATAAATATAAAACATTGATATTAATAAAAATCTCAATTTTGCTGTTCATAGACAGACTATCTGTTATTCATTAATCTTTATCAAATACGTCTTTAGTGTATTATTTTAAAAAAAGAATATACGTTCTCTCTTAATATCTCAACTCATTCGTATAAGCTCTATTTAATAGACTATTCAACAATCTTTCAAATCGTGCTAACGAAAGATATGTCCTGCTACATTCTTTTTTTCTTTAAGAACTTCAAAGACTAGTCCTATTACATTCTCCCCTTATCAAAATTAACTCTGTCCTCAGAGTTGGTCTAAAGAGAGGAAAATTCTCTTTGCAAAACACTAAGATCAACCCATGATGCATCCTCTATTGGATAGTTCTGCCACTTAACCAAAACTTTCACAATGTCTCTATTTCTCAGATGTTTAAAACGCCTATCTAGTACTAAGTCTGGTTCTACAGTCAATGGTCCGTCATCTTTCAACTTAGAGTTGTCCTCTAAAACATGATGCACATTAGGAACATACTTTTACAATAAACTCACATAGAATACATGATGCACTTTAACATGAGAAGGCAATTCCAATTTGTAACCTAATGAACCAATGCGCTTCAAAATTTTAAATGGACCAACAAATCGTGGAGACAATCTTCTATCATTTCCAAGAATCAAACGAGACTTCTCAGGAATAACCTTTAAAAAACCATATCACCAGTTTCATACTCCACAACACGATGTTTCTTGTCATAATACAGTTTATGTCTCTTTTGAGATTCTCTAATATTCCCCCTGATTTTGGCCAACTCGCTATCCATTTTCTCAAGCATCTCACGTGACAGTTCTACCTTATTCCTCGAATTAAGAAAATGAATAGGTGTAGGATAGTTAGAGCCATACATTGCCTCAAACGGATTCATCCTAATAGATGATTGATATGAGCTGTTATATGCAAATTCAACCACCAAAGGCAGATATTTATTCCAATTAGATTGGTTTTCATTGACATACATTTGTAACATATCTTCTAGAATACGATTCACTCTCTCCGTTTCCCCATTTGTTTGAGGATGAAAAGCAGTAGACATGCTTAACTGGGTACCTATAGAGTCAAAAGTCGCTCTTCATAAATGAGAAGTGAACTTAGAATCTCTGTCAGACACTATGCTCTTGGGCATGCCATGCAAACGAAATATCTCTTGTCGCTCCTGGATATAGATCTATGGCATGGTCTACCGCTCTAGGCGGAGGTATACCAGGAAGATCGTCCGGAACACGTTCTTAACTTCATGTAAGAGATCCTCTATAAATTCTCGATTTGTCTCTTTATGTTTATCCCCAGATTCTCTTTAATCTCATTAGCAAACACAAGCAACGTCTCACACAAGCAAACACAAGCAACGTCTCACACTCTTATCTAAGTCACCTTATCAATTCCATTGCCAAAACTAGATTTAGAATCTCTTTCTTTCCACAAAGAGTGTGACTTATCATCATCAAATGATTAAAGATATATTTTTCTTTCTTAACAATCAATCAAAATATGATTTTCAATTATCTAATTGATACCAATGATAACATCATGCATATCAATGTTTATGTTATAGAAATCATCTTTATGATTTCGACTCTTCAAAGAAAAAAAAAACAAATTTTCTACTAACTCTTTCGTGAAACTATTAATTTCTCGATTTAATTTCAAGTTTAATTTCTCAATCAATTTAGACGATAAGAAGCAATGAATACTATCCAAATCAATTAAGAAATTCAAATTTTAATCTCAACTTCTACGCATAAATTCGATCTCACAGAAGCTTTCAAAGGACGTATCAAAGACATAAAACATCACAAAGAAGGGGTAGATGACTTACCTTTATCGTACGCATCGCCAAAAGTCTCCAATTGAGCCATCTTGGTACGTATTGTCTTATCGGTCACCTTGCTCGAGCATTCGAAAGTCTCGTAGTCGTGTTCTCGATATTGAAAGTATAATCCAAATCTTTGAGTTCTTCAATCCAAACTTCTAAATCTTCGCATATCTTTCTTATGCCATCAAACTCTTTAAGCTTAGCCTTCGTTAAGAATGATTTGGTTGTCACTTCTCCCATATCGTCATCGTTTCTTTTGGCGGTACCCCAGCGCCACCACGATGATTATTGCTTCCAGGTGGATTAGCATGGTTTTCACCTTCATGTTGGCCATCAAGGTCTACATAGATATCAAGCTCTCGTGCTGCTTTGCCCCGCAGAGCCTCAGCATGCTCCCGATTTGCAATTTTAAGATCTTCTCATAGTCGCCGAATCAGGTCTTCTTGCTTCTTCATCCTCCTCTCGTATCCTTCTATGTCCAGAATCAACTGCTTGCTTTGATACCAATTGTCATGGGAACCGAATAATAGAGATCGATAGCAAAAGATAGAGAAAGAGATCTTTGTATTGATGAATCTTTGTAGAGTTTTGATACAACAGAGGAGCAAAATATATGGGCGCACTCCGTTGTACGGAGCTCGAACCTCCCGACCACCTCCGAGCTTCAGTTCGCTTGCATGCAGCGTCTCACTCGCACTCGCACTCGCACTCGCACTCGCACTCTCACTCGCACTCGCACTCGCACTCGCACTTGCAGAAGAAGAGATCGGTGAATGATCCCTAAATGCACCACCCGTCGTGCTTTTATCCTTCTTTTCCTCGAAAAGCCTGCACGATTTTCGTACCAAGTATACCTGCGAGAATAATATAAGAACGTGATCGCTAAGCGATCCGTAAAGGTTAGATTTCTATCATGACACTTTGCACAGGTCCTGTTTCACACATTGATTTCTGCATCGCCTACAAAATAGCCAAAAGAACATACTCGTGCAACCAATTCAACATGATAATCAAAGTAAAAAAACATAATTATATACCTTCATAATCTCAATTGCCATACTCTTCCATGAAGAAACAATCCACTTCTTGGTTGATAGCAGGGAGAACTGTATGATGTTGTATGTCTGTCTGTCCCTGTGTACACTACACTGCTGCTGTCCTCTGTTTGTTTTCATCATAACTTTTACAAACAAACTCAGAACGGAGCAATCCAGGTACTCAAAACGACGGAAATAGGTCTGGTCTACAAGACAACGTGGACAGAATTGCGAAAAACGTCTCTGTGTGGCTAAAAGCGCAACTTTTTGGTCGCGACTCATAAAATCTCTATTTTTGGGTCTCCTTTACTTTTACAACTTAATTTAAGCCTACCCATACATTTTAAGCTAAAACACATAAATATAAAACAGTGATATTAATAAAAACCTCAATTTTACTGTTCATAGACAGACTATCTGTTATTCATTAATCTTTATCAAATACGTTTTTAGTATATTATTTTAAAAAAAGAATATATGTTCTCTCTTAATATCTCAACTCATTCGTATAAGCTCTATTTAATAGACTATTCAACAATCTTTCAAATCGTGCTAAAAAAAGATATGTCCTGCTACATTCTTTTTTTCTTTAAGAACTTCAAAGACTAGTCCTATTACACAACATGAGAGAAAAAAATACTTAGCTGATGTTTGTCAAAATCCTTAAGCTGGGAGCATAGTCTATGCTCTGATACCACTGCTACAATCGGAAGCCTGGCTGCCCTGCAAAATACTCGAAAATAGCACATAGCAAGACATAAACGACTAAATCTACGTACCTGCCGACTTGCACAAATCCATAATCGAGCACAACACAAGTAGAGAGACAGAGAGCGGGAGAGAGCAAGAGAGCGCGTGAGGCGCACCTCCTAGAGCGAAGTGCTACGCCGCCACAGCGAGAGAGAAGAGGGAAGAGGAGAGAAGAACAACGCAAACACTGGGTGCAATCTCCCCCCGTGCAAGAGTGACCATTTTCCTCTTGCACGTCTTTGTTTTATAGATTTCTTAAATGGTCGTGTGAGTATAAACTGGCCGGCCGAACATAAATGGCCAAAGCTCATAAAAGAGCACTTGAATAATAAGTTATAGAATATAATATCCTTTCGAGATCCTTTCACATAACCCTTAGCCTTTTCCACCTGTCAGCTGCATTAAACAATAATATATCAATTCCATAACATCACCAATCAGTCATGCAAAAATATCAACAGAAAGCTGTTTATTGCATTTTTTCCTCAAAAGCGAACTTCTCAAGATTTTAAATGCAAACAAGCACTTCAACAAATAAATCAATGATGAAAAGCTCTAGATCAGAATCATCACTTACCTAAAGCTACTCCTACACATCATATGGGGTTTTGCATCTATGAGTAGAAAAATGCGTCAATGCCACACACGGACTAGCAAACGCTCTTATCACCTCACAAATCACTCAAACACCAACAACTACTCTAATCTACATCTAATACTACAAATCCTAACTAAATCTACCTAGTCACAGACCCTCAGCAAGACATACGCTTCCTGGCTATCCACTTGATCTCAAAATAACCTCTTCCGGATCCACTTAAGAAAAATGATTTCTTTAGCCGAAACTAAAGTAAACAAACATCACACAAGTGTTAGTAGGATTACCTAATGAAACCCTTGTGTCCCCAACAACGGTGCCAATGTTGCGAGAGCGATTCACAACACCTATAAAGTGCATGCAACACAACCTAGATCAACATAATGTCAATCGAGGACATAGATGACACAATAGGCGCACAGAGGTATTCTCTTTAGCTTGTCAAGCTGAGACCATCCCATGCATACAAGTTTACAACACTCTGGAAGGCTAACTAAACCACAATCTAGAATCTCACTGCTCTCAACTACACCACTCAACCCACATATACACAAACGGAAGGAAACTCACTAAACTGTATCAGAATCGTACAAAAATTAAGGAACACCATCCCCTCACTAGGATACACCTATCCCAAGGCCTCTACACTCAAAATCCTGACTCTAAACCCATCTGCAAAAAACGCGTATGAAGACAGAGCCGGATTTTGGAAGTGTCTGAAACTGAAGTCTATGAGTACCTATGCGTAGCTTATGTTGCCACAATTCTAATGACTACTTGCAAGAAGAAAATAGACATTGTTTTATATACTTATAGGCACAAATGGCTCATAGATGCGTGGGTGCGTTCGCACTGTTCTATGAGGAATGCTTGGCGTTGTCGCGTAGCTCTTACTGAGCCTAGCACGATGGTGTTGTTAGATCTCCAATGTGATGAATGAGCGGGGAGTTGCGTCAGGAGAAGCTCATGCTCTCTCTCTTTCTCTCTCACACACAATCGGCGATAGCTTAAAACTTGATAAAAGTTCTTTTTACAAAATGACCTATGTACCTTATATATTGAGGCTACCATAGGTTAAACCTAAAATAGAGTTCAAGGGGTAAAATGGCTTTATATGTACAATCTGGAAGTGCCATGGCACCCTAGCTTCTCCAACTAGACTAACTACTTATTACAAATGAATTTTTTAACCATAATCCGTAGCATTTTATAACTCTCAAAACATAAGACTTTGGTACGAAAATTGAGTTATGACGTGTTGTTGACCCACAGGTCAACAACTACCAAGGATTGGAGCAACTTCAAAAACATAATGTTGCAAACGAACCTGCACACTGCTTAAACAATAAGTAGTTGTGTTGTGGATGACACAATAAGTAGTTGTGTCATGGATGACATAGATAAGGAGGGGGAAAGTTAGCTGCTCAACCAACAAGAATATCATTTTTGATCATACGAGCTAGTTTTTTTTTGTAGTGTAACTCATTTATTGAAAAAAAATCTTGCTACATTCCAATATTTGCTATATCACATTATTCACTTGGAAGTATAGAATAGGTAAATGGGGCCAAGGGCTTCCAACTTATAATTAACTTTGATCAGATGCAACTTAAATCCCTTCTTTTAAACCTTGCTAAGGTATAAAATCCATTTCATAAAAATGGACCTAAGTTTTGGACCCAGGGTCTTCACTAAGGATTACCATATGGTGTCATCACTTTTGATCTTCCACTTAGATTGGAAATTTAGACTGGGTACTCCAAGAGAATTGAAACCTCTTGTAGCTTGCATACGCTACTCAAGTTAGCTACATCCCATGTATTGACATATTAATGTTTGTGGCTCTCGGTTTGCTACTATTTATTTGTTGAAGCTTGGTAGTTGGGCAACCTTGAAATCTATCCTAAATGTCCATAGTGTTGTGGATAAATAGGTATCCTAGGAAGTCCCTTTGATACACACCATGGTGGTGTGATTATGCGCTTTAGAGTCTCGTTACATCTCTTGACCTTGCCATTACTTTTGGGATAGTGTGTAGTGGACCTTCAACGTTTGATTGAGAATTTTGTAATCAACAATGGAATGAGCTTGTTACCTAATAGCTATTCTGGGTTTAGAATGCCAAAGTCAAATATCGGATATCAAATCACATGATACGAATAGAATTAGAATTTAAAAGACTAGATGGGAACATCATACAAATAACTCAACTGAACTAAAAGAACGAATTCAAATGGCATGAGCTGAGACAATTGGAACATAGATATTCAAATTTATGAATGGTTCATGAGTACAAATATGGAAGTACAAGTCATGCTACACTTATTTCTCAATTACAAGGTGCAAGAGTTCTAAACAATGGCTCATGAAAGATACAAACAGGCTCTGAGAAAAACCAACAGAGTGAACACATACCCAAAATGAAAGTAATGGATCCTATTTATAGGTGCCGGCCCATGATGGGTTTTGACCGACTGTACAACTAAACATTAGTAATTACTAGTAGCTATAGGTAACTTCACTAAGTAATTCCTGGAAGCCGCTTTCGTATAGACTATCTCTAGGGTTAGGTTACCACTATCTACATCCTCCTCCCCTTTCTTGAATTTTGGCATGCTCCAAAACTTTAGACTACTGGATTGATTTTATTTCATCTTTTGTGCTTAGCCTTTCGTTTTCAAGGGATTTCTTCAATCCAATCTTTGGCACTTGCTAAGGTGGTGGTTGAAGAAGTATGTGCATGACTCGACCTTGTCTCCTTATCTAGTTGCTCCCTTCTCTCAAATTGAATGAGCATCTCCACCTAGTAAGGTTTGAGTGCATTCTAGGTCTTTGTATTAGGATCCTATAAATTTTTCTTTTCTTTTTGTCAGCCATGCCCTTGCCAACCTATGATAGATAAACACTGTGTGGATCCATCCATCCGGATCTAGATGATTGGATTTGAGTATGGCTTCAAACAAAACTTCAACCATTTCTCAAATCTGAGGTTCATAGCTGACTTTACTGGAAGGTTCCTATTTAGAAATCTTGGATGCCTCCATAGATAGCTGAAGTACCTCATCAGTGTAGTTGATCAAGAGACTAATCTGTGATCTCCATGGAGTCATCATGTCTCTAAAGTTGATTAAATCATCTTTAAGCTTGAAGAGCGTGCTCTTCTATTTAGTATCATTTAGCACTAACTTGCATGCAACCCAATGTGCCTTGATTTCCTCATACGAGTACCTTATCTGATCTACAATCTAGATATAATGCATATGATGAGTAGGCTCATTATCAATGGGGTATAGAGTTGGATAAAGCTTTGGTAGCTTATCTTTGCTCATTGGGAGTGCGTACATAAAGAATGACGAGTTTGGCACTACCTCAATGCAGTTCAAGACAATCTAATTTTCTTAGTATTCTGACTAAATAAAATAGGATTTTTAGGGCATATACTTGTTCTTTGATAGTCATTTTGTTACGCTTGATAGCTGGTTGCATTATTTTCTAAGATAGCTACAACACGATGATCCAACATCCTTCTAGCTATCTATATTTTTCAATAACGTGGCTTTGATTTCATTTGTGATATCTTGCATGCACTTGTAAGCGTCTTTAGTATCCACTAGTAATACATCCAACTAAATTTCTAGGCTTTGGATGTTCCTTGTGGTGGGTTGCTTTGTCTGGGGATTAACCAAGATGTCATCTTGTGTAAGTATATATTCATGTATTCTATCCAATACATGAATTGCATTTGGATGCACTCACAGATTGAGGTCCACTATTCATAACAATTGATTCCCTTTCATTTCTTTATTGTCTGCTTGGTCCCCACATATAATTGGATAGAATTCTAGATCCAAATAAGCTTCATCATCTTGTAGATATGTTTATTTATAAAGCTGCTTCTCTCTTTGTAAAAGATTTCTTAGACTCACACATTGATTTGAAGTATCTAAAATATGGTCTGATTTTGGCTCCTGTTAAATGGCCTTTTCTGCTATCTTTGCATGTGATGTCCATTTGTTGTGTCTTTCATTTCTAGTCTAGTAGTCTAGAGGTGGATTCTCTTGACCTCCATTGTGTGATTAATAGTGTTATTTGAACTTTGATAAGGTTGGCCTTGGGAGTAATTAGGCGCTTGATTGGTCAGACCCCTCCTTGACTGGAGGTGGCAGAATCTATGGGCTCATCATCATCATCATTATTCCTTTGCTATGGCTCTTCTCTAGAGTGTTTCCATCATGCTTGTTTTGTTTTTCATCCTCGTCATTTTCATTGTCATCTAAGTTGGTTCAAAGTGCTCAATGAGTGCTTGATTTGCCAATGTGTTGGTGTAGGTGAAGCTCTTATCCTCAAGATCTTCATTAATTGTGACCACCAAGGTTTGTAAGTCTTCTGGATCAAGTGTTAAATCTCCCTTTGAGTCTATGATGTCTACCAATGATTGATAAATGTATGATTGGCTACTTTAGTATAGTGTGGAATTCCTTCAGACACTCATGACAAGGTGTCTGCTTTGATATAAAAATTCCTTTTGTTCATTCAGCTCTTTGTAAGCCTCCATTTCTCAACATACACTACAACACAACATGGAGATATCGACGCGCGTATATCGACGAAATTAGCAGGCGTCGATATACGCATCGATATACGCGTCGCAATGTGCGTCGATATACATGTGGAAAGGCTTTATTTTCCACGCGTATATCGACGCAAAAAAAATTTGGGGAAAAAAAGCGAAACCCGCGAGCAACAGGGGCCATTTTCGCCTGCGCTCTGCTCAAATCTTGGCCTCCACCTGCTGCGTAGGTATTATGCCCCCCCCCCCCCCCCCCCAACCCCTCTCTCTCTCTCTCTCTCTCTACATCGTGTGTGTGTGTGTGTGTGTGTGTGTGTGTAGGAAAGAGAGAGAGAGAGAGAGAGAGAGAGAGAGAGAGAGAGAGAGAGAGAGAGAGAGAGAGAGAGAGGTGTGTGTGTGTGTGTGTGTAGGAGGGAGAGAGAGAGAGAGAGAGAGAGAGAGAGAATTAATGTATGCTTAGGAAATTAAAATTAAAGAAAAATAATTAAAGAGAGAAATGAAATGAAATGTTATATTAATGTCTTCGAAAGGCCAAAGTGACCTATGAGACATGAGACAAGAAAGTTACAATGTGATGGATCTGATACAAAGTCAGAGTAAGAAGATGACAAAATAAAATATTATGGAATCATAAACTGCTGGGTATGGACTAAACGGCTAAACCAGCTAGCTGGGATAGGTAGATCATAGGAGATCCAGCAGCTGTCCCTGGCAGATCTCATCAATCTCCTCCATGGTCAGTAGTCTAACCGGGTGTTATGCATGTCGAGCCAAAGTGACCTAGCTAGATCCTCTGATGCAGCCTCTGTCGATGTTGTGTAGTCCTCCGCAGTCGTGGACGTCTAGATCTCCCTAGCTCAGTCGCTCGTTCGATTAGTAGAGAGATAGGGAAGTAGAGAGAGAGAGAGAGAGAGAGAGAGAGAGAGAGAGATAGAGAAAGAGAGTTATGTATATATATATATATATATATATATAGAGAGAGAGAGAGAGAGAGAGAGAGAGAGAGAGGAAATAGAGAGATAGAGAAAGAGAGTTTTATATATATATATATATATATATATATATATATATATATATAGAGAGAGAGAGAGAGAGAGAGAGAGATAGGAAAATAAGGAAATAGAGAGAGAAAGAGAGATAGCGAGAGCGAGATCGAGAGAGAGAGAGAGAGAGAGAGAGAGAGAGAGAGAGAGAGAGAGAGAGAGAGAGAGAGAGAGAGAGAGAGAGAGAGAGAGAGAGAGAAAGAGAGAGAGAGATCGCTTTTCTGAGCAAGAACCATGCAAGGCTTCTGAATCTTTCTCAAGTTGCTCATCCATCTCCACATAATCTTCTGGCTTGGACATGGAGGTCCCGTCCGGTTTACAATCAGGTAGAAAACTTTCATTGGGCTGAGAACTTCCATGGCTTGTGCATGTGGTGAAAAAAACACCAGGATGGGCATAATATCCTTGGAAAAACCTATGCAAAAAATTGCAAATAGACGGAACATTACAAAAATGACAAAATGGTCATGCTTTAATATATGATTCATCAAGTGCGGCATTGGAAAGCTTTCTCTGACAGGCTACCTCGGAATGGAGGCAGGTGGGTTCGTAGAAAGAGAAGAAACTATGGAACTAAAAGAGGCAAAGGGGTTTTGTCTACTACATGCATTGCCATGTACACCTGGGAGTGCACGTATGTGTCTACCCATATAGGATTTAACCAATAAAGACGAGATTTTGACCCGGTGGTCCTGATCTCCATACACCTCTGGACCGAGGTGTACAGAGATTGGGCAAGACTAGAGAATGCGAGGTAGTTTACATTGTGAGGAGTATATATATATATATATTAAAAACATTCATAATCATTTTAGATGGCAACGTCATCAACTAACATGGAGGAAAAGATTGCATTCTCATGCACGCTTTGCAAGTATCAAATCCTGCGCAAGCGTAGGATATGTAATGAGCATGTGCACAAGTACGGAGATTTTGCTAGAGAAACCGTACAGAAGCTGCGATACGACTCCTACGGAACGGGCATTGATTTCCGCGACATAGCACCTACATCTGAGAGAGAGAGAAAAAAGATTATGCGTGAAGGTCCGACCAATATAGAGCCACGGATGGAAGCAGAAATGGGCTTACAGACAGAAGACGACGGCATGGAGGAGATGCTGGATGCCTTCTTCCAGACAAGCGAGGAGAACGCGAACGAAGCGGCACCAGAAGCCGTGCGCCTATCTCCTGAAGACATGTTGAGGAAGTTGGCACGTCAACCAATCTATGAAGGCGCCAAAATATTTGTGCTTCATACTTGTCTGGCGTTTTTGAATCTTCAGTCAGTGTACGGGTGGTCAGATGCAAGCGTCACTGCTTTGTTTAGGTACGTAATTTACAAAAGAGATTTTCCGATTGCAACGGTGATGTGCTCGGAGAGCTTTTTTAATTTAATGTGGCTTAAACAGGTTATTGCGGGAGCAACTTCTCCCGGCTGACAATGAAATGCCCCCCTCCAGGCCAGACGCAAAGCAACTTCTGACCTCAGTTGGCTTGGACTACAACAAGATTCATGCATGTCCAAATGATTGCATTCTTTTTCGCAATGAATTCGCAGATTGTGTGTCGTGTCCTAAGTGCGGAGCAATGCGCTACAAAAAAGATGCAGTTGGCGAGACAGTGCCATCTAAAGTGTTGCGGCATTTCCCTATTATTCCTAGGATAAAAATCATGTTTCGTTGTGGTTCCATTGCAAAGTTGATGCGGTGGCATTCTACGAATAGATCCACTGACGCAACATTTAGGGTGTCCGTTGATTCGAAGGCTTGGAGGCACATTGAAGATACCTGGCCACATTTTAAGAGTGAACCACGCAATTTGCGTTTGGGCATGGCAATGGATGGAGTCAATCCATTTGGCTTGAGAAGCTCGTCATGGAGCACTTGGCCTGTGTGCCTTATCAATTACAACCTCCCGCCGTGGCTTGCTATCAAGTAGGGTCATTTGATTTTAAGCTTGATTGTACCTGGTAAGTTCAAGGCAAAAGACATGGATGTTTATCTAGCTACACTAGTTGACGAGCTCCAGGAGTTATGGCATGGGATCGACATAGCAGATGCGGTTGAACCAGTAGGACAACGTCAGCATGCAAGGATCCATGGACTTCTTATGTGGACTATGCATGATTGGCAAGGATATGGAGAAGCTTCTAGTAATGGTTATTGATTTATAAAATTCTCGCTATTCGCAAGCCCTTTGCCTTGGCCTGATTCATGCTTTGATATATGCAGGACTAACAACTTCGAGATACAATGCATGTCCAATTTGCGGGCAGTCTTTGGATGTGCGCTATTCTACCTCTCTTCGAAAGACAATTTATCAAGGCCACCACCGTTATCTTCCAGATGGCCATCACTTGTGTGAAGGCCAGCTTGGTCGCGTCGAATGTTTCGACCCCTCCTCGCTCACGACCCCCGTCTTACACAAGCACACCTCTCGACACACCTCTTGGCACACCTCGGACACCTTGGGGGGCACAGGATCCTAGTGCCTCCAAGCTCTATACTGTACGGGGAGATGGTTCTGTTGACATGGATAGAGTCGGGACTGAGATGCGACAGCGGATTCGCCAGCTCGTGGAGCTGCAGTTTTCGACCAGCATTCTGACGTCTTGGGATCAGCAAGAAAAGGAAAAAGTCACTTACATAGTGGAGACCATCCTGAGAGAGTACCAACCTACTCCGGGTTCTTCCGTTGTTTCAGCACGGTGGATGAAGGGTGTTGCACGGGACACCATCAAACATCGACGAGATGTAGCTCGGAAGGCTTTCAAGACCGGCTCGCCGAAGCCTTCGAGCATCCCACACGAGATGTGGCTGCAGATCAGGGAGGATGAGCGGACAGCGGCCACGCGGTTCAGACAGCAGCGTGAGGCCGCGCAGGTACGACATATGACTAGGGGGACATCTCATCTTGGGAGCGGAGGCTTCGACACCTTTCGCTATGAGTTTGTGAGTTTCTAATCCAATCTTAACTTGGTGTTTTTTAAAACGTGATGAATCATGTATTCTTATTACTTTGATTTTTGTATAAACGCAGAATCTTACGATGCATTGAGCTTCATCACGCGAGGAGGAGTCAGATGGATATCGCAGAGGTATCTATGAAGTACTGAATGATCTTGAAGCTTCAGGAGAGCCTGTAGACTGGGAGGCCTTACAGTCTAGCTGATCGCTTGAGGTGAGACGTTAATATGTGTGAGTTGATTTAATTAAGTCAGTATATGTGAAGTAATATCAATACTAATTTTGTGAGTTGTCCTATGTGCAGGTTGCGACGCCTAGTCATTAGTGGACCAGATTTCATCTATATGCTTTGTGAGACACAGACACGCTTCTGTGTCTCTTTTTTGTACAAACAGTTAGTGTTGAGACAGTTATTGTTTCCCTTATGGTTATGATTATTGTCATTGTCATTGTATAGACAGTTATTGTTTCTCTTTCTGGTTATGCTTATGGTTATTGTTAATTTTGTTTATGGTTATGGGTATCTGCATTATGGTTTTGATCAAAGTGATTATAGCCGGTTATGGTTTTAAGTTATGGTTATGGTTCGTTATGGTTATGCTTTTCAGTTGGTACGGTTGTCTTTCATTGGCCTTAAATCTCATGTGAGATCCTGCATGGATAGCATGTAGGAGGCGTATACATGATATGGTTTTTTTTGAAAAGTTTATGTAAAAACAAAGGGAACTCTGTCTTTTAACTGGGCACAGGCCAGGCTACCTGCCCTTTGTCCAAGAAATTTTTTTTCTGCTATGGTCGTCGCTATGCACATCGCTATACGCGTCGCTATCAGCATCGCTAATAGCGACTGGTTTCACAGCGACGCTCATAGTGATGGGCAACGTCAATATATGCGTCGATAACACCTTCTTTTGTTGTAGTGATATAAATTAAATTTTAACAGCTTGAGTTGCTCTGTTTACTATTGGAGTTCTTTGATTTTATTGGTGGGCCGCTTCCTTTCATATTCTTATTCTAATAAAATCTCGTTGAGCTTCAACACATCCTTTTTGTAGTTCTCAGCCTTGACAACTTCTTGCTCTAGCTACTACTGTAGGCGAGCAATTTGAGCATGTTGCATGGATATCTGGGCCTCCATCATTTATTCGATAGAGTATTGACAATAGTGTTCCAGCCAGTTTGAATGATGGCAATAAAACCATCTATGATTGTGTCGACTTCGATTCTCTTAGTCTCATATGTGATAACTGGGACATTGTATGATATGACAATTTTTTTGGAGGTGTCAATAATCAAATCACCCAATATCATGTTCTTTTGTAAAGATTTAAGCCTATCTATAACTTTTTGAACTAAGGTTATGGTAGCCATTGTACCTTGTCTAGTGACAACAATTGCTTGTTATGATATTCTTTCTTGTTCAGATGTTTGATTTACACTCTTTTGTATGGTTGTCTTCAAGGTGGTAGTAACTAGAGAAGTACTAGTTGTTTTTGTAGTGGATTTTTCAGAATTCTTCTAGACTCCTAATGTTCTGACTGGGTCCTTTACTTTGGCACTCAATTGATCCCAAAAGCCTTTTGTCAGTTTTTGTTTCTTAGAAGCCAATTCAGAGATTCCTCCTAGTCTTTTTCCTAGAGTGTGCTTTTTGGTCACTTGTGTGGCTACTTTAGTTTTCTCTTTTGGTGCTTCCAAAGCCAGTGTCTAGCCTTTCTAGGCTTCTACCCTACTCAATCTCAACATAACATTTTTGACATTGATGTTTTCAATAGGTAGCCTAGTAAAACTAATGCTATATATACTAGGCTTTGAATTTTCTTGTTTGTGTTACCACATTGTGGTATAAAATAGTGCTCAGATTAATTAGGGTTTTGCTGTTTATTACTCTGGCTAGTAACATACTGAAGAGCTTTTAAGACACATAGGTCAGATTATTCTTGAAGTTGATTTCCTTACTAAGTGGCAAACTTGTATGTCGCTTTCTTTTTGAGTGTGGATATTGGAATTTCTTGTCCACCCAAATTCCTCTTCTTTGTGGATTTAGGTGTTTCATTAAAAAAACTATTGATGGTGTCAACAGTGTAGGGTAATTTGTCTTTCTAGTTGAATGGTAATTTGAAGATATGGGAATTTGTAATTGCACCATTGATGATCATTGTGGTTGTGTTGGCATCAAATGTTTTGACCAGCTATTCTATGACAGCCAAGTCATTTGGGATTTTTGTTGCTTCTAAAATGACTTCAATACCCTAGCTAGTTTTGGTGTAGTTCCCTCTCTCTGTCTTGGAAGATGAACTTGCCTATGGCTTGATATGAGACCGAGACCGACAGTTTTTGTTGTTCTTCTACCAGACTTTGCCTAATCTCTTCTATGACATATTTTTGTTCTTCTAATACTGCTTGCATTTCCTTGGAAGAGTCAGCACCACACTTTCCCATCTCTTAGCTCTACAAAAGGGGCTATGCCAAAAAAGAAAGCTCATTGGATGAGGCTTGCAGTGGAAACCAAGCATGCACAAAGGGGTTTATGCGTGCAGTGGATGTAGGAAAAGGTGCTGTAGCAAGAGGTTCTATGTGTGCATGAGGTGAAGAAATGGTTTCAGGGTTGTGTACCCTCTTCATAGTGATTCTAATTCGAGCAATGAATGCTCCACTCTTTGCATGCCTAGAGAAAACAACAACCATTACGATTAAAATCTCATCATGAACCTATCTTCCCATGTCAGCATCGTCCATAACGTGACATGTCTTCAAAATGTAAACATAGCTAATTGCATTGAGAGAGAGAAACCACCCTTTCTTTCCATTCTCAAACAATAATTTACAAATAAAGAGAAACCTTTGTAGTGCATTAGTAGGGGAAGAGAAAACCCCTATTCAAAGCTTGAGAGCTCAAGCACCATATGTTGATCAACGCTTGAAGCCAAAAACCCCACACCAAAATTTGCCTACAAACACCATATTCAAAGGAGTGGCACATTTACCTTCTCATGCCAAAATATATCTATAGAGAGAAGCACCAAAACTATGCAAAGAACGACAAGGGAAAGAGAGCTCATAGAATATGCTTTCGCACGAGTGCATAGAAACCTGCAATTGCCATATTGAGCTAGGAAGCGCACCTTGAATAATGTGCAAAACCCTATTTAAAGGATGACCATGCATCACATCTAATAGGTCTGACGAAAACAAGTTGAGATAGAGACGCTCTGTCATAGTTCAAAGAGAGAGAACTTGGAGCATATGCACTTATACATCTCCATGTGGTCCTTGCCACTGCTCACAAAGCCCTCCCTATACATTTACTTTGCATGAAGATAGAGGCGTTACATTCACTGTCAACCCCTCAAATATGGACCCCGGAAACCCCTCGCTCTGCATGAGATATTAGGTCCGGAGCCCCTAATCTCATGGTTGCACATGCCGTGGGAAAGGACGTCAGATGGGCGTTTGCCTCTAATGCCTGTTTTTTCTAAGGAGCCAAAAAACGATGCTCGTGAGAAGCAATGCCAAGGTTGAGGAGTTGACGTCAAACCCTTTTAACGCTAACATGTTTAAAATGGCTGACATTAACAGAAAAATATGCCTTCTGCGCGGCCCATCAGATTTTTATATTGGGAGAATGGATTATATTGTGACGCAAAAGGAGTGGGTGGTGACGCAAAAGGAGTGGGTGACGCAGGCAAGATCCAGGTCCACACTAGACGCTGCATGTGCCGCTAATTTTAACATCTCCTTCTCATTGGACGCCCGACGCCCCCCACATGCCTTCGTGACCGGGCCCCAACATTCTCTCTCTATATCACACACGCACACACACACACACACACAGTGACACGCTTCCTTCTCTCTCTCTCTCGTCCCCGACTCCCCCCCCGCCGGTCTCACGTCCTGCTCTGCTTGGGCAGTTATTCGCAGCCTTCTCCACCATCACCCTCTGCAAGCCAAGTGCAAGTTGGCACTCATTTATAGTCATTAGTAACTACTTCTCTCTCTCTCTCTCTCTCTCACAGAGTCTCACTGCTCAGGCCTCTCTCTCTCTCTCTCTCTCTCTCCCTCTCCACACGATACATCCAGCGCGCGTCCACAGACACCTGCGCATAATGCACGCATTGTCTGTGTGCACATACACAACCATAATACGCGCCAAGCGTTTTGTCCTGGTAGAACCAGAAGTAGAAGGTAGAGTTTCTCTCTCTCTCTCTCTCTCTCTCTCACACACACACACGTGCAATAAATATATGTAGACTCGTAGAGAGATATACCTGCCCCGGTGGAGTCTGGACAATCATCATTTTCATCCCTTAGCATATCAGACCGACGGACCGTCCTTATCGGCGCGTGTGTATTGTGTTGCGTACACATGGCACCTCTCTCACCTGGCCGAAGCCTGGATACGCAGCCTTCCTGGTAACAATCTCTCTCTCTCTCTCTCTCTCTCTGTGTGTCTGCTCATATACTTGTCATGTCTGAGCTACCCCATTGCGTGTGTTCTTTGCAGGCGCTTTTGCTGCAATGCTGCTGACTAATGAAGATATAACGCAACAACCAGCTACCGCTAGGCGCATTCAATTGGTCACACTTATTTTCCAAAGTGATCAAAGCACATCGTCGAGGCGCTTCCTCATCATCATGTGCGATCGCGCTCCCTATACCAAGTCCAACTGTACAAAAATCTTACAGTTGCAGATGTATTCTTACCAATTAGGTCGTCTGTGGTCCAAATCCTGGTCCTGCTCTCTCTTTTTTGTTGGCGTTGTACAAAGTTAGCGCTGTGTTAGAGAGAGAGAGAGAGAGAGAGAGAGAGAGAGAGAGTACCTTAAGAGAAATCGCACTTTAAGTTTGTCTTAATATACCCTCTTCTAGACTAGTAGGAGATGATGATGAAGAAGAAGAAGCTAGTAGGAGATGATGATTATGAAGAAGAAGCTTTCACTTGTTGGATTTGCATCTATATCCAAGTTCTCAAGCATATAGACTACCTCTTTGTGCTCCCATGAGAGAGAGCGAGAGAGAGAGAGAAAGAGAGAGACTGGTTGCTTGATTTGCCACCTTCGGATTGCAAAATGAAAGGGTGAGAGAGAAAAACCCAACAATACGTTCTTGCTACATTCATCTCCCCCACTTGTTAAAGTGAACACTTGCCACCTTCCTTCCTTTCCAAATTGAGAGAACTCGCCCCTTCTTTTTTGGACTTACCTTTGACTCACTAGCACACTTCGATACATAATCTATCTTCTTTATAGAAAACAAGTAGGGGCTACTTTGAACATGTGGACTAGCCATACTTGGTAAAGAAGATCTAGGATCAATTTTCTAATTAAGGATGGGCTGATTAATCTTAGCCTTTTAATTTTTCCTAGCTTTAATTGAAATCCTAGACTTACCTTTGAATTTACTGGCTTAGCTGCAATACATACCTTTGTGTTGGGGTATAGGCGCCTGTGCCTTGACCAGTCGCCCAGGTCATGGGCGCCCGCCTATTGGTACCCTATACTTATAGTGAGTATACTGTATAGGGGGAGCTGCCACTCTTTGGAGTCTCCCCACCCACATCGTGTCTGTCTCCTTCTCTCTCTCTCTCTCACTCTCCGTCTGTGGTGCTCCCCGATCCCCTTCAATTGGTATCAGAGCGTAGGTGCGGAGGGAGCGCGTGTGTGCACAGTCACGACGACAGTGGAGAGCCAGTTTCATTCTCGAAATCACGTCCGCACGCACGCACTTTCAAGAGTGCAAACAGGGTTTCGACTTCGGCATCGGTAAATTCAGCTTTCTGAGAGCGTTTCCAACAGGTGTCTTGGCGTTTTACCCCCCTTTCGAAGCCATTCGAGCCATCAGAAACCTCATTCGAGCTACGGTTGAGGAGCTGCATTTTTCAGCCCTCTTTTGGCAGTTTATGCTACGTTTTTGGGTCGAAACGGAGGTTTTTGGCAAAGCTTTCACACCCAGACTCGGATACATGTGATCCAGGAGTCTACCTTGGGGTTTTGGCACGCTTTGGACGCGCTCTTTATATCAGAGTTTTAAAATTCTGAACGCTGAATTTTCTGCAGCAGCAGTTGTTTATTGTGCGTCGAAGATTCCACACATGGTTTGCTTTCAGATGTGAGAGTGATATTTGCTGCAAGTTTTCTCACAGGTGGGAGGATACGATGTATGCCTTATGTGGTTTGATGCTTAGGGAGACTAATGTGATTGCATTTTGAGCTCGGCAATGTATGCCTCGAGCATGTTTTTTGACAGTCACACGTAGAGCAGATATTTGTGTACTAGATTTGCAGGTGTTTGCAATGATGTATGCAAAGTGTGGAGATTTGGTGCATGCATTTGGAGTACGGTTTGATGCGCTTTGGTTGCTCATGGTTTTGAGCATGTAGTCAGTTTGGTTACTGGTTTTGTGGCCATTTTACTGACAAAACTCTGGCAAAATTTTTCCAAGAGTTTTATGCGTATCATTTATGTGATCTAGGTAGAGATTGCGGGTTGCACTCAGCATTTGCGCGCGGTGTTCTCTGCAGGTGGGAGATTTGTGCATGTGTATGCATCGATACCGCACAGTGTGGGCTTGGTGATTAGCTCACAGATTGCAGTGTGATACTAGAGCAGGTGAGGCTTGTATTGACATTGCGGGAGCTCTATTTTGGAGTGTGTCTCACAGGTTTTACATTGTGTTTCTGGCCATATTTGTAGACAGTTTCCATGTGTTGTTGGTGAGGTGGTTTTGCTTTCTAGTTTGCTACATTGTGCTCATGGCAGAGACAGGTGATCGCTCAGATTATGATCTCTCTGAAATGTGCATGTTTGATGGGTCAGACTTTGCAGCATGGAGAGAGTGTATGCTTGATGCATTGACACAGCGAGGGTTGCATCGACCATTGAGTGGTGATGTAGGTAGACCTTCAAACATGTCTGACGATCAGTGGCACGAGCTAGAGGAGATGGGACTATCTACGCTCTCTTTGCACCTTGCGGAATTTGTATATGCTCTTGTTATGTATGAGACTAATTCGAGAGCACTTTGGCGTAGATTACATGATATGTATGATATATCTGAGTCATCACGGACTTGTGTGAGACATGTACATTCACGAGCACGCCGACAGGTGACATGTTGGTATTGTGGTCATTCTGGATACGTTAGACGGCGTTGTTTTCGTCGTATGCGACATCGTAGGAGACATGGCAGTCTCAGAGATGTATGTAGTGATGCCATGGACTCAGTTGCTTTGACAGTTGAGGCACATGTAGTGTCGGACTATACTAGTGACGGGGATGTCACTTTTACCTCGAGCTATGCACGAGATGCTATACATGTGGATAGTGCACTCCCTTCGCAATGGTTGCTAGACGCATATGCTATGTTTCATGTCACGCCACATCGTGCATCGTTTTGTAGCTATTCTAGCGGGATGCTTGGCAGTGTACGTTTGACCGATGAATCGGTGCATGCGATAGTAGGTGCAGGAGATGTGAGACTGTCATTACCGAGTGGTGCATCTTACTTGTTACGACATGTGCGCTATGTACTAGATTTGACAGTGAGTTTGATCTCGATTGGTCAGCTTAGAGATTGTGGATGTCAGATTTCGCTACAAGAGCGAGATTTTGTGATGCATTTGGGTTCGCTAGTGATTGCGAGAGGTGCCAGGAGTGGTACAAATTACCCATTGCATGTGGATCACGCGAGAGATGGTGTTGTCTCTGTGATCATGCAGCCAGGTAGAGAGCGAGAGAGCAGGCAAGTCTCTTTTGCTCATGGGTTGCAGGGTACTTTGCATGGAGTGCAGAGTAGTGAGCTCGTTGTGCACACAGTTGGGGCATGACTTGAGCAGTCACACAGAGAGGTGATAGAGTCGGACATGCATGCTTTGCTAGTGACTGAGCAAAGTAGAGAGTCAGTTGTGCAAGATACTTCTATGCAAGATAGACAGCTAGAGCGGTCTTGCTCTAGTGAGTCAAGACAGGAGGACGTTGTGCAAGAGTCTATGCATACGGAGTTAGAGCATGAGAGCTCTAGTGAGTCACAGCAGATTGAGTGGTCATGTTTGCAGTGGATGATTGCAGAGGAGACTGAGATGTCAGCGATTATGCAGTCATTCCTTTCTATGCTCGACAGTGAGCATGGGGATATAGTTGTGCAGGATATGTCTTCCAACAGACATCTAGAGCAGCTGGTTTGCTCTGAGGTTGCACGACAGGTTGATGTGTCTTTTGCGGACAGTCAGGAGATGCATGTGGTTGACATGCCTTGTCAGTCAGAGATGCCTATTTCCAGGGATATATATGTTGATGCATGCTCCATAGAGCTATCACGGCCCGCTAGCATTGCATCGGCATTCGGTGGTCTCATGTATGAGATGCTGATCTTGAGACCGGATATCGCAGCTGCAGTGGGAGCATTTGCAGTTGGGGTTGTCAGTCGTTTGTTGACTGATGATGGCATAGTACACGAGGGAGATATGCAGGTATTGCGTACATACTTGTAGTACGTGTGCGGTACGTCTGGTGGTGTATGGACTTACACGGGAGCAGGACGGCCGGATGCACACGATCACAGCCAGCCAGTGGGCATCGGTTGAGAGCGGTTTTCTCTCGCCTTTTGTAGTCTTTAGACTAGGTTCTCTTGCTTAAAGGCACAGTCACCTTTAAGTGGGAGGTTGTTGGGGTATAGGTGCCTGTGCCTTGCCCGGCCGCCCAGAGTCTAGGCGTCCACTGACTTGTATACCTTATACATAGCATAAGTGTATAGGGGGCTGCTCACTCTTTGGAGTCTCCCCACCCACATCGTGTCTCTCTCCTTCTCTCTCTCTCTCACTCTCCGTTTGTGGTGCTCCGCGATCCCCTTCACTTTGCACAATCCCTTGGAGGCTTATGAAACTGACCGGGGTTAGAGATTGCCTGCTAAAATTAAGGACCTGTTAAATTCGGACAAACATTGGTAGAAGTTAAATTCATCTTTGAGAATTTGAAATTCCACCTCTGTGCAAAACCTTAGCGCAGGGATCTCGAGTGTCACGAAACTTATCTCGAAACCTACTAGAGTTAGATCTACTAAATTTAGACTAAGACTTCATACTTAGAGTCTAAGGAGTTTTTTTAATCACTTAAATTATTATAACTACTTTTTAGTTTTAGACTTCTATAATTACTCTAGGTAGTCTCCTTTTTCTTATACCTTGGATCAATGCTACTTGTGATAGATTTATTCTTGCCCGATGTGTATCCTTGATCAAGACCGCTAAAGGGTAATTATCCCTATTCTTTTATAGACTTATCTCCTTTAGTCCCAAGCCTATGACTGAGCTAGTCTATAAATTCTTAAATCAACTTCGCTTGTTCCCTTTTATTTTCCCCATGATTAATTGGCCAAGTTAAGATGGAAAATGAATTTAGCAGTTTAGAAATTAATTTTCCTGACATCACCTGTCCCTTGAAATCATAGTTGTCCTCAACTATGGAGTAGGGAAAATAAAGTCATAGCTAGTCTTGTTACCTTGGGTAGAGGATCCCTTTTTACCCATCAACATTCTTCCATAGTGGTGACTAACTCCACTTGGTACTTGGAAAACTTAGCTATCACAAGCATGTCTTTACGTAGCCTTTACATCTTCTAGAGTAGATTGACAAAGCCTACTTGGTGCTTAAGAGACTAAGCTACTGCAAGCAAGTATTAATTATATTATATGCATACACTTAGATAACTTATGAACAATAAAAAAAAATATGAGAGTCAAAACAAGACAAAATTCTTTATAGGAGCTGTTTGTTCATATCTTCTTACCTTGAATATGACTCATTGTAAGCATTTACAAGATTTACATTATCCTTTAGTTGGATGTCATTCACCCACAATGTATCTTCAAAAGGATAATTCTTTAATTTGACAAGATATTGTCGAATATTCTTACCACTTAAAACCTTGTCCTCGTGTAAAGTCTAAATCTCTAGAATCTCAATGGGATTTTTTCCTTGAAACAAGTAAGTCTAAGTCGCCTGCATTAAAAATACATGGCATAACAAGTCAGAGTCAGGCAACTGAGACATTGAATGAGCAAGGCATTAGTCGCAAAGCTTCAAGTAATATTTTATGTGGTCTAAGAGTTTTAACTATCATATGTACTACTCAAGCTGGAAGATTTGAGCATATTTACATTGTGTCGCTCATGGTGGTATAAGTGAGCATAAGAGTCGAAGTCTATATCTATTTAAGTTGGGAGAAGAGAAGGAAGAAGTCCAAAAGACATTCACGCACTGAGCACATTGAGGAATAAGTGGAGAAACTTCTACATGGAAAACCCTGCTAGGAAAAGTGGAAGCTCTTGAGATATCATTGTTACCATACATGTGGTAGTGATGTGTGTGAACACACTTAGGACCGTCGGGAAAATTTTCCCTCACTAGGAGGTTTTCCCCCCCTGTGCATTGTATATATGTCTATCATTGTAAGGCTAATTTATCTTTCCATTTCACACCAAGTAATACACTCTCAATTGTGTGCATTAAGATTCATTCATCTTCTCCAAGCTGTGTGTGTTTTCCTGTAACCATAATTCCAACAATTGCTATCCTAGCAGGTTGCATCCTCTCAGGCTTAGTCGCCAACAGATCCAACACATGCCTGCTCACTTTCTCCAATTTCCGTGAGCTTTGGCGAGTGTTCACAAGTCGTTAAATATTTTGGGAGAGCTCAAAGAGCTTTAGTCTGCTTAGATGTAAGATTCGGGCTCATTTCGGCCTTCGTTTCCACTACAGGTAGTATTTGCACATTTTATTTTTTCATTTATACAGAATCTTTACCAGTGCCATTTTCTGCATAACACGTCCCTTACAATATTCTACGGTTTTTCCGTTATATAGCACGCATTGTTCCTGCTTCGTTTCTCCTCTTTTTGGGCAATTTTCACTTCAAGTGCAGACATTCGCCATGGTCGACAACAGCACAGATGTGTTCAAGATGTTTCTGTTGAGGAGATTAGATGGGGACAATTATCCTTTGTGGTCTTACATGATGCAAAATGTTCTTGTGTCAAAGGGTGTCTAGAATATTGTGCAGGGCTTTGATATACGTCCTTGTTCTGAGCATGTAGGCCATGTTGAGGATGTTACAGGTCTTGCTGCAAGGATTGCTGCTGTTAGAGTTGTTTTGACTACGACAGAACAAGCTCGTTGGGATGTAAAAGATGTGCAGACTCATGCATTGATTGTGTTGTCTGTGAAGCGCACTATTACTCCTCACATCCGAAGTGGGTTTACAAGTCAAAACGCAAGCCGGATGGTGAGATTCCCTATAAGGCTCAACTTATGGCAAAGGACTATGCACAACAAAAAGGCATTAATTATAAAGAGACTTTTGCTCCCACTTGTCGTATGCCTACTATGCATTTTTTATGTGCATTGGCAACGCATTTTGGTTGGGATGTAAATCAATCATACATTGTTACTGCTTTCTTGAATGGTGACATACTTGAGGAAGTTTATGTAATGGAGCCTTGCGATTTTGTCAAGAAACGACAAGAGGATAAAGTGTGCAAATGTAACAAAGCTTTGTACGGGTTGAAGCAATCTCCTTGTGCTTGGTATGAGAAGGTTGACATTCATTTGGTCAAACGAGCTTTTCATAATAGTCTAACAGAAAGCACATAGTATGTAAAGCGTGAGGGTGATGTACTTCTCGTTGTGGTTCTCTACGTGGATGATTTGTTGATCAGTGGACCAAATGAGAGACATATTGCTGAATCTACACACTTTGGGGTTGCACTCTCTGTGTATTATATCTTTGTTATTCTCTTTCTCTGTCTTCTCAATATGGTATCAGAGCGTGGTTGCTTTTTCTTTACAAAAATAGAGCGTTTTTTGCCTCGCGCGACTTTGTGCAGCGTGCACGCAAATAAAAATGCAATTCAGTAAAACATAAAATCAAAATAACTTTCTGCTCGAAACTCAAATTTTAATGCGTTTGAAGAGTTGTTCTTAAGCTTTTGGGACATTTTGGAGCTGCTGACGTCGCCTAGCGATGACAGATTTGTCAAATTTGGCACTAGAAGTAACTTACAAGGAATCGATAAACGATTTTTAACGCGTTTTCAATTGAAATCACCAAAGGTATGAGCTTTTATATTTTCGGATATATTTGTGTTAAGCTTCTTATTATAAATCTTTGATTTACCTTTCATGTATCATATTCAATTCGATTTGCATAAAAAAACTTAGATCAAGAGTTAACTATATAGTATTCAAGTACATTTCTAAATTGATACGTGTCAAATTTTTTATTGCATGATTATTGGATTTACTTTTTATGGATTATATGCAATTTGATTTGTGTAAAAGTTAAGAATATTGAAATTACAATGTCTTCAATTCTTCTCGTTGCATAATTCTTGAAATTATTTTTAATGGATTATATGCAATTCGGTTTATGTAAAAGAAATAGATTAAAAGTTAAGCATGTTAAATTTACATCAACTTTAATTCGATTTATATATTGAAAGAAGTGGATAAATTGATTGATCTCTATTCTTACTCTTTATATATATAACATATATTTTGATGCATGTACATCGAGTTACATCAAAGTCATATCACTTAAAATCTTTTTATTTTGCTTTTTGTTTTGATTGTGTATGATTTATGATAAAGATGAAATTTATATATATATATATATATATATATATATATATATATATATATATATATATAAAATTAAAATCATTAAGAGTTATACAATCTTGATAATTTGTGTTGTATTCGAAGATTCATGTTAAAAAGTTATGTTTGGATAATTCTTTTTATCCTTTTCATAGTTATGTTTCAATGATTTATGTAGTTGCATTTCTCTTCTTTGTGAATGTCAATGATTATGGTTTTGATGATTTATCAAAGAGTTATATTTATCAAGAGTTTTATTTTTGATGAATTATTTTCTCTTTTGATTGAAAAAATAAAAGGGCTACAATTTATTGATTTATATCAACTTTTTACATATAGATATTATTAAAGAATTATAATTTTAATGACAAAGAGATACATTTTAACAATTAATTTTCAGCCAAAACATATAAAAAATCTTATGGTTTTTACTCATCATTAATTCTTATGATCGTTTGTTATTGAAGTATATTTTCATGTGATGATTAGGAGTCGCTCATCATTGTTGAGATAGTTATTACTCCATGGAGTTGTTTCATGATGCGTTTTCATAATGATTAGAAGTGGTTTAAACTACTCGTTTATTTTTATTTTTTATTTTAAAATGATTATTATTCCATGGAGTTGTTCCATGACGTGTTTTCATGATGATTACAAGCCACTCGTATTGATCGTTTGCTATCAAGATGATTATTATTCCATGATGATTAAAAATCGTTTGTATTGATCGTTTGTTATTGAGATGGTTATTATTTCATGGAGTTATTCCATGGTGCCATGATGCGTTTGCATGATGATCACAAGTCGTTCATACTGATCGTTCTATTATTAATATGGTTATTATTCCATGGAGTTGTTCCATGATGCCATGATGCGTTTTTATGATAATGACAAGACGTTTGTATCGATCGTTCATTTTATTGAAATGGTTATTATTCGATGGAGTTATTCCATGATGCCATGATACGTTTTCATGATGATTACAAGTTCTTCGTATTGATCATTTGTTATTATTTCATGATGCCATGATGCAATTCCATGATGATGAAAAGTTGTTCGTAGTGATCGTTCATTTAATTGATATGGTTATTCTTCCATAGAGTTGTTTTATAATGTCATGATATGTTTTCTTGATGATTAAAAGTCGTTCATATTGATTGTTTTCTATTGAGATGGTTATTCTTTCGTGGAGTTGTTTCATGATGTTATGATGGTTTCCATGATGATCACAAGTCGTTCATATCGATCGTTCTATTATTGATATGGATATTATTTCCTGGAGTTGTTCCATGTTGCCATGATGTGTGTCCATGATGATTAGAAATTGTTCATACTGATCGTTCATTTTATGGATAAAGTTATTATTTCATGGAGTTGTTCCATGATGCCATGATGTATTTTCATGATGATTGTAAATTGTTTATATTGATCGTTCATTTTATTGATATGATTATTCTTCTATGGAGTTGTTTTGTGATATCATGATAAGTTTCCATGATGATTAGAACTTGTTCGTACTAGTCGTTCATTATTAACATGATTATTGGTTATAGAGTTGTTCCATGATGTCATGATACATTTTTTTGATGATTAAATATTGTTCCTATTGATCCTTTTTCATTGAGATGATTATTCTTCTTTGAGTTTTTGCATGATGCCATGATATGTTTGCATGATGATTAGAAGTTGTTCGTACTGATCATTTGTCCCACTAAGACGATTATTCTTTTATAGAGTTCTTTCTTGATTTCATGATATGTTAGAAGTCATTTATACTAATCATTTATCATCGAGATGATTATTATTCCATAGAGATGTTTCATGAGGTCATGATGCATTTTCATGGTCATTACAAATCCTTCGTACATATTGTTTTTCATTGAGATGATTATTATTATTTTTATTTTTATAACCATAAGCACTGTCATAAAATCTAATATCTAACCAACCCAAATGATTTTCTCATATTAAATTTATCACTTAATGTGGGAGAATGAACGGGAACAAGTGCTAAGATATAGATATGTGCTTATAGATCTATCTCAACATGGGGCCAATGGGGTAAAGGGACCCAAATGAGAGATGGTCTATCAAAGAGAAAGGCTAACCAATGGAGCATAAGACCTTAGGGTTGGCTTCATTGAAGACCTCCAATAATGTGTGTAAAAGTCCTTTGACCTTAGGTAAGCTAGGTCTGAGCTTGAGGTGGGAACTCGGCCCAAGCTCGAGGTGCTTGTCGTGCTTGAGGTGCTTGATTAAGGTTCTTGAGGTACTTGACCTGCTGCATGATTAAGGTTCTTGAGGTGCTTTGACATGCTTGCTTGAGATGCTTGTGGGAACACCCCTAGTCCAAGTGCTTAGTCATGCTTGATGACTAAGGTGCTTGAGCACCAAAAGTCAAAGGTATCTCTACAAAGAGGGAGGCAAGCCCTTTTCCTAGGGGCTAGAGAGAGAACACACACTCACACACTCAAGGAAGACCCAAGCTTGAAGAGGCAGCAGGGACACATGTCAGGCCCCTACCCATGTTACCTTCATGAGATGCTTGAATCCTATTGGCTAGGCTTCAAAGGGGTCCAATGATAAATTACTTGAATTATCTAATTGTTTTTGCATTTATCAAGTCCTCTCTCTCAAAAGGGAAAGGGGGACACTTGTCCCAAGACTACACCTATTGCTAGAAATGGCCCAAGCTTGTGATTGGCTAGGCTTGGCAAGAGCCAATGAGCTTCAATGATGAGCTAGAAGAGGGGGTCGACCTAGCAAGGAGGGGGGTTGCTTAGGTTGTATACTCACCCACACACACTCACAAGCAATCTCATTGTGTACTATGCAAAGTGAAAGAGCTCCCTCTCCTTCTCCAAGTAAGTAGAGGTTGAGAGCCTACACCAACACTCTTGGCTATGGAGTGCAAATCCAACCAAGAGCCATGCTTCAATGCCTAAGCTTTGCATCTCCTTCTTCTTCATTACTATGCTATTATATATGCTAGCAACAAGAGTTATGATAAGTGAGGAACTAATTATTTCTCCTACGAAATGTTTCTTCTTCCTCTTCCCTACCCTCATTCCCTGCTAGCTCTCTCCACCTTCGAAGGTGTTTGAGGTCTTGGGACTGAGGCTTGGGATAGTTAAAGATTTCTTCAAGTTTATGTTATGTTTGTGATTCATGAAGCTTTCCATCTTCATTGCATCACCTAGGTCACAAGGAACACAAAGATTGTATTGTAACAAGTCTCTCTTAATGGGTGAAATCATAATACAAATGCCTATTGGAGGGGGAACCGGCTCCACATAAATCCGGTCCTCAACTTTTGTCATGTTTTCTAAATTCTCTCTCTTGCAAAAGTATTGTTCATGCCAAGTTAACTAATTGTTATGATTATGTTACTACCTTCAATTATGTTCAACCGCTATGCTCACAAAGTCATTTCTCAAAAGTACTCTTTTTAATTTCCGCTACTCTCAAATTAAATAGGCCAATTCCATTACAAGCGCGGAGAATTGTATTAGAAAGGAACAAAAGTTACATCGACAGGCTACCGAGCTAGCCTATAAATTACAAAACTAGGTAATTCTACAAGAGATACATTATTCTTCCAAGGAGTTTTTGCATGATGCCATGATGATTAGAAGTTGTTCGTATTGATCATTTGTCACTAAGATGATTATTCTTTTATAGAGTTGTTTCATGATTTCATGATATGTTAGAAGTCAATTATACTAATCATTTATCATCGAGATGATTATTATTCCATAGAGATGTTTTATGAGGTCATGATGCATTTTCATGGTAATTACAAATCCTTAGTACATATTGTTTTTCATTGAGATGATTATTCTTTTTTTAATTTTTATAACCATAAGCGCGGAGAATTGTATTAGAAAGGAACAAAAGTTACATCGATAGGCTACCGAGACAGCCTATAAATTACAAAACCAGGTAATTCTACAAGAGATACATTATTCTTTGAAGGAGTTTTTGCATGATGCCAAGACGATTAGAAGTTGTTTGTATTGATCATTTGTGACTAAGACAATTATTCTTTTATAGATTTGTTTCATGATTTCATGATATGTTAGAAGTCATTTATACTAATCATTTATCATCGAGATGATTATTATTCCATAGAGATGTTTCATGAGGTCATGATGCATTTTCATGGTAATTACAAATCCTTCGTACATATTGTTTTCATTGAGATGATTATTCTTTTTTTTAATTTTTATAACCATAAGCGCGGAGAATTGTATTAGAAAGGAACAAAAGTTACATCAATAGGCTACCGAGCCAGCCTATAAATTACAAAACCTGGTAATTCAACAAGAGATAGCTTATTCTTCCAAGGAGTTTTTCCATGATGCCATGATGATTAGAAGTTGTTCGTATTGATCATTTGTCACTAAAACGATTATTCTTTTATAGAGTTGTTTCATGATTTCATGATATGTTAGAAGTCATTTATACTAGTCGTTTATCATTGAGATGATTATTATTCCATGGATTTGTTTCATGAGGTCATGATGCATTTTCATGGTGATTTACAAATCGTTCGTACATATCGTTTCTCATTTTGAAATGGTTATTCTTTCATGGAGCTATTCAATAATGTCATGATGTGTTTACATGGTAATTATAAGTTGTTCATACTAATCATTTATTTACTAAGATACTTATTCATTTATAGAGTTGTTCCATGATGCTATGACGTGTTTTCATAATGATTTTTATTAAGATACATATTATTTCATGGAGTTGTTCTATAAGACATACTATGTTTTTATAATGTTTAAAATTCGTTTGTATTTATTGTTTGTTAGTAAGAATTTTACTCATTCGTGGAGTTGTTCATGATACCATGATGCGTTTTCATGATGATACTGCTTGTTTCTTATTGAGATGATTTTTTGTTCTATAGCATTGTTTAATGAATGACTTAGTATAATTGAGATAGTTTTTTGTTAGATAGAGTCATTTTAATACCGTCATATTTTTTCATGATGTTTATTATAATTAAAAGAATTATTATTGCATGAAGTCAATTCATCATACCATGTTGTTATTTTAAGTTCGTTTGTAATGATTAAGATGATCTTTTTGTGATTTCATGATATCGTTTCACGATATATGGTTATGTTTATTATTCTATGGATTTATTTTATGATGCCATGAAGTTCTTTCATAATGATTTCTTGTGGTCCAAATAGTTTTTATTCCATATAATTATTTGGTAATGATTTCTTATAATTTCAATCATTTGTATACCATGGTGCTATGCCATGATACCATGGTGTTAATCCATGATGATTGAAAGAGTGATGACATGGTGCTTTTCCATGATATTTTATTATGCTTGACATGATTATTATTTTATGGCTTTGCTTTATTATGCCATGATATTGTCTTATATTGATTTGTAATGATCGAGATGATCGTTTTATGATGTCATGATATTGTTCCATTATCTTATTTTATGATATTTTTCTACGCTTGCGATGTTTCTTTCTTCATAGAGTTTCTCTGTGATGCCATTTCATGTTGATTAATTTATGATCAAGAAAACTTACATTGAATAGAGTTTATACAAATAAGGATTCCCATGGTAAAATTTGAGTACCGGCTTTGTATATATGTACACATATTACATGGTATTTTAGGTTAAGAAGATTTTATAATACATAAATCGGTCTAGTTTTGATTGAAGTGTTACAAACCATATCCAAAGACATTATGTCAGTGCATTTCTCTGACATTGATATTATTTTTATCTTGTGCACGTTGATTTTGTGATATTGACAGATTATACAAAGACAAAGTGAAGTATCTCAGAGATGGTATATGCTTATCGAAGTTAAAGATGATCCAAAGCATTCTTTGAAGGATTTCAAGAGTTAATAAAATCATTTCATTAAGCCTTTGAGGCTATCGTTGTATACAACAGGAGTGATGTAACTCCTTATAAACCATTTTTGTAAATTGAAGAATATATTAACAAAACGATGGGTATATATAGGGATGTTGATTTTTTCCTTGAGCCCCCAAGGGTTTTTTCATCCACAATTAGGGACCCTTGTTTGAGTGGGGCTGGGTTTTTTGACATGCAAGTGTCCACAAGCAGTTTTTGTTTCATGCTTGGCAGTTCATGTATATCATGGTTGAGCAAGAGGCAACCTACTGTGGCCACCTCTAGTTGTAAGGATGAGTACAATGCAGTCTTCATAGCTACAATTGAGTGTGTATGGCTCAACTGTCTTATGGCTGATTTGGGTATTGGGCAAGACACTACCAACACTATCTACACTGACAGTCAGAACGCATTCACAGTTGTGAGGAACCCAGTTTTTTATGCTCGCACAAAGCACATTGAGGTGCATTACCGCTCTGTCAGGGAGAGACTCTTAGCAGGGGAGATTAGCTTGGCTTATGTGCCAACACATGACAATCTTGCATATCTTTTCACAAAGGAATTGTCTGATCATGAGAAGTTTGAAGCTTTCCACAAAGCTTTGGGCTTACTCCCCTTTGTGGACTGATCATGTCCTTAGGGCATGGCACTTCCCTTTACTCTGTGTGCCAACTCTCGTTCATTGCATCACTCCAAGGGGGATTTGTTACCATATACATGTGGTAGTGATGTGTGTCAACACACTTAGAACCGCCGCGGTATTTTTTGCCTCACTAGGAGGTTTTGTCCCTCGTGCATTGTATATACGCCCATCACTCTAGGGCTAACTTATCTTTCCATTGCACACCAAGTAATACACTCTCAATTGTGTGTGTTGAGCTTCCTTTGTCTTCTCCAAGCTGTGTGTGTTTTTCTGCAACCCTAATTCCAATAGTCATTGGATATCATATGTGCTATGTTCTTTCCTTGAAGTACACATCAACTCCATTTCTCACACCGCATGTTTTTCTTGAACAAATATCTCATGTGCATATAGAGTGTCCCATAATTGAGACATGAATTTGGCACTCTTTTTTTGTTTATCCAAGGCACTCACCTTGCATGAACATACACTCAATTTTCAGCAGCTCAACTCCAATAAGAGTGTACACCAAAGGCAAATTTTCCCACTGGGTTTTTCTCCTTGATCATTCAGGTTTTAGATCCTAATTTAGAAATGTACATCAATAACATATTGTACCTAATTCTTCTACAAGCGGAATCAGCAACACAATAAAGAACACTGTTAAGAAGTGTGCGGTGCGTGTGGCTGGGAAAGCGTCGGGCCTCTGACTATGAGAGTTTGCAACAAAGTCAAGCAAGTCACAAAAGATTTGAAGCTAAAAGCACACTAAAAAAGATCAAAACTCCAGCCATGAAAGCTCCACTTTGAAAAATAACCAAGATTAACTCAAAACTCTTGTGTGTATGAAGATTAGGTGTAGCCTCACTCCCAATTGCACAAATATATTGCTCTTTCAACCCGTTAAAAACCCTAAATGATGCTTTGATTCTTTGTCATGACCATTTCATGGAAGATTCAAAACTTTATTGGAGAAGCCCAAGTAGTTATTTAAAGAGAGGAAACCCTAATTGGTGGCCTCAAAGCCTCGAACACGTAGTGGAAGAGCACATGACTACACTAACACCCTGGATTGGAATGGCTCTATCTCCTTGTTTCTATGTCCAAATGAGATCATTCTTGGCTCTATACGTTTCTTCTCAACTTGAGAAACAATGACATCATCGTTGATGTGGTATTTTGAGCTATTTGGTGCTATTTTTAGGCTATTTTTGACCATTTCCAACCGTTTTTGGCCCAAAAATGCCCAAACAAGCTAAAAAATGTCCCTACATTTGTGGAAAAATACCATTGGGATCAAATTTCATGTTGAAACTCATTTTTCCCTTGCAAAGCATTTTGAAAAAATCATTTATGATGGCGCACAAAACTTGGTATTTTTGGCCAAGATCGCCCGCATTGAGCTTTCTAGACAAAATGACCGTGCCACTTTGAAACACTTGATGTTTGTACATTATTAAATAAAATTAAGCATGTTTTCATGTGATAAAATATGCAATGGTGGCACGTCCTAGGCCTCGCCTGCTCGACAAGGTATGCATACATTGTTGCACGTATTTTGGTCACCGTGTTAACGTTTTTTTATAAATTTCTACATATGGACATGATGCCCGATGTCAAAAGGGTGTGTGGATTTTTACCTTGCTTCAGCAAGCACATGTATATGCAAGGCAAGTCGTTAGGGTAGCGCCAGCTGTCGGGTTATTATAAGTGTCCATTATTGAGTTTTGGAAGTGAGACTTGTATATAACTAAACCTCATGTAAAAACTTGAAAAAGTTCAACCAAAGTTCAAAAATTTACAGCTTTTATCTCGTTATGCCTCCTTGATGGTTTCTGATGCAGTTTTTGCCCTCACCTTGCCTTCTCTACGTGTAGTCGTATCAGGACAGCTCTTTGTTCGCGTCAATTTTGCATGTAGCGGCATGTAGAATAAATTTTGATCATCTTCAAATTTCTTTCCAATCATTTTTCAAGACTTATCTTAAGCTTTAAAGTGACCCAATTGGATTTGTGCTCTTCAAGTTACGACTAGTTCTCTGCAGGGTTATGGTTATGGTAGCCTAGTGGCAAATTGTGTGCAGATAGATTGGGAGGGCATGTATCTATGGATTGTGGAGTTGATGTTGATTTTTTGGGCTTTTGATTTTCAATTGTGAAAGAGGAGGCCATTGTATTTATATGCATTGGTCGACATGTGTTGTAAATCCGTGCTTTGACAGGGTTTTGCTCCTATGTGCTATGGTCCTTTAGGTGGGCGTGTGCTTGTAAATTCCCAAGGGAGCATAGTTCTTTTGTTTGGGGTTTACTAAGATTTGTTTTGGTATATTTTTTGGTGCTGAGGTTGAGGTTTTAACGCTCTTGGGCTATAAAACTATAGAGATGTCCCACTTTCTCTTTTGCCCAACAACGCCTACAACCATGGCATTTGTTTTTGCATATATCACACTATGTACATTGTAGCATTTGGTCCCACACATCAAAAGAATTAATATTGAGGTGGATATTTTAAATTTCACATTACACACGTGCAACAACATGGCATCCATCCCCTCTAAACGTGCACATCCTCCGGCATGTGCCACACATATCTTTTTGCAACAGGTTTAGTCTTCATTTAAGTCAGCATCCATGTCGATTTCATCATCACTTTCAAAAACTTCCAACACATTGTCCTCTCTATCTTCATCCTCACCCATAACATTTTCATTTGAGTATTCCTTTTGACTTTCATGTGAATCAAAGGGATCTACATCACCTCTTCTTTTGAACAACTTGATTATTTTCCCTGCAATGGGAAACTTCATTTATGTCCCGTCGAACTTATACAAGGTATGAGTTGCATTCCCATGTACATGATGAACTACATAGGGACCAAACCATCTCTTTGAAAGCATTTTTATTATTGAATTTTGGTTGTTAAGACTACTCTCATACACCAAAACCCAATCACGTTCCTCAATAGCTTTCGGTTTCAACCTATGCCTCTTATCAAATCTGTCCTTATTCTTTAACCTTGCATCTTTCAATCGTGCTAATGGAATCTCACTATCTTGAGGCCTTCTTTCTAACTGGTGTATGCACAAAGCAAGAAAGTCTTCCCTACTCATTCCATCTTCCCAAGTTTAATACATTCCATGTGGGAATTACATCCTCAATTGACATTGTAGGTTTTTGAGTGTACATAAACTCAAAAGGCATATAACGAGTAACTGAGCTATGAGTTGTACAATCATCCCATAAAGCATAAGGTAGTAACCTAGGCCACTCTTCCGTTTTACCTTTCCAGGACTTAGCCAAAGCTTTAATGATAGGAGGATGCCCATTCTCTGATTTACCATTTCCTTCAGGATTGTATACAGTTGGTGAGAGCAAGCTTAATGCCCAACCTAGAGAAATACTCCCTGGCTTTGTCTGCATCCAACGCACCCTTGTCCATTGTTATTTTTCCCCAACGTAACCATAAACGGCTAATTTCATAATCCAGGAACATACATATCCCTTTTGTTCTTTTTGTTCTTAGAGCACGACCTTCAAATTGGTTGGTTAAGTCTTCTTGTGCAAGCACTATGTATCACATTTGGCATAATCCCAATGGCACTGTAAACAAATCTACTATTCACTTATAATGCATGGCCAATGGGGTAGTAGGGTGAAACCCATCACGATGGTGCACATTTGAATACATTTGACACGTTTCACAAGACTCCATAAAGTGAGATACATCTAAAACACCCAAGGGGTCCAGGGGTCCTCTCTCTCCTGAGGACCGTTGATAAAGCCAAGAAAGAAAAATTATGTTTTTAAGTTTAGGAAGAGGTCATGGAAAAAAGGATTGTCTCAAGGGGAAATCTACTGATCACGGCAAGGAGAAAGCAGTGCACACGGTGCAACTGCTACCTCTGGAGTCTTCCTCACGATTCTCTACAGTGGAAGTAACACACACTCAGGTGGTGCATGAATGCTGTCTCACAGCTTCCATGTGGCAACCAACCTTTGGACCACATGAGTTAATACGTATGCACGGATATCTACAAGGGCACAAGGTGTGCATCTTGGTAGATGACGGCGCTACTCACAATTTCATCAATTACGGATTGGTGAAAAAACTTAAATTGCCTCAAACTCTGAGTACCCACCACTACAAGGTAGTGAGGCGGTCCGGGGCGGGCAACAAGAAGAGCGGCCTCTAAACACCCTTCGAGGCTCCCATGCTGCTTAATTGGGGCTGGGGCAACCACAATCAGAGACAACAACAACCCACATCCAGAAACCAAACAAGAAAAGGGGCACCACCTAGTTGTAGATGCGAACTAGGACGCACGTGATATCTCCTTGTACTCAAACGCACAAAGAGAGGGGAATGCAAGATATCCACACACACCAAACACAAACATTCACCACGCCAGAGAGAGGTAAAGAGCACAAATCAACTTGAGCAACTCAGTATTAGCCTTAAAGACTAGATGCACACAAAGCTTGATGAGAAACAAAGAGACAACACAAAACTTGACCTTGTTGCCAATACACAAATTGTCTTAGGGTCACGGGAGCCCTCTCCCCGAGCACCTTCTTACAATTCACCTTTTAGGCAAACAATTCAACAAGCCCTCAAACCACCAAGCATGAAATGGCACAACAAACTTCAAGGACAATATACCTTCAACCACCTGATGAGCCAACTTATCAAGTCAATTTGGAGAGAAGAGTCGTAAATGCAGCATACAATTGCACCCAACACTATGAATCTTATTTATGGACAAGAGTAGGCTACAAGTGTGATTGCAGAGTATAGTATCACTCCACTCCTCTAGATGGCATAACTAACTTCAAGCTTCTCCATGCACCTATGTGTAGTGATGGAACAGAGCACTCACAATGCCCACACTCTACACAACTAGGCTTGAAAAGTGGTGTGTTATGTGTTGAGAATGGTGTGGTGTAGTGTGATCATATGATTTACAAGGGAGAGAAGGGCTCTATTTATAGGTTTTAGAAGCCCGGATTAGGATTAGGCCTAATCAAGTTTATTTGAAGGAATAAAAGACTATGCATATATATATATATATATATTATTAATGAGGGTGGGTCTCTCTTGTCCTTTGAGTCACATGGATGTGGGCTCAAGGGAAGAGAATTATTGAGGATGAAAGGAGAGAGGATTGAGTGAATAATTTGGGAGGGCCTACTCTAGTAGAGGGTGCATTTTACAATAAGGTTAGTGGTTAGTAGTTAGTAATTATCACTACAAAATATTTACAAAATCATTCACCAAATGGTGAGATATATGATGAGAAAAATTAGAGAAGGGATGAGCTTGTAAAGAGAGGTTGAAGCTTTGGAGAAGTTGACATTCACCTCTTTACAGCACCGGTAGAAGAAACGGTCAGCATGGCGAAGTAGCGCGTGTCGATGAAGATATGTTATCTTCAAACCTTGGAAAATTCATGATAAAGCCTTCATTTGCAGAGGTTATCCTTGGATTTTTGCTGATTTTTTGAAGTTCTTTACAAAGCTGAAGAGAGTATGGTAATATGGACATATATGTAGAGAGAAAGGGGGACACTTAGGGTGTAGAAATGGAGGATGAAGGCTATGGAGGTGTGAGCGATGTGGCAATGGTGAAGAGGGTGAATTAGGACATAGGAGTTGCAAGTTTGGAAGTGGGAAGGAGAGGGAGGAGCGTGTGTGAAAGAGGAAAATGATAAAGTGGAAGAGGGAGTGTGGCTGCATAGCATGGGCAAACTGGGGTCCACCAATAAAATCATAGCTCACAGCTCGTAGCTCAAAAAAATTTGAAAAACTTTGAGGTGAAAGTTCAGCTCACGAGCTACAACTTTTGTTTGTATCACCTTTTCAAATTCGGGGAGCATGTGATCTTTAAAAATTCAGCAAAACCGACTGTTTTTTCCACTCCACAAGGTCCTTGTGATGTCCTTCTTTGGATGATTCTTTTGAATACCTCCAAGAGTGAGCTTCCCATGGTGCATGCATGCATGCCACATACTCTTCACCTTATTTGGTAGGTCTATAATTGAAGATATTGTTGAAATCATGATATAAGTGAATAGTACAACTAAGAAAATCAAATATTGAGGGGTCTAAAAAATATGTACATGTCAAATATAAATAATATAGGTTGAAAAAATATAAAGGGGTCAAAATAAATCTCTCTCATTATAAGTCTACCATAAAAAGATGAATATTTTTTGTGGTCTAATTTATGAGAGTAATAAAGAATAGATGTAGGAAGGAAAAAATCACAATAGTGAAAAAATATACACATAAATATAACTAGTTTTTTTTGGGATTTTTGTTGGGATGGAGTTACACAAAAAATAAGAGAAGCTTGCATGAAATTATTTTTATATGGAATAAAAAATATGCAAAATGGTAAGAAAAAATATGGTAATGATGAGTTAATGTACATAGCATAAATAACACACACCTAAGTATAAATATTTAAATAAATACCAAAATAATTATGAAAAATCATTTTATTTAGGCCATATATACAATGAAATATTTACACACAAATGGGCGATAATATACTTATATTTTTTATATTTTTTTGGCTGAACTAGCCCAGTGACTAGCTAATTGAGGGTTTTTAAGAAGATATGGGAAAAGTCCCCTAACTCACACACACCTATATACAGTGAAATGATAGGGATAACCAAAATGTTTGAGTGATTTGATAGAGTGAGGTAGCTTACTATGGAAATTATGGAAAGCCGAAAAACGGCTATCATTAGCCCCCCCCTTAGATAATGGTACATTCATGTACCATTTATCCGATCATACAACATGTAGATTGTGTAACGTCTATCTTTGTCTGCTCTCATCTTTGAAGAACCTTTGTTGTATGATTAAAAAACCTTGTGTGATATGAAAGGTTCTCGGAGCCAATAGCAGGATGAAATGAAGTGACGGAGTAAATCTCCTCCATCGAGAAAGTTTCCATAAGCACCCCCCAGGATCAAAGATCTTGAAATATCTTTCCCAAAGAGAGATGTATGGTATGGAATCACTTACTGATTTCGGTTGAAGAAACTTGTAGATTCTATTTTTGTCCATCATTGCATCTATCACTATGAATGTGATATAAAAGATTGGTTGCTCTTCTTGTTGTGTAAAGTTGATGTATCTGCTATGATCTTCAAGAGCTTGTATGAGCAAATTCCTGAACTGTAGCTCATAAAATTCATTCAACCTGGGTAGGCTCATCAAGTCAAAAATTCTATGACCTTCATGATTTATGAAAGCTTGATCCATGCTTCCAACCACTATTGGAAGATATTGCAAATAGTTTACCACATAAGTAGATAATATACGAAGGTTTCTATTGCTTCCAACACATTGGAAGAGAATAGAATTTGGTACTGATTGATGAAATATCCACATGTAGCAATCAACAAGTTTTTCATCTATGATGAAGACGAGAAGCATCACAATTAGTGACCTCCATACACCAAAGAACCAAATGTAGAAGGTTTGGAAACATACGTTCATCACCAAGTATGCATGTCCTCTTCCACTTAAGAAGGTATGGTGTCCCCGATGAAAGGTATATGTGAAGAGAGGAGAAGTTGACCTTGAAGAGGTGAAACCCAATGTGAAGATGATTGGGGCTTCAAAAGCTTGGATTGTCTTGCTAAGAGATTGTCCCATGAATGAAGAGCCACCCGCTAAAACACCATTGAAGAGAATGATACCGTTCTGATAGTTTCCTTTTATGATTTTATTTTTTACATGTTCTTCATCCCCTTCTAAGCCCCCCCTTTGGCAAGGTTGTAACTCCTCACATTGTACCACCTCAAAGGTTGATGGATTACTGTTTGATTTTGTGAAAACTTTGGCTTCTTGCATGATAGGTTCCTCTATGCTTAACATATATGGGTCATACCAATGCTTTTCAACATCCTCAAACACTTCTTGAAGATTATCCTCGCATGGATTCAACACATACTCTTCTACTTTGTTTTGGAGTTGGCATTCCATGTACACAATCATCTCTTTATGATCAATGTGGTCTATGATCTCCCCACCTATGATTTCATCTTCTTCTTCACTCTCTTCTTTTAGACAAAATACACTCTCAGAACATTCCATAAGATCAAGGTTACCTTCAAGGTCTTCATTCTCCATAGATTCCTGTTGCCCAAAAGCTTCGTCTGCTCGGACTAGAAATTGATCCTCTGCCAAAAGGTTGGATATATCCATTATTGAATCACCAATGCCATTTGAGATATCTTGTGTCGATTTTTGCATGCTTGTGATAAAGTTAGAAGAAAGAGATTCCACATTTGAATCTTGGCCACACACTTTAGCACTTGAATAATCAGTTGGCATGTAAGTAACTTCGTCAACATTTGTCGGAGTAGAAGGAGACAAGTATGGCAAAGGAGATGAATCCTTGATAGAAACACTTTCATGATGGTTGGTTCTTCCAGCATGATGGAAACCATTTTCGATGTAGAAGTACTTGTGAAACTTCCTTCGGGCAATAGTGACCGCTTCTTCAAAGGTAGAGGGTCCACTACAAGTAACCTTAGTCTTTAGGAAAGGAGACAAACCCGAAATAAATTGCTCCATTTTTACATAATCTAGAAATGTAGAACTAAATCCACATCTTCCCCATTGACGAGAAAAAATATCCTCATAAGCATAGTAGTCTTCACCATGTTGTTGAAGTCTCCCTAATAAAGCCCATGCTGTCTCTGTTTTTGGAAATTTAGAGAATCTGGTCTTCAAAGCTTTGGAAATTTGGGTATATCCATCTTCAATCTAAGAAGACTTACTCCAAAACCATTGCTCAACGTTGCCTCTAAGGTATAGCAATAGAAAATCCCCTTTTTCAATGTCATCCCTTTTACCAAGGATACGACAAACCATTCTAAAATCAACAAGAAAATCATCAACATCTTCTTCTAGATTTCCGAAGAAGATTTGGATATCATCAAAGGTATAGCGTGTCATAGTTTCTCAATGCTAGAACCACACAAAGATTAGTTCCAAACAATCATTTTCTCTCATGACATCAACTAACTACACAAAGTTTTGAAAGGTCTTTTAGCATGAATTCTAGATTCTTATGTGAAAATATTTTTTTCCTTTCTTATGTTATGCTAATCCAAACCATATTCTAGATCAATTTTTTTGGCCTTGAAATTAAACTCGGTCATACAAGTTTTCATGATTCATATAATCTACTTGATTATCCTGAAATTCAAGGATTCATGCAATACAACAACAATAAGCACAAAGTCAGTCCTCAGTGGGGGCACCAATTTGAGGCGGTCCGGGGAGGGCAACAAGAAGAGCGGCCTCTAGACACCCTTCAAGGCTCCCATGCTGCTCAATTGGGGCTGGGGCACGCACAATCAGAGACAACAACAACCCACAGCCAGAAACCAAACAAGGAAAGGGGCACCACCTAGTTGTAGATGCGAACTAGGACGCACGTGATATCTCCTTGTACTCAAATGCACAAAGAGAGGGGAATGCAAGATAGCCACACACACCAAACACAAACATTGACCACGCCAGAGAGAGGTAAAGAGCACAAATCAACTTGAGCAACTCAGTCTTAGCCTTAAAGACTAGATGCACACAAAGCTTGATGAGAAACAGAGAGACAACACAAAACTTGACCTTGTTGCCAATACACAAATTGTCTTAGGGTCACGGGAGCCCTCTCCCCGAGCACCCTCTTAAAATTCACCTTTTATGCAAACAATTCAACAAGTCCTCAAACCACCAAGCATGAAATGGCACAACAAACTTCAAGGACAATATACCTTCAACCACCTGATGAGCCAACTTATCAAGTCAATTTGGAGAGAAGAGTCGTAGTTTCAGCATACAATTGCACCCAACACTATGAATCTTATTTATGGACAAGAGTAGGCTACAAGTGTGATTGCAGAGTATAGTATCACTCCACTCCTCTAGATGGCATAACTAACTTCAAGCTTCTCCATGCACCTATGTGTAGTGATGGAACAGAGCACTCACAATGCACACACTCTACACAACTAGGCTTGAAAAGTGGTGTGTTATGTGTTGAGAATGGTGTGGTGTAGTGTGATCATATGATTTACAAGGGAGAGAAGGGCTCTATTTATAGGTTTTAGAAGCCCCGATTAGGATTAGGCCTAATCAAGTTTATTTGAAGGATTAAAAGACTATGCATATATATATATATATTTTAATGAGGGTGGGTCTCTCTTGTCCTTTGAGTCACATGGATGTGGGCTCAAGGGAAGAGAATTATTGAGGATGAAAGGAGAGAGGATTGAGTGAATAATTTGGGAGGGCCTACTCTAGTAGAGGGTGCATTTTACAATAAGGTTAGTGGTTAGTAGATAGTAATTATCACTACAAAATATTTACAAAATCATTCACCAAATGGTGAGATATATGATGAGAAAAATTAGAGAAGGGATGAGCTTGTAAAGAGAGGTTGAAGCTTTGGAGAAGTTGACATTCACCTCTTTACAGCACCGGTAGAAGAAACGGTCAGCATGGCGAAGTAGCGCGTGTCGATGAAGCTATGTTATCTTCAAACCTTGAAAAATTCATGATAAATCCTTCATTTGCAGAGGTTATCCTTGGATTTTTGCTGATTTTTTGAAGTTCTTTACAAAGCTGAAGAGAGTATGGTAATATGGACATATATGTAGAGAGAAAGGGAGACACTTAGGGTGTAGAAATGGAGGATGAAGGCTATGGAGGTGTGAGAGATGTGGCAATGGTGAAGAGGGTGAATTAGGACATAGGAGTTGCACGTTTAGGAGTGGGAAGGAGAGGGAGGAGCGTGTGTGAAAGAGGAAAATGATAAAGTGGAAGAGGGAGTGTGGCTGCATAGCATGGGCAAACTGGGGTCCACCAATAAAATCATAGCTCACAGCTCGTAGCTCAAAAAAATTTGAAAAACTTTGAGGTGAAAGTTCAGCTCACGAGCTACAACTTTTGTTTGTATCACCTTTTCAAATTCGGGGAGCATGTGATCTTTAAAAATTCAGCAAAACCGACTGTTTTTTCCACTCCACAAGGTCCTTGTGATGTCCTTCTTTGGATGATTCTTTTGAATACCTCCAACAGTGAGCTCCCCATGGTGCATGCATGCATGCCACATACCCTTGACCTTATTTGGTAGGTCTATAATTGAAGATATTGTTGAAATCATGATATAAGTGAATAGTACAACCAAGAAAATCAAATATTGAGGGGTCTAAAAAATATGTACATGTCAAATATAAATAATATAGGTAAAAAAAATATGAAGGGGTCAAAATAAATCTCTCCCATTATAAGTCTACCATAAAAAGATGAATATTTTTTGTGGTCTAATTTATGAGAGTAATAAAAAGAATAGATGTAGGAAGGAAAAGATCACAATAGTGAAAAAATATACACATAAATAAAACTAGTTTTTTTTTGGATTTTTGTTGGGATGGAGTTACACAAAAAATAAGAGAAGCTTGCATGAAATTATTATTATATGGAATAAAAAGTATGCAAAATGGTAAGAAAAAATATGGTAATGATGAGTTAATGTACATAGCATAAATAACACACACCTAAGTATAAATATTTAAATAAATACCAAAATAATTATGAAAAATCATTTTATTTAGGCCCTATATACAATGAAATATTTACACACAAATGGGCCATAATATACTTATATTTTTATATTTTTTTGGCTGAACTAGCCCAGTGATTAGCTAATTGAGGGTTTTTAAGAAGATATGGGAAAAGTCCCCTAACTCACACACACCTATATACAGTGAAATGGTAGGGATAACCAAAATGTTTGAGTGATTTGATAGGGTGAGGTAGCTTACTATGGCAATTATGGAAAGCTGAAAAACGGCTATCAGTAGCAAAGATGAATGGACATGATACTGAAATCTCGGATACTTAATGCCGAGCTGTTCCATTGGAAGTACAAGGGTACTCCACATGTTTGGATTTTCAGGTTATGAACATGGAAAGGGATAATGTGGTTCTTGGTAGGGAGTGGTTTCATATCCTAGGGCCATCATTGAAGCGTAGCTATGAGCACAACAGCTTGATGTTTGAATCCCATGGCGCACATGTGTTGTTGTTAGGAGAAAAAGATATACTTTCATCACCACTGATTTGTACCACTGAGCTTATGCAGCTCGTTTCTGATAATGAAATAGATCATGTTTTTCTTGTGTTACTCATTGTCTCATTTTCTTTCTAACATTGAGTTTGTAGAACATTCCTCAACGTCGCATGCTTCTCTCTCCTCTCTTCCACCAATTGCTAATTTCAAACAAGTAAACGTTGCTAGTCAATTACATATTTCAAGATGTATTTCCTAATGATTTTCCATCAAGATTACCGCCGACACGATCAGTACAACATAGCATTGACGTGGCTGCAGGCTGTAAACCTGTTAGTAAACCACCTTACCGTATGAGTTATTCAGAAGCCGCTGAGGTGGAAGGTCAGCTTGCTAACTACCTTAGCAAAGGGTTTATACAACCCATTTCTTCACCATGGGCTTCGCCTATCCTCTTAGTGAAGAAAAAAGACGGAAGTATGCGCATGTGCCTAGACTACCGTGGCTTAAATGCGGTTACAGTTAAGAACAAATACCCGTAGCCCAGAGTAGATGAGTTGTTTGACAAGCTCAGTCATGCTTGAATTTTACGAAAATAGACTTGCGGTTAGGATATCACAAAGTCCGTATTCGACTTGCCGATATACCCAAAACTGCATTTCAAACACGGTTTGGACACTAGAGTTCTTGGTGATGCCCTTTGGGTTAACCAATGCGCCTGCAACATTCCTGACACTTATGGATAGTGTCTTAAAGCCATATTTGGGCAAATTTGTCATTGTTTTCCTCAATGACATCCTAGTCTATAGTGCTTTTGAAGAAGAACACTTACAACATCTCAGGAAGGTGTTTGAGTTGTTACGCACAAACAAATTATATGCCAAGGAATCTAAATGTGATTTTCTAAAAGACAAAATTCATTATTTAGGGCATGTTATTTCAACTAACGGGCTATATATGGATCAATCCAAAGTGGATACCATCCGGAAATGGCCTTCTCCTAAAAATCTGAAAGAATTATAGATTTTTTAAGGATTTGCATGTTTTTATCGAAGGTTCGTTAAAAACTATGCTGAAATTGGTGTTACCATGACGAATCAACTCAAAGGCAAAGGTAAAGCTTTTCAGTGGGGATCCGCTCAACAACACAGTTTCGATACACTCAAGGATGCATTATCTACAACTCCTATACTAGCTATTGTAGATCCTTTGAAACCATTCATTTTGGAAATAGATGCCAGTGACCGTGCTATTGGAGTAGTCCTATTACAAGACGGACGATCGATTGCATTTGAAAGCAAAAAGCTTGATGCAGCTCAGCAGAACTACTCTGCTTATGAACACGAACTCTCTACAATAGTGTTGGCCTTAAAAACATGGCGGAATTATTTGTATGGTGCTCAGTTTGAGATTGTGTTTGACCATGAAAGCATCAAATGGTTTACACAACAAACGGATTTGAAGGGTCGAAAAGCCAGGTCGGCCGAGATTCTTCAGGAATATGACACCAAGCTAAGGTATCGCAAAGGCCGGTACAATGTCGTGGTGGACGCTCCAAGTCGAATGCCAGAGATCAATTCGCTCTTGTTCACGAAACTTCATAGTGAATCTTTAGATTCTCTCAAAGGAAAATATGAGCATGATGAAACATATTCCAAAGTGTGGAGCCATGTTCAAAAGAGGTATCCTTCTCACTCCAATGATGGTAGTGTACAATTAACCTCCACACCTAGTTCTCCTTTATCAAGTGATGAACTATAGCGATGGAAGCATTTTACCATCGACAATGGGTACCTACTCCATAAGGGGAGAGTTTGTGTACCAACGGACACAGACATTCAGCGCCAATTAATTCTTTATGAATGTCATGATAGTCCAAGTGTAGGGAACCCGGGGATTAGAAAAACTTATGCTCTCGTACGACGGCAGTTTTACTGGCCAGGTATACATGGCTTTGTTCAAGCTTATGTCTTCCATTGCCAAAAATGTCAAGTTAACAAAGCAGGAGGACTCTTATATCCTTTGGAGATTCCCAATGGAAAATGGAAAAGCATCTCTATGGATTTTATTGTGGGTTTACCAACCACTATATGAGGTCATGACTCGGTATGGGTGGTCGTGGACAGGTTGACTAAACTATGTAAGTTTATTCCGACCAAATCAACGGTTACAACACCAGAATTAGCCAAGTTATTTGTGGACAATCTATACAAAGTGTATGGTTTGCCAAGTAACATTGTCAGTGACCGTGATCCTAAGTTTAAGCCACTTTTGAAGAGCGGTGTTTAAACGATTGGGTACACAACTGAATCTCAGTACAACTGATCATCCAGAAGCAGATGGTTAGACGGAATGAGTTAACCAGGTGCTAGAGGATATGCTAAGAGCATACGTCAACAAAAAACAGTCAGACTGGGAAGAATACTTACCTATTCTTGAGTTTACCTACAACAGTGCTAAGCATGTCACAACAGGTTTTAGTCCTTTCATGCTCATATATGGGTTTCAACCTAGGTCACCGGTTACGGTGGGTTTGGCAACCAAAAAACTCCAATAGGTTAAGGATTTTCTCCAAGACCACATGGATATGCTGAAACTTGCTTGTCAAAATGTCCAACAAGCACAGGATCGGTATAAGAAGTACGCTGATGAGAAACGTCGACAAGTTACCTTTGAAGAAGGGGAGGAAGTATTTTTACGTGTGCCAAAACATTCAGAAAGTCTGAAAACTGGGCCAAAACCTAAATTATCTCCCTGACATTGTGGGATTTTCAAAATACTCAAGCGAGTAGGTGATCGTGTCTACAAATTATTACTACTTGCACATTCTCGCATTCATCTGGTGTTTCATGTAAGCCATTTATGTAAGCGGTTACATGGGGAAGACAATCTCATTGATCAAAAGGGTTTGGTTGATTTCATTGAACCTCCTACCTTATCGCATGAACCTTAACGTGTTCTCGATTATCATGAGTTGCGTACAGGTCGTCATGTATGTCAACAAGCCATAATCAAGTGGAAAGACCGACATGAGGAAGGTGCCACTTGGGAAAACATTAGTGTTATTAAGAATAAGTTCCCAACTTTTGTTTTCGAGGAAGAAAACTCTTCTTAAGGGGGGAGTAATGCCAGGACACTGGCAAGGCCGGACTAGACAAGGGCAGGTCCGGGCTAGGCAATGTGGAAAGGGAGTCCAACTAGGGCAAAGGGCCAGGGGCTATGCTATATAGTGGGTGGTTGGGTGGTGGACTCTCAGGTTCTAGTTCCCCTTGTCTTACAACACATGTCCATCATAGCTTCAAGCCCTTGCAAAAGATCGAACTCTTCATACCTTGACTAGGTTGACTCCGTCTCCCAGCTCGTATCCGCATCTGTAGAGCTACAATCACTCGGCACATCCTCATCTTCTGTCTCAAGCTCGGTAATTTTCTCCAGCCTCATAGCTTTGGATTCATTTAAAAATCGTACTCTTTGACTGCTCACGCACTTCAAAAGACTTGATTATCCATACCTTGGCTTGACATCACTTCTCTTGCTTGATCTTGAACCATCTTCATCTCTTGCACAACTAGAGCCGCTCTCTTTGGTAATCTCATCATGGGAACAACCCAATCTCTCTGCAACCACAATATCCTCGATTCTTCCTGCACCGGCACCTCCATTTGCACCACTTTGGGCTCAACTCTCACTGCTTCCATCTACTTCGACATCATCACATCTGGCAAACCTTGCCTCGTTTGTTGTTTCTTCAATATCTTCTTGGTACGCCCTTGTGCTAGAGCCACCACTTTGTCATATGACACCGGGCCATCAAGCTCCACCTTATCTCACACTTCTTCATACAAGCAGTTGACAAATTTGCTCATCTTTAGATAATCCACATTTTCAGTAGTAGTTACCTTAATTAGCTTTACCCAAAGGGCTTTGAACTCCCATGTGAGCGCCTGAAAATATGCTTCTAGACTCTGCTTCAAGCCATCCAGCCTTCTCTTTACCTCGTTCAACTACACATTTGCTACAAACTTGCTTCAAAAAGCCTCTTCCAACCCTTCATGATCGGCGTTTTTTTTTCAGGTAGTTCATCAAGCCACCGCTTTGATTTTCTACGTACCAAGAGCGGAAAAACTCACACCATACTATCTTCTCTCGACACACTGCTTTCCAAAAAAAAAAAATCCATAGTCCTGTAGCCATACCTCGACATTCTCAGGAGTTTTTTGGAGCAAGGGATTGCACATATGTACATATACATGCATGGTGTATCAAATAAAGAATTGCCCATTTTCCAGAGCCAGGTGGTTACGTGGGGCCCACATGTGTACAGGTAGGACAGCATGTACATAGTGCAGCGATTTTCACTATTACTAGTACCAGTGTGTTTTTTCTATAATAATGAGGAGTTGGTAGCGCGTAAAACTTCTCGAGGAAGCTATCCGCGGGCCGACGACATGAGGTAAGCAGGTGCGTCAGATGGCATCTAGTGGCGTCAGGAGGGCGAACGAGGTCAATATTTGCACGCGGATGAGGACGGACACAACGTGGGTGTTTTCTTGTGAGAGTTATGCAGAAAGGTCATCATTAGGACCACTTTTTGGGGCCACTTCACGTGGTGGCGAGATGCATTATTGGAAAAAAGCTGAGTGCCAGGTGTGCGAATGATGCAAAAAGGTGACAACTATGCACTGCGAGGTCAGTTTTTGGCCTGTTCGGGATCCGTTTGAGGTCATCTAAAAGGCCAAGGGTGCCCAACTAAAAAAGCTAAGTGTGGGAACTGAAAAAACAGAGAGAAGACCAGAAAAAACGTGGAGAAGAGAGGAGGAACAGCCGCAGGTGTGTTTTTGCTCATTTTGGAGCCTGTTTTGGCCGTAAACTGCTCATCCGAGGTCGGATTTGAGCACTTTGACATTGTAGACTGGGGTTTTGGGCCGTTCCGGACGCGATGGCGCTGTCCATTTTGCCAAATTCCTCACTCTTTTCCTGCTGTTTTTCTGTGTAAGTTTCTCCTATGAGCGAAGTTTCTGCTCTAGTTTGTGATTGTATCTGGTATCTTTTACCCATATTGTGTGAGCTGTTTGCCCCATTGGTATTGGCCCAAGATCAATTGTATCTAAACATCAAAAATTCCCCTCTTTTGAGCTGAGTTTTTTGGGTGTGTGTGTCTGTGTGGAGTGGGCAAGTGGATAGTCTCTTTCCTCTCACTCTAGAAGTGTGTTCCCTGTCTCGGCCAGGTGTGTTGTCTAAGCCGAGTGGTGCCCCATAGTGTGTGTGTGTATCTTCCCAAGAGTGTGTGTCGGGTCGTTATAGAGGCGCTGTGTGTGTTTTCATCCCGCTCACAACGTCTTCAACACCTATAAAGATTGGAAATCCCGACCATGCCATGCTGCCAACACTTGCTCTTGAAATCTCAAACCTTCAACATTGGCAAAATTGTTGCTTGAACTTTAAACAAGAGCATCAGCTAGATCCTCCGTGGGGGCATCAGAATATGGGAAGGGGAAACACACCGGGCACACAGTCAACACGCCTCTCTATAGCCCAGGATATACACATCACCCCTAGACAGTAGAGTTCACCTTCAAAACTCAGATGACTCACATGCAAAACACCTTTTGCACCCAACCGTATGCACACACTCGATGCAGCAACACAAATATAGCCCAATCATCTTGAATCGCTCGATTCACGGCCTTCACACGCAAACAACCTCTCTCAATCCCTCTCTGCACAACTGACCATCCGGGGGGGGGCACAAGTGCCGACACACTCCTGAAAACACATGCACACAACAAAGAAGAGAAGGGAAAAAGGGGAATCGACACAAAATCACGGCAATAATGGCTTGAACTCATAAAAAACACCATGTACAAGATGCTACCAACCGTGGCATACCATCGACGAGCACAAGCTAACAATCTAGCAGCCCTCCTGACACCGCTTCAGCACCACCATTCCATAGCTGCTCAAAAATACATAGACTGGCTCGACGCTCAACACCGAAGCAAAAATGGGTCCAATTGCCCAATTGGCCAAAAATCCTTGAGAACACGTGTGAATCCTCTTTTATAGGAGATTTACAAAAGACTTAAAAAATTTGTTTTTTCTTGCTCGTGGACATTAGGAAAAATATGGACTCTCCTAGGGCCCTTTTGATTAGGGAAGGGTTAGTGGAGGACCAATGAAAGGGCTCTTGGGATATCTCCTATAGCCTAAGGAGAGATAGGGGGGCAGCCTATTTGTCCCCCTCTTCAATGCTTGATTCCTAGAGAGAAAGGGGAGGTGGACTTAGGGGGGGGGGGGGAAGAGGTGTCATAAAGCCTAGAGAGGGACCCTTGACAAAAAGGGACCCCAAAAGAAAAATCGCGCAGGTCAAAAAACCCTAAAAATTTAAAATTTTTGAAAAGTCTAAAAAATGACCATTTCCCCTCCAAAATTGCTCAAAAAATAACCAAACATCAAAAAGTCACTTTTTCTCTTCAAATTCCCTCTCTCTATCTCTCCAACAATCTTCTCTCCCCTGCCCCCTCCCCTCCCCTCACTCTCTCTCTGCAGTCAACCCCACCATAGCCAAAAGCTCACTCTCCATCTTCTCTAGCTCTCCCTCCCCTCCCCCCTCCATTCTCTCTGTGTTGTGCAGCCCACCATAGCCCAAAGCTCATCAATATCCTCCTCTTCAGCTGTCCCCCCTCCCGCTCCTCACTCTCTCTACAGTCAACCCCACCATGGTCAAATGCTCACTCTCCATCCTCTCTAGCTCTCCCTCCCCTCACCCCTCCATTCTCCACAATCAAGCCCACCATAGCCCAAAGCTCATCACTATCCCACCATAGCCAAAAGCTCACTCTCCATGTCCTCTATCTCTCCCTTTCTCCCCTTCATTCTCTCTGTACTGTGTAGACCTCACTATCCTTCTCTCCAACCCTCACCCCCCTCCCCCTTCCCAATCTCTCTCTACTGTGTGGCCACGTGATCACTTCCCAAGAATGTCCACCCATACCACGCATAGAAATCCCAAGTTGGAGATACAAAAGGTCATACTGCACAACACAAAGAGCTTGAAGGTGGAATGGATCCCACAGGTATTTAGCAAGGCTCATGGGTCTACATGCAACCGTTCAGTGTTGGTCCTCATGGAGTACAATGTCGAGGCATACTGGAACGCCATTGGAAGTGAAGACTAATGGCTTTCAAAACAAAACCTGAAATGGTGGCCATCACTCAACATGTGTATAGTGTAGCTGAGATCCACTTGCAGAGAGCTTCAAACCAATTTTCACCTCATTGTAAGTCTAATGCTAAGTCATCTTATGGGTATGTCCTCTTTAATTTGCATGTGTTCATATTTTTTGACAACGGTATTTGTGAATGTATTTTTTTATCTAGCTTACTTGCAAAGCAACCGCTTGAATGCCTCTCGGGTACCTTTATGGTTGTGCATGCTATAGATAAGAACTAATCTATATAACTCAACAATGTATATTAATTTAAACTATAGTAGCTAACACCATATTTTTTGTATTACAGGATGTTACTGCAGTGGATGCTTGGGCTCAACTTGGTTTGGTGTCAAGTGGAAAGTGCAACTTCTCCAATCAGAAGATCATTCTAAACAGTCTTTGTTTGGTGTGTATACTTATGGATATGGAGGTCCATGGAGTTATCAATGATGAGACAAGCCTTGCTAAGAGCATAGCAATTTCCTCAATCTATATTCCATTCAATGTATTTGATCCAGTACATAACATCCCAAGCTATTATTGTAGCTAAGCTACAAACTTTGTAATGAAACTACTTGAATAGAAAGCACTCTTGTTTCATTACATTTTTGTCCACTCTAGTTAATCTTCAACTATATGATGTTGTGCTTGTGATCAATTTTTGTTTCATCTAATCTTGGATGGGTATTGTGCTTCCTGCCAAATTTTTGGTGCTCATAAGTGAATTGATCAAGTAAATTGATTTTTTGGTAGTAAGTACACCTTTTCAATGTGCCTGCATGTAGATCTAGTAAGCCATCTAATCTCAAAGGTCAGGTTTGATTCATTTTCTGTTGTATGAGCACTTAAAGTTTATCTCAAAATGGTGGCAAGCTTTAAATTCTTAGAAGAATCCCATACTCAAGACTAATCTAAGCAAGGTAGAGCAATCATATTTCCTTGTGTTGCAGGCATAAACATGAACCTCCTTTGGCATTGAACAAACATTTAGTTCATGAGCACTTAGAGTTTATCTCAATATATTTGGCAGGCTTCAAATTTTTGAAAGAACACACTCAAACCTAATCCAAGAAAGATACAACAATCATATTCCCTCATGTTTGCAAGCACACACATGAATCCCCTCTTGGCATTGTGCAAACACTTCGTTCTACTTTTGCCATGAATAATGCAATGGCATGCTATTATGTTGTATTTGATATGAATTTGTGTAAGTTCAACCATAAGCTTGTGTTCTTTGAAATCCCCAAGGAACACAGACTATGAAATCAAAATAAAGAAAAGAGAGCGAGCAAACAAGATAGAGATAGGGGATATACATATATATATTGTACATAGATAGATGGAGGATAAACAAACAAAAAGACAAATAGATATAGATAAATGCATTAATAGATAGATAGATAGATGGATAGATAATTTGATAGATAGATACATAAATAGATAGATGGATACACATGTAGATAAAAAACACAAAGATAGATAACTAGGGATAGAGAGAGAGAGAGAGAGAGAGAGAGAGAGAGAGAGAGAGAGAGAGAGAGAGAGAGAGAGAGAGAGAGAGAGAGAGAGAGAGAGACCCTTTTGGAACTCAAGGGCATTGCCCCTTTATTGAGGATACACTCTTATGATGGATAAATGACATGATACATGGATCAAACCCAAGACAAGTTACTCCTTGGATTGCTTGCTAATTGAGTATGCATCATGTATACTTTGAGCCATCTGTATTACAGAGAATGAGTAGAGAATGCATCATGCACATGGTGAGACATCTATATCCATTTGTAGTAGAGGATGAGTTTTCTTTTTCTAGATATATCATGTGAGCTATAGTTTTGTAAAATGCTTCTTTGGATGGATGTTCATTGGGTTATCCTGTAGGCCCAAGGCCACCATGCCCAAAACTAAGCAAGCACAAAGAGTAGGAGGCAAGGAAAAGGTGCATAGGCCTTGGGAGGCCCAAATGCGCTCCCTTGTGGCAGGCTTTTTTTGGGCCTCCCAAGGCCTATGCACACCTGCCACAAGGGAGCGCATTTGGGCCTTCCATAGACCTATGGAAGGCCCAAATACGCTCCCTTGTGGCAGGATTTTTTTGGGCCTCCCAAGGCCTATGCATCCCTTGCCTTGCCTTCTATCTGTGCCAGCTTGCTTTGGCTTGGTTGACATGGTCCTACAGGATGTTCAAACTTCACTCAACCATGCAATAATAGCTATCTCATACCATGGCGCATTGCAAGCCCCCCTTTGATTTTCAAGATAGTGCCCCATAGTGTTTATGCTCTAGTTCTGGTCTCTTAAGAAAAAAGGGGGTGCTTTTCTTGGTTGGTTGTACAAGACACTTTTTAGTCTCACAAAGGCCTACTAGCGAAAGAGAACTGAAGCAAATGACCATAACATGCACAAAAAGGAGAGATACAGAGAGAGATAATTGATTCTTAAAGAAGCTACCCATAAAGGAGCCAATATTCTATTAATACAAAACACTACTCTATAAGTTTATGCAAAAAATAATTGATCATACATGGCTAGCTAGCTGAAAGCAAAGAGATATGGGAGAGAGAGAGAGAGAGAGAGAGAGAGAGAGAGAGAGAGAGAGAGAGAGAGAGAGAGAGAGATAATAAAGGTTTTCTAAACCCATCCCATGCCTCTTTTCCATCCAATGCATGAATAGGCACCCTTGCCTCCTCTCCTAAACTAACCAACTAGACCCTACCTTTGAAGCATTGGTTGATATAGTTTTGCAGCCTCAGAAATTCTACCATGATGCAATTACATGGCCCATCTTGATGCAAGCTTATGAGTGATGGGTAATCCTCCCCACTAGAATAATTCTCAACATTGGTTCAACACTTTCTAAATTAGTTATGAACCCCTAGTATTCACCAATAATTTACCGTATTCATGTGACACACTTGTATAAGCATCAAACCCCTCAGTAAGAATCAAATCTTCAAAGAAATTGCTACATGGAAACTAATTTGCAAGATCAAGGATTTCATATATTAAAGCCATAGAGCTTGTTGTTACAAAACCATGTCCATTGCAGACCACCTCAAACATGATTTTATGAGATTACAAAGTAAAAGCTATGTCGATAGCTTTGGGCATTATGGATACATGATCGGCATGTATAGAGTACAGATCTAAATTCTTCAAATGTTGCCTCAAATACACTCAGGTTTGAAACCAGTTCCCTTGTGTAAAGTAACATCGCCATTGCTTGACATACTTGACCTTCCTATGGTTGGGATCCATCTCTGTCTCATGACTATGGAGTTTCCACCTGTGGTCCAGGGGCACCCTTCTGCCAACTAGAAAGTTTGTGATGTGACTCCACCTTACATGAAAAATAAATATTCAATTCCATAGCTTGCAAGAAGTTGGGTATGCTAGAGTCTTTTCCATAGCTTGTAGAAGTTGGGTATTAGTGTTGTGGGATGCAATAGAGGCAAAGGTGGATGTGAAGACAACTAAATTAGCTTGTAATCAGGGTGGGCTTGGTTGATAGGGGAAGTTGAGTGGGAGGGAAGGGTTAGGGTCAGGGAAGGGGACGTTGACATTGAAATGGAAGATTGAGGAGGTAGATGAAGAGGTAGTTGCTGTAGATCTTGGCTTACGGTAGACGTGGTATTTTTGAGGGAGGATAGTGAACAATGGAAGAGGGTACAGGGATAGAAAGAAGAGAGGAGAGAGGAATGTGACAGTGAGAGGAAGTGTTTAGCAGGTAGATGAAGAGGCAGATCCAGGAGTGTGTGAGAATGAGAGGGAGGGTTTAGCAGGTAGATGGAGAGGGAGGTGCAAAATTCTGTAAGAGTGAGAAAGAGGATTTAGCATTTAGATGAAGAGGGAGATGCAGCAGGTCCTAGCTATGGTGGGCATGGCTACTGTGAGGAAGGGGAGTGAGAGAGACAAAGAGGAGACATCGAGAGAGAGAAAGGTATTTTGGAGGCAAAAAATGATTGTTTGATATTAGAATAGGTTTGGGGTCACTTTTTGGGGGGAAATGACTACTTTTGAAAATTTCAAATTTTTAGGGTTTATTTTTGGCCGAGTTTTTAGAAAAAAATGGAAGGTGGGGTTCTCTTTTTGTACAAGGGTCCCTCTCCCTCTTTATGACACCCCCTTTTCTCTAGGAGATGCTGAAAAGCTAGAGAGAGAAGGTAGCCTCCTAGTCACTACTTACCCCACCTTTTCTAGGCTTGAAGGCTAGAAAATGACCTACCAAAAGAGCCCCAATCATTTCCTTTGTCTCCCTTAATCACAACATACTTCCTTAAAATTAGGGATTCTTACAAGGCCCATGGAGATTCCATATTTTTCCTAATGAATCCACAACTTTCGCTCACTTTAAAAAATATCCATGCAATACACTCACTCAACTCACCCATTTTTTGCATGCCCAAGACACTTGGCCGACTTTCCACTCTCTACTCTCTCTTCCATTGCATGGGAACTACCTCACGGGCCCTGTGATCTCCTATTCCACATGAATGACCCCTAGGGGCAACGACGGCACCTGCTCCCCGAGTTTCTCCTCAAAAAACATTTTCTCCTTAGAGGGCGCAGGAACCGGCTCTGCTGCCATGTCACCCCGGGGCGGTCACTTTTTAGAATGTGTATGCTATCACGTAAGTTAACCGGAGAGTATTATTAAAAGATCAAAATGTATCAAAATGTATACATACAGAGGGGGGTGGGGGTTTTTTAAATAGGCACGTAGTGTAAATATAGTATGTATATTGAGGTATTATTAATAACCTCTTGAACGCACGTAATATAGGAAGCTTTTGATAAGTGACCGCCCCGCGCATGTCACCAGCTGAATGCACCATCGTCGTCTGCAAGTTGGTCACTACTGCCTGCTGTACGCTCCAAACCACCACCACATATCGCCTCATGGCTACGAGCAGCAGTAGAAAAAAACCACCATAGCTCACCATGCTTGGAGCTCCATCTCCACTTCACTACACCACACAATGGCCACGATCTTAGCTATATGTCCTGCACCTCTTCTTGTCGGCCTTGCATGTGGGTGAAATGACCCTACCATGTGGCACCTCTAGGTGAATCAACCCCTCCAAGCCCTTAAAACTCCCCAAAGGTCCTCCCCTTGAATCCAAACAAAAACACCACTCATTGGGTCCTCTGCCATTCACTACTAAATGATCCAATGATCAAGCCGTGAACTTCTCATGAAAGCCCTTCTTTTTGGCCTCTTAACATGCCAATGTCACCGTATTACAACCTCCGTGTGGCCCCAAATGACGAGCATAAAAATGGGAAAAAACACAAGATCACTTGTGATTGACACGATTGTCATATTTTTGTTAAGTATGGAGCTTGATTTACCCCTTGTAATTTTTTGTGGTAAAAATGCACATTTGTAAGACCCCCATTATGAGGGGAAGCTATCGTGCGTGAAGAAAAATAACTCGTCGGAAACCAAAATCTTCACCGGAATATTCCTTTTTGCCGAAATATTATGGCTGGAGGGCGATTGGAAAGTGGTCGGAAAACGACCTATCGACTGGCCGGTGGCTGGTGGCTGGTGGTCGGAAGTCAATGGCCGGTGGTCGAATTCAAAAGTGGACTTGTCTTCTCAAGGGCAGACACTCATGGCCGGATTGGAGGGTCCGATTTGGACTTATCTACACAAGGGCCGCTACACATGGTTGCCTCTCATGAGAGAGGGCAGCCCTTTAGCCTATAAAAGGAGGCCATTTCTCCACACATTTCATAGTGTGAAGTTGATGCAACAAGGTGAGTGTGAGGTGGTGAGAGTGAAGCAAGGCGGGAGCTCTATTAAGGGTAGCCCCTTTGTAAACTACTTCTTGTTTTGAAGTACTAAAGCCATTGAGTGGCTGCTTTCCCGTGGACGTAGCCCACATTGGGTGAACCATGTATATCATGTGTACTCTCTCTCTCTCTCTCTACTCTATAATCTCTTGTGTGTGAAATCTGTCTCTCTCCATTAAGTAATCTACTCAAATATCTATTTAGGTACGTCTTATTTCCTAACAACTGGTATCAGAGCAAGGTTTGCTCGTAGCTAAATTATCTCAAGGAATGGATTCCTTGAATTGAGTGGGAGTTATGGCAGATGAAGGGAAGCTTAAGATTGAGAAGTTCAATGGAAAAAACTATCAGCATTGGAAGATGCAGATTGAAGACTATCTCTACCAGAAGCACCTCTATTTTCCACTAGGCGGTCTTGCAAAGAAGCCCGCAACGATGGCAAATGAAGCATGGATTGTCCTTGAAAGGCATTGGGAACAATCCGATTAAGCTTGGCATCAACGGTGGCCTTCAACATTTCAAAGATGAAGACCACGGAGGACTTGATGAAGTCACTTGATGACTTCTACGAGAAACCATCGGCATCCAATAAGATATTTCTAATGAAGCGCTTGTTCAATCTAAAGATGGCAGAGAATGGTTCAGTTGCAGAACACCTAAATGACTTTAACACAAACATAATTCAACTTTGATCGGTGAAAATCAATTTTGATGAGAAGTGCGAGCTCTCCTTATACTATCATCTCTACCGGATAGTTGGGACAGCCTTGTGATGGCTGTAAGTAATTCTATCTCTGGCACAAATACTCTTAAGTTTGATGATGTTGTGGGTGTTCTCCTAAGCAAGGAAATGCGAAGGAGAAGCACATGAGAATCATCAAGTGCTACACTATCAGTGGAAACAAGAGGAAGGCCTAAGGAGAGGTTCAAAAACCAAAAGGGTTGTGATCGCTCAAGGCGGACCAAGTCACGCACAAAGTCAGTTCTTGAATGTTGGAACTGCGGCAAGAAGGGCCACATCAAGAAGGATTTTTGGTCCAAGAAGAAGAAGGAGACAGAGTCTAGAGACAACAAGCCAACATCAGAGGCCAATGTGGTAGATAAAGTAGAGCAAGATGCTCTAATTCTCTCATTAGACAATGTGTCTAATTCCTGGATAATAGATTCCAGGGCTTTATTCCATGCGACACCACACAAGCAACATTTCCAAGATTACACCAAAGGTAACTTTGGGTATGTATACTTGGGAGATGATGAAGCTTATAAGATTGTTGGCAAAGGTACAATTTTTGTCAAAACTGCTAACGAAAATGAATGGAAGCTTAAAGATGTTAGGCATGTTCCTTCTCTTCGCAAAAATTTGATCTCTACAGGACAATTGGACGATGAAGGTCACAACATTGCATTCGGAAACAAACGGTGTAAGATCTCAAAGGAATCTTTGGTGGTTGCCAAGGGAGAAAAGGTCGGTACACTTTACTTGTGTACTATTAGCACTTATGCAGCAACTACAGAAGTTGATAGTGCGGTGTGGCACTACTTGTTTTGGGCATATGAGTGCCAAAGGAATGCAAAGCCTTCAAACAAAGAAGCTTCTATCAGGTTTGAAAGAAGTGGACTTAGAGTTCTGTGAAGATTGTGTTTATGGTAAACAAAAGAGGGTAAAATTTTGAAAATCAGGAAATGAAAGAAAAAAAAAACTTGAGTTGGTTCATTCTGATGTTTGGGGTCCTGCAAGTACACCATCACTTGGTGGCTCATTGTACTATGTAACATTCATAGACGATGTGACTAGAAAAACATGGATTTATGTCATGAAGAATAAGTCCGATGTATTTTCCATATTTCAAAGGTGGAAAGCCTTTGTGGAGAATGAAACAGGTACCAAAGTTAAATGCCTCAGATCCGACAATGGAGGTGAATATTGCAGCCAAGATTTTGAAAGCTTTTGTGCTAGCAATGGCATTCGGAGGCAAAGGACAACCCCAAGGACACCTCACCAAAATGGGATTTCGGAAAGGATGAACTGAACAATCATGGAGCGAGAATGAAGCATGCGGCCACATGCAGGCATACCACTTGAGCTTTGTGCGGAAGCTGTAAGTACGTCTGTGTACTTAATCAACTGGTCACCCTCAACGGCATTGGATGGGGGAGTTCCAGAAGAGGCATGGACAGGTAAACCGGTGAATTATGCATTTCTCAAAGTGTTTGGGTGTGAGGCTTTCATGCACATAGATAGAAGCCTAAGATCAAAGCTAGATGCAAAGTCCAAAAAGTGTTTCTTCATTGGCTATGGACAAGGTGACTTTGGTTATCGCATATGGAATCCTGAAGATGGTAAAATTTTAAGGAGTAGGGATGTAATTTTTAATGAACAAAATATGTACAAAGATTACTTGGAAAGAAAACAAACAAAAGAAACAGGTGATGAGTACATGGAGCTTGAGGACAATGAAGACTCAAGGACTGCAAACGGTGACAATGTGCAACAATGTCAACCAATTGAGGAGCCTCAACCTATTCCCCGAAGATCTACAAGAGCAAGTAGACCTCTAGAAAGGTTTGTTCCTTCCTTCAACCATCTCTTGATCAGATTCTTGAGAGCCGAAATCGTACGAAGAAGCTATGCAATATGAATCCAAAGAAGAATGGATGAAGAGCATGCAAGTGGAGATGGACTCACTACATCGCAACCAAACATGGGAGTTGGTTGAGTTGCCTAAAGGTAAGCGGGAACTTCAAAAAAAATGGGTGTACAAGCCGAAGGAAGAAGAAGGTGGGGCTTGTGGTAAATGGGTTTTCTCAAAAGAAAGGTATTGACTTCAATGAAATATTTTCTCTTGTTGTAAAAATGAGCTCAATTGGGCTTGTCTTAAGCCTTCTAGCTGCTCATGATCTAAATCTCGAGAAAATGGATGTAAATACGACATTCCCTAGAGGAGGAAATCTACATGCTTCAACCAAAGGGGTATGAAGTAAAAGGTAAGGAGAAAATGGTTTGCAGATTAAAGAAGAGCTTGTATGGTTTAAAGCAAGCATCAAGACAATGGTACTTGAAGTTTGATCAAAGGATGTTGGATCATGGATTCACAAGATGCAACTCGGATCACTGCGTCTACACGAAGAATTTGGGAGATGGAAAATTCATCATCCTAATGTTGTATGTTGATGACATGTTGATTGCAAGTGCTAACATGCAGGACATCAAAGACCTAAAAGAGGAGTTGTCTCAATGAAAGATTTAGGTGTTGCAAAGAGGATACTTGGTATGAAAATATCAAGGGACAGGACAAAGAAGAAAATAAAGCTATCTTAACAGGATTATATCAAGAAGGTACTAGAAAGGTTTGCAATGAAAAATGCAAAACCAATTTCTACACCTTTGGTTGGTCACTTTAAACTAACGAAGGATAAGTGTCCAAAGACACAAGAGGAGATAGCCTATATGTCTAAAGTTCCATATGCTGCAGCGGTAGGTTCTGTAATGTATGCTATGGTCTAGACAAGGCCAAACATTGCACATGCAGTGAGAGTTGTGAGTAGGTTCATGGACAACCCATGTAAAGAGCATTGGCAATCTATGAAGTGGATACTTAGGTATCTAAAAGGGACAACAACAAATGCTTTGTATTTTGGAGGAACTCATATTTTTCTTCAAGGGTATGATGATGCAGATATGGAAGGTGACAAAGATACTCGAAGGAGCACTACGGGCTATGTCTTCATGGTTGGAGGCACAGCAATAAGCTGGGCTTCAAAGCTGCAAAAAGTGGTCTCACTTTCTACCACAGAAGCAGAGTATGTAGTAATGACGGAGGCAAGCAAAGAAATTTTGTGGCTTCACAAATTCTTAGAAGAGCTTGGATACAAACAAGACAATTGTGTCTTGTACAGTGATAGCAAAGTGCTATCCATCTTGTGAAGAACTCAGCCTTTCATTCAAGGACAAAGCACATTGAGGTGAGATATCACTTCATACGCACTCTTTTGGAAGAGGGACAACTAAAGCTAGGAAAGGTGCATAAGTGAAAATCGTGCAGACATGTTTATAAAGGTGGTCAACAAGGAGAAGTTGATCTTTTGCTCATCTTCAATCGGCATTCAAGGATAAGAAGCCAGGATGGAAAGTAGTCACAGGTTTGGTTTGGAGATCAGTCTCCAAGTGGGAGATTGTTAAGTATGGAGCCTGATTTACCCCTTGTAACTTTCTGTGGTAAAAATGCACATTTGTAACGCCCCCATTATGAGGAGAAGCCATCGTGTGTGAAGAAAAATAACTCACCAGAAAATAAAATCACTCGTTGGAAACCAAAATTTTTGCCAGAATATTATGGCCGGACGGCGGCTGAAAAGTGGTCGAAAAACAACCAATCGACTGGTCGGTTGGCCGGTGGCCGGTAGTCAATGGCCGGTGGCCGAATTCAAAAGCAAACTTGTCTTCTCAAGGGCGGCCACACATGGCCGGATTGGAGGGTCCAATTTGGACTTATCTACACAAGGGTGGCTACACATGGTTGCCTCTCATGAGAGAGGGTAGCCCTTTTGGCCTATAAAAGGAGGCCATTTCCACACACATTTCATAGTGTGAAGTTGATGCAACAAGGTGAGTGTGAGGTAGTGAGAGTGAAGCAAGGTGGTAGCTCTATTAAGGGTATAATCCCTTTGTAAACTACTTCTTGTTTTGAAGTACTAAAGCCATTGAGTGGTTGCTTTCCCGTGGACGTAGCCCACATTGGGTGAACCACGTATATCATGTGTACTCTCTCTCTCTCTCTCTCTCTCTCTCTCTCTCTCTCTCTCTCTCTCTCTACTCTATAATCTCTTGTGTGTGAAATCTATCGCTCTCTAGTAAGTAATCTACTGAAATATCTATTTAGCTATGTCTTATTTCCTAACAATTTCAACCTGCAACAACTTCACGCTCCGAGCTCCAATTGACATGCAATTTCATCCTGTTAATTCCATACGCTGCAAAGAACAATCCAAAACTTGGTCAAACCTCAAGAAACACCAGATTGCATGTTCTCCAAAGCAATCAAGGTGGCCCAAACCCGCCCCCATCAAACATTCATCTGCTAATATCTCTCTCATCCTGGCTCTGATTGCCAATCTGAAAAGAATAGTAGGCTCCATAAATCAAGCATTGCAAAATCGGTGGCTCAAAATTGGCTCAAAATATCTGGCATCACATGCCCTGTCTAGCTAAAATTTGCAATCATCTCCAACTTCAAATTATCATAACTGGGGCACCATGGCTCTGTTTGACGAGCCGTCTAGATCTATTTGTAGACCACTCCAAGCTCTTCATATCTAGGCAAAAGAATTCACCTTGAACCTCTTTCATTTTCTACCTAAATTGGCCCTTTCTGGTGTCCATATGTCCCACAATAAGAACTTCACTCACACCAAACACTAACTTTTTCCTAGACAAGTTAAGGTTTACTTCTTCCAACCTTGATAAGATCTTATCACAACCATTGATATGATTTTCCATCCCTGTAGTCGGGTGTATGCATGATAAGGTGTACCCACTTTCAATAGAATTACCAAAAAACAGTCCGTTTTTCACACTATTATGTATATTTGACTTGCTTGCACGTACTTTTTAGCGGAAAGATTTGGTGGCCACACAAAGGAAAATAACAAAAATTGCCTATAGATCTTGAGAGAGTTTTTTTAAAAACATAATAAATAATGTATATTGCCAATCAATTTGATTTTCATGTATCTTATGGATTTCATTATAAAGTACTCATGGAACAAAACTTGAGTCAATTTGAGTTAGAGAAAAGTATTTTTCAATGTTTTACTTTTTTTTTACTTACACAATTCACTTAAGATTTCCCTCCTTAGGTTTGGTAAAGTGTGAAGTCTAGAATTTTGACACTTGTCCATATACCTTGGTTTGATCTCTCTCTCTTCTAATCTTACTTGTCTACTCCACCTCATACACAAGGAGGCTACCACATCACCAAAAGTCCATGTTATCACCCCATGTCACCTTCTACATCACCAAACTCAAAAGTTGGCATGCCATGTCACCCTAAATGCCACCTCATCCACCCTCAACTGCCACCTCACATTAGATGTCATGTCATCCACCACCTCACGTGTCACTTGTGCATGGTGCTTGCATGGCTTGTCACATCACTTGCCACCGCAAAATCCACTAAGCATGCCACATCACCAACTCTCCAACTCACCATCCACCTTTTTGCCACCTAAACATTCCATGTCACCATTTTACCATGTCACATATAATGACATGGCAGTTGAGGAGGATCCCGATTGCCGTGTCATCTTGCTACCTTTGTAGTCCATGTCATCAACCATTGACATGATCTTGCCACATAAACGGCCATGTCATCCATGCATGGCCACCTCAAGAGCCAAGTCATTTATTTTTAGATTTAATAAATTTTTGAAAATGATGAAAACATATAAAGAATATAACATAATTATTAATCTGCCACTCAATGTAAATTAATTTTTAGATATTTTTTATTAATATTTTATTATATCATGAATTTATATTTTATGATATCATGAATTTATTAATTTTTTATTTATAAAAATTATTATTGGATGAAAACTTAAGCATTATGATTTTTTTCCACACAAAAAACACTTAAGATAAGTAATTAACTCAAAAGATAATAAAACTTTTATATAAATCATTGTTCTAAAATTTGAGTGGTGTGATATTATCAAGATTTACATGTTTTTAGATTATATTAGGGAGCCAATGTATATAAAGCCCTTTTCTTAGTGCACTTCATTAGAGAGTTTGAGCATGAGTGAGTTTTGGAGCCTTTATGCCCTTTTAATTTAATCACTAACTATTCTAACACTCATTTTCCTAAATAAGCATGGCTTCACAATCATGAAGGTATCAAATGCAAGATAGAAAACACAAAGACCTTGTCCTCAAAGTTTGAGATCCGGGGGCAATTGTTCATGCGGAATAAAATTGCCAGAAAGCTTGAGAACGCAAGCAACGCTCTAGAGAAAGATTACGTGTGGATGTGTCGGAAGAGCCCACTACAGGCTCTACAATTGAGAATCTTGGGGGTGTTCACATGCATGTATCACCATATATCGCCTAGCTGTTCGCGTCTTCTTCCCCTTCCTCGGTCATCCTTGTACCATTTTCCTCACCATCTACAGTCCCTCTAGGAGAGGGGTCACCTGATGGCGAGCTCATACCCCCTACAAAGGGTGCCTTTGGCGAGTCTCACATGGTATTGCCAGCTTTGGAGCATTTCATCAATCCATCGATGCAACACAATCGCCTCATTTCTTTGAGTGGATCTCCCTTGCTTGCTCTTGGATCATCCTCTGGTGGCATGGAGGCATGTGTGGACCCTTCGCCAGATTCACAGCCTGTCCTTCAGTGATGGTACACTCCCTTAGCACGTCTGGAGACAAATATTGTGCAGCATCATTGTGGAGACCTACTTCAACGACATCGATCTTCCCTCATGTACTGAGTTGCTTTGGCATTTGTTGCGAAACCCTTGTGTCGTTGAGGCTTGCACAACTATCGAGATCCATAGTTCAAGGACCCATCGGGCTACGGTGGAAATTATAGATAGTGTCAGACGCTCTTACATTGCACTATCTGGGTGGGGATCCAGGGATGCACTTGCACCTCGTCGTACACTCACCGCATCGATGATAGCTACATCCATCAAAGGTATTTGTCGGGCCACTTCTCGTGTGTTGTGAATTCGTCGGTCACCTTGCGTGTCGGACGCTTCAGGAGACAACGACTTGATTTAGTAAATAGTGAGGAGCTTTGGGCGAGTAGTGGGTGTGCTCCAAGATGCTCACACATTGAAAATTCAAGCATGAGGGATCTCAAAGGAGAGTCTTGGGAGGAGAGTTTCCGTGCCTTGCCAGACTTCAAAAGGAAATTTGACATAGGAGTGGCCGCAAGCAATACATAGAGCATGGTGCTATGATTCTAGAGATTACACATAGTCGGCTCTTTTATGCATTCCACGATGCCCACCCCGAGATTAGCATTGGTCAGTGCTCCTTTAAGGCCTACAAGCCGCCTGAATACATGCGATTCATGCGTGAGAGATGTTGTTGTAGATACAATATGAAGTTTTAGATGGTGTATGATGTGTTTTGCACTCTTTTAGGGCTTGCTGGATAGGTCTCAACAGGGCTACGAGACTTCATGCACTCTTTGTTGTGTGAGCGTGTAGATGGGGCCTCCTACCATCATATGTTGTGTGTGGAGGGCAAGTGTGCCCTATGTGGGGATCTTGCATGACTTACACCTATCCTAGAGGATGGTGATATGGGTGCAACAGTTACATGGAAGTCGTATGACTACCAGAGAGGGATCCAAGGTGGCACATCTTGTAGGTTGCAGCTCACATCTCATAGTGCGCCATGTCCCTTCTTCATGCATGCTTTTAGGTCCATTGTGTATCCATATGTGCAACATGCAAAAGTGGCAGGATAGTCAATTTTGTGCTTGCCTTGCCTCCTTCCCCATTGACAATGTGGTCTTTGTTGTGGATTTCACAGAGAACTACACCTCTGCTCCACAGCAGGAGTTCCAATCCAAATATTACTTTTTTGAGCAAGTATAAATAATAATACGGGGGTAACTTTATTTAACCACATGATGTAATTGCTTTGTTTCATTTACTCTAACCTTTTTAAATTCTCTTGAAGATGGCAATCTTCATCCATACATCTTACCATCATGCAGAGGTGGCAATTGATGGAGTGGAGATCTCTAAGGAATTTTGACTTATCATACACGAGTAGCATTTCTACATCAATGATGATCGCTCTCACAATCCTGAGTTTGTGCAGCATTATTTCTAGCTGCATGATCTTTTCCTTTGTGAGCACCACATCTCGTTCTCTTGTTGCTATATTTGGTCCGATGGTTGTGGTTCTTTTGGTTGTACATATGGCACCATAGGAATGGCATACCTTGCATTTGGAGCTTCTTTGAGTCACAACATGGAAAGAGAGAGCACGAGTGTGCATACGTGTAAAGTACGGTCTTTGTCAATATAAGATTCGGCATGAGAGTGATCAATTTAGAGATGCTGGAGTGGTGCTCATAGCACATGGCATGTGAATCATCTTCTGGGAGTGGACGCTTAGTGAGATGTTCTTTTGGTGTGTGGGTAATCAAGATATTGATTTCACCAATTGGGACTGTGACAATATAGAAGGTACACACCAATTGCAAAACATTCGGAGCACTGCAGCCAAGGATTGCACAATCTTTACTAGGTGCCACTCATGCTTTTGTGATGCTTGCGTACATGGTGGGTAGATTGCACCATGACAAAGTGGGATGACAAGTGGACACTAACAACCTCTTTCACCATCATAGAGTATGATTACATCGAGTAGATCCATTGATAGCCAGAGACCACATAGCTCTCAAATGATGCTGATACTCTTACCAATTACTTAGTAGAGGGAGATGATTTTGCAGTTATTTCTGAGGAGGGGAATGCAAAGGGATTTGACTACTATATTCTTAGGTGCACCATGGCAAAGTTTGTGATTTAGGAATCCACGGTGGATGATTATGGTGAGGCATATGATGCTCAAAGTATGGTTGTTTCAGGGCACTATTCCCAACAGGTCCATGGACATCTAAATTACATCCATTTTGTATACTATGAGTGGTAACAGGTGGTCATACAGTACTCCCATCTTGTCCTTGTTGTGAAGGTAAGGCTAGAGAGGAATCTCAGTAAGAAGAAAGGGAGCACCCCTCGATGGCATTTGGGTCTGCATGAGTACAAGAGCATCACAAAGACAATCCGTAGTAGAGCAGGAGTTCTAGACCTTGTTGATGATACTAGAGATATTTTTGGAGATGATAGTTGTTGTGATGATGAGTGCTAGCGATGACCCCTTCATTCGTGCTATTTATCATTCCATATTTTTTCTCTTTTGATCATTTCTATTCTTGTATACTCTCGTTCATTGATCTTTTATATTTTGATGTTGTACTTTCTCTTGTTAATTTGAGGTTCATTTTTAAAATTACCATTCATATGTTGTTATTTAGGTTTAGCATTGATCTACTTTTATTGAAGGTTCATGGCCTTACGTGTCGTCTTGACTGTCATTAGTGGAAAGAATGCCAATTTGTTGTTGATGAGCTGCCCTATACCACCGAGACGGACTGGGATGCCCATGCAACTTTGCAAGGATGGGGATTACCCCTCTAAAAGTATTCATGGCCATTTGCTCCTTTCTCATCGGTCCAAGGTGGCACAATCACCAATTTGTTTTGGCTTTGGGCTTGCCAAAGGCCGAATGGGCAAAAAGGCGATTGTGTTGTCATAGACCATCAAGTTTGATTGCGATGCCATTGAAACTTTTCAAGGGAAAGAATTAGTGTGATTCCACCACCCTTGTAGGGTTTCATGGCCATCCATTGGCGTCTCATCGGTCCAAGGTGGCACAACAGCCAATTATTTGGCTTTGGGCTTGCCAAAGGCCCAATGGGTAAAACATTGGCGATTGTTCCGCCGTAGACCATCGAGTCGGATAGCGGTGCTCATGAAACTTTTGGGGCCAAGGATTATCGTGCTTTTACCATGCTTGCAAAGTTTCATGGCCATTTGCCCGTCTTGATGGTCTTAAGTATCACAATTGCCAATGTTTTGGCCATTTGACCCTTGGCGAGTCCAAAGCCCAAAAAATTGGCGATTGTGATACTGTGGACTGATGAGAGAGATTGCAATGCCCATGAGACTATAGAAGTTACCAAAGAACCATGCATAGCACTGAATAGAGAGCCGCCGAATACGCCAGCTACACCCAACTATTATTTTCCCACCCTTGCAAAGTTTGAAGATCATCCCCTCCAGTCTTGTTGTTCCAAGGTGGCACAAACTCCAATTTTTTGGCTCTGGGCTCGCCAAAGACCCAATTGGGAGAAAAATGGTGATTGTGCCACCGTAGACCATCGAGTCGGATTGTGATGCCCATGAAACTTTGCAAGGGTGAGGATTACTATGCTTCCCCCACCCCTGCAAAGTTTCATGGCCATCAAATCTCGTCGCAATGGTTGCGGGTATGACAATCACCATTTTTTTTTTCTTTGGGCTCGCCAAAGGCCCAATGGGAAAACATTTGGTGATTGTGCCGCCCTGTACCAATGAGACAGATTGCGTTGCCCATGAAACTTTGCATGGGTGGGGATTAGTGTGCTTTCCCCACCCCTACAAAGTTTCATGGCCATCGACTCTCGTTTGTCTGTCCAAGGTGGCACAATCACCAATTTTTTGGCTTTGGGCTCTCCAAAGGTCCAATTGGTAAAAATTTGGTGATTGTGCTGCCATAGACCATCCAATTGGATTGGGATACACTTGAAACTTTACAAGGGTAAGGATAACTGTGCTTTTTCCACCCCTGCAAAGTTTCATGGCCTTCGGCTCCCATCTCGATGGTCTTGGGTATCACGATAGCCAATGTTTTGGCCATTGGGCCCTTGGCGAGCCCAAAGCCCAAAAAATTGGCAAATTGTGCTGTCGTGGACTGACGAGATAGATTCTGATGCCCATGAAACTTTGCACTGGTGGTGATTAGTTTGCCGCCCCCACCTTGGCCAAGTTTCATGAACATCAACTCCCGTCTCATTGGTCTAGAGTGGCACAAACACAAAAATGGGCAAGAAATTGGCAATTATGCCGCTGGGAATGGGGTACAAACCCGAAACATACACAACATGTCTCTCTATAGCCCAGGATAATCACATCACCCCTAACCACAATAGTTACCCTTCAAAACTCACACAATTCATCGGCAACCACCGTCTGCACATCATTGTATATACGCACTCTATATGACAACACAAACAGAGCCCACCATCCTATATAGCTCGATTCAAGCTCTACACCACACGCACAAACTCTCTCAATCTCTCTGTGCACAATAGACCATCGTGGGGTACCGTTGCCTACACACGCTGATGGAGCAAAAGACACCGTGCGCACACTCACACACCTAGACAACTCAACACCACACAAGGAATTTACTTAAATTCCTCACCTCACTCACCACCACTCAAGAGATCTCTAAAAAATATACCCACAAGCTCGATTCCAACTCGAAACACCTCGACCTACAAGCCCTTGCCTGCCCGTATAGACACTACAAGGTGAGTCTAGTCGATCAACACTTGAAATCACACATGATGGTGACCAAAATATACAAGAAAAACCACCAGAAACTCAAAAACCCCAGTCACAAAAGGACTCTCACAAACCATTGCAAAGCCTTCACCAAACTCCACTATGGGACTCTTTGGAGTAGCGCCAACCCTAATGGCATTGATACAGGGTCACAGAGTCTTGCAGAAAGCCACATTTTCCTCCCTCATTTCCTCTCACACACACAGCCATGGAAACCTCAGAACTTCCCTAGACTCTCCCAAGTGCAAAAGTGAAGAGATAAAGCTCTCATTCACTCCTCCACACACTCGGAAACAAGAGCAAACGTTACGGGACTGCACTCGACCACCTGTAGGAATCCTGCTCCCTCCCCCACACAGAGAGGTGAAAGTGCCAAGACTTGGCTTTAAAAACACTACCTCAACTGGAACACTCACGGAACCGTGATTGATGTGGCAAATTGAAGTCTTTGCACACCATGTTTGGTTATTTTTTGACTTTTTTGACCCAGTTTTGGCAAGTTTTGACCCACAACTAGCACTTTTTACGGGAAAAACCCCAAACGAACTCCAAAATTCACCAAATTTTGTACGATCGATCCTTGATAACCAAATAACTTTTCCACATCCTCACATTCCATTTTGGACCACTTCTAGGTTGGTGCACGCATCATTGCAGATCAGACACCGTAAATAGACAGTTAATGCATGTCCCAAACTTCTCGAGCGAGACGAAGGTGCCCACAAATCCCACTTGAATTATTCACATTCTAGAAAGTTTACACACATTCCCTATAGCCAAAAGAATCCACCAAGAACCATATCCAAGGCCCCGATGCCTTATCCAGGCATGTACGCATGCCCGACTGTCGGTATGCAAGCATGAATATTTATAGTGTGCACACGTTGCACCACGTTTGCAAATCAAAACCACTTTGCAAATATCCCAAATGCATGTATTTACATCCTTTTGTACATATGATCATGCATATACGCACTAGTTTGTATAGACAAAAAGTGGTTTATCAACCGGAAACACATGCACACGACAAAGAAGAGAAGGGGTAGGGGGAATTGACACTAGATACACAATGATGATGGATTCCTTTCAACAAATTCGAACATATACAACTCTAGCTCCTAGCCGGCACAAGCATCGATGAGCTCAACACAACGATCTGGCAACCCTCTAGCTCCGCACCATCTCCATAGCCGCAGCTCGACACTACACAACCTTGGTCCTCCTAGTTCATTGACCTTCAAAAATAACCCTTCAAAATTTGTGTGAACTCCCTTTTATAGGGCCTTTACCAAGCTTTTTTTTTTGTGTTTTGTGGCTCGCTCCGTCCAACTGGAGCCCCATGATAGCATATTTTACATTTCCCAACACTTGCCATACTCCAATTTTCATGCATGCCTCCAACACTTGGCTGGCTTTCCTACGTCTTCCTCTGCATGGGAGCCACTGCTTGAATGGAGCTCGTCACCCCACTCTCTCCAACTCAGCACATGACCAATGCCCTAAGGGGGGCATCGACGGTGTCATCGGTGCTCTCCTTTTATGCTCTCAAAAAAGGTTTTCCCCTTATGAGTGTGGGAATGAGCCCACCACGTAGGCATGACATGTCACCACATCATCATCAACGACCATCGGCCGATACAACTTCCCTTGTGTTTCCGCACTCATCAAAACCGCCCTGGACCACCGCCTATGGGTGCCAAACACACCAACACAGCACCGCCAGGTCAAACCGCCATAGACAGCACATGTGGGAGCTCTCCCTAGTACATGTGGGAGCTCTCCCTAGCCTGCACCCGCATGTGGGACTTTTCTCTCTACATGGAGGCCCCAGATGAATCAATACCTTTAAGTCTTCAAAACCCCCCTAAAAGCTTTAAAAAAATCCATTTTCTTTCCAAATTGCACTACTTGCCAAGGATTGCCCATAAAATCGATTACCAAGCCGTGAAGTGCTAGTTGTAGCCTTGGTCCCCGACCTTGTCTCGTGCGGACACCACCACCTTCCCACCGTTTTGGAACCGCCAATCGAGATGAAAAAAAGGGGCAAAAGACTTCAGATTACGCCCAGTTGATCACCACTGTCAACTTCCAACTGCTATAAGTTGCCTATCCAGACTCCGTTTGAGACATCGTCACTTTTTGCTAGCTTCGTACAATGCATACTACCTCTGTGAACTTTGTCGGGCTTCAAAAAACATCAGATGGCACATCAGTTGAGGTGACCAACCCGGCACAAACCTGTCCCCTGGCAGAACTTCATTTTCTAATATCTTGACATCCAAGCTTCAATTGACGATCTGAAAAGACTAACATGCTCCATAATTCAAGCATTACACATCCACAACTCCAAACTGGCTCGGACTTCTTGGTATCACTTGGCCTATCCGTCTCGGATGTGCAATTAGTTACAACTTCAAAACCCGGTATCTTGCACATCGTGGCTTTGTTTGATGAGTTGTCTGGATGTGCTCCTTCAACACTTCAAGCTCTACATAGCTGCGCCAAAATCTAGCACCCCGGACATTCTTCACGTGCCACCCTGTCAGGTCCTATCTCGAGCATTTTTTGGCCTATAAAACCACATAAGGCATACATATCCGCTGTCACTTGCCTGCCCAGGCTATTCCCATCTCCTCTAGTCCTCTACCATGCATCTATATGCATACACATCACTGGATGTGCCCTGTGCTAGGGTCAACATACTTTGGCTACATCATCATTGCCCAACGCCCTAGTTGAACATTTATGTTCAACAAAATATCAGCTTTATTCTCCTACCAAGTGCAAAACTAACAAACACTACCCAAAATTGTAAGCAAACCAAAAAAAACCTACCATATGTACACTATTTTCAAACCTCAAGTGGGTTGCCCCACTCTCTGAATCACATAGTCTCCGCCTGGATCAAAAACCTTGCAACGATTTCCTCCATCCATCTGGAGCACCCTCCAATAGTGCTTCACCCATGTTTGTAGCCATCCATGCACACAATATGTTGCATCAACAGTGGCACCATATGTAGCTTCTTCGCATCCTTCAACATATCCATCCATAGAATCCATAATTCAAAATCTACTAAAAAATCCTCAGGGTCTTCAACACCTGTAAATATGGGGCCAAAATCTCTGCTATCTTCAAACACAACCACCAAATATTTTGACCATCCGCCAACTGCTTGTTGAGTTCCAAACACCGCTTTGCACTTCAAATTGGAGCATCAACCTGCTCTTCCATGGGGGAACTAGAAGAAGGGAAGGGGGAAGGGGGTACACACCGAGAACATACACACCATGCCTCTCTATAGTCCAGGATAATCACAGCACCCCTAACCACTAGAGTTCACCTTCAAAACTCACACAATTCACCACCGCCAAACCACCATCTGCACATCACCGTACACACACATTCTACACAACAAGAAAAATAGAGCCCACCATCTTGTACAACTTGATTCAATCCTTGCACCACACGCACAAACTTTCTCAATCTCTCTGTGCACAACAGGCCATTGGGGGGGGGGGCAGCTTCACTTCACCCATGTATTGCATACCTCTTTTGACAGCTTGGACTGACTCTGGACATCTCTTTTCTTTTCCATAGAACATGCCTAATGCACTGGACTCTCCACCTATAGAGAAACTAACCCTCACATCACATGCATATCTTCATCCATGGCATCCTTGGCATCATCAAAGTCCCAATCAGCTTCACTTCCAAGGCATACTTGATCCAAAACACTTGTGTCCATAGCATCACCTTGGAAATCCATAGGCACCTCCATCTGCTCCTCTCTTTGATTAGCACCCAACATGTCATGAGCATCAAAAATATGCCCAACCCCTCGGTTTTTCCTTCATCATCACCCTCCTGTCAACTTGGTGGGCTAGCTTGGCTATCAAGAGATGCAGATTTATCCTCCTTTGTAGAGCTTTGAACAAATTGTACCACCATAGCAATTTATAATGCTACCTTCATCAACATGGCCGCCAATAGAACACCGCATGCTCCCTTCATAGAACATCCTCTCTCATTTGCTTTGAAACTTTAACTTGTTCTTCTTCCACATTGGCTATGACCACATTATCAACTAAACAAGAAGGTATCTTTACCTTTACCATCATCAGCTCATCAGACTCTGTCTCCTCGCCATAGGGTGTGGCCTCACCTGGTCCATCTTCCTTGCTTGTCTCTAAGAAATTGGAACTGAACTCTCCATTTTCATCAACATCATACACTGACTCGGTATTAGCATCTTCAACTGCTTGATGCGCCACAAATGCTTGACCTTCATCTAGGCTTTGCTCACTTTTTTCATCCCCTTTTGAACCCTCTATTTCTGCCACAACTTGATTGCAATCTGCTGCCTTCTCATACAAGCTTTCCACAAGAACAGGGTTTACCTCCTCAACTTGATCCAAAACCCCAACATTTGCCACCACTTTTACACATTGGTCCACTTTGACAAGGGGCTTATCCTGTTTGACAAGCTTGTCCATCCCTAGCACATTCACATCATAAATTGGAAACCCCTAAGGAACATAATCAATTGTTGGCCTTACCTCAACGGGCTTTGCATTTTGAACAATTGGCACGGCCTTTGGTTGAACCATAGGATACTCTAGATTCACAACGGTCACATAATCTGCCGTCTTCAACAAGCATAGCTCCAGCTTTTGCTTCACCTTTCTGATCTTCATCTTGGCCAGATACACCTTGTCTTCATAGGTATCATCACCATCTTCCACCTTATCTCTGATTGTTGGATGCAAGTACTCAAGAAACTTTGACAGCTTCAGAAATTGATTGCCTTTCACCCGAGTGGCAATCTCTAACTCCTTCCAACAAGTTTCAAACTACCCAAGAGAAATAGAAAAATCCTTACTTACGTCTTGGCATACTGCTTTTAGCTTAGCACCAGCCTCTGCCAGGGTGATCACTTCTCAAAACCGATCCAAAAACTACCCCTACAATTCTTGCCATGAACCTCTATCATCACACTTTAGACCATCCAACCAAACCTTTGCTCATCTGCACATCAGCAGCAGTACCGTATGAAGCTTCTCCACATCCGTCAACATATGCATCGATAGCATCCATAATTCAAAATCTGCTAACCAATCCTCACAGTCTTCAACACCCACCTGTAAATATGGGGCCAAAACTTGGCTCCATTATCTCCGCTAGCTTCAAACACAATTGCCAAATATTTTGACCATCTGCCAACTGCTAATCGACTTCCAAACACCACATTACATTTCAAATTGGATCATCAACGCGCTCCTCCATGGGAGCACTAGAAGATGGGAAGAGGGAAGGGGGTACACACCTATAACATACACAAAATGCCTCTCTATAGACCAAGATAATCACAACACCCCTAACCAGTAGAGTTCACCTTCAAAACTCACACAACTCACCAAAAAACCATCATCTGCACATCACCATACACATGCACTCTATACGAAAAAACAAACAGATCCCACCGTCCTGTACAACTTGATTCAAGCTCACCACCACACGCACAAACTCTCTCAATCTCTCTATGCACAACATGCCATCAGGGGGGGCACCACTGCCTACACATGCCCAAAAACACACACACATGACAAAGAAGGGAAGGGGTAGGGGGAATCGACACCAGATACACAATCATGATGTCTTCCTTTCAAAAAATCTGACCATATAAAGCTCTAGATCCTAGCCATCACAAGCATCGGCGAGCTCAACACAAAGATGTGGTTACCCGCTTGCTCCGCACCATGTCCATAGCCGCAGCTCGGCACTACACATACATTGGTTCTCTTGGTTCATGGACCTCGGGAAAATAACCCTTCAAAATTTGTGTGAGCTCCCATTTATAGGGTCTTTACCAAGCAATTTTTTGTTTTTGGTGTGCGTGTGTTTTCTAACTCGCTCTGTCCAACTTGAGCCCCATGATAGCATATTTTGCATTTCTCAGCACTGCCATACTCCAATTTTAGCATGCATGCATGCCCCAGACACTTGGCCGACTTTCCTCCCTCTTCCTCTACATGGGAGCCACCGCTTGATTTTACCTCGGCACCCCACTCTCTCCAACTGAGAACATGAACAAGGCCCTAAGGGGGGCACCAACGGTGCTGTCGGTGCTCTGCTTATATGCTCTCAAAAAAGGTTTGCCCCTTACGGGCACGGGAACGAGGCCACCATGCAGGCATGCCATGTTAGCACATCACCGTCAACGGTAAGTTGGCCGGTACAACTTCCCTAGCAGCATTGCGGTCATCAAAACCGCACTGACCTGCCCATGGGCACCAATCTCTCCATCAACACGCCAACACAAAACCGCCAAGTCAAGCCACCATAGCCAGTGCATGTAGGAGTTATCTCTCCCTTCCCTTGTGCCCCTAAATGGCCTCACACCCCATTATATGAAGCCCAACTCTCACTGGCTTCCACTCGCATGTGGGAGTTTTCTCTCCATGTGGCGGCCCCAGGTGAATAAACTCCTCCAAGTCTTTCAAACCCCCCTAAAAGCTTCAAAAAAATCCATTTTCTTCCCAAATTGCACTACTTGCCAAGGATTTACCATAAAACTGATTGCCAAGCCGTTGTCAGGAGTTTTTTGGAGCAAGGGATTGCGCATATGTACATATACATGCATGGTGCATCAAATAAAGAATTGCCCATTTTCCAGAGCCAGGTGGTTACGTGGGGCCCACATGTGTACAGGTAGGACAGCATGTACATAGTGCAACGATTTTCACTATTACTAGTACCAGTGTGTTTTTTCTATAACAATGAGGAGTTGGTAGCGCGTAAAACTTCTCGAGGAAGCTATCCACGGGCCGACGACATGAGGTAAGCAGGTGCGTCACATGGCATCTAGTGGCGTCAGGAGGGCGAACGAGGTCAATATTTGCACGCGGATGAGGACGGACACAACGTGGGTGTTTTCTTGTGAGAGTTATGCAGAAAGGTCATCATTAGGACCACTTTTTGGGGCCACTTCACGTGGTGGCGAGATGCATTATTGGAAAAAAGCTGAGTGCCAGGTGTGCGAATGATGCAAAAAGGTGACAACTATGCACTGCGAGGTCAGTTTTTGGCCTGTTCGGGGTCCGTTTGAGGTCATCTAAAAGGCCAAGGGTGCCCAACTAAAAAAGCTAAGTGTGGGAATTGAAAAAATAGAGAGAAGACCAGAGAAAACGTGGAGAAGGGAGGAGGAACAGCCGCAGGTGTGTTTTTGCTCATTTTGGAGCCTGTTTTGGCCGTAAACTGCTCATCCGAGGTCGGATTTGAGCACTTTGACATTGTAGACTGGGGTTTTGGGCCGTTCCGGACGCGATGGCGCTGTCCATTTTGCCAAATTCCTCACTCTTTTCCTGCTGTTTTTCTGTGTAAGTTTCTCCTATGAGCGAAGTTTCTGCTCTAGTTTGTGATTGTATCTGGTATCTTTTACCCATATTGTGTGAGCTGTTTGCCCCATTGGTATTGGCCCAAGCTCAATTGTATCTAAACATCAAAAATTCCCCTCTTTTGAGCTGAGTTTTTTGGGTGTGTGTGTCTGTGTGGAGTGGGCAAGTGGATAGTCTCTTTCCTCTCACTCCAGAAGTGTGTTCCCTGTCTCGGCCAGGTGTGTTGTCTAAGCCGAGTGGTGCCCCATAGTGTGTGTGTGTATCTTCCCAAGAGTGTGTGTCGGGTCGTTATAGAGGCGCTGTGTGTGTTTTCATCCCGCTCACATTCTTTTGGTGCCCCCACGGAGGATCTTCTTCGAGTACCTTCTGCTTCGAGCTTCGAGCTTCGAGCTTCGGGATTACAGGTTGCAGATTACAGGTTACAGGTTACAGATACAGGTACATGTACAGGTGATTAACACAGATACAGGTAGCTGGAGTACAGTGATATACTAGCAGTGATGTCACTTGCAGTTGTTGTGGGAATGCATCACTTGGCGCCTATTTGAGCGCATTGTCTGCTGGATTGTACGTTACTTGTGGAAACTGCCATTGTACGCATTTGTGGAGCCATACTTGGTTGTATTTGGCAGTCCCAGCCATTTTTGAGACTTGGTCTAGAAGATAGTTATTTCTGAGACTTGACTATATGCGATTTGCATTAGCCTTCGTGTGAGGGTCGATAGCGTGAGGTTTTTATTGAGCTGGGGGATTCTCAAATGTGGAGATCCTTTCGGTGATACAGGTAGCTGGAGCACCCTTTTTGTGACCTCGCCATAGGCTATGTACTAGTGAGTCCTATTTGATGCTCGGGTTCTATTGTTGGCAGTTTATGCATACAGATACAGTCTATATTTTGGGTTCCTACTGCTCTACTTCTGGGGAAACTCTGTCGAAATTTTCCCAAGTTATGATGGCTGGTTTTTTGGTTTTTTGAGCCATTTATGCTGTTATGCTGCTGAAATTTTGGCAAAATCAAAGGTTGAGTCAGGTGTGCCTTCTTGGGAGCTTCATGGTTGGCTTTAATGGATGATCAAAATGGCCCTCAGTTCACTCCTTTTCATTTAACTCAAAGAATTCAGATTAATGTTCATGTGTCCAGGAAGATCTTTTTCCAGCAGCGCATAGTCTTTATGTTTGGGCCAAGAAGATTGAGAGAGATCCTGGAATGTCCTTTGCCTGTTGTAATTCCGATGATCAACTATGAAAACTCATTTGATGTGCATGTGTTTGTTCTCATCTAAAGCTGAGCTCCATTGAAGTTTCTGGGGATTGGGTAGTGAAAAGTTTTGGGTTCTTGCACGTTTGTTTGAAGGGGTTCTCTAGCCATGGCTTTCTCTTATCCGGAGTTTCATGGAAGAAGTGATGAAGATGTGGAGGACTTTCTGGAAAAGATGGAGGTTGCCTGCATTAGCAACCAGATTCATGACCCTGCGCAGATGTTGCGCCTTCTCCAAATTTGTTTGAAGAGTGATGCACGAGTTTGGTCCAAGGCATTTGAAGAGGAGTTGCGTGCAGCAGATCCACCTATAAGATTGAGTTGGGACAATCTAAGGCATGGATTGGAAGTGGATTTTGTGAAGATAGAAGATCCTGACAAGGTGTGGCAAGAAGTACAGGCTTTGGTGCAAAAGGAAGGTGAGCCAGTAGATGCGTACATACGTAAGTTTTCATTGGCATGGGAGCGAATGTGCAAGGCTTTAGCACCACAGGTACCCCCGCCTGACATGATGAAGAAGGACAGGTTCTTAGCTGGTCTTTGGGAGAATATACGTTGGAGAGTGGAGCTAAAGAAGCCTAGGACATATGAGGATGCACTAGAGGTAGCAAGGAACAAAGAGTGGAAGCTGAGGAAAATGAGCCAGTTACGGATGGAGTCTTTGCCCATGAGGTCTGAATTTCAGCCTATAGAGTCTTTACAAGGGCGCATGTCAGTGGTTCATCATGAACCAGTGGTTTCTGTTACTCCTCAAGTTATGCAAGCAATGGTCACTACAGCAGTGCAAGATGATGGGCTAAGGCAAGACATGAGGCAAATGGTAGATTTGATGAAGAATCTCAGCCTAAACATGCTAGGTCAAGTGGGAAATAATCGAGGTCGAGGGAGGTTTGCAAATCAGCCAGGAGGTGAAGAAAGACCTAGGAATGGTGCTGGACAAAGTAATGGTAGGTTTTGGAGGCAGACGCCCACATGTTATAATTGTGGAGAGTTGGGTCACATCAGCCCGCAATGTGATAAGCCACCAAGGATGGGGGGAGACATGTATCCATTGCCAAGACAGGTGCTAACTAGGTCAAATGATTATGGCATCGAAATTAAGGGAGACGAAGGAACCAGTGGACTGACCCAGGAGGAAAAGGGAAAGACAAAAGTGCTAAGTGTAGTCACCTTGGAGAAGGCATCAAAGCTAGAGGATACATTAGTGATGCCTATTGGGAAGAGGACCACAGAGGAAAAGGAAGGAAGAAGTGCCCCAGGTCCTAATAAGAAAAAAGGAAAGAGCCATGAAGGCGAGGATGTCAAGGCCAAGAGGAAAAGGAGAGCTCGTCGAAAGTTTCATGTTTCAGATTTTCCACTAGGGGATGGGCAATTAAGCTATGACTTGAAGGAGGATCTGACGAGCAGGAAGGCAGATGTTACTTTTGGGCAGCTTATAGAGATGGTGCCTAAGCTAAAGCGACAGTGGAAGAGGATGGTTAACCCAATGGAGAAAGAGCCAGAGAGAGGTTCAATGAAGGTGTTGGCAATGGATGAGCTACCAGACATTTGTCCAATAGTAGATGTGTGGCATAAAAGGAAAAATTTGGGACAAGGTAATGTGGATGGCGGAGCCCAAATATGCGTCATAACACACTCATGCGTTGAGAAGATGGGTCTCACAGTGGCTGGGGTGTCAGGTTTTCGGATCAGATTGGCAAACCATCAAAAAGTAAAATGCTTGGGTGTTGTAAAGAGCTTAGAAGTGGAGGCATATGATGCAAAGGCAGTGGTTGATTTTCATGTGATGCCAGCAGGGTTGGGAGCATATCCTATTATACTGGGAAGACCATGGTTACGTGCAGTGGGAGCCGTTCAAGATTGGTGACATGGTACGATTAGCCTCTATGGAAAGACAGGTACCAAGAAGCTTTATAATATGGACACAAGAAAACGATTAGAGGAGCTTTATGAAGATGAGGATGAGTCTAGTGATGAAGACTCTTCCACGGTGACAGATGAGGACAGTGATAGCACTACCAGCAGTGATGAGGATGCTGATGTTGCATTTATTTTGATGGATAAAGAAATCCAGGAGTGTGGTTTAGTCGCATTTGCGAATGAAGTTGAAGATGAAAGTGAAGGGCCTTATGAAGTGATTGAAGGGCTGATGCAAACCAAGGTTGAGTTGTCAAAGAAGCAGGAATTAATGACGCAAATGATTAGTGGAGACCTCTCAACTATGGAGAAGGATATATTTTTGCATATGCTGGCTAGTTTTCCTGATTTGTTCATTACTTCATATGAAGAGATCAGAGGGTTCAAGGGTGAAGAGATGCATATAGAGCTGAAAGAAGGTGCTAATCCAGTACGGCAAAGGCTAAGAAGGATGGGTCAAGAGCAAATGGAAGCCTTGCGGGTAGAGGTGGACAAGTTATTGAAGGCAGGGTTCATAGTTCCAGTGGAGACCACAGAATGGGTGAGTCCAGTAGTAGTCAGTCCAAAGAAGGATGGGAAGTGGAGAATTTGTGTAGATTTTAAACCCTTAAACGCAGCCACTAAGAAGAACCCATATCCTCTTCCATTCATCGATCAGATCTTGGATTCAGTGTGTGTGATGGTTTTTCAGGCTATTTTCAATTGCAGATTGCTCTTAAAGACCGCACAAAGACAACATTTATTACACCATGGGGCTGCTATTGCTACACAGTGTTGCCGTTTGGGTTGTCAAATGGACCATCTTTCTATCAAGAAAGAGCAAATTGGGTGCTGGAACCATTCATTGGTAGTTGTGTTAAGGCTTTTATGGATGACTTCTGTGTTTATAGCAGTAGGGCTGAACACCATGAGAAGCTGCAGATGGTATTCGCTCGATATGATGAATGTGGAGGACAACTAAATCCAAAGAAATGTCATCTAGCACAGCCAAGGGTGAAGTTATTGGGCCATATGGTGTCAGAAAATGGCATTGAGGCTGATCCAGATAAGGTTAAGTCTATTATTCTTCTTCCATCACCTATGAGTACGAAGCAATTGGCAACCTTTATACACAAAGTGAAGTACATGGCACGGTTTATTCCATTGTCTTCGCAGCTTCTTTATCCATTACAGCAAGTGGCAAAGCATGATCCATTGCAATGGGATGACAAGTGTGAAGAAGTGTTTCAAGAGGTGAAAGAGGTGTTAGGGGGGTTGTCAGCCATGCAGGCTCCTGATTGGGAGAAAGTTTTTTATGTAAATCCATCAGTAGGGGATGATGCCATTGGAGCCATGCTATTGCAAAAGGGGAAGGGCAGCCATTATATGAGGCCAGTGTATTGTGCAAGCCGAGTGAAGTTGGTAGCGGAGAGAAAGTTATCGGAAGTAGAGCTAGTGATGGCCAGTGTAATATTTGCTTGTCGACGATTTCGTCATTACTTGCTACCACGGCCTTTTGTTTTCTTGACGAGTTATGCCTTTTTGCCACAGTTAATTAATGGTATTAACATGTCAAATGTGGTGAAGAAATGGGTAATTGAGCTGCAAGAGTTTGAGTTCTCTTTTCTAGTGGAAGATAGTACAAGGGCTACCCTAGCTGATTTGTTGACCTACAAGGAGAATCCCCTTATTGTTAAGGAAGAGGTGGTGAGAAAGGTAGTTGAAGAAGTGCCACATATCAGCAATTCACATGTGTTGTTCTTTGATGGTTCATACAGAAAGAGCCACGATGCAGCTTCAGGGGGTATAGCACTTAATGATCCAGAGGGGAAGCTAGTATGCAAGAGAGGGTTCAAATTGGATGCGCATAGTAACAATGAGACTGAATATGCTACATTGGAAGCCGGATTACACATTTGTTTGAAGCATGGGGTTCGAAGGTTGAGCATAAAAGGTGATGCCTTGTTAGTGGTGAAGCAAGTGCTGGGTGTGTGGAAGAGCAAGAACACCTCATTGAAGGAAATGTGCTTCAGAATTAAAGGCCTGTTAAAAAAGTTCGAAGCATGGAGCATCAGACACATTGAACGTGCTCTAAATGGAGAGGCACATGAAGCAGTTCAAGGCATGATTGGGGAGCTATTTGTGTTGAGGACCACTTTACCTCTTTATCATGGCCGGGAAAGTTTGGCTCAAGAAGAGGAGTTTTTGCTAACAGGAATCATTCCAAAGGAGATTCAGAAGTCTAAGAAATACGGCTTTGTGCGTAGAGCATACAGGTACAAATTGATTGGTGATGTCTTATACATGAAAGGGGCTGATCTCGTGTTGAGATGTGTACCTTGGTGGGAGGATCTTTACAGAGTGTTGGAAGAGAATCATGAAGGCGCATGTGGTGGCCATTTTGCTCTAAAGATCACCTTGCATAAGATCTTGCAAGAAGGGTATGTATGGCCTAGTCTGCACAAGGATGTTCACCATTGGTGTAGGTGTTGCAATAGGTGTCAAGCATTTGGGAAGAGAGTGTTGAAGCCAGAGCTACGAAAAACCATTATGGCATTTGATGTGTTTGAAAAGTGGGGGATTGATGTAATAGGCCCGTTACCTATCACAAGCAGGGGCAAAAGCTATATTTTGACGGCAGTGGACTATCTTTCTAGATGGGCAGAGGCTATAGCAGTAAAACAGATCACTGCAAAGGATGTGGCAAAATTTGTGTATGATGAAATATGTTGCAAGTTTGGGGTGCCATTAGAGCTACTTTCAGATAAGGGGCCAGGATTTAGAGCTAAACTGCTAGACTTCTTATGCACAAAGATGAAGATTAGGCACCAGCATACCACTCCTTATTACCAGCAGTGTAATGGCTTAAATGAAAGATTCAATGGTGAGTTGGTACAAATTCTTTCTAAAGTGACAGAGCACCAAGGAAATAATTGGGATTTGGAATTGCCTAGTGCATTATGGGCTTACCGTACTTCGGTGAAGACAGGTACAGGTTTTACTCCATTTCATTTGGTGTATGGAAAGGAAGCACTATTGCCTGTAGAGGTAGAGTTGCCTGCGGTCAAGATGCTAGAGAAGTTGCTTGGGCCGCCTAGTGATGCATTCAAAGAGAGGCTCTTGCAGTTACAAGAGGTCCAATTGGATAGGATGAGCGCATTGGAGCATTATGGGCAGATGCAGGATAAGGCTTTGGCAAAGATAAATGAAAAGGTCAAAAGTAAGGGTATCAAGAAGCATGACTTGGTTTTGCGCTACAACAGCAAACTGGACAACACCTTCCAAAAGAAGTTTCAAATTAAGTGGGAAGGCCCTTTCAAGGTAGTGGAGTGTTTCCCGAATGGTACATATCAGTTGGCTAACCTGGATGGGATTTTACATACGTCAAGGGTAAATGGATTGCGTCTTAAGTTGTATCATGCTAGGTTGATGATGGTGGAGCAAGATGAGTTTTCTGAAGAGCGAGTGATGTCTGTGAGGGATGAGGAGACCTGTGATGCGGCGAGTCTCATATCTCTCTTTACTGCTGCTGATCATGAATGATCTAGCAAACTAGGGGATGGGCAAATTATGTCAGGAGTTTTTTGGAGCAAGGGATTGCGCATATGTACATATACATGCATGGTGCATCAAATAAAGAATTGCCCATTTTCCAGAGCCAGGTGGTTACGTGGGGCCCACATGTGTACAGGTAGGACAGCATGTACATAGTGCAGCGATTTTCACTATTACTAGTACCAGTGTGTTTTTTCTATAATAATGAGGAGTTGGTAGCGCGTAAAACTTCTCGAGGAAGCTATCCGCGGGCCGACGACATGAGGTAAGCAGGTGCATCACATGGCATCTAGTGGCGTCAGGAGGGCGAACGAGGTCAATATTTGCACGCGGATGAGGACGGACACAACGTGGGTGTTTTCTTGTGAGAGTTATGCAGAAAGGTCATCATTAGGACCACTTTTTGGGGCCACTTCACGTGGTGGCGAGATGCATTATTGGAAAAAAGCTGAGTGCCAGGTGTGCGAATGATGCAAAAAGGTGACAACTATGCACTGCGAGGTCAGTTTTTGGCCTGTTCGGGGTCCGTTTGAGGTCATCTAAAAGGCCAAGGGTGCCCAACTAAAAAAGCTAAGTGTGGGAACTGAAAAAACAGAGAGAAGACCAGAAAAAATGTGGAGAAGAGAGGAGGAACAGCCGCAGGTGTGTTTTTGCTCATTTTGGAGCCTGTTTTGGCCGTAAACTGCTCATCCGAGGTCGGATTTGAGCACTTTGACATTGTAGACTGGGGTTTTGGGCCGTTCCGGACGCGATGGCGCTGTCCATTTTGCCAAATTCCTCACTCTTTTCCTGCTGTTTTTCTGTGTAAGTTTCTCCTATGAGCGAAGTTTCTGCTCTAGTTTGTAATTGTATCTGGTATCTTTTACCCATATTGTGTGAGCTGTTTGCCCCATTGGTGTTGGCCCAAGCTCAATTGTATCTAAACATCAAAAATTTCCCTCTTTTGAGCTGAGTTTTTTGGGTGTGTGTGTGTGTGTGTGTGTCTGTGTGGAGTGGGCAAGTGGATAGTCTCTTTCCTCTCACTCCAGAAGTGTGTTCCCTGTCTCGGCCAGGTGTGTTGTCTAAGCCGAGTGGTGCCCCATAGTGTGTGTCGGGTCGTTATAGAGGCGCTGTGTGTGTTTTCATCCCGCTCACACCGTGAAGTGCTACCTGTAGCCCTAGTCCCGGACCATGTCTCGTGTAGACACCACCACCTTCCCACTGTTTGGACCTACCAACCGAGATGACAAAAAAGGAAAAAGACTTCAGAATACTCCCGGTTGACCAGCACCGTCAACCTTCCAAGTGCTATAACTTGCCCATCGAGATTCCGTTTGAGACGCCAGCACTTTTTGGTAGCTTCGTACAACACATACTACCTTTGTGAACCTTGTTGGGCTTCAAAAAATATCAAATGGCACATCAATTGAGGCAACCAACCCGGAAAAAACTTGGCCCTTGACAAAACTTCATCTGCTAATATCTTGACATCCAAGGCTCTGATTGCCGATTTCAAAAAATAGACACGCTCCATAATTCAAGCACTACACACCCAGAGCTCCAAAGTGGCTCAAACTTCCCGGTATCACTTGGCCTATCCGTCTTGGATATGTAATTAGTTCCAAAGCCCCGTATCTTACACACCGTGGCTCCGTTTGATGAGCTATTTGGAGCTTCTCCTTCACACTTCAAGCTCTACATATCTCGACCAAAAACTAGCACCTCAAACATTCTTCACGTTCCACACTATCATGCCCTATCTCAAGACATTTTTGGCCTATAAAACCACATAGGGTATACATCTCCACTCTCACTTGCCTGCCCAAGCTCTTCCCATCTACTATAGCCCTTTGCCATGCATCTATAAGAATACACATCATTGCTTGTGCCCTCTGCTAGGGTCAACACACTTTGGATGTACCACGGACGTAGGCCATCTAGTCGGATTACGATGCCCACAAAAATTTGCACGGGGAAGGATTACTATGCTTTCCCCACCCGTGCAAAGTTTCATGACCATCGGCTCCCGTCTTGACGGTCCTAGATATCACAATCACCAATGTTTTGGCCAAAGGTCCAATTGGCAAAAAATTAGTGGTTGTGCCACTGTAGACCACCGAGTTGGATTGCGATGCTCATGAAACTTTGCAAGGCCGAGGATTACTATGCTTTCCCCACCCGTGCAAAGTTTCATGACCATCGGCTCCCGTCTCAACGGTCCTGGGTATCACAATCGCCAATATTTTGGCTTTGGGTCGCCAAAGGCCAAATGGGAAAAAAAGTGGTGATTGTGTCGTCGTGGACTGTTGAGACGCATTGTGATGCCCATGAAATTTTCTAGGGGCAAGGACTACTATGCTTCCCCCACTCTCACAAAGTTTCATGGCGATCTGCTGGTGTCTCGTTGGTCCACAATGGCACGATTAATTTTTTTTTGGCTATGGGCTTGCCAAGGGCCCAATGGGCAAAAGTTGGCGATTGTGCCACCCTGGACCGATGAGACAGATTGCGATTCCCATGAAACTCTGCAAGGGAGGGGATTGATGTGCTTCTTCTACCCTTGCAATGTTTCATGGCTTGTATTGTGACTAAAATAAGTGAACCACGTAAACTAGAACAGGACAACTATAACCATAATGACACATTTTGCAAAGGTTCGGTGTACAAATGGACTATATAAAGTAAAACATGGATATTACAATGAAAAGGACACATCGTGCAAAGATGTGCTACAAGTGAACTACAAAAACCAGAACAAACATCTATAATCTGTGTTACAAAGTTGTGGTACAATTGAACTCCATAAACTATAACGAGACAACTATAATCATGACGACAAAGTTTGCAAGGTTTGGGAAAATTGAATTGCACAAAGTATACATTGCAATGATGCTCAATGAGACATATCCTAAAAAGGTTTGATACAAGTGATCTGCAAAAATTAAAACATGCGACTACAATTATAAGGACATATCATACAAAGGTGTGATGTGGGTGAACTCCATACTTGAACAAGACGACTATAATCACAAACACAATTTTTGCAAAGTTTTGGTACAAATGGACAATATAAAGTAAAACATAGAACTATGCTCATGTAAGGACACATTGTAAAAAAATGTTGTACAAGTGAACTACAAAAACTAGAACATGGAAACTACAATCATAAGGACACATCGTGCAACAAAAGGGTACAAATGGATTGCATAAAATAGAACATGGCGACTACAAAATATAGAAAATGCAACAAACACAAAAATATATACAAGTAAATAAAACTGAATCAGAGTATGAAGCTACATGCTCTATGTATGGTATGAGTTGCACTCTAGTACCGGGGGCTTGCACTACTCTTTGTGGTATGGTGCACTAACTGCCAAGAGATGCAATGTGCTCAGCGCTGGTCTCGGCTGCTATTGAAGACTCTCCCCAACCTCCGCTTGAGCTCTGTTACACTAGAACTAAATCCTGGCAAGCACCAAGTCCTCGTCGGCTAGTGTGTGATGGACTAGCTATCCCATCTCCCAAATCCATAAATTTGCATATACTCACGCATTAAACTGTGAGCAAGTATCCTCTTCCACTGCTTGCAGCTTGTTAGGGTATAGGCATCTGTGCCTTGCCCAGCCACCCAGAGTCTGGGCGTCCACTGACTTGTATGCCTTATACATAGCATAAGTGTATAGGGGGCTGCTCACTCTTTGGAGTCTCCCCACCCATATCTGTGTCGTGTGTCTCCTTCTCTCTCTCTCTCACTCTCCGTCTGTGGTGCTCCCCGATCCCCTTCAATTGGTATCAGAGCGTAAGTGCGGAGGGACCGCATGTGTGCATAGTCACGACGACAGCGGAGAGTCAGTTTCATTCCTGAAATCTTGTCCACGCGCACGCGCACTTTCAAGAGTGCAAACAGGGTTTCGACTTCGGCATCGGCAAATTCAACTTTTCGAGAGCGTTTCCACTAGGTTTCTTGGCGATTTACCCTCCTTTCGAAGACATTCGAGCCATTAGAAACCTCATTCGAGCTACGGTTGAGGAGCTGTATTTTTCAGCCCTCTTTTAGCAGTTTATGTTGCGTTTTTGGGTCGATACGGAGGTTTTTGGCATAGCTTTCACACCCAGACTCGGATACATGTGATCCAGGAGTCTACCTTGGGGTTTTGGCACGCTCCGGACGCGCTCGTCATGTCAAAATTTTAAAATTCTGAACGCTGAATTTTGTGCAGCAGCAGCAGTTGTTTATTGTGTGTCGAGGATTCCACACATGGTTTGCTCTTAGATGTGAGATGATATTTGCTGCAAGTTTCCTCACAGGTGGGAGGATACGATGTATGCCTTATGTGGTTTGATGCTCAGGGAGACTAATGTGATTGCATTTTGAGCTTGGCAATGTATGCCTTGAGCATGTTTTTTGGCAGTCACAGGTAGAACAGATATTTGTGTACTAGATTTGCAGGTGTTTGCAATGATGTATGCAAAGTGTGGAGATTGGTGCATGCATTTGGAGTGCGGTTTTATGCGCTTTGGTTGCTCATGGTTTTGAGCGTGCAGTCAGTTTGGTTACTGGTTTTGTGGCCGTTTTACTAACGAAACTCTGGCAAAATTTTTCCAGGAGTTTTATGTGTATCATTTATGCGATCTAGGTAGAGATTGCGGGTTGCGCTCAGCATTTGCGTGCGGTGTTCTCTGCAGGTGGGAGATTTGTGCGTGTGTATGCATCGATACCGCACAGTGTGGGCTTGGTGATTAGCTCATGGGTTTGACAGGCGTACAGTTATCTTGGCACACTCACAGGAGTGAATATTGTGATGTATGCTTGTGTGGCTACGAGCTAGGTAGCCAGATTCGAGCACTAATGGCTTGAGGTATTTTAGCAGGTTTCAGCTACAGGTTTACAAGTTTACAGGCAGGTTTGAGGTCTTATTTGGGCGCTGAATTTTCAGCCATTGTTTCCTCTTTGCAGGTGTCCATGTATGGCTCAGTTGTAGGCTGATCTGGGACACGTTTGTGACTTGTGTATGCAGCTGTTTAAGAGCTGAATTTTGGGGCTGTTTTGGGGTTGATTTGCAGCCATATTTTACAGCCATATTTGCAGACTTTTATTGATGCGATTCAAGCCAGTTTAGGGCTGATTTGGTTGACGTTTGCTACTCATTGTTGGTTGCTCTTTTGCGAGCATTATGGCTGATTTTTCATTTGACTTCCAGCGTTATGGTGTGACACAGTTTGATGGTGCAGATTTTGTTGCTTGGAAGGAGCATATGCTTGTTGCATTGGCGGATTTGGGGCAGGATAAACCCTTGCGTGGTTTATCGACGAAGCCCAATTCTATGCGTGATGATGATTGGCAGGATCTTGATGAGTTAGCCATGTCTACGATTCGTTTGCATCTGGTTGAGTCTGTTGACTGGCGAGTCTCGAGGGAGACTACAACTCATGCTTTATGGCAGAGTTTACATGCTATGTACGCGGCATCCATGTCTACAGGGGAGTCTAGTCCCACTTCTATGTCCATGGGAGAGATTGGTCCCACACGCAAGTCTCGACGGCATAGAGACTTGACATGTTGGCATTGTGGACATAGAGGGCACATTAGGCGTCGATGTTTCAGGCGTTTGAGAAAATGGAGGCGACAGATGCGTGATGCAGATTTGGGCATGACAGATGCTAGTGAGATCAGTACGGTGGTTACTGAGTATGATTGTGACGGCGATGTCACATTTACATCTAGCTTGTCTTCAGACGATCTTATGTCTACGGATTGCACATTTTCTTCACATTGGTTACTAGATTTAGATGCTACTTTCCATGTCACGTCGCATCGTGAGTGGTTTAGCACGTTTTCTAGTGGGAGACTTGGTTGTGTGCACATGGCTGATGGTGCTGTGTATGACATTGAGGGTACAGGAGACGTATGTTTGTCCTTGCCCAGTGGTATGAGATTTACCCTGCGTCATGTGCGTTATGTGCCATATCTGAGACGGGATTTGATCTCAGTCAGACAATTACGGGATAGTGGATATCAGATTTCGCTATGAGAGCGAGATTTTGTGATGCATTTGGGTTCGCTAGTGATTGCGAGAGGTGCCAGGAGTGGTACAGGTTACCCATTGCATGTGGATCACGGGAGAGACGGTGTTGTCTCTGTGATCACGCAGCCAGGTAGAGAGCGAGAGAGCAGGCGAGTCTCTTTTGCTTGTGGGTTGCAGGATGCTTTGCATGGAGTGCAGAGTAGTGAGATCGTTGTGCACACAGTTGGGGCACGACTTGAGCAGTCACACAGAGAGGTGACAGAGTCAGAAATGCATGCTTTGCTAGTGACTGAGAAAAGCAGAGAGTCAGTTGTGCGAGATACTTCTATGCAGGATAGACAGATAGAGCGGTCTTGCTCTAGTGAGTCACGACAGGAGGACGTTGTGCAAGAGTCTATGCATACGGAGTTAGAGCATGAGAGCTCTAGTGAGTCACAGCAGATTGAGTGGTCATGTTTGCAGTGGATGATTGCAGAGGAGACTGAGATGTCAGCGATTATGCGGTCATTCCTTTGTATGCTCGACAGTGAGCATGGGGATATAGTTGTGCAGGATATGTCTTCCAGCAGACATCTAGAGCAGCTGGTTTGCTCTAAGGTTGCACGACAGGTTGATGCGTCTTTTGTGGACAGTCAGGAGATGCATGTGGCTGACACGCCTTGTCAGTCAGAGATGCCTATTGCCAGGGATATATATGTTGATGCATGCTCCGTAGAGCTAGCAGGGCCCGCTAGCATTGTATCGGCATTCGGTGGTCTCATGTATGAAATGTTGATCTTGAGACCGGATATCGCAGCTGCAGTGGAAGCATTTGCAGTTGGGGTTGTCAATCATTTGTTGACTGATGATGGCATAATGCACAAGGGAGATATGCAGGTATTGCGTACATACTTGCAGTACGTGTGCGGTACGTCTGGTGGTGTATGTACTTACACGGGAGTAGGATAGCCGGATGCACACGATCACAGCCAGCTAGTGGGCATCGGTTGAGGGAGGTTTTATCTCACCTTTTGTAGTCTTTAGACTAGGTTCTCTTGCTTAAAGGCACAGTCATTTTTAAGTGGGAGGTTGTTGGGGTATAGGCGTCTGTGCCTTGCCCGGCCGCCCAGAATCTGGGCGTCCACTGACTTGTATACCTTATACATAGCATAAGTGTATAGGGGGCTGCTCACTCTTTGGAGTCTCCCCACCCATATCTGTGTCGTGTGTCTCCTTCTCTCTCTCTCTCACTCTCCGTCTGTGGTGCTCCCCGATCCCCTTCAATTGGTATCAGAGTCTGGGCGTCCACTGACTTGTATACCTTATACATAGCATAATTGTATAGGGGGCTGCTCACTCTTTGGAGTCTCCCCACCCATATCTGTGTCATGTGTCTCCTTCTCTCTCTCTCTCACTCTCCGTCTGTGGTGCTCCCCGATCCCCTTCACAGCTCAGCAACAAGTAGTGGGTCAACAAAGTCTATCTCTGTGGAAAAAGAAGCATCACCGAGTGGCCTCCTCAGTGCTCTTTCTTTGGAGCTCTCAATGAGGACATCCCATTGTCAAAAGGAATCTTGCCTGACCTCCTCTACCTCTATAACCCCTGACCCAACTACACCCACTGATTGAGCCATTTGTAGTGCCTTCTCCTCTGGTACCCCGTCCTCTAGCAATGCTCCCATGATTGCCTGTCTGTTTGCCTCATCACTCACCCCAACAAGGCGGCGAGTGACAAGGTCTACTATCTTTCCTCGTCATGGAAAAAGGTTTTCAATGCCCCAATGGTGATAAATGGAGATTGATATCTGTGGATAGCACATCAGACAGTCCTAATGCATGCACATGCTATGGAAGAGGTAGTAGAGGCGAAAGCGATGGCCAGAGCCCAAAGTGTAGAAGCCAACATCCTCAAACAAGTTGAGACAAATGTAGCACTCTGCATGGTCTCTCAGTAGGGCCTATACGCCCATCAAAATCTCGCACCTACCCAACCCCAATTCAGGCATGTAAGGGTAGAATGGTATCGAGGGTTGAACTTTGTGTGTGCTCGGGGAGCGGCTAAGGTAAGTGTGCAATCATGTGAAGTGATCTCCCTAAAAGTAATCAATGTGACGCTCAATGGTGGAGTCCCCCAAACCCGCTCCGGTGTCTCCAAGTGCCTGCTCCAGTTCTCCAACCCTCCGCTGCGTTGTGGCCAGCTCTCACATGAGCTCCTCTACCCGGCTATGGAGCCTCAGAGAGGGGTCAGCCTACAGATGCCACGTAGCTCATTGAGTTACAAGCCATGCATAAAGATGAAAATTTTTCCACGCAACTCATCGAGTTACGTGGTGATGACGTAACTCATCGAGTTACGTGGAGGCTGCCGTGTGTGCCACGACAATGTCAATGGCTTTTCTAGGATGGCAGTCACATAACTTGCCAAGTTATGTGGCATGGCTACGTGACATACTCGTAGTCACTGCCACATCACTCTTCAAGTTACGTGGCTTGCCTGCATCAGCAATTCCACATGTAAGTTGGCGAGTTAATTGGAATGCGGCATGCACATGGATGTGGAAATAACCTAAGACCAAGGTGGGAAGGCCACGTCACTCAACAAGTTATGTGGATTCTCTTGCTAATAACTCGTTGAGTTCTTGGAACATGCCACACATTGCAAGCCCATGCTTTGGGAGTGAGGGTAACTCGATGAGTTATCCGTGTTGCAAATGTCACGCTTGGGTGTGGACTGCAAGAAGTGGGTACACTCTATCTTTCATACACCTAGTCCTTGGATTCTTTGTTTGTCTTTGGAAAGGGTAGTCTTTAAGACTTTCACGGTTTCTTTCATGGTCCATACAAACAATTCAAAATTGTACTGCACGCTTCCCATCCTTGTTCCTCATCCTAGCATAAGCTGACCCATCGTCCATCCCCTTGGTTTCCATACGAGTAGAAATGATGTACGGCTGCCCAAGGATAAGAGGGTATGTAGACATCTCTTGGACAAAGAAATTCTGGTCATCTTTCACATCCCCTATAGTCACCCTTACATTTGGACAACCCCGTACTCCTCTCTTGATGAATTGTTTGCTACACGGATCATCCATCCATCATTTATATCGATCGGCCATCTTTCTTTTCGATGAAGACTCTTTGACATAAGGTTAATTTCTGACCCATGATCCTTCAACGCAATGTATCGCTCTTCTAAGTCCCCCACTTTTACCAGGGTCTAATTAGTTAATTTTTCCCAATGACTCTTCAATTTATAATTATTGTGAGCGGTCTCGAATTCATCTTCATCATCCAAGAAGCGAAATTGTTTTACTCCTCCCCTAGACTTGTTGCATCCAACTATAGTTTCATCACCTTGCTTACCATAGACTTCTACTCCTTGTGCATTTAAAGTCTATCCTTCACCCTATATATGGATAGATTCAATAAGAGATTGTCTCTTTATCTTTATAATATCAATTATTTCTTCATGGAACTCCCACTTAGCTATGCCAAGGACCTCACCCAAGGTAAATTCCATCTTACTATTCAAAATCCTCTCTTCCAAAACCTTTTTGAGATTTTTTGCTACCTCTATATTGGATTGGAATTTGTAGGCCGGACCCTTTGCTTTGGATTTTGTTGCTTCCTTCCTCTTCTCTTTAGAGATTTCCTGCATAGGCACTTTAGGGATAGGAATTTGTTGTGGAGAACTTGATCTAGGAGGCTCTGTGTCATTTTGGCATACATAGGCACTTTAGGGATAGGCATTTGTTGTGGAGAACTTGATCTAGGAGGCTCTGTGTCATTTTTGCCTCCACTCCTTGTGGCCCTTTTTGAAGGCCCTTCATCCCCATTCTCAAGCCTACATTTCTCCTCAACAAAGGCCTCGTTGGCTTGACATTTGGTGATGTTTGCATGCACTGACAAAGAATCTACAGGGTTCTTCCAACCTGTTTCTAGCTGAATGCAATCTCTAGCTTCATGCAAAACTTATGTAGTCATCTTACCCTTCATAGAAGATTCTATTGCACATGCCCATAGCTCTCCAATCCAATTCAATTCCTCTTCTCCAACCTTGATTGATCCGTTTTGCTTAATAGGCTCCACCTTCAACCCATAGGGGCTGCCTTAACCATTGAGATGGCATGGCTAGTAGCCATGTCCTCAACTAGCTTCTTCATCACACCTTTGCCAAAGTTTGTCCCCAAGATCTTACTTGTTTCACTAAAGTGGATCTTGCATCTTTAAAGAAAACAAGCTCCTTCATCAAGGCATCTTTGAAACTTTCACAATCCCTCCTTGCATGGTCAGTACTATCACACCATATGCATCTATTTACAAAGCCTTCTCTATTTTGAGCTCATTGCATTGTAGATTGACCCCATGGTTGCCGCTTTTCTTCTAGCCTTGGAAGATTTAAATTTAGCTCTTGCATTCATTTAACAATATCATGTAGGACTGACTTCTCACTCTTTGGAACCAAAATAACAGTCTTTATGGGAATCTCAAGAATGTTTAGGGCTTGAGTATAATTAAATATCATCTTGTCTCTCCACCATTGTTGCTTGGCTAGCAGTGAAATTGCATCTTTAACCACATTCCAATCACTCTTTAAGACCTGTTGTGCATCCTTATCCTCAAGTAGTAACTCTAAATTCTCTTGAATCTCTTTACCTGCAGCCTGCAAAAAGAGCTCTATCTTCTCTAAGTTTAAGGTAGCCTTTTCAGTCCTTGAAAGTTGATCATAGTGGCGTTCAAATTCCCTTAGCAATTTGGTAGGCAAAAGCCCCTCTTTTGACCAGACTATCCACTATAAAAAATTCCTCTTTGTTAAGCTTTCAGAGTTCTCTATGAAATACTCTTCCTTCATGGGTAAGTTAAATGCTTCCCAAGTTCCCCCATGATCATTTCTAAATCCCCTTACATGCTCTCTGATCTCAGGAAACACAACTAGCTCAAAACTTTGTACCATCTCTGCTTCGGGCACTCAATGCAGCTCCATCTCCTTAACATACCCACAAAGATACTTTGCTACATCTTTATCATTAAATTGGTTCGACCTATCCACTAATTGAAGCACTTTGGTTGAGGAAAGCTCCCTCCTTTCAGCAGTTTGCTGCTGCTCCATAAACACTACAAAGGCTTGAAACATTTGCATTGTGATAGGATCAAACTGCACACCCTCTTGCCCTTGTTTCTCCATAGCTTTAAAGATTTGAATTGATAATTTAATTGAAGTTTTTGAACCCTCAACCTAGCCTAATTTGCATCGAGTTCACAAAGATGTGTCAAGAAGTGCATAGTGCGGCTAGGAAAGCATCGGGCCTCTGACTGTGGTATTTTGTGGTATTGTTATGCTATTTTTGACCATTTTTACCCCTTTTTGGCACAAAAATACCCAAAACGAGCTGGAAAATTTCCATAAATTTGTGGAAAAATACAATTGGGCTCAAATTTCATATTGAACCTTATTTTTACACTTGGAAATCATTTTGGAAACATCATTTACGGACACACACAAAACCTGTTATTTTTGGCCAAGATCGGCCGCATTCTGCGCATGCCACTTCAAAACACTTGACATTTGTACATTACTAAAAAAAAACCAGGCATGTTTAATGTGATAAAACAAGAAATGGTGCCACATCCTACCCTCACATGTCCAACAAGGTATGCATACACCTACAACCATGGCATCTGTTTTCGCATATATCACACTATGTACATTGTAGCATTTGGTCCCACACATCAAAAGCATTAATATTGAGGTGGATATTTTTAGTTTCACATTACACTCATTGTTGTGCCGCTTTGGGGGACACGGAATGAAAGAAAAGTATCTACTGGCATTTTTACGGTTTTGCCAAATTGATGATTTAGACCAGATTATGCTATGACATCAGAAGATGATTGGAATGTATGCTAACTCTTGCAGACCAAGATGCAGTGATGATTGTCAAAAAGTGGTCTCATACGCCAATATTGAAGTGCTTGAAGTGATTTGCAAACTCGTCTGGACGGCTCATCAAATGGAGCCATCTAGACCAGTGAGAAACTTATTGCAGTTTAAAGCTGGAAGTGGTTGCAAATAAAAGATAGATAGGGTAGGTGGTGTATGATAGTTTGAGCTAATCTCAACAAATAGATGCATTGTGCTTCAATTATGGAGTCTGCTAGTCTTTTCAGCTTGGCAATCTAAGTCACGGATATCAAGATACGAGGCTTTGAAGTTTTACCACCCAGGGGCTAGGTTCGGGGCCAGTTTGTTTGCATTGGAAAGTGTGCCAACAAAAGTTTTTTGAATCCTGATGGACTTTGTAGGGATAAAGGACAGTATTTGGAGCTAACAAGAGGAGACTACATGACAATCAGAGCCCGAAATGTGAAGTTCTCGTCGGTCAAAGTTTGGGTGCAGTTGCTCAAGGATAGTGCCAAATGATTTTCTCTTATTTTCACAGCCTCAATTAGTGGCCTTGGGGATCTTGGAAGAAAAAAAGGACGATCAGGTTTGGAGTCGAGGAGGAGCACTTCTAGACAATTTTTTCCGCTTAGGAGTCGGCCCTTTGAACAATAGATGGCCACCTTGTGAAGTGGATTGGAAAAAAGGGTTTTTTAATTGCAATTGTGGTGAATTTTTTGGAAGTTTGGAGTGCCAAGTAGTCGACGAAGCCGGGCCTAGTAGTAGGCCTACAAAGGATATTCTTCAGTCGCTAGTGCAACAACAGATGGCCAATCAATCCCAGGTGGGTTTCCCATTATTCAATTAAGTCTTTAATTAGTTTAAGTTCTTTTATAAGTTAGCATTGCATATGTAAGAAGGATAAACTGGCTGAAAACGGAAGGTAACTTCTAGCGTGCATTTGTTTATAATGTAGGAAAGAATTGTTTGGGTTAAAAACTGGTTGAATTAGGAAAAATATGTTTGATCATCCTTAAGACAGCTTGTCTCAAGACACCTCCGACTCCTTGGAATATTTTGATGATAATGATTGGCTTTCTAGCCACGAATAAGTCGGTTACCCCCATGAACGATGAGTTTCTACTTCGTGTCATGTCTTGATGTTTCTACATAAGTTAGGATACCGTTTTTATCCTAGGGGAGCCGCCCGGTTGTATGGGCACCCGAAACCTTGGGTGGGGGTTTATCCACTCCGGATTTGAATAAGGAATGGGTGCCGTTTCTCACCCTTAGGTGGTCTTGAGAGAAGAAGAGTACTGGTCATGGTTATTATGGATAATGTTTTGATTGACAGTACCCTGTCTTAAGTTTAAAGATGTCTGTTTTCTAAAGGAATGCTTTCAATGCTGTCTTCAAGGAATTACTGTGATGGAACGTTAAAAGAAACCATTATTTTAAATGTTTAAAACAATGTGATAGTAAGATAAATGAATCATGTGTGAGTGCAGGGTGGTAAGTGGGGATTGACTAAGGTTGTCAATCATGGACGGGTGGACCTGATTAGTCAGGTAACTATCCATCCCTACGCTCTAAAACGTTTAGAAAACTTCTTCACTTGGAGAGGAGTCCACCAATAGCTGTGCCCTCACATCTGTTAGAGGGAAAAAAGCGTTGGTTGGGGATACCTTAGCCCACTATGTGGAAGTTATAGGGCCAAAAGACTTTTGGGATTGTTAATATGTTATCCCGTTTCCGCTGCGAGACAGGACTAGGTCTTCTTCTAAGGCTATAGACACAAGCCATTGTCAATGGAAAAGGTTTATTCCTTGGATTTTTCTGGTCTAGAGACTCCGATTTTTATAAGGCCTAGAGACCTGTCAAGGATCCCATCCCGACCTCGGTATAGGCGGGATGGGGACCTTACAAGTGGTATCAGAGCATAGGTTTCAGAGCCTGGGTTAGTTAGTTGGAAAAATTTCATACTGTCTGAAAATATAAAAAGAAAATATATATGTATATATATATAGAAAAATAAATGAATTTGGTTAACTAACCCAAGGGTTATGAGTCGACAATTCAGGAAGATCTTGTGATTGAATATCACAAATTCCAAGTCTTTGAGCTCATTTATGAGAGTGCTTGTCTTTCTCCAAACTATTTTTTTCGACGGAGCGTGATGGAGCTACTCATGAGGGCTCACACTCCTCATTCGACTCGCATAGATAAAGGCTGGGAGCTTGAATGGAGCAATGAAGGCATGACTTATTACATCAATACTTGGAAGCTGGGATGTCTTACCACGTATTTAAAGAAACTACGCTGGGCTGAGGAATTGAGAGTGGTTCAGTTGTACTACTTCTTGGCTACAAACTCGAGTATCACTGTTCCCACCTACCCAGGAGGCAAGGGAAAACCCTTGAACAAATGGGTATGGGATAGAGTGGTGGAGATAATTCCATATCGAAGAATCATAACTTTTTCTCAGAATACCCCTAATAATTTGGACCTTATAATCTACTTTCCGATTTCCAATGAGTCTAAGAATTATTATACCAATCAATTAGAAGATTGTAGAAATCTGACTACAAACACCCATCGTTTGTATCACCATATTCCAAATCAGCCAGCTATGCGGATCCTTTAAAGGCCACAAAAATTTACAACAAGTTAGGATGAGATACCTAAGGCTCTTTTGTAAGGCTATCCTTGTAAATATTCACCTTATAAATAAAGAACCAAGTCTTTTGAATTGAATATCTTGATCTTGTGTCTATTCTGAAGTTAAATCCTAGCCGTGTCATAAGTCTTTAAATTGTCAGTCCATTGATCTTACGAAAACATGTAGATACCTGCTTCTGTTCTTTATACCGTGCTTGTATCTTCTCAAACAAGCGCAACCCCCCAACTTTAAAGGTAAAGGGGTCAACGTGGAATGAGATGCAGAGGTATGGATCAAAGCCATGAGGCATACATCAATACATGATGCCCTTCTTAGGGCTAAGCCTCTTGCAGCTGAAGGAACCAACTCTACAAAGAACTATAATGGATTTAGTAACTTTAGGGGAAGAGCCAGGGAAAATTCCAACTAGGGATATCAACAACGTGGAGTAGCTGCAATAGTGAACTAAGAACATATCTTTCCAAACATTAGGTGCTATGGATGCAATCAAATGGGACACTATAGAAATAACTGTCTAGAAGAAACCCTCGAATTACTGCTAGAGACATTCCTCAAAATCAAGGAGATAATCTACGAGGAGGTAGAAATGGAGGACGAGAAACCGGATCTTATTCAATCATAGGAGAACCTTATGAATAAGAAAGATAAAAGAGCCACTCGCTTGGCCATAGCTAGCAATCTTAGAGCTTTGTAAACCACTATAAATCAATAATGTAAAAACTTGAGTTACTTATATATTATAATGGAATACATGATTTTCTTCTCCAAAATTACTTAATGAATCTAAAGTTAAGTTGGTATTTAATCAAGAAATTAAGGGTTGATCTAGCAAATGAGACCAAAGTTCTCGATAGTATGAAAAGAAATTGAATCTTGAGATTGAGATAGTTATTAAGCAACCAACTCACAATCCTTGTGCACACAATAACCTTCCTTGGAAAATGACCTAGATATGAAAGTATTAAGGTAACGAGACTAATGGGAAGCCGAAAAGAACTCTTGGTATGATACTTCTTAAAACCCTTTACATAATGTTGGTCAACCAGGTTAGAGCACAGAGAAAGTACCTCTGGTGCAATGGTGGAAGCTTGTGCCGAACGCAGATTTCTCAAAATGGCAAGAACACGCCGAGCGCGTTCAGATTGGAAAAGTTGAAATACATGATACTTGTCGAACGTTGATTTCTCTGAATGGTCAGTTAGACCGAGCTCGTTCATGTTGACAAGGTGGATATATGGATCTTTTTACCATTCTACAAACCTATCATCAAAGTTTCTATAGCCACGCTCAATACAAATAATATATGCATGTTTTCTTAGTTCATGATTTTCCTTTAGGTTCATAAGGAGCCATGGAGTATTTCAAAAGAATAATACATCTCTTATCAAGGGGAATCTTGGGGACAAAGATGAAGTGCTAAATATAGCAAACATGAAAAACTGGGTTCAACATTATGAGTTGTAGAATCCCATAGAAACTATTCAATATCTAGCCAAATTTGATCCTTATGACTAGATATGGTTACTAACTACAAAATGAATGTAGTTGTCACAAGAAACTAACAATATTGAAAAAGCTATACTTGATATACTAGAATGTTTTGTTTTCTTCTATAATTGAAAAAATCAACCATCGTTGTCTACTATGAAAAATAGGGTATTAGGTGCCCCAAAACTCAAGGAATATTAGCTTTATGTTACAATATGTGACATAGAAAATCAAAACTGCATTTGGACATCATGAAAGCCACCAAAAATTCATAGAAGAGCTAAAATTGGCTAAAAAACAGGATTTGACAATTTTTGTAATTTGGTGATAACTTACAACTTTAACATTTATTTCTCATTAGAAGCATCAAGACATGTTGAGGACTACTAAAGATAGTTCTCTAGCATTATAGACCTCACAAACATGAATTCTAGAGTGGTATAATTGCAAAAAGTTGGAAAAAGCCAAATTTAAACAGGACCCGTTTTTTCACACAGTTTAGGTTGTGAAATGTTGTGCAAGGACAAGGTAAAAGATGGAATTGATATTCCAAAAAAATGTCAATTTGTTTTCAGCTCATGAGACAACTTTCTAGACAGATAGCACCTCAAAATCCATTTTGAAACTCTTGACATAATTCAAGGAAAATGGTCACTTAACAGTCCCAGGACATAAAAGTGTCCCATTACCAACCTAGTGTTAAATCTTGAAGGCATGTGGCACTACACACAAGACGCTGAAATGAGGAAAGGAATTCACAATGATATCAATAGTTGAGGGAAGCTGCAAAAAAAAACATAGTGCTTGGTACTGCCTCGGTCGACATGCATGGCAAGTGTGGTGTAGTTCAAGAAGCACGAAAAGTGCTCCAGGAGCTTCCTCCAAAATGTTGACTCTCAAAATGCATTGACTGCGGGATATGCCAAACAAGGGTAGGGCGAAGAAGATACTTTTAGTGGATGCAAAGAGAGCACATCTCTCCAGATGAGCCCACCTATGCTTTACTCTTGAAGGCATGTGAAGATATAATATGTGAGAAAGAATTAACAATGATGTTGTTAATTCCGGGCTATTGAGAAAGAATTAACAATGATGTTGTTAATTACGGGCTATTGAGAAAAAACACCATGCTTAGGAAACACTTTGATCGACATGTACACCAATGATGCTTGAGGAGCTGCCTATGTGGGATTTTGTCTCTTGGATTGCACTAACTACTTGCTATGCTCAAAAGGGACAGGCAACAAAGCTCTAGGTTGGATGTCTAGATGAAAACAGGGTGCTTGGTCTTGGTCAACATGTATGCCGAATGTGGTCTACTTCAAGAAACAAAAAAATTACTTTAGGCTATTTTCAGAAGATGGGAAGCGAGGGCATCTCTCTAATTGCAATCACATATTGCTTGCATCTTGAAGGTGAAAGAGCGCTTGTGTGTGTAGTGCAGTGCAGTGCATGTGGGGAAGGGGAGAAGCAAGACCGTGTTTTGTGGGTGAAGCAAGCCTCTGAGAATGTGAAGAGCTTCTTATTCTTTGGTATATAAAGAATAATATTAGTGTGGTCAACGATGTCTGGCCCTGGGCAAAGGCACAATGCCTTTATCCCAACAATCTCCCACTTAACACTAGAATGGTAACCTAACAGGACATAAAAGTGTCCTTTCAGGGTTTTGGGAAAAATTTCCAAAACCATAGTAGATCCACTCATTTTGAAGAATCCTTTCATGAGCTTATATTTCAATAACTACTACATATGGAAAAAATGAGAAACTTGTAATTTTTCTCATCCCTTGGTCACTACAAGCCTCCAAAGTTGATGGACTAGTGTATTTTGCCCAAAACAACAATTTCTTACGGTTGATTGCATATAAATAAGACTAGGGATTTTTGTAGGACATGAGATAAAATGCCCCATTAACTTCAATGGGTTGGTGACAAAAACATATGGTTGCTTTTACCTCACTAATATTTTTTTTGGTCAAAAAAATAGGTACAAAAAAGTTGCATTTTTGCCATTCTGCGGACCTATCATCAAAGTTTCTATAGTCACACTCAATACAGATACTATATACATGTTTTCTTAGTTTCCTTTGGGCCTTTGGATTCAAAAGGAGCCATGGAGCATGTCAAAAGGATAATGGATCTCTTACAATTGGAACCTTGGGGGCAATGATAAAGTGATATATACAGCAAACATGAAAAAACTGGGTTTAGCATTATGACCTCTAGAAACCCATAAAAACTACTCAATATCTAGTCAAGTTTGTAGTCTATGATTAGATATGGTTACTACCTACAAAATACACACAATTGGCCTAAGAAACTAGCAATATTGAGAAAGTTATACTTGCTACTCTAAAATGTATCGTATTCTTCAGCAATCAAAAAACTTAACAATCATCATATACTATGATATATAGCATATTAGGTCCCCCAAAACTCAAGGAAGATTATCTTTATGTTATACATTACACTTACACAATCAAAATTGAATTTGGATATTAAGAAAGCCACCAAAAAAATCATAAAAGTGCTAATTTTGGCCAAAAAAAAAGGATTATGCAATTCTTATAAATTGGTCATAACTTTCAATTTTAACACGTAGCTCTTCCTACAAGCATCAAAACATGTTGAGAACTATGAAGTCCTAACCTCTAGCCATCTAAATCTCACAAACATGAAGTTTAGAGTAGTATAGTTTCCAAAATTTGAAAAAAGGCCAAAAACAGGAGCCGTTTTTTCACACAGTTTAGGTTCAAAAATGTTGTGCAAGAGTAAGGTTAATGGTGAGATCGATACTCCAAAAAAAAATGCTAAGTTTTTTTTAGCTCATAAGGCAACTTTGTGGATATATAACACCTAGAAATTCATTTTCATACTCTTCAAATAATTCAAGAAAAATGGTCACTTAACAGGACACAAAAATGTCCAAGGACATAAAAGTGTCCTGTTACCATTCTAGTGTTAAATGCAAATGTGCCAATAAGTGGGTTCTACTAGCTAAATTACTAGTATGTACAAGAAAACAGGTGAGAGTTTCTCTCAACTTACGTCCAATGGCTCTCTCAATCGATCTACATGCAACCATATTGGCTCTAGTGATATGCGAGGGTGTGTATCCATGCTAGAGCTTGCATGTAAATCCCACAAACAACTCCAGATAATATGCAAAGCTCCAAGATGTATCATTTAGTGTCACTCACCATACGACTTAGACAATCCCTCAAATGCTTCCACTATAGAAGCTAGGTTGGACCTCAACACTAGTGGATTGTACATAAGATGCCCAAACACTGACAAAATCTACACAAACCTGGATATCCTAGCCTCCCTTGTGCAAATTGTGTGCGCTGCATCATCAAGACTTCCCATCACCTATGGATGTGTCAATGCCAACATAGGGATGGCTACGTCTCTCTCATCCATAGCATCACCTATGGATGTGCCAATGCCAACATAGAACTATGTGTCCTAGCATCAGGTCATCAGCCTCTAACATGAGCGTATCAAAGAACACCATGCTTGTCATCTCTACCCGTCTCTCTAGAGAGTAGACCCGCTCTACCTCTGCCTGCACAGACTTTGACAACACCTACTGTGTCTCACTAGAGCATTGTCGTTCTACCTCTATATCTACATAGTCTATTGACACATCTTGTACATCTAAATGCTATGTGTCATGAGTATGGTGGAGCTCACCCATGAAGGAGACATGTCTCATCTCTCGCTCAACGCATGCCAACAACAAAACCAAGACTATACCATCTCGTACCTCAAACACATGCACAGGGTAAACCAAGCCAATACTCCCCTGCTAATCACAAATGATCCACAATGTATCTAAAAAGATTGCTCTCTAACAAATGTATGCCACCCACAGTCTGCTAAAAACCGTCTCATTGAGATCAAACTATGTCCGAGCTGAGGAACATATCACACATGTCGTAGCGTATAAGATGCATAGCTAGGCAATGACAAGCAACCATTTCCTGCACCGAAAATGTCAAATATCAAATCATCAGCCAAGTATACAGAACCAAAGCTCCCACTAGAGAATGTGTTGAACCACTTACAATGTGGTGTGATGTAATGTGTAGTGGAAGTGAATGATGGTGTAAACACAACATGAGTGATCAAGAGTTGAGGAACATATCACACATGTTGTAGCGTATAAGATGCACCACTAAGGCAATGGCAAGCAAACATCTCCTGCACCTAAAATGTCAAACACTGAATTGTCAGCTAAGTATACACAACCAAATCTCCCACTATAGAATGTGTTGAACCACTTACGATGTGGTGTGATGGAATGTGCAACGGAAGTGAATGATGGTGTAAGCTCAGGATGAGTGATCAGTGGTGCTCAAGGTTCCTTTTTCTTGGAGGAAGGGAGAGCCTTCCTTCCTTAGAGAGGGAATGTGAAATGACCAAAACAAAAGAGAGAGTAGAAACCTGTGAGAGAATAGTGCTAAGAGTTCTAGAGAGAGAGAGAAGAGACAACACCAGATAGGGTCCCAAACCCCTCTCCAAGGGCCCCCCTCTCTAGCAATAGAGAGGCATTTGCTTTAGATTGCTAAAAGTATGATACAATAGTTCTAGATGTTGTGATACTTGACAACAATGATGTCGACAACAATGACGATGATGATGGCGATGTCGAGGCTAAGGGTTGAATCTGCTGAAAACTAAAAATGCTAGGAATGCTAACGGGATCTTAGTCATGTGGCAAAGCTAATAGGCTGATTTATCATTGGTGACAATGACGTTGGCTGAAAACCAAAAAACACTAGCAGATATGAAGACTGAAAGCTAAAAATGTTGTCCTTGTCGTTGTCGTGTCGCTTTGCGAGCATGAGGTGAAAGATGCAAATCTGCATACATTTTTGAGATTTTGTCAAACTTATGAACAATGTTAGCAGTTGTTATGTCATCAAGAGGACTGAGATGTATGCATAATATGGGTTTTGGGGCCTGGAAATGAAGTGGGTGCTTGCAGGTCAAGTTGCAGTGATGCTCCCAAAATGTGATTATATAGACCATAATTATAGTGCTCGACATACTCTCCATGCTTGTCTTTATGGCTCATCAATTATGGCAGTTTGAAGCTGAGACAATTTTTAGATCTGGGCCAAATTGAGCAAGTGCAGATGAGGGGCCAAGAATGGTATGTGTGCATGGGTCTAAAGTGCTCATCATATGGAGAGCGTTAATGTTTTTGGATTGATAATTGGAGCTCAAACGGCCAAGATATGAGCAACTTAAGTTTCACCGAGGTCGATTCTATACCACTTTGGTAGCCTTGATCAATGTGCGATCTGGTGAATTTTGGGCTTCAACAAGGTTCTGAATATGGAGATATGGAAATTCCTAAAGGGCATTAAGTGCTTGAGGAGCATCTTGTGCGGAATTTCATCTCATACAGTGCCTTGAAAGTGGGGTATATTGCCAACAACACTGATAATTGTTATGTATGCCTAATGTGGTGATTGGCAGTGCCTAGATAGCAATAACAAAGCTCTTGCACTCTTTAACCGAATGCAAAGGGAAGGTCTTTCACCAAATGTAATCACTTATACTTTCATCTTGAATGCATGTGGCACTATCTAAGAAACTGATATGGGCAATGATATTGCCAGTCAAGGGCTGTTGAAGATGGATGTGGTGATATGCAATGCTTGGTTGACGTATACGCCAAATGTGGTGCCATTAAAGTTCTTAATGAGCTTTTAGTTGAAAAGACCGACTCCTAGAGAGCTTTGATTGTGGGGAATGCCCAACATGTTAGTGGAAGGTAGTGTTGGCGATGCCTTGGTCATTGTGCATGCCAAATATGGTGTCCATTGAGGGAGTGGCTACCTAAGAGGGGCCAACTGCCCAAAAGCACAAGGAGAAGAGCCGACCATAGCCGAGAAGGCCACCCAATGGTTAAAAAAGGTGGAAAATAGGGGAAGAAAAGCATGGGCGATAGTGCAGGCAGGGAATGAGGGTGCAGGGAGGAATAAATGGACTCATGCAAGCTTGTGTGATGCTCAGATGGGCTCACCCATGAAGAAAAAGTTTCTTAGGATCTTCAGGTGTCCCTACTCAATATGAAATCTACGTGATTTTTTGCAACTCCACCCTGACCCTACCATTTCATCAAATGGGTTTCCATGCCATGTCAATGACAATGCCACTCCTAAAAGGAAGAAGGGGCTATTTTAAAAGGGGAGATATGCATGAAGGAAAAAGGGAGAGCATAGCGTGAAGGAAGCAAGGGAAAACTAGAGGAGAAGGGAGAATGGGCAACGAGGAAAAACGAGGGAAGGAAGCTCTCTCTCACGACATTGGTAGGGTTTCTCTCTATCGACCTTGGAGAGAGGAGCGATAGTGGTGGGTTGAGTAGTAGGAGGAGAAATCAGAGAAAGGAAGGGGACATAAGGAGAAGGGGAGATGATTACCAAAACAAAGTTGAAGCTCTTCGTCTTGGTCTCTCTCTCAAGCTCACTCTTGCTCTCACCAAATCTCTCTCTCTCTCTCTCTCTCTCTCTCTCTCTCTCTCTCTCTCTCTCTCTCTCTCTCTCTCTCTCTCTCTCTCGCTCTTATATCTCAAGAAAGGAAAAGCTATGGTGACAAGGAAGGAAAAAAACATCAAAAGCTCAAACAAAGGGATATCTAGCGGGGGTTTTCCTCTATCAAAAGAATATTTGAAGTAAATAAGTGCTGGAATTAGGGTTGCATGAAAGACACACAACTTGAAGAAGACAAAGGAAGCTCAAGGCACACAAGAGAGAGTGTATTACTTAGTGTGTAATGGAAAGATAAGATAGCCCTAGAGTGATGGGCATATATACAATGCACAGGGAGAAAAACCTCCTAGCAAGGGAAAAAATGCACCGACAGTTCTAAGTGTGTTCACACACATCACTACCACATGTATATGGTAACAAATCCCCCCTGGGAGAAATGCGGTGAATGAGAGTTGGTATAAAGAGTAAAGGTAAGTGCCATGTCCTGAGGACATGATCACTCCACAAAGGGGAGTAAGCTCAAAGCTTTACAGAAAGCTTGAAACTTCTCACAAGACAATGCCTTTGTGAAAAGATCTGCAAGGTTGTCCTATGTTGGCACATACGCCAAGATGATCTTTCTTGCTGAGAGCCTCTCCCTGACATAGTGGTAATGCACCGCAATGTGCTTTGTGTAAGCATGAAAAACTAAGTTCCTCGCAAATGCCAATGTGCTCAGATTGTCAGTATAGATAGTGTTGGCAGTGTCCTGTCCAACACCCAAATCAGCCTAAAGGCGTCTGAGCCATATACACTCAACCAAAGCTGTGAAGACTTCCCTGTACTCGGCCTCATGAATGGAAGTGGGCACAATAGGTTGCTTCTTGCTCAACCATGATATACATGAACTGCCAAGCATGAAGTGAAAACCACTTGTGAACACTGCAGTGAAAATTGTAAATTGAAAATCAACCTCCACTCACAAAATTGAAAATCAACCTCCACTCTCATATTTGGGTGCTCCCAACCAGGAAGAGACTTCCAGAGGAGTGTGTTGACCAACAAGTTTCTCTCCTACTGACAAGTGTCCAATTGATTGATTTGGTTTATATTTTAACCCCCTCTTGAGTCCTGCAAGTGAAACTCTCCACCATTGGCCATTTCACACTAGCCATGCAATGTTCGAGCATTTGTGAGTTCAAAAACAGGGTCTCAAAAATTAAAGAAAAATCAAGGGAAGGAAACTAGTAAATAAAATTGTTTTTCACGATCTTGTGAAATATCCCCTCTCTTGAAATGGCAATGTCCTCAATTGCATGCATGCTATACATGCCATCAATGATTTAGTGTGATTAGCACCCTTTTATCATCACATGTATCTACAAGAAAGACTATCAAACATGAGTAAAAATGACTATATGGAATCTTCACACTTTTGATGCATTGAATCCACTGTGTACATGAAAAGTGCCAGTTCCAGCATCACCCTTCTCTTGACCATATGTTGTAACATTTGACCTTAGTTCTTGAACTTCACCAAATAACGCCTTGCAATTTTTTTTTACTTATGTGCCCATATCTACTCAGGCAGCAAGATCTCATCAAGTTTATCAACCTCATGTTGACCTTTGACTAGCATATCCTTTGGCACATCTTCCACAAAAGGTCTTAGAAGACTCACACAAAACGTGTTATGAATCTTCCAATTGTTTGACACTTTCAGCCTACATGCAACATCACTGCTCTTGTCTATTGCTTGAAACGACTCATAGTAGTGCATGGTGAGGTTTGGAAACACAACCATTTCTTGCTCTTAATTTTCTATAATATTGCCTTTTCAAATCATAATACAACCCAATGATAAGGTGAAAAAAAGAGCTCACATCAATGACAATCAACATCCCTTTTTTGCTTTGTCTAAGTCTTCTCCAAGGGAATCCTAATTTTCTTGTACATTTCATCCATATTTTCTACATATCAATCTACTTCAAAAATATTGTCTTTTGTATGAAAAATGGGAGGAACCTTTTGGCCACCCTCAACAATTTCAAAGGGTGCCTTTCCTATTGAGACGAATGCATTGTATTGTTATATGCATACTCAAACAAAGGTAAATACTATTACCACTTTCCCTCATTGTCTGACACATATCATTTAAGTAAGTTTAAGATTGTGTAATTGGCTTATTTTGATTGTTGATCAGTTTGTGGATGAAAGCTTAAGTGTTGTACCTATGTTTTCAAAGAACCCTCTCCAGAGAAAACTTCTCATGGGAGGACCATGATTCTTGACCTTAGGGGGCGGGGGGGGTGGGGGGTCACTTATAATTATGCGACTATCATGTGAGTGCAACATAAGGGCTTATTAAATTTAAGTTTTTCTCACAGTTTCACATAGAGAAGGGTACTATAAAAGGAGATTGGGAAAAAAATTTACATATTGAATAAGAAAAGGGGGTATTTTATTTTAAAAAAACTCACAGGTAAAGAGTTTTATATATAGTTCCAGAACGCACATGATATACACAATTTATACATAGTGACCCCCCTGAGTTATTGACACTTGACTGTGCATATGATGCTACTCAAACACATTGTACATGAACAATTGTTCCATCTAATCAGATCTTATCTATTTTTTGACAAGAATAAAATGGGCCTATTTGTTGAACCTGCATATAATGGTCCATATACCATCACTTCTCTATCTTCTTTCTTAGAACATCAAAGATAAAACCCATAGAAATAGTGTCCCATGGCTTATCTGGAATGGGAAATGGTTGTAACAATCATGGTGCTTTTTGCATGTCAAACTTGGCCTTTTGAAAAATTACACATGCTCACACAAATGCTCCACATCTCTTCTCAAATTAGGTCAGTAAAAGAACGTCTCAGACACTTTCACTATTTCATCTATACCATGATTCCCTGCATATTGTGGGACATGAATTTCTACCATAAACTTATGTTACAATGGCCTAGTGACACGTAGTTTGCCATGCATAATCACAAAACCATTTCTGAGGAGATAGTGTTCATGGCATTTTCCATCTAGCAAATGTTCAAAATATTCATCATTAACATACTATTCCTTCTTATAATCAAGTTCATGATCACAAGGAATTGACAATGCATCAAGCACAACATTCCTTTTGCCTTCCACATGCACAATCTGAAAGTGAAACACATACAAAGTATATGCCCATTGCATATGCTTTTTAGATAAAAAACTTATTTCAAGAATTGGCGCAAGGTCTGATAAACTATTTGGATAACAAAATTAGCACCTAGGAGATAGTGCTTTTAACTTTAAAGCACTTGAATATAACCGCAATGAAACCATGAAACTGGCTTGTAGCCTTATTAAAGGGAGGTAGAGCTTTAGCTTTCACCCAAAACTATGTCATCTAAATTTTAGTGCACTTTATGAAACAAAAAAGCTTCACAAATGAACCTACAACTGGTATTCACCACTTCAAAATAACCCACAACTTGGTGGCTAGTGTGCTCCCAAGTAGATAATGACACAATGTTGGCCCCGAAGACTGGCACCCCTTTTGGACTTTCTTTATTTAATTTCAAACAAACAACCCAAAAACTTACTTCAGAATCTTACCAAGAAATCCACACATGTCAAGGGCTGAAATTGTGGGTTATTGATCCAATTTTAGATGTATAACAAGGGGAAACCCTTATAGGTCAAAGGATGGATTCCCTTACATTTTAGAAGCCTTTGGTAAGTTGTAGGTCAATTCTAGCATACTTTTGTTACCGGGTCACCACGATGGATGTCCATAGCATAGATTTTTGACACTAACATACTCTTGTCAATACTCAAGGAAGTGACTCGAATGGGCACGAAGACTCTTTAAGGGTGTCAACCCCAACAAGTGAACTTAGCAAGCAATGATGTTAGAATTTATAAGCTAATAAAAAACTCAAAGACCAAAAAATGTGCCCATGTCCTATCTCACCACTCTAAGTCATCATGCTATTTCAATGATTGAACGGGTTTGGATAGCCACAAAGTTTTAGGGGAAGCTATACTAGGTCTAAGAGAAAAAATCTACAAAGTCTAGCAATATTTTGACAAGGTAAAAAAGTCACCATCTATCATCAACCAAGTCATAAAAATTGAAACAAAAATATTGAAACAGGTCGCCCTAAATTGTACTAGCACTCTCCTATAGTCAAAATGTCATAAAACAAAGTTTTATGCACTTAAAATTGAAGATAAGGCTTGCAGACACTTAGTCAGAAAGCACCACATAACAAAACAATGAGACAACAAGAGAAGAGGAACACAATGCAAGTTTTGGAATTTGAAAGAGATTAGGCAATCAAGAGTTATGTTGATTACAAAGTATAGATGAGAAACATTTTAACAACACGCACAATAGACCTCCTTTGTTATCCAAAAACTATGTGTCCCTTTAAAACCAAATCTATTGTCTTATATACCTAGGGCTTTAAAAAATGGCCATTGGCTAGCTACTCTAGGACTTGCATACATAATAATATATTTACAACTCTTAAATCTATAGCTCTACGATCAAAATTACATATGCTCATGTACATGGGTCTAAAAAAAAGTAAAATATATAAAAAATGTGTCTATGAAATTTGTCTTTGTGAAGTGGGTACCCATAAGCTATACCTGCCAAACACTCCCCTCTTCCTAGTCAACGCACGTCCTCATGCATATTGTAGAAGATTTATCTATAGTTTTAGAAATGTCACTTGGACTTTAGTACTTTGTTGAACTATGTTGCATGTGCCATGATGTATGTCTTGAAGGAAGGATCTTGGAGAGGATTAATGAGCTGAGTACTTTGATAAGACACATGTCTAGCTTTGAGATCCTATATTGATGGACTAAAGATGCTCAAATCTTTTTTGAAAAACCCTTTCATAAATGCCTCTTTGAAGGTCTGAATGTAGAGGGAGGGCAAGAACATGATGCAGGCGTACATGCCCATAATCACACTTCTGGAAAGAGCCTCTTGCAAGTCCCAATAGATTTCGTTTGTGCCCTCAATAAAAACTTCCCATGGGTGTTGTGCTTTGTTTATCATAAGCTTCAATACATGTGATCATCATCTTTTCTATTTTGTATGTCATTTGGCATGTGTGATTTGGGACACCTCTCAACATTGCTATTGTTTCTTGGAGGATGTGGATTATGTATGCTTCTGTGGGATTGGTGTTTGATTTAGCATTGGCAAGGATTGTATAATTCAACTCCATCTTTCTCTTGATTCTCCACACTTCATAGTTACTCTAGGAGGATTGCTTGCTAGGAATAGGATAGTAAGTCAAGTCAATCCAAAGGTGTTGTGGTGCATTCCTAAATTAGATGGTTTCATCTTGAGGCAATTTCTCAAACATTTCTTTCTCCATAAATTTTGGCTCTCAAGGATGAGTAAAACTTGTTCTTTTATTGCTACTACTCTCTCATAATCTCCATAGGCATTGAACCCTAAGGAGGGAAGCAATTTCGTTTTCCACAAGATAGCTTTGTGTTTCATTATTGGCAAGGCTAGCCTATCATGGCCAAAATTCTTGGTCTACTCATCTAGCTAGATCATCAATAATTCCATAGACTCTAGAAATTTGAGCTCATATTCCATATACTCTTTGGCTATGCAGTATGGTGTATTTGCTATCCATTGTTAGATCATCCCAAGCATCCATTTCTAGTTTTTCCTCATCCAAGTCCTAAATACCCCCCACAATTGATGTAATGCCTAGGTCTTTTAGTGGCATCTGCTCAATACTTTCAAACTCTATGTGTGTGGTTTGGATTGTTGGCACATGTTCAGATACTTGAGAGGTGCCACCGTGTTACCATATACATGTGGTAGTGATGTGTGTGAACACACTTAGGACTGCTATGGCATTTTTTCCCTCACTAGGAGGTTTTTTCCTCCGTGCATTGTATATACGCCCATCATTCTAGGGCTATCCATCTTTCCATTGCACACTAAGTAATGCACTCTCTGTTGTGTGCCTTGAGCTTCCTTCATTTTCTCCAAGCTGTGTGTGTTTTCTTGCAACCTTAATTCCAACAATTGGTATCAAAGCAGGTTGCATCCTCCCGGGCTTAGTCGCCAGCAGCTCTAGCACATACGCTTTCTCACTTACTTCAATTTCTATGAGCTTTGGTGAGCGTTCGCAGGTTTGCTTTGGCTCGAGGAGCTTGATCTGCTCAGAATTTTGATTTGGGTTCATTTCGGCCTCCGTTTCCACTACAGACAGTACTGTACATGCTATTTTGTCATTTTGTGCAGAATTTTTGTCAGTGCCGTTTTTTGCATAACAAGTCCCTTACAGTCTTCTATGGTTTTCGCTTTATAGCAAGTGTTGTTCCTCCTTTGTTTCTCCTCTTTTTGGTCAGTTTTCACATCAGGTGCAGCATTTACCATGGCTGACAACAACACAGATGTGTTCAAGATGTTTGCTTACTAAGGACAGATTGGATGGGGAAAATTACCCTATGGGAGCTTACATGATGCAGCATGTTCTTGTATCAAAAGGTGTCTAGAATATTGTGCAAGGAATTGATGTACGTCCTAGTTTTGAGGATGTAGGTGATGTTGAGGATGTTGCAGGTCTTGCTGCAGTTAGAGTTGTTTTGCCTACGACAAAACAAGCTCGTTAGGGTTATATAATAGATGCGCATGCTCATGAATTGATTGCATTGTCTGTGAAGCACACTATTACTCCTCACATTCCTTTAGTGAAATCTACAAAAGAGGCTTGGGATATTTTGGCTGGTCTTTATACAAGTCACAATGAGGCTAAAATTGCATAGCTGCATAAAGAGCCGGAATCGAAGATTATGCATGAGGAAGATGATATGGACACTTTCCTTGCTGGTGTTAAGGATATCAATGAGAAACTTATTTCTATAGGTGAAGTCATTTAAGGCAGTTCCCTTATGCAAACTATTCTTGATGCCTTGCCAGATTCTTACCAGATTTTTGCTAGTACTTGGAGACTTATGACCCAAGTAAATCTTGAAGTTGTCAAGTTTGATGCATTGTGCACATTGCTATTGCAAGAGTCTGTTTCCAAAAAAATTAAGACTAGACAACATGCAGTTGAACACGCCTTTATTCCTGCTCAAAGAAAAGGTGGTAACAGTAATGCAACCACTTTTCATGATTCTTCTGCGAGTGGAAAATTACCTGTTCCTAATGCTTTTGTTGGCAGAAATTCGTCTAGAAATTTTGGTGATAAGGAAAAATAGAAGATGCGTTGCCATTATTGTAAAGCTAATGATCACTTGATCAAGTAGTGTCCTAAGTTGAAGGCCAAAGAGGCCAAGAAGAAAGAGGATGGTTCCACTGCAAATGCTGGTTCCACTACAGATGCAGCTATTGTTGAGTCTTCTGTGAAAGGGGATTGTGATGCTAATGTTGATGTAGAATGGGATTTTAGTGCAAAGTGTACCTATAATCTTGTTGTCCATGATGCATGCATGCCAGCTGCTACAGATTTACATGTGTTGTATTTTGAAAATAGTGCTACAAAGAACATTACTTAACATTGTAATTTGTTCACCTCTCTTGAGTCTGTCCTCATGGGAATTCAGTTACTTGTGCCAACAATGCCTTATCTAATTCAGGGAGTTGGAAAGATTGTGCTTATTGCTACAAATGGAAATTCTTTCACACTTGTTGATGCACATTATGTACATGGGATCAAGAAGAATCTTTTGCCTGTATCTTGACTTGCTAGACTTGGTCTTGTAGTCAAATTTGTGGATGATAGATGTACGGTATATGATCTCAGTTTTGGTGATGAAATTGTTGCATCTAGCATTTTATGCTCTTGGCTGTATAAGCTCACTTTGTATGAAAAGTGTGGGCAGAATTTTGCAAATGCAGTTGTGGATTCTAAGGCTATTTCAGATGAAAAACTTTGGCATGCATGTTTTGGTCATTTGAATTTTGCCAGTTTATTGCATTTGCAGAAATGTAACATGGTTTCTTCTTTGCCGCCTCTTGAAGCACCTGTCAAACATGGTTGTGAAGGCTGTATTTTGGGTAAGATGCAGTGTTCTAAGTTTCCAAAAGGATGGTTCAGTAAGGGCCACATGCAGGTTGCAGCTTGTGCATAGTGATGTTTGTGGGCCCATGCAAACTCCGTCCTTGGGAAATTACCTTTACTTTGTGAATATTATTGATGATTACTTCAGGAATGCATGGGTTTATCTGCTCAAAGCAAAGTCCTAAGTAAAGGTCTCAAAATGTCTTATGGGCACCCTTCGTGCCGAACGAGGGGGGGAGTATATGTCTCATGAATTTAATGCATTTTTGGCTAGTCATGGGATAAAACACCAACATACAGTGCCTTATACACCTCAACAAAATGGTGTTTCTGAGACGAAAAATAGGTCATTTTCCTTACGGAAATGGAATGATGTATGGTCAAAAGTCAAGCTTTGATGCATTGGTTTTGGCTTGAGGCCATCATTTGTGCCACTTATGTACTAAATAGGTGTCCTACGAAATCTTTGAAGTCTATTACTCCATATGACACATGACATGATAAAAAGCCTTCTATTGAGGACATGCGTGTTTTTGGCTGTTTTCAATATGCTTTGGTGCCACAAACAAAGCACATAAAACTGGATGATAAGGCTATCAAATGTATTTTTGTTGGTTATAGTTCTGAAAGCAAAGGTTATAAGTGGATTCATCCACAAACACAACGTATTTTGGTTCCACGGGATGTTGTGTTTGTGGAAGATTTTGTTCAGCCCTTGTTGTCATGTACTAGAGACAGTAATATAAGCTCACAGGACATTTATGACACTTTGTTGCCTCTTTTCAATGGTGGAGTTCAAATGTAAATTCCCATGAGGAAAATGTATAGCCTATGGGGGTTTCAAAAAATGTTATAGATCAACCTATTACTGCTGTAGATGTACATGATGTACTTGATGAGGAAAGGGCTGAAAATGAGCAGGCTAGAGGTATGCCAAAATGGGTGGTGCATATATTTCTTGACAGTAAATTGGATGCACCTTTGTTTAGTCGCACTTGTTCAAGCTCTTGCCATGCATCTTATGAATTATATTTTTATGCTTTGGCTGTGTCTAGCTTACATGATGTTGATGAACCTTTGTCTTTTGATGAAGCACAAAATTCAAAAAATTGGATGGCTACCATGCAATCAGAATATGATGCACTTATAGAAAATGACACATGGACTTTATGTGATTTGCCTCCTGGAAAAAAAGCCATTGGTATGAAGTGGGTTTACAAGTTGAAACGTAAGCTGGATGGCATAGAATATGCAGAGACTTTTTCTCCCACTTGTCGTATGACTAATGTTGCATTTTCTATGTGCATTGGAAGCTCATTTTGGTTGGGATGTACATCAATCAGACATTGTTACTGCTTTCTTGAATGGTGACATATTTGAAAAAGTTTATGTAACACAATCTCATGGTTTTGTCAAGAAAGGACAAAAGGATAAGGTGTGAAAATGTAGCAAAGCTTTGTATGGGTTGAAGTAGTCTCCTCATGCTTGGTATGAGAAGGCTGACACTCATTTGGTCAAAAAAGCTTTCGTAACAGTCCAACAGAAAGCACATTGTATGTAAAGCGTGAGTGTGACGTACTTCTCATCGTAGTTCTTTATGTGGATGATTTGCTGATCACCGGACCAAATGAGAGACATATTGCTGATTTTAATGCTACTTTTAAGATGAAACATTTGGGACTGTTGCATCATTACTTGGGTATACAATTTAAGGAGTGTGATGGTGGTATTGCCTTATATTAGAAAAGTTACGTAGAGACATTCTATGTAAGTTTGGACTTGAGGATTTCAAACCTATTTCCATTCCCATGGAAACAAGTTTGAAATTGAGTCTTCATGATGCTTGTGATCCTACAGATGTCACTCTTTACCAAATTGCTATTGGATGCCTCATTTATGTATGCGACGCTAGGTTGGATATTTTGTTTGCAGTCTCATAGGTCAGCAAATTTATGCATAGTCCAGGATCAAAGCATTGGCAAGCTACCAAGAGTATTTTCAGCTACTTGAGTGGCACTTCTTGGCTTATTTTATCTCAAGGGGGGATCATTGCTGCCAGACCTACATGCTTTTCAAGACTCAAATTGGGTGGTTGTTTTGACACACAAGTGTCCACAAGCCATTTTTTTTTCTTGCTTGGTAGTTCATGTATATCATGGTTGAGCAAGAAGAAACCTACTGTGGCCACTTCCAACTGTGAGGTTGAGTACAGGGTAGTCCTTATAGCTATGGTTGAGTGTGTATGGCTTATATGCCTTATGGTTGATTTGGGTGTAAGACAGGATATTGCCAACACTATCTACACCAACAGTTAGAGCGCATTGGCAGTTGCGAGAAACTCGATTTTTCATGCTTGCACAAAGCACATTGAGGTGCATTACCACTATGTCAGGGAGAGGCTCTCAGCAGGAGAGATCATCTTGGCTTATTTTCCAGCACATGACAACCTTGCATATCTTTTCACAAAGGCATTGTCTCATGAGAAGCTTGAAGCTTTCTGCAAAGCTTTGGACTTACTCCCCATTGGACTGATCATGTCCTCAGGGCATGGAACTTACTGGAACGACAGTGCGCTACAAGCATATACTCTCATTTTATAAGACTAGTCACCATCAAGCTCAGGTTTACCTGTACCCCAATGAAGAGTATGCTATTCGCATTGATGACCATGGTATTGAGTTTGAAGAAGAGATCACGGCAAACAAACAAGGAAAAATGTACATGGATAGAAACGAAACTCAGTATTTACAAGTTGAAAACCCTAACGTGATAGACAAATGGGGGTTAGAAGTAAACACCACAATTCCAAATATGGCAGCAAAGGAAGGACCACCAACTTTAGAATTTGAATGATACGATCAAGTTGATTTGAAGCCTTTGAAACGGCTTCGTATAGACAATCCTAGGATCAGAGTCTATTGTTGGGAGGATAGAAGCGTCAAAGATATTCTGTGAACTTTGCATGCCAAATCAGGTCAATTAAGACCCATGAAGATCATCTATATCTTCAAGATCAAAGATATAGGTTCAGCAGATCTACCAACCTACCTATTTAGGAATGGTTATAACAACAACTTTGTTATGATGACTCCTGAGGAGGTGGAAAAAACCAAATACCAAGGGTATTCCATAAGGGATTGGATATTGGGCCAAGGACTAGAAACTATTCCAAGAGAAGAACACTGTGAGAGATCTTCTGAGAGTAATGTTAAGAAACCAGAAACCACCTCATCACAAAGAAAACCGGGTGACACTAAAGCCAATCCAGGGCTACATGAGTCACTATTTTCAATAGACTGGTTTGAAGGACTCGGAACGGGACCAAGGGAACGGGACCAACTGCCATGAGACCGGGAGTTGAACCAAATAGACGTGTCAGACCAGATGATTTTCAAAAATGGGTCAAAAAATACAGTGGATCTGAGGATCCCTATGACCACTTAGCAAGCTTTAAGCAAGTGCTAAGAGTAGAACACATATTCGATTTCCATACTCAATTCGAGGGGTTTGGAATGACACTATAAGAAAAAGAATTAACATGGTTCCAAAACATTTCACCAAGGTTGATCATGGATTTAAATACATTAGCCCAAGGATTTGTAGCTGCTTGTTCCAAACGAGGATCAAACACAATACGATAGCTCAAATCTACAGTTTTAAACAAAAACAAGGTGAGCCTGTTAGGGCTTGTGCAACTCGAATGAAACAATACATTGCTAGATGCCGAATGCTAGAGATACCTGCAGAAGAATGACTAGTATCATTGTTTCTACAGGGACTGCTAAACAAAGAACTTCATGCTATACTGTATAGCAAGAGGTATACAACACTAGAAGAGTGTGTGTCAGATGCTATTGATTTAGGAGACAATTGTGATATTTTCAACAAAGAAGATGTCCCTAAAGATAACCAAAGCGAGAAAATAGCATCCAGTAAACCAGCTCAAGTGGGAACGGCTACTGCAGCACCACTTTCAGCCATAGAAGACATGCTCAAAAGGATGAAATACATGATGAATAACATGCAAAAAGCACCTATGAGAGGACCAACACAAGGGATACCTCAATAGGGACAACCAATTAGGCCACAAAAATGGTGTGCAATCGAGTGTAAATGGACCAGCAATGAGACCAATGAGTGCTATTAACAACCAAAGTATGATGGGAATGTTCAGTACGTGCCTATGAGGCCACAAGGACAACCCATGTACAAATATCATCCTAACATGGCCCCAACTCAAAGACCACCGATGGGTATGGAAAGACAACCCATGTTGGGTCAACAACCTCCATATCCGGGACATAATGCAGTGTGTGTAAAGTACATGCATCAAGAGGGAGTCATAGATGAACAAGCACTGGTGCCCGGTACACCCTATGCTGAGCCTAGTCCATCTACAACAATGGTAGAAGGAGATTGGTATAATTCACATCCACCACCAATGGAAGAACCTGTGACTTATGCTACACCAGATCTTGTACCAATGTACTATGTGGCTAATCAAGGTGTCATACCTCCTATGGTAAGACCCATGATTAAGCCAAGAACTGGAAATTGTCATAACTGTGGTGCAGATGATCATTGGAAAAATGAATGCCCAGAGCTTGATAAGAACGTCAAGCCACTTGAAGCCTATTGCATACAATGTTGCAAAAAGGGAGGACACTTTCCAGAAGATTTTCCAAAAAATCCTTTAAACAAGGGTAAAACAGTAGTGAACCTAGTCCAAGTGATACCTAGTAGCTCATCTGAGAGTGAACCGATTGTTGCAATCAAGGTAATCACCATAGCCCAACGAAAGGACAAGGGAACTAGAACATGCTCATCACCACCCATCCATGCCCCATTATAGACCCTTGGCCTACTAAATATAGGGACCCCCTTGACTGCATGTCCGTCTTGGCCCTTGGCCGTGCGTGTCCTACCCTTGGCATGACATTACTCCCCCCTTGGAGAAGCGTTTTCATCCTCGAAAACAAGAGTGAGGATACACTAATGTTTTCTATAGTGTCATTGTGGCATCCGTCACGGATCCGCATGTTTGGTTGAGTGAAACATGGTTCAATAGGAGGTTCAATGAAACCAAGAGTAACATCTTGATTTTTCCCATTGTTGTCCATTTTCAACTAGCTTGTGTTACCGATTCCTATCCAATCATAGTGTGTAGACTCCATTAAGAACACACATGAGTATGCAAAACAAGTTATCACACAAAGATGTACCCTAAAGAGTACCTCTTTCCATGAAAGTAACTTGCTAACATAACTCATCAGCCAAGTTTAAGTCCTTGACTTATTTTCCAATTTCAGCAGTAAACAACCCCACCATCACTAGTGTTCAAGGTTGAGAACTTGATGTATACATGAAGAGACTACACTTAGTCTCAAACATGATTTAACTTATAGTAAGCAAACTCCAAGTAGAGCAATAAATGCTGTGTATACTACATATGGTCTTTTCAAAAATTAATTCAAGTCGTCTTCAATTCTCGAAGAGACAAAGACCAGTGCAGTACTGGTGCTCAAGGAAACCACACCTAAACTAACGGATTGTTTTCTTGGAACACAGAGCGAGATTACATCCTCAGTAAAAATGGGAGCACGAACGAAATCAGCAAGGCTAATTACCGGTGTCAACGGGATTCTTTATTGATATTTATCAGTTGTGGTACATCCTACATCTATGGAGCATCTTGCCAACATCAGGTATTTTTCTTGCTATTCCTTCCACTGCACTGTGTCGACATGGATTCAGATATCAATATGACTTTTGATTTTGAGAAAAATATGCCTGATCCTGCCCATGATGGCTTGCGGCTGGATGCTCTCAAGGAGAGTGCCCACGACGCTATGACAGGTGACGACACTTATGAACTGCTTGATATTCAAGAATTTTGTGCACTTTAGACACGCATATCAGTCATGTGAGCTTGATGAGCTATGCAGGTCTATGATTAGATTGCACCTTGTTGAGTCCGTGTACTTTTCAGTCTTAGAATGTGAGACTAATCATGCTTTATGGAAAACATTATGCGACACTTACGAAAAGGATACGGCTAGCGATAAGGTTTTCATGATGCGAAAAGTTTTTAACCTTTGTAGTATGAAAGAGTCGTACAGTCGTGAGGACCTCCAGTGAGTGTTAACTCTACCCGTTGTCAACTAGCCGCCCATACAACCAGTCCATGATCCACCCAATTCATGGAGTAACTCTCCGGGTAAAAATCATGTATCCACCGCATCAAAAGCCAGCCATGGACATATCCACCACATAGAAAGCAAGTAATGGATTCAGCTCCTGCGATAACTTCGCGAGCTACCGCCCTGTGATCAGTAGGGGGTTCAAACTAAGTAGACATTGGAATAATAAATGAAACTTGTTTAAGATAGTTTTTCCTAACAACCATTCTTTCCTACCTCAAAACAGTCTTTCAAAAATAATTTCTTTCCTATTTACTTCAAACTTAAATTTAAATAAAACCTTCAAAATACTAATGCCGTTGTCTCATTTGGATTTCCAACATATTTCGGGGAGTTAAACATTCCTAAAGTTATCGTAATGCAATGCTTATGTAAAATACAAAATAAAACCCATCCTACCTCATGAATTTCCTCTTCGATGCCTCGTGAGATGGACGGATTTTCCTCTCTCATTGGTTCTTTACCATTGTTTGCCATGTTGCTAGTTCCTGCCTCGCGGTCGTTAGCACCACCAAAGCCTGTCCTCTTGGGGGCCATATCTCACTACGTTGGATTAGAAAAACTCCGAAGAAAGAAGGGCTAAAATATGGTATCAAGTAACCATATCAACAATGATTAGGAATCCACAAGGATTAGAAAAAAGAGTACCTAATTTTACTCATAACAATACTCTACATCTAGGAAAGTGCAATGAAATGATTTTAAGCCATAGATTTCCTCAAGTAGAAGTTGATTTGAGTTATGGCTAATCACACATAAACTTGTGTAAAGCAACATTGACAAGGGGAAACTAGCTAAGATTAATCAACATGCCGATATGCACAAGTGATTTAGAGTAAAAGAATTCTTTCCCTAATTAGGTATCTAATGTTACATAGAAGGGAGGGTAATTCTTCCCTAATTAGTCACTTGACCATGAATGAAGAAAACAAACTTACCATAAACACACATGCATAATATTTACCATAATATTACCATAATTACATCCACCATATGCAATATAGAAATCACATCCATACATCACTTTTGACTCATCAATACTATGCACAATGTATGCCCATAACCATGCATAGACTTGGGTCAAAGAGAGGATCAAAATCTACTTTACCATGCATAAATATGTACAATTAGATTAGTGCAAATAAAACTCTAAACATACATAATCTTTAATGCACAAGGGAACATAATCATTCAAAAATTTAATGCACAAAGAGAGATTGATTTCACCCTTAAAGCATGTATTAACTAGAGCATAAGAGGAAGATTAATTCCTTCTTAATCTTGTACTAAAATCACATAGGTGGATAGGAAACAATTAAACATTGATTATGCATAATTAAAAGAATTTAGATCTCCTTGAGAGATTAGGGTAGCTTTAGTGCTCCTTAATCCGGCAAGGAAAGGAATGATCAATAGGTAAGAGCCTATTGATTATCAACCGTATTAATAGACACTAGAGAGTAGAAATTATGTTATCACCAACTAGCAGAAATAATAGAATAGGGTAGGCTCAACATAGGTCCTCCAGAGAGAAGAGGCTATGGAGAAATTAGAGTAACATAACTTGAATTAATCACCTTGATTAAGCCTCCATGTGTGTGCTAATTGATGTAGGTGAGATCCTCCAAGAAGCTCCCGCAGCAGCACCTTCTTGTAAAACTCGGGGGTTGTGTGTGTCTAGAGAGGGGTAAGCTACACTTATATAGGCATCCCCCTCAAGGAGGATCGATTTCTCTTGCTATTAATGGATTTAGAAGGTTCACACACACACACACCCCTCCAAGTGCCATTCCAAGTGTGGGATTCTCTAGTGAGGTTACTCACTTGTCCATTCCAGTTTTCTATGCTCTCTCTCTCTCTCTCTCTCTCTCTCTCTCACACACACACACACACACACACACACACACACACACACACACACACACACACACACACACACACACACACACACACACACACAATTTGAGTCCTACAAGAGGAGGTACCGGCTAGCTTCTTGCTATAATGAGGGGGTGTGGTGTCCTTGGCCCATGCTCCATTGCCCACACCTCACTCTTTGGCCCATGCTCTACCCTATCTAGGCCATGCTTAGTTCCCATGCTACACTTTCCATGCATAACCTAACACTTGTCACAAGACTAGCTATACACATGACCCATGGCCATACATGATGGAGACACATGCCCATGCATTCCCATGACCATGCATGCACAACCATGACCATGCATACCCATACATGCACATGCACATCCATGCCATACACATACCTTAGGAATTTACTAACCTTAGGCTAACTAGACTTATACTAACCCAAATTCAATTCTAAAACTTGCTAGCTCGAGACAGACCTACAGGTAACAGATATGACTACCTGCCATAAATAGCAGCCTCCGACGTCTAGACCCTATTTTTAAGGAAACCTGGGTCGGTGCACATTTTGACGAGCCGATCGACCCTAGACCATACCGGGGGTCAAAAACTTTATATTTTTGGAAAATTTTCACAGAAATTGAATTTGACCAGAATTAAAAGTTCTACAAGGATCAAAACACAAAAATGACATCTGATCACTGAAACCTGCTAAAAATAGCATCTTTTGCCAAACTGATATTTAGGCTTAAAATTTTACATAGGTAACCCTTTTCTAGGGCAGGTAGAGACCTTACATTCTACCCAACGTGAAAGGATTGAGATGCCCTCATCTCAAGGGTAAGTGTAGGTAATTCCATTGAAGTGTTAGTTGATCTTGCCACGTTGCATCTTCTTCTGGAAAATGCTTCCACTTGGCTAGATGTTCGATGATGTTTCTATTCTATAGTTTTCTTTCCCGCGTTTCAAGGATGTAATCAGGTTGTAGCTCGAAAACGCCTTGAGTAGGAATATCAACTTGTTCTGCATCTACAAGATGATCAGGATTGAGAATACAGGTTTTAAGAAAACTCATGTGAAAAAAATCATGAACTTTAAGGTTTGAGGGTAACTGCAACTTGTAAGGTCACTTACAACCTTTACAATCTCATAAGGTCCACGGTATCTTGGACTAAGCTTCTTGAATTTTCCCAAGGATATATTACTCCTCTTGGGTTTGACCCTGAGAAATAATTTATCCCCTAACTTAAAAGTTCTTTCAGATCTTTTCTTGTCTGCATAATGCTTATGTCTATCCTGAGTTGCTTGATTATCCTTGCGAATTGCTCTAGTCTGCGCTTCCATGTCTTCTAACATTTGCTTTGAGGCCTCCACTTTAATAGTTGGATCAGAAAAATTCAATGGAGCTATACACTCTTGTCCATAGAGTGCCTTGAATTGTGACCTTCCTATGCTTCTATGATCGAAAGAATTATAAGCATATTCTAATAATGGAAGGTATTGGATCCATTCCTTAGCTCTTGTGAACAATAAGCTCTAAAAATATCTTCGATTACTTTGTTTACCCTTTCAGTCTGGACGTCGGTTTGAGGATGATATGCTGTACTAAAGCATAGTTGAGTTCCAATTGCTTGAAAAAGATAAGCCCAAAACTTTGAAGTAAACTTCACATCTCTATCACTGACGATTCTTCTTGGTAAACCGTGAAGTCTAAAGATTTTCTTGATGAAAACCCTATTGATGTCAGAAGCACTATAGTTTGTCTTGGAGAGGTATCAAGTAAGCCATCTTAGTGAGCATATCAACAACCACAAATACAAAATCGTAGTCTCTAACAGAAGGTAATCCGATGACAAAATCCATACTGGTACACTCCCATTTCATTTGAGGAATATCAAGAGGTTTGAGTTGCCCGGGAAGCTTGATTTGTTTGGCTTTAATTTGCTGACAAGATAAACACTGCTTTACGTAATGAAGAACACCACCTTTCATTGCTCGCCAAAAATAACTTCTTCTGACTGTGTTCAAGGTCTTTGCATACGGTGGATGTCCAGAAGTCGGGCTATCATGAGCCTCAAATAAAATTGCTTTCTTTAGTGCCGGATCCTTAGGTACATAAGGTATTTGACCAAGATAAAAAAATTCCCCCTGAAGAGAATAGTCTTTAGCCGGTCTAGAAGTTACTTTAGATCCTTTGCCTTGTTGAATCTGTGTTATCAACCGATGATACTCTGGATCATTTGAAGAAGCTTCTCTAATCCTTTCCTGAATAGGATTATTGGCTATAGAGATATCATTGAGGAAAGACTTAGTCCATCTACAACTACATTGTCCTTCCCAGGTCGGTACTTGATATCAAAATCATACTCTTGAAGAAGTTTAATCCACCTCCTCTGTCTCATGTTGAGGTTGGGTTGCGTAAAGATCCACTTTAAGCTCTTCTGGTTGGTAACTAGCTGAAATTTGCGACTCAAAAGATAGTCTTCAAGCTTCAATGCATGGATGACAGTGAGAAGTTCTAGATTGTGAGTTGGATAGTTCTTCTCATGATCTGTGAGCTTGCGAGAGGTAAAAGCTACAGGTCTCCTTTCTTGAGTAAGAACTCCTCCTACGGCAAGACTGCTGGCGTCGGTCACAACTTCAAAATCCTTATTGAAATCTGGAAGCTTTAAAACAGGAGAAGACACTAATAGAAGAAGGTTGAGGCCAATCCACTATTTCCTTGATCTTCTCAGGATCAACTGAAATTCCATCGGCGGATATAATGAAACCTAAGTAACTAACTTGGGGAGCACAGAAAGTACACTTGCTTTCCTTAGCATAAAACTGGTGTTGACGTAGAATGTCCAACACTTTTTGGACATATTCTTCATGCTCTGCCTCGTCTTTAGAGTAAACCAAAATATCATAAAAGAAAACTAGGACAAAGTCATCCAAGTAAGGTCTAAAGATATCCTGCATTAGTCGATTGAAGCTTGCATGTGCATTAGTAAGACCAAAGGACATAACTGTGAATTCATAATGCCCATACCTAGTATTAAAAGCTGTCTTTGGTATGTCTGATTCTTTGATTTTGATCTGATAATATCTTGACCAAAGATAAATCTTTGAAAAGATCTTCGATCCATGGAGTCTATCCAACAATTCGTCGATTCTTAGAATTGGATACTTGTTCTTGACAATCACTTGGTTAAGTCCACGATAATCTATGCATAGCCGCAAGGATCCATCCTTCTTCTTTTGAAAAAGAACTGGTGCACCCCAAGGAGAAGTACTAGGTCTAATGAACCCTTGCTCGATAAATTGCCTAAGCTGTTCTTTAAGTTCTATAGCCTCTGGTAAAGACATCTTGTACGGTCTCTTAGAAACAGGTTCACACCTTGGTATAGTTTCTATCTCATGGTCTACTTCACGATATGATGGCAGATTGGTCAAATCTTCTAGGAAAACATCGGCATACGCTCTAAACAGAACCTCAATAAGATGAAAGTTGAATGGTGATCAGATTGTTTCACCTTGTAAGCTTCATAGCGTAAATCTGATGTCCCCTTCTTAATCCCTTTAGAAGTTTTACTGGCTTTAACTAAATGAGCCTTGGGCATCCCATTTTTCCCTTGAACTAGAACTTCATTCCCAAGATTATCTATGAACGTAAAGTTTCCCTGAGCACAATGAATATGGGCTTGCTTCTTTTTCAACCAGTCCATTCCTAAAATTCCGTCATAAATTCCTAAAGGTAAAGTACAAAACTGCGTAGAAGTAGCATAACCCCCTAATTCAAAATCTATCAAGCCTATAGGATGTTGAGATAACACTTCCTTCCCATTAGCTAGTTCTACTACTAGTTTATTTGCAGGATACTGGCTTAGCTTTAACTTTCTCATGCATCTAGGAGAGAGAAATGAATGCGTACTTCAAAAACCTATGAGGAATTCAACTTTATCACCTTGGCGCATTCCAAGAGCTTGAATTACGACGAATTGCTGGTGATCACCAAGATTATCTATGGCAACATGCAACACTGCCCTTTCATCTGCTTCATCTCCTACAGTCGATTGTCCAACTACAGCATTTGCCCTAGCAAATGCACCACGTCCTCATCCTCTGCCTCCTCTTCCTCGTTCTCCACGATTGTTCGGTTGACCTCTACTGTTGGCATTGAGAGGTACTGCATTTGCACCGGATGCACAAGTCTTCTTGGGATATTTGTTTCTATAATGGCCGTACTCTTGGCATCATAACAACACACATTGGGAAATTCGGTAGCAGCTGAAGTAGCTACCACAGGACGATTCCAATAAGCAAGGTCTACTGGTCTGTTATCCCAATTATTTGGTTTGGCCCTCTTTGCTAAGTAATTTCTTCTACCTTGAGCATCTTTCATGATTTCCACAGCTAACGGCTTGGCTCTTAACAAAGCACCTTGCAATGTTGTTGGTCTAAGAGCTTCCAATCTACTCTTCAATGGTTCAATGAGGCCTTGGCAGAACCTGGCCACTTGTTGTTCCAAGGTCATCTTTGGAGCATATCTCTTTAGAGTCACGAACTTAGAGTAATACTCCTCTACAGTCAAGGATAGCTGCTTGAGTGAGAAAAACTCTTTCATTTTGATGGGCCTATGAGCTGGCGATAAGTAGCGTTTGGTCACTGCAGTCTTAATTTCTTCCCATGACTGAGAAGATCCAACAATGTGAGAGTCCCGGCAATGTTGTTTCCATCATATTTTGGCAGCTCGGATAAGTCTGAACATGGCAAGCATAGTTTGATTTTGTGGATGAGTTCCCGCAGCTTCAAAATAATCCTCCATGGCTTCGATCCACACTTTTGCATCTCGTTCCACGTTAAACCCTTCACCTTTGAAGTTGGGGGGGGGGGGGGGGGGGGGGGTTGCGCTTGCTTAAGAAGAAGTTTTTTCTCCTGAACTGCAATATAAAGAGTAGAAGGAGGTACCTACATGATTTTATAAGATCTGTAGACTTATAAATTCAAAGACTTATCACACGACTAAGATCTAACTTCAGAATGGACACAAGATCAAGATACTCAATTCAAAAGACTTGGTTCTTTATTCATAAAGTGAATATTTACAAGGATAGCCTTACAAAAAAAAGCTTAGGGTATCTTGTCCTACATTATTACAAATTTCTGTGGCATCTAAAGCATTCGCATAGCTGGCTGACTTGGAATATGGTGATACAAAAAATTGGGTGTTTGTAGTCACATTTCTACAATCTTCTAACTGATTGGTATAATAGTTCCTATACTCATTTGAAATCGGGAAGTAAATTACAAGATCCATATTCTTAGGGCTATTCTGAGGAATAGAAAAAGTTTTGATCCTTCGATATGGAATTATCTCCACCACTTTCTCCAATACCCATTCGTTCAAGGGTTGCCTCGTGCCTCCTGGATAAGTGGGAACAGTGATACTTGAGTTTGTACCCAAGAAGTAGTACAACTGAACTACTCTCAATTCCTCTGCCCACTGTAGTTTCTTTAAGTCTATGGTAAGACATCCCATCTTCCAAGCATTGATGTAATAAGTCCCGCCTTCATTGCTCTATTCAAGCTCCCAACCTTTATCTATCCGAGTCGAATGAGGAGTGTGAGCCTTCATCAGTAGCTCCATCACGCTTCGTCGGAAAAGATACACTCTCATAAATAAGTTTGAAGACTTGGAATTTGTGATATTCAACCATAGGATCTTCCTGAAATATTGACGCATAAGCCTTGGATTAGCCATCCAATACTGTCTGAATTTTTCCAAACTAAAGTAGAATCTGAAACCTAGGCTCTGATACCAGTTGTGAGGTCACCTCCCCGTCTCACCTTGACGGAACCGGAGGACACCTGACGGTTGCTAGATCCTATGAGGAAGCAAAAAAAAAACGAGGCTAAAAAGAAAACCAGTGGATGGTCTCTCATCACTTAGTGAGTTGAGTCCAAGCCACCAGTGAAAGGAGTCTAGCTCCGTCCCATAGGGGAAGCGTCATTACGTATTATTAGACCTATTCTCATCTTCTAAGAGGAGAAGTAACCTTGGTGTACTCTTTTTCCCGTAGCTTTCAGAGGCACGTACATTGAGTTCCTTCAGCTCTGGCGAAATGAGATATATAATTTCGTACTCTATTGTACATGACACAGAGTTCCCGACTGATTGGGACCACCCGTCTCGTAGGCTTTGCAGCCTGAGCCAAGCCCCATTTTCCACCCCGCACACACACAGAGTCTTTGTGAGGCCTGATTACTAACACATTGTTGTTCAACAATGAGGGTTCCTTTTTTATATTTCCTCGACACAAGTTCGTTAAGACATCCCTTCAAACATTGTAAAATCGGCACCAAAACATATCTTTCCTAGGAAAAAGTACTCAACAAACAATACTTCATTAAAAATTCCAATGTCCTGGAGTCGTGAGGACCTCCAACGAGTGTTAACTCCACCCATTGTGAACTGGCCGCCCATACAACTAGTCCATGATCCACCCAATTCATGGAGTAACTCTTCGGGTAAAAATCATGTATCCACCGCATCAAAAGCAAGCCATGGACATATCCACCACATAGAAAGCAACTCATGGATTTAGCTCCTACAATAACTCCATGAGCTACCGCCCTGTGATCGATAGGGGGTTCAAACTAAGTCGACATTGGAGTAATGAATGAAACTTGCTTGAAATAGATTTTTCTAACAACCATTCTTTCCTACCTCAAAACAGTCTTTCCATAAAGCATTTCTTTTCTATTTACTTCAAACTTAAAATTCAAATAAAATCTTTAAAATACAAATGCCATTGTCTCAGTTGGATTTTCAACATATTTCGGGGAGTTTAAACATTCCTAAAGTTATTGTAATGTAATGCTTATGTAAAATACAAAATAAAATCCATCCTACCTCATGAATTTCCTCTTCGATGCCTCCTGAGATGGACGGATTTTCCTCTCTCATTGGTGCTTTACCATTGTTTGCCATATTGCTAGTTCCTGCCTCGCGGTCATTATCACCATTAACAGAGTGTCCTCTTGGGGGCCATATCTCACTACCTCGGGTTAGAAAAACTCCGAAGAAAGAAGGGCTAAAATATGGTATCAAGTAACCATATCAATAATGATTAGGCACCCACAAGGATTAGGAAAAGAATACCTAATCTTACTCATAACAATACTCTACATCTAGGAGAGTGCAATGAAATGCTTTCAAACCATAGCTTCCTCAAGTAGAAGTTGATTTGAGCTATGGCTAATCACACATAAACTTGTGTAAAGCAACATTGACAAGGGGAAAAGGTTTACACACACACCTCCAAGTTCCATGCCAAGTGTGGGATTCTCTAGTGAAATTCCTCACTTGCCCATTCCACTTTCCTATGCTCCTTCTCTCTCTCTCTCTCTCTCTCTCTCTCTCTCTCTCTCTCTCTCTCTCTCTCTCTCTCTCTCACACACACACACACACACACACACACACACACACACACACACACACACACACACACACACACACACACACACTGACACACACACAATTTGAGTCCTACAAGAGGAGGTACCGGCTAGCTTCTTGCTATAATGAGGGGGTGTGGTGTCCTAGGCCCATGCTCCATTGCCCACACCTCACTCTTTGGCCCATGCTCTACCCTATCTAGGCCATGCTTAGCTCCCATGCTACACATTTCATGCCTGGCCTAACACTTGTCACAAGACTAGCTATACACATGACCCATGGCCATACATGATGGAGACACATGCCCATGCATTCCTATGACCATGCATACCCATACATGCACATGCACATCCATGCCATACACATACCTTAGGAATTTACTAACCTTAGGCTAACTAGACTTATACTAACCCAAATTCAATTCTAAAACTTGCTAACTCGAGACAGACCTACAAGTAATAGATATGACTACCTGCCATAAATAGCAGTCTGCGACATCTAGACCCTATTTTTAAGGAAACCTGGGTCGGTGCACATTTTGACGAGCCGGTGGACCCTAGACCATACCGGGGGTAAAAAAAATTATATTTTTGGAAAATTTTCACAGAAATTGAATTTGACCAGAATTAAAAGTTCTACAAGGATCACAACACAAAAATGACATCTGATCACTGAAACCTGCTAAAAATAGCATCTTTTGCCAAACTGATATTAGGGCCTAAAATTTTACATAGGTAGCCCTTTTCTAGGGCAGGTAGAGACCTTACATTCTACCCAACGTGAAAGGATTGAGATGCCCTCATCTCAAGGGTAAGTGTAGGTAATTCCATTGAAGTGTTAGTTGATCTTGCCATGTTGCATCTTCTTCTGGAAAATCCTTCCACTTGGCTAGATGTTCGATGATGTTTCTATTCCATAGTTTTCTTTCCCGTGTTTCAAGGATGTAATCAGGTTGTAGCTCGATAACGCCTTTAGGAATAATGTAGGTGATATTGCAATCATTATGGAAAATGGGGTGAAGTTTATCATCCATAATGTGCGTCATGTTTGAGCCTTGACACATAATTTGATTTTAGGTTGGATGTCTTGATGACTTGGGTTACAAAGTCACTTTTTATCAGTAGTCTTGGCGTGTTGCGAAGGATCATCTTATTATCGACCATGGTTCTAAGGTTGGTTCACTTTTCCCTCTTTATGTATGTGATAAAAACAATGTTCTTTCTATAACGGAGATGCCAATCGTTGCTTTTTGGCATAGCCGATTAGGACATATGTCAAAAGGGAATGGAGACACTCTCTCTTTTGGGCTACTTACCGTCTTTGTCATTTTTTGATTTTCCCTTTTGTGAGCACTGTCAATATGGAAAGCAAACACGGACACATCGTACACATTCTTTTGACAAAGAAATAAAACCCTTAGAGCTTGTGCCACAATGATTTATGTGGGTCTATGCCTTCTAAATCCCCATGGTGGTGCGTCCTATTATGTTACATTTATTGACGATGCAACATGGCATGTTTGGGTCTACGCCATGAAGTCTAAATATGAGACCTTTTCTTGCTTCAAGAAGTTCTTATCTAGTGTTGAAACTCAGTCTTTGAACCTAAGTTCAAAGCTTTGCGCTCAGACAATGGTGGAGAATATGTCTCCAAAGAGTTTACAAACTTTTGTTCAAGTAGGGGAATTCAACGTGAGTTTAGAGCTCCTTATACCCTTGCACAAAAATGGTGTTGCCGAACAAATGAATAAGACCATCTAAGAGCGGATTATGTCTATGCTATCACAAGCTAATTTACTGCAAACATTTTGGACTGAAGCATTATACACAGCCTTGTACTTGATCAATAGATCACCACATGCTTCATTACAGTCTCATGTACCTTTGGAGTTATGGTCAGGACATAAATTGTCTTATGAAAAACTTCACACATTTGGCTGTGAAGCTTATGCACATGTACCCAAGGAGTTGTGTGCTAAGCTAGATCCTAAGTCCAAAAAATGCATCTTCATTGGCTATGGTGTAGATGGTCAATTTGGCTATCATTTATGGGATCCAGAAAGTCAATGAATGATTCGTAGCAATGATGTTGTCTTTAATGAGACTAAGATGCATAGAAAACCAATGAAAGAGGTTGAATTCTAGAAAGTGACATTTTTTGATGTATCACCTCCTGTCTAGATATCTCCCAAGCCACTTACTACACAAGCTAGTACGAGTTCTGATCAGCCCCGCAGAGATCTCAAAGAGTCCCACATCCACCAGAATGTTTTGTTCCAGGTGTGGATTTTGTTGTGCTGATGACAGATAGTGGTGAGCCTTCTTGTTACAAAGAGTCTATGCTAGCCAATGATAAGTTTCAGTGGGAGCATGCTATGAAGAGGGAGCTGTCTAGTATTGCAAAGAACAAAACATGGGAACTTGTTCCGTTGCAAAAGGTAGGAAAGCATTGCCTTGTAAATGGGTTTACAAAAAGAAGATTGACAATTACAAAGCTCCTTTAGTGGCCAATGGTTTCAAGGAAGAATATGGTGTCGATTTCCTAGAAATATTTTCTCCTGTGGTCAAGATGACCACACTGAGAATGTTTGGATGTCATTACAACTTTCTTACATGGTGATCTCGAGGAAGAGATCTATATGCATCAACCGGAAGGGTTTGTGCTAAAGGGCAAGGAACAATTGGTCTGTAAGCTTTTGAAAAGTCTCTATGGCTTGAATCAATCATCCAAACAACAATGGTATCAAAAGTTTGATGCATTTATGCATTCCCTAGGCTATAAGCGCAGTAACAAGGATCCATGTCTTTATGTGAAAATACAACCCAATGGACAACTTATTATGCTTATCCTTTATGTAGATGACATGCTTATTGCTAGTCATTCCAAGAAGGACATTGTTGACTTGAAAACCAAGCTGAAAAGTCAATTTGACATGAAAGATTTTGGTGAAGCCAATGACATTTTGGGTATGCGCATTACTCGTGACCATAAGAAGAGGTTGTTGTACCTTTCTCAAAAAGAGTATGTGCACAAGGTTCTTGATCATTTCAACATACAGAAGGGGAAGGCTTTGAGTAATCCATTGCCTGTATATTTGAAACTTAGCAAGAACGACTGTCCCAAATGTGTTGAGAAAAAAACTGCGATGACTAAGGTTCCTTATGCTTCAGCTTGTGGTAGTCTCATGTATGCCATGGTGGCTACAGGACCTCACATTGCACATGCAGGGGGAGTTGTCAGCAGATTTATGTCTAACCCTGGTAAAAAGTATTGGGATGCTATCAAGTCAATTCTCAAATACTTGAGTGGCACTGTAGATAGACAATTATGCTATGGTTGTGGAGTGTCATCCATTCAAGGATTTGTAGACAATGATTATGCAGGCTGTGTTGAGCGTCGTAAATCAACAAAAGGTTGGATTTACACATTTACTGGTTCTGCTATTTCTTGGAGATCCGTTCTTAAGACAGTACATCCATTTCTACCACAGAGGCAGAGTATGTTGCATTTAGTGAGGCATGCAAAGAAGCTATTTGGATTGCTGGCCTAGTGAAAGATTTTGGATTGGAGCAGTATACACCAGTTCTTCATTGTGACAGTCAAAGTGCTATTGCCTTGGCTAACAATCCATTGCTTTATTCTAGAACAAAACATATTGATGTGCGTTATCACTTCAGTCGTGAATGCCTGGCAAACAAGAACCTTGATTTAGCTAAGATTCCTACATCAGAGAACATAGCAGATGCACTCACTAAAAGTATCTCCAAGCCATCAGTCTTAGCACTGTTGTGAGTTGATGGGCATTGGGTGAAGCGTGGTTCTCTTCCATTCTTATGGTCTCCCACATTGTCCATCAAAAAGGGAGAATGTTAGGTTTAATGGCCATGTGACCGACCGCCCCGGATTTATGTGGAGTAGCACATCATGTATGCCAACCTTGTTTGCATGCTCAAGTTCTTGTGCCAATGCTTTATGCTCAAGATACAAGCCTAAAGAGGATACTCAATTTGTTTGGGTGCCTTCGTGCAGATAATGGGGCATCACCATTGAGAGCTATGGTCGTAATAGTGGAGTTCTAAGGGGCTTGCCTACAGCTTACGGCTTAACCACTATTGAGCCATAAGAAGATTGACAGGAGCAGGTACTATTTTGGTGTTGAAAGACCCTCTCTTCTATTCCTTGCAATGAATGATATTCGAGCCACGGGTACATGAGCTTAAGTGCTTTTATAAAGGGGTAAAGAGGAGTAGCAACTAGGGTGTGAAGTGCCAAAGTAAACCTTAAAAAATAATATTACACCTAAAAATTGTTAGAATGGCTGACAATAGTAAAGAGAGTGAATGTTGATAGCTTTGATTTTGCTAATGAGCAGGCTACTAATGATGCCCCTATGCTTGTTAAATACCTTGTTTCTAGGCTTCAACAAGCCATGGAAAATCCATCCCTCCAAAGTGAAGTGCAATGGCAGCTACGTGCTCATGGAATTCTCAAAACTCCCCACCATGACAAGAGAGTACCTAGGAAGCCTCCTTGCGAGACTTCCAAAAAAGACCTCTCTCTGATTTGGTAAGAAGAAGAGGATCCATACAAAGGGCTCAAAAATTTGCTTCTTGATGACACATCTCCTTCCCAAAGGAGAACTCAAGAGCCCCCACTAAAAGAATGAGAAAGAATTGAGTCTCTTGTCACCTCAATGGAGATGGCTCCACAAAGACGATGAGAAAAATGCTCTCCATCACCTCCTAAACAGATAAGACCATCGCACACTTCTCCACACCATAATTCAAAGAGGGATGATAAAAAACAAGAGAAGATAAAGGTAATAAAGAGGTCACCCTCTTCTCCATCTTCTTCATCCTCTTCCTTCTTATGAAGAAAGTGATGGTGTACACAAAGAAGATCAAGGCAAGAAAAAGGCGAGAAAGAGGTCACCCTCTTCTCCATCTTCCTCAAATTCTTCATCTTCTAAAGAAAGCAATGGTGCAACTTTAGAGCATAAAAAAAAAGAGGCCATAGGAAATCCTTTGCCGCGTGGAAGAGATCGTCCAATCTCAAGAAGTTTGAAGAGGGAGGAAAGAGCATCTCTTTCCTTACCTACGATGGCACTTTTGGTGCTATGGACAAAGTCTTGGCTTTTATCCAACAATTCGATGCGGCATTTGGAGATGAGGGGTTCACGGAGTCCTCTAAGCTACACCACATAGCTATGCATTTTCAAATGTCCGCCAGGCAATGGTGGTCTAGCCTATGGGCAAACGGTGAAGCCCCACGAACATGGAAAGCTTTAGGAGCTTCCATCATGAAGCAGTTTTTGGCCACCGATGCCAAAGACAAAGTACTCACTGAATGGAAAAGCTTGAAGCTCCCTCCCTAGAATCCATTCACAAATATGTACACAAGTTTTGTGACTTACATCTCAAAGAAATTGTCTTCAAAAAGATGGATTTTGGAGAGCAAAAACAACAATTTTGTGTGGGCTTAACTGAAGATATGGTGGAGTAAGTCAACTCCCAAAGGCCACGCACCATATTTGCGATCATACACCATACCATGGTGGCTTCACAAATCAATTTCCAAAAAGGGGCTAAGAGAAATCTTAAGCCCATAGAAAACAAGGGTTCCAATGAGCCTAAGGGGAAGGACAATGTCCAAAAGTCTCCTAAGGCCAATTCCAATAACAACAAAGCTAAGGAGAAGGGAGTTTACAAAGGCAAGAAAAAATCTCTCTTGAAGATCTTGAGCGTTATCGCAAGGATAACCATTGTTTCAAATGCGGCGATCAAGGGCATACGTACCGTGCTTGCCCCTAAAAGAACACCCACCATGAGCCTCCTAGAGCTACCTTGGTCGAAATCCAGGAAGAGGAAGCTTACCACAAATGATCTCCTCTATGCCATGCTTGGGGAAAGGTAAGAGAACATGATGCTTTTATTCTCTTTGACCGTGGTTCTACTCACAATTTCATATCCATAGAGTTGGACACCAAGCTAGGCATTCAAGCCTATGAGATGGGAGATGTCCTACCCGCCGATGGTGTATTCAAGGGGCAAGAAGCTTCAGTCACTCCCTTAATCGGGAAATTGAGGCTCCATGTCCAAAGCTATGTGGACAAAGAGGACTTCTTTATCTCTCCTCTCAAGCAGGAGGATGTAATCCTAGGGGCACCATGGTTTAAATTTCCTGAAAGGAGAATCTACTTTAGGTTCAGGGAAAAAGATATGTACATAGATTCCAAAGAGATGGGTAACACCATACCCATTGTAACATTTAATGGCCTAAAATCTTTTGTGTAGCGGAATTTAGCATGAACATAGTGGGCATTTCATTAGAGTTAATTCCTAATGAGAATTACAAGAGTGCTTGGGTGGAGAGAGCAACAAAAAGCATAACACCTAGTTAGATAGCATCGACAATACTTTCAAAAGAGAGAGAGCAATTAAGCTATTGACAACAGTTGAGGACCAGATTTGCATGGAGCCGGTCCCCCCTCCAAAAGGCTTTGTGTTATGGTTTCTCCCATCAAGAGAGACATTGTACAATACAATTCTTTGTATTCCTTCAAGACTAGCTAGTGCAATGAAGATGGAAGCTTCATACACCAAGCAAACACTTAATCAAACACAACTTGAATTATCCCCGTTCTCAGACCCAAGACCTCACACACCTTCGAAGATGGTGAGAGCTAGCAGGGTATGAGAGTAGATTGAGAGGAAAAAGAAGTATCTTACGAGAAAGAAGTACATCTCCTCACATAATCACTCATATTAGAATAGCTTAGCTTAGTAATTAGCTTGGTAGAGAAGATGAGCATGCATTGAAGCTTGGCTCTTGGTTGGATTTGCATCCACATGCCAAGAGAGTGTTGATGTAGGCTTCTATCTCACAAGCTTGGAGTAGGTGATGAGCTCTCCATTAAAGCTTGGGAGGAGATAGAGTATTTTTCCCTTCACACATGGTCAAGTGTGAGAGTGTGTGTGTCAATGCCAAGCAAAAATCAGCCCCCCCTCTCTCTTGGGCGAGCCCTAGCTGCTAAGTTAGGCTGGCTTTTGCCTCATTGGACCTCCCCAGGTCAAGCCAATAGGGATTAAGCAGCATAAGTAATAGCCTTCTGACATGTGTCCCCCTTTCCCCTTTTGTGAGAGCTTTAGGTAATTAAATAATTAAACTAAACTCTCATTGGACCCCTTTGCCTCCTGGCCAATAGGAATCAGGCAAGCCATGGGGCTCCTGAATGCTCATTGGACCCCTTGGGAGACTGCCCAATAGTCTTCTAGGACACTTAATTCTTATTGGTTTCTTTTATTAAATGTTTTTAAATTAATTAAACTAGATTTACTCTAGCTTAATTCTCATTGGTCCACTTCAAGGGTCTTCCAATAGGAATTGGGCACACCTTGTGGGCATCTGGCCTAGGGAGCTGACATGTGTCCCTCATTCCCTTTGTGTAAAGGGAGCCTGTGTGTGTGTGTGTAGCTTTCTCTCTCATCCCCTAGCTTTGGGGCTCGCCCCCTCCCATGTAGGGATATGCAAAGACTTTTTGAGCTCACACTAAGCATCCAATTTTCCCTAGGGTCAACCTTTGGACACAACCTTTGAATTTTGGAACCTTAGCATTTTGGAAGTCTTAATGGGCTGAACCTTAGGGTCTTTTTGGCCCATTGTTTCACATGGCTCTTTTGCAGATGGCCCCCCCTTTGGATCCCTATTTTCCCTCCTTTGGATCCCTACTGTGGCCGGTCTGCTAACTTAACCAATATTCTAGCTTTTTCTCCCTTGGCACTTCCCCACATTAAATGATCAGTTTAATATGAGAAAATCATTTAGGAGAATTAGATATTGATTATTATGACATTACCTCTCTCTTGAAATCATAGTCGTCCTCGACTATGGTGTAGAGAAGATAAAGCATATGCATGAGTCCTTTTCTTAGCGGGTAGAGGATCCCTATGTTACCCTACGACATCATTCCATAATGGATGACTAGTCCATTTGGCGCTTGAGAGCCTCAGGCTGCCGCAAGCATGTCTGCACATTAGTCCTATCAGTCTTCCATAGTAGAGTGACAAGCTCTACTTGGTGTTTGGGAGACGTCGTCTCCATAAACTTGATCTAAGCATGCATACTACTTCATTTTTGTGCACAAATCAAGAAAAAGAGAGTCTTATAAGACAAAAATTTTTGTTCATTTTTAACATTTTGTACATTTGCTTACTCTTGGGAAGCATTGTAAGCATTGACAAGGTTTAGGTTATCCTTTAATTGTATGCCTTGCATCCATCTAGCATCTTCAAAAGGATAATTCTTAAACTTAATAAGATATCGTCTGATAGTCTTACCGCCTCTTAATACCTTGTCTTCATGTCGGAGAATGGACTCGGGCTGCAGCACCTCCTCGTGGTCTTCGATCTCCGGTGGGTCTTCAATAGTTGGTTCTTGAGGTGGCTCTCCTTTGTAAGGCTTTAAAAGGCTCACATGAAAAGCATTGTGTATGAGCCAATGTTTGGGCAACTTAAGTTGATAGGCCATCTCATTGATTGGCCTAAGAATCTGGAAGGGACCATAGTACCTTTTTGCTAGTTTAGCATAGTACTTTGGTGGCCCGTAGGATTCTTGCCCGTCGTGTGCCTTAATCGAGCCTTGGGAAACTTTAACAAGACCCAATCGTTTTCTTTAAAGGCTTGGGCTCTTCTGTGCTTGTCAGCAGCAGCCTTTTGCCTTTGCTGTGAGATAGAGATAGCATCCTTAATCTTTTGGAAAGATTCTTGTAGGTCTCGGCTATACTCATCTGCAGCGAAGATCTTCCCATGTACCTTAAGTAGCAAGGGACTTTTTGATCTTCCCTCAATTACCTCGAAAGGTGCTTTTCCTGTAGAAGTATGTACAGTGTTATTGTAAGCATACTCTACTAAGGGTAAGTACTTCTCCCATTGGGATCTTTGATCTACTTCCGTGACATAGGCTTTTAGTAGATCGAGAATAGTTAGGTTAGCTATTTCACTTTGGCCATCAGTTTGTGGATGATAGGCCGAAGAGAAGTTTAGCCTTGTTCCTAAATTCTCAAAGAGACCCTTCCAGAAATTACTGGTCATTCTAGGATCTCTATCCGACACTATGGACATTGGCAAGCCATGGTACTTGAAAATTTGTGAAATGAAGAGGGTTGCCATTTGATGGGCTTTGATAGTCTTTTTGACAGGTATAAAATGAGCTTGTTTACTGAACCTGTCTACTATCGTCCATATTCCCGTATTCCCATGGATAGACTTAGGCAATCCAAAGATAAAATCCATGGATATGCTCTCCCACGGTGAATTAGGGATTGGCAAGGGTTGAAGCAATCCAAGTTGCTTCCCTCTATCAAATTTTGTCTTTTGACATACCACGCATTTGGAAACATACTCATGTATGTTCACTTTCATGGTAGGCCAATAGAAATATGTTTCAATTCCCTTTAGGGTAGACTGAATCCCTCTATGCCCCGCATATGGGGGAGCATGAGATTCATACATTACTTTCTCACGTAGTGAGTTAGTAACGCATAGTCTATTGCCATAGAGAAGATAACCATCTTGTAAAGTAAATGGTTCTTCTTTCTTCCCTAATGCAAGGGCTGAAATCACATCTCTAAAATCGGGATCAATAGCATACTCATCTATCATTGAAGATAGATCATTGTGAGTTGCTATGGAAACCGCATTCACTCTCGGTCGTCTTGAGAGTGCATCGGCTACTTGATTATGCTTGCCAGCAATGTGAGCAATATGAAAATGAAATTGCGAAAGGAAATTTGCCCACCTCATTTGTTTGTCGGAGAGCTTGGTCTGCGTCATGAAGTACTTAAGACTTTGGTGGTCCGTTCGCAGAATGAAAGGAGTCCCCAATAAATAGTGCTTCCATGAGTCTAAGGCATGTAGAACTGCAAGGAGTTCTTTTTCGTATATGCCTAGAGCTTGCTCAACAGGGTCGAGTCTTCGACTCTCATAGCCTATGGCGTGCCCTTCTTGGAGCAAAACAGCCCCAAGGCAATCACCACAAGCATCACATTGGACCTCAAATGGTTTTGAGAGATCCGGTAGTGTAAGCACAGGTTGAGAGATAAGCTTTTCTTTAAGCTTTTCGAAAGCATTGTTCTCCTTAGCAGACCACGTATACCTAACATTTTTCTTTGTTAGGTCATGTAATGGTCCCGCAATTTGTGAGAACTTTTCTATGAAGCGTCTATAGTATGCACACATACCTATAAAGCTTCTTAGTTCATGAAGATTCCTTGGTTTAGGCCATCCTTTTATTACCTCTAACTTGGATGGATCCATTTGGATTCCATCTTGAGAGATAATGTGACCTAAATATTGAATCTCTTGCAAGAAAAATTCACTTTTCTTTCGATTAACATAAAGTTTATTCTCTCTTAAAACTTGAAATATTACCTGGAGATGTTGCTTATGTTCCTCTAATGAATTAGAGTAGATGATAATATCATCAAAGAACACTCCAGTGAAGGTTCGATGAGGTCTGAACAGCTTCTCCATCAAGCGGTTAAATGTGGCTGGTGCATTAGTCAAGCCAAAAGGCATGACAATGTATTCGTAAAGACCAAATGTAGTACGAAATGCGGTCTTTACAATGTCTTGATCAACTATCCTTATTTGATGATAGCCACTTTTTAGGTCAATCCTACTGAAGTAGGTTGATCCTTGTAGCTTATCAAATAGGTCTTCTACCCGTGGAACGGGAAACCTATTCTTGATAGTGATCCTATTTAGTGCTCTATAGTCGACACACATATGATATGTGCCGTCTTTCTTTTGCACTAATAGCACAGGTGAGCAAAATGGAGATGAGCTAGGCCTAACCATGCCCTTCTCAATTAACTCATGCACTTGCCGCATAATCTCCTCTTGTTGAGCTTGAGAAACTCTATAAGGAGGTTTGTTAGGCGGTGAACTTCCTGGAAGAAGTTCAATTGCATGGTCGTCATTACCTCGTTTAGGAGGTAGCTCACAAGGGATGTCGTCAATAAAGACATCTTGAAACCCCTTGAGAAAATTGGATAACTCTAATTCCTTTTGGTTGCTTTTATTTTCTTTTGCTAAAGCATTAGGTTCATTTTGAGAATCTTTAACAAAAATCATGTACACGGAAATAGAGCTCTTTATTGACTTGTTGAAAGCTGGTGTATGTACAATGGGGATGGTGTTACCCATCTCCCTAGCATCTATATACATGTCCTTTTCCCTGAACTTAAAGGAGATTCTCCTTTCAGGAAATTTAACATGGGCAGCCAAACGATCAAACCATGGTGCCCCTAGGATTACATCCTCATGCTTGAGAGGAGAGATAAAGAAATCCTCTTTGTCCACATAGCCTTGGACATGAAGCCTCAATTTCCCGATTAAGGGAGTGACTGAAGCTTCTTGCCCCTTGAAGGCACTGTCTGCGGGTAGGATATCTCCCATCTCGTAGGATTGTATGCCTAGCTTGGTGGCTAACTCCATAGATATAAAATTGTGAGTAGAACCAGGGTCAAAGAGAATAAAAGCATCATGTTCTCTTACCTTTCCCCAAGCATGGCATAGAGGAGATCCTTTGTGGTGAATTTGGTGAATCTCCTCCTCTTGGATTTCAACCAAAGAAGCTCTAGGAGGATCTTGGCGGTTGTTCTTTTGGGGACAAGCGCGGTACGCATGCCCTTGTTCGCCGCACTTGAAACACCGGTTATCTTTACGATAACGCTCAAGCTCTTCAGGAGAGAGTTTATTCTTTCCTTTGTAAACTCCCTTCTCTTTGGCTTTGTTGGAATTGCCCTTAGGAGACTTTTGGACATTGTCCTTCCCCTTAGGCTCATTGGAACCTTTGTTTTCCGGGGGCTTATTATTTCTTTTACCCCCCGTTTGGAAATTGATTCGCGAGGCCACCATAGTATGTTGTATTACCGCCGATATGGTACGTGGCCTTTGGGAGTTGACATACTCCGCCATTTCTTCGGTTAAGCCCGCACAAAATTGTTGCTTTTGCTCTCCAAAATCCAACTTTTTGAAGACAGTGGCTTTGAGTTGTAGGTCCCAAAACTTGTCTACATATTTGTGGATGGATTCATTGGGAGAGAGCTTTAAGCTTCGCCATTCGGTGAGTACTTTGTCTTTGGCATCGGTGGCCAAAAACTGCTTCATAATGGAAGCTCTTAAAGCCTTCCATGTTCGTGGAGCTTCACCGTTGGCTCGTAGGCTAGACCACCATTGTCTGGCGGACTTTTGAAAGTGCATAGCTACATGGCGTAGCTTAGAGGACTCCGTGAAGCCCTCATCTCCAAACGCCGCATCGAATTGCTGGATAAAGGCCAAAACTTTGTCTGTAGCACCAAAGGTGCCATCATAGGTAAGGAAAGAGATGCTCTTCCCTCCCTCTTTGAATTTCTTTAGCTTGGACGACCTCTTCCATGCGGCATAGGATTTCCTATGGCCTCTTCTTTTTGATGGTTCAAAAGTTCCACCATCACTTTCTTCAGAAGATGAAGAATTTGAAGAAGGTGGAGAAGAGGGTGACCTCTTTCTCGCCTTTTTCTTGTCTTGATCTTTGTCGTCTTCACCATAGCTTTCATAAGAGGAAGAGGATGAAGAAGATGGAGAAGAGGGTGTCCTCTTTCTCGCCTTTTTCTTCTCTTGCTTTTTATCATCCCTCTTTGAATTATGGCGTGGAGAAGAGTGTGATGGTCTTCTCCGCTTTGGTGGTGATGGAGAGCGTTTAGCCCGCCGTCTTCGTGGAGCCATCTCCGCCGAGGTGGCGGGAGACTCGCTTCTCTCTCGTTCCTTCGGTGGGGGCTCTTGAGTTCTCCTTTGGGAAGGAGATGCATCATCAAGAAGTAAGTTCTTGAGCCCTTCATATGGATTCTCTTCTTCTTCCCGAATCGGAGAGAGACCTCTTTTGGTAGTCTCACAAGGAGGCTTCCTAGGTGTTCTCTCGTCATGGTGATGAGCTTGGAGAATCCCGTGAGCACGGAGCTGCCGTTGCACTTCACTTTGGAGAGATGGATTGCCCATGGCTTGTTGAAGCCTAGAAACAAGATAATTAACAAGCATTGAAGCATCATTAGTAGCTTGCTCATGAGCAAAATCAAAGTTATCAACATTAATTTCACTCTCTTTAATATTGTCAGCCATTCTAACAACTTTTAGGTGTAAACTTTTTAGGTGTACTTTGGCACTTCAAGCCCTAGTTGCTACTCCTCTTTACCCCTTTAGAAAAAGCACTCAAGCTACTGTACCCGCGGCTCGAATACCATTAATTGCAAGGAATAGAAGAGAGGGTCTTTCGACACCAAAACAGCACCGGCTCCTGTCAAGCTTCTAATAGCTCAATAGTGGTTAAGCCGTAGGCAAGCCCCGTAGGACTCCACTATTAAGACCATAGCTCTCGACGGTGATGCCCCGTTAACTGCACAAAGGCAGGCGCACTGCAAGGCTGAAAAATCCCTATTCTACTTACTCACAGGCAATTAATAATACCAACCATTTGTAGCTAGCTTGAGGACCTCCCTTCTTGAGCAAGAAAAGAGAAACCTTGAGCTCTGATACCAATGTAACATTTAATGGCCTAAAATCTTTTGTGTAGCGGAATTTAGCATGAACATAGTGGGCATTTCATTAGAGTTAATTCCTAATGAGAATTACAAGAGTGCTTGGGTGGAGAGAGCAACAAAAAGCATAACACCTAGTTGGATAGCATCGACAATACTTTCAAAAGAGAGAGAGCAATTAAGCTATTGACAACCGTTGAGGACCGGATTTGCATTGAGCCGGTCCCCCCTCCAAAAGGCTTTGTATTATGGTTTCTCCCATCAAGAGAGACATTGTACAATACAATTCTTTGTGTTCCTTCAAGACTAGCTAGTGCAATGAAGATGGAAGCTTCATACACCAAGCAAACACTTAATCAAACACAACTTGAATTATCCCCGTTCTCAGACCCAAGACCTCACACACCTTCGAAGATGGTGAGAGCTAGCAGGGTATGAGAGTAGATTGAGAGGAAAAAGAAGTATCTTACGAGAAAGAAGTACATCTCCTCACATAATCACTCATATTAGCATAGCTTAGCTTAGTAATTAGCTTGGTAGAGAAGATGAGCATGCATTGAAGCTTGGCTCTTGGTTGGATTTGCATCCACATGCCAAGAGAGTGTTGATGTAGGCTTCTATCTCACAAGCTTGGAGTAGGTGATGAGCTCTCCATTAAAGCTTGGGAGGAGATAGAGTATTTTTCCCTTCACACATGGTCAAGTGTGAGTGTGTGTGTGTCAATGCCAAGCAAAAATCAGCCCCCCCTCTCTCTTGGGCGAGCCCTAGCTGCTAAGTTAGGCTGGCTTTTGCCTCATTGGACCTCCCCAGGTCAAGCCAATAGGGATTAAGCAGCATAAGTAATAGCCTTCTGACATGTGTCCCCCTTTCCCCTTTTGTGAGAGCTTTAGGTAATTAAATAATTAAACTAAACTCTCATTGGACCCCTTTGCCTCCTGGCCAATAGGAATCAGGCAAGCCATGGGGCTCCTGAATGCTCATTGGACCCCTTGGGAGACTGCCCAATAGTCTTCTAGGACACTTAATTCTTATTGGTTTCTTTTATTAAATGTTTTTAAATTAATTAAACTAGATTTACTCTAGCTTAATTCTCATTGGTCCACTTCAAGGGTCTTCCAATAGGAATTGGGCACACCTTGTGGGCATCTGGCCTAGGGAGCTGACATGTGTCCCTCATTCCCTTTGTGTAAAGGGAGCCTGTGTGTGTGTGTGTAGCTTTCTCTCTCATCCCCTAGCTTTGGGGCTCGCCCCCTCCCATGTAGGGATATGCAAAGACTTTTTGAGCTCACACTAAGCATCCAATTTTCCCTAGGGTCAACCTTTGGACACAACCTTTGAATTTTGGAACCTTAGCATTTTGGAAGTCTTAATGGGCTAAACCTTAGGGTCTTTTTGGCCCATTGTTTCACATGGCTCTTTTGCAGATGGCCCCCCCCTTTGGATCCCTATTTTCCCTCCTTTGGATCCCTACTGTGGCCGGTCTGCTAACTTAACCAATATTCTAGCTTTTTCTCCCTTGGCACTTCCCCACATTAAATGATCAGTTTAATATGAGAAAATCATTTAGGAGAATTAGATATTGATTATTATGACACCCATTGTACATACACAAGCTTTCAATAAGTCAAAAAAGAGCTCTATTTCCATGTACATGATTTTTGTTAAAGATTCTAAAAATGAACCTAATGCTTTAGCAAAAGAATATATAAATAATCATAAGGAACTAGAGTTATCCAATTTTCTCAAGGCATTTCAAGATGTATTTATTGACGACATCCCTTGTGAACTACCTCCTAAACGAGGCAATGATGAGCATGCAATTGAAATTCTTCTAGGGAGTGCACCGCCTAATAAACCTCCTTATAGAGTTTCTCAAGCTCAACAAGAGGAGATTATGCAGCAAGTGCAGGAGTTAGTTGAGAAGGCATGGTTAGGCCTAGCTCATCTCCATTTTGCTCACCCGTGTTATTAGTGCAAAACAAAGACGACACATATCGTATGTGTGTTGACTATAGAGCCCTAAATAGGATCACTATCAAACATAGGTTTCTCGTTCCACATGTAGAAGACCTATTTGATAAGCTGCAAGAGTCAACCTACTTCTATAGGATTGACCTAAAAGGTGGCTATCATGAAATAAGGATAGTTGATCAAGACATTGCAAAGACCGCATTTCGCACTATGTTTGCTCTTTACAAATACATTGTCATGCCTTTTGGCTTGCCCAATGCACCAACCACATTCAACCACTTGATGGAGAAGCTATTCAGGCCTCACCGAACCTTTATTGGAGTGTTCTTTGATGATATTATCATCTACTCTAATTCACTAGACGAACACAAGCAACAACTCCAGGTAATATTTCAATTCAGAAGAGAAATAAACTTTATGCTAATCAAAAGAAAAGTGAATTTTTCTTGCAAGAGGTTCAGTATTTACGTCACATTACGTGGGACGCATGTCTAGCCTCACCATCCTATCTTATTACAGTATTAGCGAGAACCACGATTAATTTGTCAAACCATCGGATAAAGCTGACTCGACTAGTGTATAGAGGCAACAAGAGGTTGTCAATCTCTCGGAAAAAAACTAACAACTTGCATCTAACTCAAGCTACACTCAAGTGGCTGAAATCACCAAAAGCCAATCGCTCATCGGCAAGAAGATCACATCCGTTAGCATCAAATGATATCCATACGTAACGGAACTTCTAGGACAAGTTTATAAGACCTAAGCACACATGCCTATAAGACCATATTAGGTAAAGTGGGAAAATCCCAATTCCCAGGTTGGACAACTTTCAATATATCATGTACAAAATATAGAGATTTTGTCAAAATTTGAGTTTTCTTAAGGTCTCATTCCACTTTATGCACATACAATACACAATGAAAACAACTAAAATACCATGGTTTCAATCAATTGGATTATTAGGAGACAAGTATATTACATCCATTAACGTTGTCTATGTTCTACTGTGCTACCTACAACTTATCTCAACATGGAGAGCTTGGTTTCTAGGTCCACCACTTGTCCAAGTTAATGTAAAAGTGGCTCAAGGTTCACAACTTGTGAAATCAAGGATCCATTGAGGAATACAATCCACTTGGCTATTTTTCCTTAATTTATTGCATGTGACATTCAATCAAGGTCCACTTCTAATCTATAACTTCTTAATTTGAGGCATGGGGCATACATAAAATATGTAGCATATGCTCTATTTCCTCATAGGAAGGTTGGTTTCAAGGTGCACTTATCCAGGCTAGCCTATCTTTGAGAAATGATGGAGCTTGCTTCTCTCCTTGTTTCAATGGAGACTAGCTTGGACAAGTGGTGGACCTTTGCTTCTCTCTATGTTTCAATAGAGTTAGCTTGAACAAGTGGTGACCTTGGAACAAAACCCCCATGTAAAACATATCATGGGTATTCCAAGTGATTAGAAATATTACCATTTAAGATATAACCTTATAGGTTGGACAGCTGGAGCCTGGCTTGGAAAAATGGTGGACCTTTGATTCTCTCCATGCTTCAATGGAGCCTATCTTGGAGAAATGCTGGAGCTTGTTTTAGTCCATGTTTCAATGGAGACTAGCTTGGACAATTGGTGGACCTTTGCTTCTCTCTATGTTTCAATAGAGTTAGCTTAGACATGTGGTGGATCTTCAAACTAAACCAACTACTATCAATGTTTCCTAGCTTGGACAAGTGGTGGAGTGTTTTTCCTCTCCATGTTTCAATGGAGCTTAGCTTGGACAAGTGTTGGACCTTAAAACAAAAACCCCCATGTACAACATAGCATGGATTTTCTAGATTTCAATGGAGTCTAGCTTTAACAAATGGTGGAGCTTGCCTTCATCCATGTTTCAATGAAACTAGCTAGCTTGGATAAGTGGTGGACCTTGTAACAAACCCCCCCATGTACAACATATCATTGGTTTTCTAAGTGATGGGAAGGAATACCATTCAAGATATAAAATTACATCTTGGATAAGTAGTTGACTTTGAAACCAAATTCATCATAATACAATGAAATATAGGTCAGCCAATTCTTAAATCTTGAGACCAAACCTCCCATGCTATTAGAGATAATATATTGGATAAGTGGTAGACCTTCTATTATTTTCCCATGCCTAGTTTAGACAACCGGTACACTTTGCAACTATAAAGGTTGGACGAGTGGTGGAGCCTTGTTTCTATCCATGTTTTAATGGATCCTAGCTTGGACAAGTGGTGGACCTTGGAAAAAAGCTTCCATGTACAACATATATGAGGTTTTCCATGTTTTAATGGAACCTATCTTGGACAAATGGTGAATCTTGCTTCTCTCCATGTTGATTTTGGAACTACCTTAGACAAGTGGTGGAGCTTTGCTTTTCTACTCTTCATAATACAATGAAGTATAGGTTGGTTACATGGTGAATCTTAAGGCCAAACCTCCCATTTTACTAGAGATAATAGGTTGGACAAGTGGATCAACCTTCTATCATTTCTCCATGACTATATTGGACAATTAGTAGACCTAACATCTCTCTATGTTGTCTAGAGATGAGCTTGGACAAGTGATGGACCCTGCTTCTCTCTTCCCTTGGTTTACTAGTTTGAAGACTCGGTATATACACTTTCTTAGATCTAGCTTGAACAAGTGGTGGACCTTGTATCCACAATCTTAATTCATTACAAAAAAGTATATGAAAAAATAACATAGGAATCTTGGTTTGAAGGTCAAGCAATTAGGTTCCAAATGCACATAATAATATATTTTCCACCCATAAGAAAATAAAGTTAAATATGTTATTACCAAATTGACAAAGGTACAAAAATTCTAGCTTTGCATCTTGTCAGATCTAAATCTTCATCAAGGCTACATGCATGTATACATCAACTTTCAAGCCATTCAAGAATACATGCACTTAGATTCCATAGTTTTCTTTTCAAAGTCTTTTAGGTTCTAAAACTCTTTCACATAAAGTATGTAATGACAAAATTCTTGAAGCAAACTTGTGCCCAAGAAAAAGATCCCTCTCACATATTGAAAGTCCATGAATTCTCTAATCCACACTTACAAGTTTTATTTTGACATCAAACATCAATTCTATCATAGTTACAAATAAATGCAACCTCGATATGAATTGACAAAAAATGAATTTCTTTTACTATATGACCCAACATAGGCCCCAATCAAATAAAAAATGAGTCCCCAATTATTTGGGTGCACTCTAGCAATACATCAGAGTCCCCTTACAATAGGATGCACTCCAATAGTACATTGAAGTCCCCTTAGAGTAGGGTCCACTCCATTGAAGTGTTCATAAAATTGACACACCTTTGTTTTTTTGTTTTTTAAAGACTATATCAAATTATACAAATGTTGAAAGATACACACTAGAATAAAAAAGAATCTTATGGCCATATTTATTCAATGCTTTCGTGTTGACAAGTACACACCAACGACATAATTTGTCTCAGAATCACTATACTGATTTACAATTGTGTTGTATGTATAGACTCTCTTATCTCTTGCATACAACCATCCTACCAACCATGGAATTATTGTTCTCTGCAAGAAGTTTTGAAGTTGCTCGGAAGTTTGCCTCCACATATTTGGAAATATAAGATATGTCCCTGTCATGTTCCACATCACCCGATATGGAGTGTCATCAAAAATTAAGGTATTGTTTGCATCCAAATCCTCAAATATATTCCAAATATCACTCAAATTTTTGTGATAAACCCTTGTAAATCCTAACATGATATTTAGATTTTGGCAATTTTTGTTACTCATAAACACCTTGAACTTGGTATACTGCTCAGGAAAACACCTTGAACTTGAAGTGCATAAGGCTTAACCAATGCTCTAGTGTAGAATGGGTATTTAGGTCTCAAGGTCTACCACTTATACAAGCAAAGATCCATTTAGATATGGAAACCCAATTTTTCTTAATATAATGATATAGAGTGGACAAGTGGTGGACCTTGAATGTAAACCCCCCACGTACAAAGTATCATGGGTTTTGGGTATTTCAATGGACTCTAGCATCTTGGAGACATGGTGGAGCTTACTTCTCTCCATGTTTCAGTGGAGTCTATCTTGGATAAATGGTGGAGCATCATTCTCTCCATGTTTCAATGGAGCCTAGCTTGGACAAGTGGTGGACGTTTGTTTCTCTCTATGTTTGAACAGATTTAGCTTGGACAAGTGGTGGACCTTGGAACAAAACCCCCATGTAGAACATATCATGGACATTACAAGTGGAGAGAAAAAATACCATTCAATATATAACCTTATAGGTTGGACAAGTGGTGGACCTTAACACCCAATTATTATTAATATAATGACATAGAGTGGACAAGTGGTGAATCTTGCGACCAAACCTACTAGGAAAAGTAGTTTGGACAAGTGGTGGACCTTGAATGCAAACTCCCCATGTACAAAATATCACTCATGCTACTAGGAATAATTTGGTATTAAGGTCCATGTTTCAATGGAGCCTAGCTTGGACAAGTGGTGGACCTTTGTTTCTCTCTATGTTTCAATAGAATTAGCTGGACAAGTGGTGAACCTTGGAACAAAACCCCATGTAAAGCATGTCATGGGAATTACAAGTGGTGAGAAAAAATACCATTCAAGGTATAACCTTATAGGTTGGACAAGTGGTGGACCTTAGCACCCCATTCCTCTTAATATAATGATATAGAGTGGAAAAGTGGTGAATCGTGAGACCAAACCTACTAGGGATAATAGGTTGGACAAGTGGTTGACCTTGAATGTAAATCCCCCATGTACAAAATATCATGGGTTTTGCGTATTTCAATGGAGCCTAGCATCTTGGAGACATGGTGGAACTTACTTCTCTCCATGTTTTAATGGAGCCTATCTAGGAGAAATGGTGGAGGTTCCTTCTCTCCATGTTTCAATGGAGCCTAGCTTGGACAAGTCGTGGACCTTTGTTTATCTCTATGTTTGAATATGGTTAGCTCGGACAAGTGGTGGATCTTGGAATGAAACTCCCATGTAAAACATATCATGGGCATTTCAAGTGGCGAGAAAGGATACCATTTAAGATATAACCTTATAGATTGGACAAGTGGTGGACCTTAACACATTGTTCCTCTTAATATAATGACATAGAGTGTACAAGTGGTGAATCTTGAAACCAAACCACTCATGCTACTAGGGATAGGTTAAACAAGTGGTGGCCCTTGAAATAAAACCCCCTAGAGTGTTTCAATGGAGCCTAGCTTGGAAACATGGTAGAGCTTGCTTATCTCCTTGTTTCAATGCAGCCTACCTTGGATAAATGGTGGAGCATCATTCTCTCCATGTTTCAATGGAGCTTAGCTTGGACAAGTGGTGGACCTTTGTTTCTCTCTATGTTTGAATAGAGTTATCTTGGAAAAGTGGTGGACCTTGGAACAAAACCCCCATGTAAAACATATCATGGGCACTACAAGTGGTGAGAGAAAATACCATTCAATATATAACCTTATAGGTTGGGCAAGTGGTGGACCTTAACACCCAATTTTTCTTAATATAATGACATAGAGTAGATAAGTGGCGAACTTGGGACCAAACCTACTAGGGAAAATAGGTTGGACAAGTGGTGGACCTTGAATGTAAACCCCCCATGTACAAAATATCACTCATGCTACTAGAAATAATTTGGTATTAAGGTCCATCTTTCAATGCAGCATAGCTTGGAAAAGTGGTGGACCTTTGTTTCTCTCTATGTTTCAATAGAGTTAGCTTGGACAAGTGGTGGACCTTGGAACAAAACCCCCATGTAAATCATTTCATAGGCATTACAAGTGGTGAGAAAAAATACCATTCAAGATATAACATTATACGTTGGACAAGTGGTGCACCTTAACACCCAATTCCTCTTAATATAATGACATAGAGTGGACAAGTGGTGAATCATGAGACCAAACCTACTAGGGATAATAGGTTGGACAAGTTGTGGACCTTGAATGTAAACCCCCAATGTACAAAATATCATGGGTATTGGGTATTTCAATGGAGCCTAGCAACTTGGAGACATGGTGGAGCATACTTCTGTCCATGTTTCAATGGAGCCTATTTAGGAGAAATAGTGGAGGTTCCTTCTCTCCATGTTTCAATCAGCCTAGCTTGGACAAGTGGTGGACCTTTCTTTCTCTATATGTTTTAATAGAGTTAGCTTGGACAAGTGGTGGAACTTGGAATGAAACCCCCATGTAAAACATATCATGGGCATTTCAAGTGGTGAGAAAGGATACCATTTAAAATATAACCTTATGGTTGGACAAGTGATGGACCTTAACACCCAATTCCTGTTAATATAATGACATAGAGAGGACAAGTGGTGAATCATGAGACCAAACCTACTAGGGATAATAGGTTGGACAAGTGGTGGACCTTGCATGTAAACCTCCCATGTACAAAATATCATGGGTATTGAGTATTTCAATGGAGCATAGCAACTTGGAGACATGGTGGAGCTTACTTCTCTCCATGTTTCAATGGAGCCTAGCTTGGACAAGTGGTGGACCTTTCTTTCTCTATATGTTTTAATGAGCCTAGCTTGGACAAGTGGTGGACCTTTCTTTCAATGGAGGTTCCTTCTCTCCATGTTTCAATGAGCCTAGCTTGGACAAGTGGTGGACCTTTCTTTCTCTATATGTTTTAATAGAGTTAGCTTGGACAAGTGGTGGACCTTGGAATAAAACCCCCATGTAAGACATATCATGGGCATTTCAAGTGGTGATAAAGGATACCATTTAAAATATAACCTTATAGGTTGGACAAGTGGTGGACCTTAACACATAGTTCTTATTAATATAATGACATAGAGTGTACAAGTGGTGAATCTTGAGACCAAACCACTCGTGCTACTAGGGATACTAGGTTGGACAAGTGGTGGACCTTGAATGTAAACCCCTCATGTACAAAATTATGGGTTTAGGGTATTTCAATGGAGCCTAGCTTGGAGACATGGTGGAGATTTCTTCTCTCAATGTTTCAATGGAACCTATCTTGGAGAAATGGTGGAGCATTCTTCTTTCCATGTTTCAATGGAGCCTATCTTGGACAAGTGGTGGACCTTTGCTTCTCTCTATGTTTCAATAGAGCTAGCTTGGACAAGTGGTGGATCTTGGAACAAAAACCCCTTGTAAAACATAGCATGGGCATTACAAGCGGTGAGAAAAAATATCATTCAAGATATAACCTTACAGGTTGGAAAAGTGGTGATGGACCTTGACAAGTGGTGAAGGATACCATTTAAGATATACCCTTACAGGTTGGACAAGTGGTGGACCTTAACACCCAGTTCTTCTTAATATAATGACATAGAGTGGATAAGTGGTGAATCTTAAGACCAAACCACTCATGCTACTAGGTATAATACGTTAGATAAGTGGTAGACCTTGAATGTAAACACCCTATGTACAAAATATCATGGTTTAGGGTGTTTCAATGGAGCGTGGCATCTTGGAGACATGGTAGATCTTGATTCTTTCCATGTTTGAATGGAACCTATCTTGGAAAAATGATGGAGGTTACTTCTCTCCATGTTTCAACGGAGCCTAGCTTTGACAAGTGGTGAACCTTTGCTTCTCTCTATGTTTGAATAGAGTTAGCTTGGACAAGTGGTGGACCTTTGCTTCTCTCTATGTTTGAATAGAGTTATCTTGGACAAGTGGTGGACCTTAATATGAAACCCCCATGTAAAACATATCATGGGTATTTCAAGTGGTGAGAAAGGATACCATTTAAGATATAACCTTATAGGTTGGACAAGTGGTGGACCTTAATACATAGTTCTTCTTGATATAATGACATAGAGTGTACCTAAAGACCAATGTGAGACATGGGAGCAAGAAAGCCATCCGATATTGTTTTAAGGACTATTACATAGACAATCAATAACTTAAGTAAAGCAAAAAGACTTGGATTTTTCACAATTAATAACTTAAGTAAAACCAAAAAGACTTGGATCTTTGATATTTTTTTTCAAACTAAAAAAGCACAATCTCATGCTAACAAAACTATAAATCACAATTGAAAGTTTTGAACAAGAAAAAGATCAGCAATCTTAATAAGAAGGATACTTTTCATTTCATTTGATGATTACAAATTAAAAGAAAGTCTCTCAAGAAATTGATAAACAAAAAATGTAGGTGACTCCTTCATTATTTTGAGCAAAAATATCAAAATCTCTATTGATTGAGCTCCATCTAGTAGTATCCTTTGTAAGATGCTGCAGGAAGAAATAAAAAGAAAGATTTGTTAGATACCATGCACATGAGTGTTCAAGCATGTGTATCAAGAATATATGACATGTCACTAGTACCTTAGGGTTGGTTTCTATCCAGCCTTAGAATATTGTTCTCAGCTTTCACCTTATTTATATAAGCATTTGTTGTGGTTGCCTTCAAAACTCCTTTTGTGTTACAACCCAATTGCCTAGCTAAAGTGGTCAATTGTGATGCCTTCATGCTTTCAATGGGTGTACGCTCCTTTGCCAAGATCTCTTGTATTTGGGCTCTTCTCATTTCATTGCGGTGGCTTGTGTCACTTGCGTCTTCAATAATAGTTTCATCTCTGTCACCTTTTGCAGGTGATATTCTTCTTGTAAAGAACACCTTAACTGACAAAACATCATTTTTCTGCTTCCAATACTCCATGATTTGTTTGTATTCACTATCATTTGTCACTATAGGTTGTCCATAATTATTAGAATCAATTAAATTATGCACATCCCTTCTCTCATCAAGCTGAATCAAGTATGGCAGTAGCTCCTCCAAGAGCATATTGTCAACCATCTTCTCAGCATCAAATTGTGGTGGAAAAATGCAATTGTTTGCTGGTGAAATACATCCCTTGTAAGGAGAGTCATCAATAAGCATTGTTCTTTGTGGATCACATTCAAACCCCATGGCAATTTTGGCTAGAGGCTTGAACATTGCCTCAATGTTTGGATTGTTGGGTCTAAACAATTTTTGAGTTTGAGCGGTGTAGCAAACATCTTGCAACCAAATTGAAAAGAAAGGCAATGTATCCTCAGCTAAGTTGTTTAGTGCTGCAAGGATTTGATACACATTATTCCTAGTAGCTGTCGACCAAATTGCAACATTGAACCTCTGTAAAAATAGTCTTCAAGAATTGGATGCAACCTGGCCTGAGTATAATATATCTTTTTGAATCCATTTTCACTGAGTTGTGGTGTGAGGATGGTTGAGGGGAACGTTTCAACAATAGACCATTTAAATCCAATATAATTGTAAGCATGGATTTCTCAACATCTACACTACATGACGTAGTAGCAATTGGCAATAGCTCGTGAGTGGACTTTTTAGTCTTTTTTGATGTATGTTGCATTTTTGAAGCATCGATTTCTTGGTTCTCATTATTGGAAGCTTCCTCAAGTTGCACAACACTAGACTCTAGAATAGAAATATCATCCATCTTGGGCACTTCAGAAACCATAGAATCTATGGATTCTATAGTTGTTGACTGAACCATAGGAGCATTATCCATCCCACTTTGTGAATCTAAGAAAACACACACACAAATGGTATCTCAAAACCACTAGAATTTTATCCACCATATTTATATGTAGAACTCCTAGTAAGAAATTTATTTAAGGTAAAGTCGTTGTTAGAATCCTTGCAACCATTTTCAGCATTCGTACACAAAACACCACTTGACTAAAATACAATCTACTAACTCAACATATTCCATCCTACACTTTATTAAAGATGAGTACTTAAAGTGAAAACTAAAAGCCACAACTTGTTGAGGAAACATGGATACAAGGTCCACCAAATGTCCAACCTAGACTACAAGCAAACAATTAGAGATTTGGCTTAGATTTGGATTCAAAGGCCACCACTTATTCAAGTAAGATAGCTCCACTTGTTTAAGACAGTAATGTTTGAAGCCCCACCACTTGTCCAACATAGACATTGATTAAATTTTGGTAAGATTTATCACAAATCTAGAGTAGAATCAAGATTCTATGGCCAAGGTAGTCAAATAAGTTAGACAACACACAAAGCATAAGAGCACTCTAGATTCTCGTTGAGCATAAACTAAACAATAATCAAATGTATATTCACTTGAGATTTTATCCATGAAAAATGAAAATGATGCATGTACTTGAGATTTCCATCCATGTACAATACTTTACAATGTCAAGTAAAGTTATAGTCAGCAAACAACTCTTCTCCTGCTTCAACGTGACAAATAGTCTCAATGCATACATGGCCATATTCTTCTGACTTGATGTGTGAAGAGGTGCATTTATGCCAAGGTGAAAAATTTGGATCAAATGTGTAGCGTACGTTGGGACAGACATTTGTACTGTGAGAACTATTTATATAGCCCGACACGTTTCCTTCTTCTACACAACCAATAATGTATGATTCATCTTCCTCTTCTTCTATGTTTGGATCCTCTAGAAGAGAATATTTATAAGCTCTTGGAAATATTTTGCATATCTTTTTCCAGTCTTGAAATCTATACTTATGCCCTCCATAGTTTAGTATAGTCAAACCACTTTCCAGGGTAGTATGCACAAATAGCCCATAGCCAGCTCCTTGAATACATGAAAGTCGCACTTCAAAATCCACACCATTAATATGGAAAACTACATCTTTGGGAGTAGGAAAAGTTGGTGTCCCAAAAGGATCTTCATGCCAATCATAGTGTGAAATACATCTAGTTTTTATATCACTTAACTCCTTTGTGTCTGCAAAAAGAAGAAAATATTATGCATAAAATAATGACAAGATCAAAGAAAGATATCATTATTTTATAGTCCAATAGGTCCATTGTATGGAAGACTTAGAGTGCCTCTTACATGGTGCCTCCAAGGTTTCCAAAAAATAGAATCATTGAAAAAAAAAGGCCATTGTGTCTCCAATCTATTGCCCATTTGAAGCATAGAGAGAACCATGGTCCACCACTTGTCCAAGCTAGACATGGAGCATTGACACAAGATCCAACACTTATCCAAGAACCCTATAGTTTATGTGGCAACATGGGATGCGTTGATGCAACAAAAGTAGTCTAGCATCCTCATCCATCTCTTTTTTCTTGTAGCCTAGAGGGATTAGTTTCAATTCAAGGTCTATCACTAGTCAAAAACTACACATAGAACATTGATACAAGGTTCCACCACATGTGAAACCTATCATCTCTAGTAGCATGGATGGTTTGATATCAAGGTTCACCACGTGTCCTACCTATACTCTATTATAGCATGGAGATTCTGGTTTGGTGGTACTACACTTGTCCAAACTTGTCTTGTTGTTGATATCTGGAGGTAATCAAGGGTCCACCATGTGTACAACATATGATTGATTATAGCATGCATGGTCTTATTTCATGGGCAACCATCTTCTCTCCAACATGTGTCCAACCTCGGCTCCATTGAAGCATGGAGAGAAGCAAGGTCCACCACTTATCAAAGCTATTATTTTCTCCGAGTACTTTCAAAACCCATAATACATTGTACATGGGCCGGGGGGGGGGGGGGGGTTCTTGTTTCAAGGTCCACCACTTGGCTAAGATTGGATCCATTGAAACATAAAGAGAAGCAAGCTCTACCATTTGTCCAAGCTAGGTGCCATTGAAACATGAAAACCCCATAATATTTTGTATACAGGGGGTGTTTTTCAAGGTCTACCACTTGTCTAAGCTATGGTCCATTGGAACAGGGAGAGAAGTAAAGCTCCACCACATTTCTAAGCTAGGATCCATTGAAACATGGAGAGAAGCAAGCTCCATTGTTTGTCTAAGCTAGGCTCCATTGGAACATGGAGAAAACAAGCTCCACCACTTGCCTATTATTGCATAGAGATTCAGGTTTGAAGGTCCACCACATGTCCAACCTTGCCTTCATGTATGGAGATTATCAATAGTGCAATGCTACTCTAAGCTACGGACATAAAAGAGTTTCAAGGTCCACTACATATACGATCTATGATGGGTTGTAGCATGGGAGGTTTCATTTTAAGGTTGACCACTTCTCGAGCTCCGCTTGTCCAACCTTAGATCCATTGAAGCATGGAGAAGAAAGGTCTACCAACTCTCCAAAATAGGCAATAAAATCTCTATAAAACCCATGAATTGTTAATATATGCTATGCTGTGGAGTTTTGTTTGAAGGTCCACTCCTTATCCAAGCTACAATCCATTGAAGCATGGAAATAAGTAAGATATATCTCTAGTCCAAGATAGGATCCATTGAAATATAGAGAGAATCAAGGTCCACCACTTGTCCAAGCTATGCATGGGTAATTGATATAAGGACCACTACGTTTTCACCTATACTATGCTCTATCATGGATGGTTTCATATCCCACCAATTTTCCAAGCTATTTAGTAGGTTGTATTATGGGGGTTTGGTTTCAAGTTCACTTGTCTAAGGTGGGTTCCATTGAACCATGGAGAGAAACAATGTCTACCACTTGTCCAAAATATACTCCTTTCAAACATAAAAGCAAGGTCCACCACTTGTCCAAGCTAATGTTTCTCTCCATTGAAGCATGGAGAGAAACAAGGTCTACCACTTGTCCAAAATATGCTCCATTGAAACATAAAAGCAAGGTCCACCACTTGTCCAAGCTAATATAACAAATGGGTGTTGGTTACAAGGTGTACCACACTTGTCTAAACTAGTCTCCATGCAAGGCCCACCACATGTCCAAGCTATATGAGCTTGGTTTGAAGGTCTACCACACCTCTTGAAATTAGGATCCATGTAAGGTCCACCTTTTGTCAAGCTATGCCTTTAGTGAGTACTAAAACTAAGTAAATTGCAGTACTTAAATACCTTTCCAAGCTCATTAAAATTTTGGTCTCTAAGGCCACCACCACATGTCTAATTTATGCTCTAATTGATTACTTATGCTAGTTCTCAAAGTCCAAACATAAGCTCCCTTCTAGCAAGGTTAGTTTAAATTTAGGCTCCAGCACCTGTCTAAGCTAGGTTCAATTTATGAAGCATCACCATTTAACCATGCTGGGATCTAATGTATCATATCAAGGGGGTATTGATAAAAGGTCCAAAACTAATTGAGTTCAAGCTCTTAAGTAATTAAGTCTTTGTGAGTATTAAACGTTATAGTTTTAGTCTAAAGATCCACCATTCAAAATTTCAAGTAATTTACTATTTACATTCAAACCTTGAATGCTTGAGATAAAAAATACAAACTCAATCAATACTATATCAAGGAAAATCTAACATTAAGAGTATCAAATCAGTAACAAGAAACACTAACATGCACAAGAAACTCAAAACGTACGTGTCTCCATTTCCAAAAAGTCCTCCATTGACAGAGGATGTTGTTGTTGTTTTTCGTGGAGAGCACTCCTCTATAATAGGCACAGTGTCGTCTGATTGCGAAGTGGATTGTTGAAGTCCAGCCCATTTTTCTATATCTTCATGAGACTTAACAAAGTCTAGCAGCATGGTCTCCACGTTTTTTGCCTCCTCCACACTATCAACTAAGCATATAATTTCTTTTTTCTGTTGTATTCCTTCTTGTGCAACCAAGGAGCCATCACCAAAAACATCAACAAGCTTGCGGTCTTCAAAACAATATGTACGAATGTAGTGCTTGACCAAAGCTCTTTTTTTGGCCTCCAAATATTGCAAATCTGACATATCGTTATCTACTACTTGAAGAAGAGAACAATCAATTGGCATGGGATGTTCCTCTGATCTTCTTCTCAAGTCTTCAAATGCATTGCCTTGTCCCAAGAAGGCAATAACTGTTAGGAATTGAATTTCTCCTTTGCAAGGAGCTGATGGAAAGTGATGCAATGCACCACAACAATGGTAGCTCAGATTATCTCCCATGGCGTGAAAGGTACATTGCAATTTTGTGAAGATAGTGAAATCCACAAATGCAAGAAAGACAAATCGAGGATCTGTTGACCCTCTAGCAATAGCCAAGATCTCATCCAAAGCATTGTTAAATGTCTCCTCACTCCACTTCAAATTGCCTCCAACATTTTTTGTCATATCTAAAACACATAAGCCAATAGGAACTTTATTATTGAAGTGGCGCATCAAGTAGAGATTGCCTTCCATTTGTAGGCTCACCACATAGATTGACCATGGAAAATCTCTAGACTCAATTTTCTCCTTTTGAAGGTGAATTGCCCATTGCATGTATTTTATTGCTCCATCTGGAAAAGCCATTTTCTTTGTTCCACGCGCCAAACTAGATCTGATCCATTCCTCGCATAGCATTAAAAGTGTTTTATAAAAAACATCATTGATGTTATACATTTTGACCACCTCCTCCCAGTCTTTACATGGTGAAGACTCATTCAAATTGTTGAATCCTTCAAGAAGTGCATCTTGAATCAATTTTTCTTGCTTCAACTGCTTGATTCGATCATACATGTCAGTTGCATCACCATCCTTTGCACTCTTTGACAGTAAAATCTTCTCATCTCTAATCTCTTCTTGAATAGTCTTTACCTCTGATTCCTCAAGGCCACAAAGGCATCTAAATACAATTGTTGGGGGTTTCTTATTCTCCTCTTCTAGACTTTCAATGATTTCTATCCACCAATCATAAATTAATTCAGAGTACGTGACCATGTGGGCCTGTTTAGCAATCCAACTTGCTGCTGCACTCATTCTTGCCAATCGAAGAAAAGCCTAAAAAGAAATAGAGAAATAATTAAACTATTGAGCAAGATTTGTTAATTAAACACTATAAACAAGACAAAGAAAATAACTTACATCCCATCTGGCACGAGATGCATGCCCCTCTGCAATTCCACTTGCTACCTTTGGTGGTCGTCCTGAGAAGATCCATTGACTCCGTAAATGTCTCAATATTTGGCTATAAGGTTGCTTGACATACAATGCCTGAGCCTCCTCATTTGTAATGGCAGATATAGAAGTTGCAACAAATGGAGGAGCATTCACAACAATGCGAGCCTTTCTAATTTATACACGCTAATCAGTCTTTCAAATATCTCTTTGTTGTTTTGTTCATTGTAAAGCAAAAATTTTGCAGCATAGATTGAATGCTGCCCATCAAGAATCCAATAATGATAATCTTTAATTTTTTGCTCTTCTACTGCCAAAGGAGTCCCCTTCTTTGACTTTGCATTTTGAACAGGCATCAAATATGCACATGCTGCAGGCTTGGTCGTACTCCGTGAAAATCCAAATAACATACTTTCAACGTGTTTTTTATCCATAATACGTGCATTATAGTGATCAGGATCAATTGAGCCAACAATTTTGAATAGGGATATCAAATTCCCTATATTGGAAAGGAAAATAGTTTATGTACTTATTCATTCCACCTGTATCTTTTTCTTGTCCTTTCATGGCCTCAACTTCTAAAACATCTAGATCCACAATTCTCATCTTTGACATTGAACCCTCTGTTGATGAGGATGCCAAAGATGCCTTGTCTACATCCAAAATGGAACTAGTTTGCTTAGCTTCTACTTTCTGCACTTTTGCTTGCTTCTTTGTGGATGGTGGTCGTGAAGCTTTCACCTTTTTTTGTTGTAGTGTGGCAATGATGGAGCTTTGAAGTTGATCTGCTGTGATATTTGGATTTGATTCTGCAAACTTCCATCCTCGAGAAAACATTGTCTCTTCTTTGTTTCTAGACATGCGCTCCAATGCATATGCTCCTGGAGATAGTTGAAATTCTAGATTCATTGGAACTAGAATGTCAATGCATTACACCTCCGGATGACTATCAACTACAGAGAAAGATGCTTCCACAACTTGTCCAACATCTTCAAACAAGCTGTCATTGTCCTTTTTGGCAATAAATAGATGCACCTTATTAAATTGTGCACCCTCTTTACCATGTATTTCCAAATACCATTTCCTAAGATCATTGAAAGTATAGTCAACTGAGACAGCAACCCTTGCAACTTGTTTTTTTGCAGCCATCTTTCCTGAAACAAAAACAAACCAAATGCTATTTTAACATATACTTTTTTGTAATGGATTAAGTTTGTGTGAATACAAGGTCCACCACTTGTTCAAGCTAGATCTAGGCAAGTATACATAGTGATATTTTAAGCTAGTAAACTAAGGGAAAGGCGAAGTAAGGTCCACCACTTGTCCAAGATCAGCTCTAGACAACATGGAGAGATTGGAGGTCTACTAATTGTCTAATATAGGCTAAATCTATTGAAACATAGAGAGAAGAAAACGTCCACCACTTGTCCAATCTAGGGTCCATTGAAACATGGAGAGAAGGATGCTCCACCATTTGTCGAAAATAGACTCCATTGAAACATGAAGAGAAGCAAGCTACACCATGTCTCCGAGATGCTAGGCTCCATTGAAATACCTTAAACCCACGATATTTTGTATATGCGGGGTTTACATTCAAGGTCCACCACTTGTCCAACCTATTATCCCTAGTTACATGAGTGGTTTGGTCTCAAGATTCACCACTTTTCCACTCTATGACATTATATTAAGAAGATCGGGTGTTAAGGTCCACCACTTGTCCAACCTATAAGGCTATATCTTAAATGGTATTATTTACCACCGCTTGGAATGCACATGATAGGTTTTACATAGGGGTCTGGTTCCAAGGTCCACCACTTGTCCAAGCTAGGGTCCAGTGAAACATGGAGAAAACGATGCTCTACCATGTGTGAAACATGAAGAGAAGCAAGCTACACCATGTCTCCAAGATGCTAGGCTCCATTGAAATATCTTAAACCCATGATATTTCGTACATGGGGGATTTACATTCAAGGTCCACCACTTGTCCAACCTATTATCGCTAGTAGCATGAGTGGTTTGGTCTCAAGATTCACCACTTTTCCACTCTATGTTATTATATTAAGAAGATCGGGGTGTTAAGGTCCACCACTTGTCCAACCTATAAGGCTATATCTTAAAGGGTATTCTTTCTCCCCACTTGGAATGACCATGATAGGTTTTACATGGGGGTTTGGTTCCAAGGTCCACCACTTGTCGAAGCTAACTCTATCGAAACATAGAGAGAAGCAAAGGTCCACCACTTCTCCAAGCTAAGGTCCATTGAAACATGGAGATAAGTATGCTCAACCATTTATCCACGATAGGCTCCATTGAAACATGAAGATAAGCATGTTGCACCATGTCTCCAAGATGCTAGGCTTCATTGAAATACCTTAAACCCACAATATTTTTTACATGGGGGGTTTACATTCAAGGTCCACCACTTGTCCAACCTATTATCGCTAGTAGCATGAGTGGTTTGGTCTCAAGGTTCACCACTTTTCCACTCTATGTCATTATATTAAGAAGATCTGGGTGTTAAGGTCCACCACTTGTCCAACCTTATAAGGCTATATCTCAAAGGGTATTCTTTCTCGCCACTTGGAGTGACCATGATAGGTTATACATGGGGGTTTGGTTCCAAGATCCACCACTTGTCCAAGCTAACTCTATTGAAAAATAGCGAGAAGCAAAGGTCCACCACTTGTCCAAGCTAGGGTCCATTGAAACATGGAGAGAAGGATGCTCTACCATTTGTCCAAGAAAGGCTCCATTGAAACATGAAGAGAGGCAAGCTGCACCATGTATCCAAGATGATAGGCTCCATTGAAATACCTTAAACCCACTATATTTCATACATGGGGGGTTTACGTTCAAGGTCCACCACTTGTCCAACCTATTATCCTTAGTAGCATGAGTGGTTTGGTGTCAACATTCACCACTTTTCACTCTATGTCATTATATTAAGAAGATCTGGGTTTTAAGGTTGACCACTTGTCCAACCTATAAGCCTATATCTTAAAGGGTATTCTTTCTCGCCACTTGGAGTGACCATGATAGGTTTTACATGGTGGTTTGGTTCCAAGGTCCATCACTTTTCCAAGCTAAATCTATTGAAATATACAGAGAAGCAAAGGTCCACCACTTGTCCAAGCTAGGGTCCATTGAAACATGGAGAGAAGGATGCTCCACCATTTGTCCAAGATAGGTTCCATTGAAACATGAAGAGAAGCAAGATGCACCATGTCTCCAAGATGCTAGGATCCATTGAAATACCTTAAACACACTATATTTCATACATGGGGGGTTTACATTCAAGGTCCACCACTTGTCCAACCTATTATGTCCAGTAGCATGAGTGGTTTGGTCTCAAGATTCACTACTTTTTCACTCTATTTAAATACATTAAGAAGATCCTATAAGGCTATCTCTTAAACGTTATTCTTTCTCACCACTTGGAGTTACCATGATAGGTTTTACATGGGGGTTTGATTCCAAGGTCCACCACTTGTCCAAGCTAACTCTAATGAAACATAGAGAGAAGCAAAGGTCCACCACTTGTCCAAGCTGGGATCCATTGAAACATGGAGAGAAGGATGCTCCACCATTTATCCAAGATAGGCACCATTGAAATGTGAAGAGAAGCAAGCTGCACCATATCTCCAAGATGCTAGGCTCCATTGAAATACCTTAAACCGACGATATTTCGTACATTGCAGCTTTACATTCAAGGTCCACCACTTGTCCAACCTATTATCCTTAGTAGCATGAGTGGTTTGGTCTCAAGATTCACCACTTTTCCACTCTATGTCATTATATTAAGAAGATTTAGGTTTTAAGGTCGACCACTTGTCCAACCTATAAGGCTATATTTTAAACGGTATTATTTCTCACCACTTGAAATGACCATGATATGTTTTATATGGTGGTTTGGTTCCAAGGTCCACCACTTGTCCAAGCTAACTCTATTGAAACATAGAGAGAAGCAAAGGTCCACCACTTGTCCAAGCTGGGCTGCATTGAAACATGGAGAGAAGGATCTTCCCCCATTGGTCGAAGATAGTCTTCATTGAAACATGAAAAGAAGCAAGCTGCACCATGTCTCCAAGATGCTAGGATCCATTGAAATACCTTAAACCCACGATATATTTTACATGTGGAGTTTAAAGTCAAGGTCAACTACGTATCCAAGATATTATCCCTAGTAGCATGAGTGGTTTGGTCTCAAGATTCACCACATTTCCTTCCACTCTATGTCATTATATTAAGAAGATCTAGGTTTTAAGGTTGACCACTTGTCCAACCTATAAGGCTAGATCTTAAAGGGTATTATTTCTCACTACTTGGACTGACCATGATATGTTTTACATGGGGGTTTGGTTCCAAGGTCCACCACTTGTCCAAGCTAACTCTATGGAAACATAGAGAGAAGCAAAGGTCCACCACTTGTCCAAGCTAGGGTCCATTGAAACATGGAGAGAAGGATGTTCCCCCATTGGTCGAAGATAGGCTTCATTGAAACATGAAAAGAAGCAAGTTGCACCATGTCTCCAAGATGCTAGGATCCATTGAAATACCTTAAACCCACGATATATTTTACATGTGGGGTTTAAAGTCAAGGTCAACCACGTATCCAAGATATTATCCCTAGTAGCATGAGTGGTTTGGTCTCAAGATTCACCACGTTTCCTTTCACTCTATGTCATTATATTAAGAAGATCTGGGTGTTAAGGTCGACCACTTGTCCAACCTATAAGGGTATATCTTAAAGGGTATTCTTTCTCACCACTTGAAGGGTGCTTGCATGAATAGGTGGCCCGGTTTTAACCGGTTGAAAGTTTCTTTTGGAGGCCTAAAATTTAGGGGGTATGAAGCTGGTGTTATGGGCAAGAATTGTTTGAATTAAATATTCGTGTGGAGGATACAAAATTTTAAAAATCATGTGGAGGATTCAAAAACACGTGTGGAGCCCACGTCAGAACGAATGTTCAGTCGAATGTTTTCATGACTGTGACTTCTCTATATCTTTGTGCCTTTCTCCTTCTGCGGCTTTCTCAGCTCACTGTACAGCCCCCTGTGCACGCTGCTTATCCTTTGCCATGGATATCAACCTAAGAAAGAGTCCAAGGAATGAAACCCGATAGGTGTCTCCCACAAAGACCCGACATTCTCCCACGAAGGTATGTCACCTCTCTCTGTTTCTGTCTATGTTGTGTACAGCGGACCTGTGTGTAGTAGAGTAGTGAGGTGTGGATACATTGAGTAATGAGTATGGATTTATTCCTTTCAGAGACAGAAGTTACAGCCTCCTCCCAAAATCAGCCGCTTTGTTCACTCCAAGGATGTGGATGTGCCATTAAAAGCATTCTACACGACAAAGGAGGATTTTTACAGGGAATATGGGTTAAGTCTTGAGGGGAAAGATGTTAGGAAGTTGACAGATGCAGATGTGCCCATATCCGACTGGATGAAAGTTTTCACGTGTCTTCCAGTGAAGGAGAAAAAAGTGTCGATAAAAACAGCAAGGCCGGATCACTACAAGGCACTCTACTAGCTCTACAAGCAGGTGTACCAATCCAAACCACCAAACTATCTGCTGGGAGTCAAGTTTGCACGCGGATATGTTTATTTCGTATGCACAGGTCCGGTAAAGTGGGCTGAGTTTGCATCTGAGGTGGTGAAGAATGTGACCAATGAAGGTCACTTAGATAGGAAAAGAGAACAATAGAAGTTAGAGACTTCCCAAGTATCCATAGGTACCCCAAGTGGTTCTGCCATCTTCTTAGTAAATACCCCATCCGGAAGTACACCAGTCGGAAGTGGACTTTTTGCGACCACTCAGTCTGCCTTTAGTGTTGAAGTATCCACTTCCTTGCAAGAACTTCTTGTTGAGGTTAGAAAATCTCATGACAATGTATCAGCCGAGTGTCAGAAGGCTAAGGATTCAGTGGTCAAATCTGTTGCTGATGTGCACCGTTGCAAGGGTGCCCTTGACACCATCCAAATGCACTTCCCTGATGATGCCAATGTACCAACAGGCTTGCTTGACAGCCTCCAAGAAAAATTTGACCAAGCAAAAGCCACCCTACGGCAGGCACATGTATGCTTTTAACTCCATCTGATTGTAGTATAATACATGCAAAGTATGATTTTTCATACCGGTAGGATTATATCATATTTGGTAAGGGTAGATGACAATACCGGTAGGATGTTATCATACCGGTAGGATTATACCCTACCGGTATGATTACATCCTATCGGTATGATTATATCCTACCGGTAGGATGTTATCTTACCGGTAGGATTTAGGAGATAATCCTACCAGTATGATAACATCCTACTGGTATGGTTACATCCGACCGGTATGGCTAGATCCAACTGGTATGATAAAATCCAACCGGTTTGATGTTATGCTTCCGGTATATTGTTATCCTACCGGTATGATGTTATACTATCCAGTATAATAACATTATACCGGTGGGATAACATCATACCAGCAGGATGTAATCATACCGGTATGATAACATCATTATACCGATTTTCAAGCATTCATAGTGATTTTATACCTGTTTGACATTGTCTGATAACAGAGGTCTCTTGCCTACAGGAAGAATTATCCAAATGCTTGGACCATGAGGAAACCTTTGGTCTCTATGTCACATTTGTGACAGGCATGATTAGTCAACCAATGCTACCTGAAACCATAGTCTTGCCTGCACGAGTAACAGCTCCTGGACATAGTGTTGCTCTCATTGATGTGTGCAATGCTTGTGGTGTAAGAATTCATGATCACAATCGCTCAAGCCATGTTGCTCTATTGCCTTGTTCACATGGATACCATGCATTCTGCTATGCTCACTTGGCTGAGAAAGGAAAGTGCATGCTTAAGGATTGCCTCGGAGTTATTTCTGCAGAAGACCAATCCCTTCTAAAGAAGAAGCCATTTGAACCATGCCCAAAAACAGGTGAGAAAATTGTTTCAATGGGTAATCAGGTGGTTGATTTTTGTCTTCTTTGATGTTTTTTCAGTTGGTTGATTTTTGTCTTCACTAATTTTTTTTCAGAGTCAAGCTGCTTCAGAACTACTGCCGATAAAGACACAGGGAACGATGCAGTGACGCCTGCATACAAGACACCTGTGGAGGTATTGCTTGATGAAAATGTCTCTGGTAATGCTGAGAAACCTGTTTCGGAAACAAAAGAAGAAGAACAAAACTTTGAGGTAAAGGAGCAGAGTACGACTGGTGCTGAAGAGAAAACCCAGAATGAGGAAGACGATGTGTTGCTAGACAGTGTGCGGGTGACAAGATCAAAGACCCCGAGAAAATGAGGCCAACGTGGCAAGAGTAAGTTTTTTCATTGATTATGGCTCTACTAAGTGATCTCTTGCTGCACAGCTTTCTAAAGCTGATGGTCGTGTAGATGTCAGGCTGGAGGAAAGTCCCGAGGAGACCCTTGCTCAGCATATAACAAAGGCAAAAAGAAAAAAAATCGAGAAGACTGGAGATGAGAATCTTGAAATGGAGCAAAAAAGCAAGGAAGAGGAAGAGACCCAGGGGCAGCCAAAAGAGGAGATGGACATAGAAGACACTAAGGAGATGCAGAATACCGGCACAAGTTCTGACCCTAAACCCAGAGCCTGCAAAAGATTATAGTTTGCCCCCCCATGTTTCTTTTTATGTAACCACTTCTGAAATTAATATAACTTTCTTTCCCATTCGACGTCTCTTTCATCTTGTGCCTAATTTTTGAACATTGTGTGTTTTTATTGTATGATTTCAATCTATAGATATGCCCTAATTGCATATTTAAATTTGAGTCTTGTGTAATTTTGCATCTGCAGATATGTTTTCAGTTGAAGAATGGTGCCTTGCAGATAGGTTCAGGGCTAACAAGCAGAATGGCAGGGCTGACATTCGTGCAATATGGAATTGCGTGTTGTCTCCTACAGTGCTCGTGTTTCCTCTATGGTATAGACTAGTTAAAAGAATCCCACTGATATGGCCAAGGCCACCACCTCTGTTGAGCGTCCAGCGTAGGGTTCTCATTTTGGACCTTAATGGATTACTGCTCAAGAAATTTGATGGAAAATATGGTGAAGAATTGCCCCACTAGCCAGAAATGTGTTATGTTGTTGAAGGGGATACACAGTTTTGGGTAAGGCCCAATGCAGAAGTGTTTCTGAATTTTTGTTTCAGATGGTTCGAAGTGTGGATATGGAGCTGCTTCGAGTTGGAGAAGCTCAAACACACGCTAGCGACAGTTTCCCTGACCACCACAAAAGATTCAATAGAGTGGTAAGTCAGGCGCAATGCACAAGGGCCCCTTTTAAATTGGACGCGACAGATAAACCGGTGTTCCACAAGAATCTCGAAAATTTTCTTGACCTACCACCTGGCACACTTATCTTTGATGATTCTGGATATAAGCTAATGTTTAATCCATTGGGGTCATTTCTTGTTTTTCCCAAGCTAGAAAAGCAGTCTAAAGAAGTGCGCACCTGTTTTTTGTCAACCACTATCATAAACTGGCTGGCACACTGGTTGTACTCTAAGGACAGAATTGAGTATACAAAGAGGACTGTAATTTGTGCAGACGGACAACCTGACGACACCTATGTGCGTCGTTTTTATTGGAAATGGCGGATTGACTTTTTCAAGAAGAAAGGAACAAATTTTTTATATAAAAAGAAAGCTTCATAAAGTCAGTGAAGTGGGCGACTTTTGTCGATGTATTTTTTTGTCGATGGATGTAAATGGAGAATTACTCAGCCAAAAGGCTCAATCAATGTAACAGAATTCATGTATAATACATTTACAAGCAAGTTGCACGGAAATAATTTGTATTCTATATTTGAAGTATATTGCAAATAAAAGGAGACAGTGAGAGAGAGTGTCTGATAATGGTATTATACTGGGCATGACTGGTATGATACTGAGAGAGAGAGAGAGAGAGAGAGAGAGAGAGAGAGAGAGAGAGAGAGAGAGAGAGAGAGAGAGAGAGAGAGAGAGAGAGAGAGAGAGAGAGAGAGAGAGTCGGATACAAAGAAGTGACATGTATGATACCGGTATGATTCTTTCAAGTGACTGGTACGATACAGGTATGATACTGAGAAGTGACCGGTATGATATTGAGAAGTGACACGAGAGAGAGAGAGAGAGAGAGAGAGAGAGAGAGAGAGAGAGAGAGAGAGAGAGTCTTATACTGAGAAGTGACTAGTATGATACCGGTATGATACTGTGAAGTGACTAATATGATACAGGTATGATACTGAGGAGTGACCGGTATGATACTTAGCAGTGACAGAGAGAGGGAGAGGGACTGGTATGATACCGGTATGATACTGTGGAGTGACCGATATGATATTGAGACGCTACACACACACACACACACACACACACACACACACACACACACACACACACACACATACACACACACACACGCACACACACACACACAGAAAGACAGAGGAACTTGTATAATACCGGTATCATACCAGTCACTCCTCAATATCATACCGGTATGATACTGAGAAATGACTGGTATGATGTTTAGAAATGATAGAGAGAGAGAGAGAGAGAGAGAGAAAGACAGAGGAACTTGTATAATACCGGTATCATACTAGTCACTCCTCAATATCATACCGGTATGATACTGAGAAATGACTGGTATGATGTTTAGAAATGAGAGAGAGAGAGAGAGAGAGAGAGAGAGAGAGAGAGAGAGAGAGAGAGGGAATGTATAATATGGGTATGATACTGGGAAATGACTGGTATGATACTGTATCATACAGGTATGATACCGGTATGATACTGAGAAATGACTGGTATGATACAGAAATGATACTGAGAAGTGACAAAGAGAGAGAGAGAGAGAGAGAGAGAGAGAGAGAGAGAGAGAGAGAGAGAGGGAGACAGTTCAGTTTACAGTAATAGGCAGATATACACAAAATTATGCATTATGCATTTCTTAAGATGGTTGCAGCTCAAAAGGCATACTATTGTAGATAGACTCACTGACATCAAGTGATATTGTATATAGTTTTGAGTTGCTGGGATGGGGTATCATGGGGATTTTGATTGCCCGAACAAGATGTGAATATATGAACACCTCTGGATTTTTGTCCAAAAGCTCGTAGGTCTGCTCATTTATCATACGATAGTAAAACCCTTTGATAGCATAGGATCCTCGCCCAATGATATTGCCCCAGTCATCTTCAGCGTCTGAATGAAACTCTTGAATAGCTGCAGTGCATTTCACTATATAGAAATCCACTTTTTCTTCATTGTCATTTGGTGCGGGAACAACAAAATTATCACCAACAATAAGAGCTTGACTGCGGGTGTCATAGTGTCCTTCATATACTGCATCCTCATTTATTTCGTCGTCATCATCTTCCCCTTCTTCTGTAGGCTCCAAAATAAGGTATGTCCAGAAAGGAACGTGTGACTTGCTCACACATCTCCTCCACTTTTCCTGTTTACATGCACTACAAAAAACAAGACAGTGAACGTGTTCTCAAAGCAGTTGTATCATGCTTTGAATATGCAGAAACAGAGTGCATTGAGCGGGTATTTTTTACAGCCTTCACATCCCAATTTTTTCCCCTTTTGACATCTCCCAATTCAATCACCCAAAAAATCCTGCTTACATAACAGGCCTGGGATGCATAGGTGGCTGTAGCACCATCTGACAAGGTCCGTCTCAATAATTCCACAACATCTGTAGCACAGTATATCTTTGGGCAGTTTGGCTGCAATTGGTATTGAGTTAAAGACCTTTTTATCACTGCTCCCGCACCGTCGTGTTCTCCCTTACCATGTCCGGATCCAAATAAGTTCCAAGACATTTTCCATCCCGTAAAAACACTGTATTTGCAATTTATTCAATGGATAGAAGAAGATTAATATACTCTTGGCACGATAAAATTACCGAAAAAAACACGTATTATAATATTACTGATGTTAGACAAGCATTTTATTAAAACTTTAATGCCACTATGATAGGTCTCTATATTAAAACCACCTTCAGATAATGTTTGTTAGAACATGGTATACCTGGCAAGGAAATAGAATGGTCTTCTTGCTTTGAATTGTGAAGCTGCTCCATCAAACCATACCCAATGACGTTTTATATTTAGACCAAATTGCTTTAGCCATTCTGCATGTTTCAGAAAACAGTGTTGAACAAAATGCGTGTCATGTTGCTTGTCATCTGAAATGAAGAAGTGAATTGTCTTGCGGATGTCACCTGCATAATATAAAAATCAGAAATTATTGAAGGCTTAATACAAAAGAAATAATACTGATCTAGGGTGATGTCGTTACTTGCAATTCAGAAATATGTTATGTGCACAAAAATAGTTACTTGATTTGAATACCAGTGCATGGACTGAATCTCATTTTGTTCTTTGAAACTATAATTTTCAGCAAAGTCAACAACTGACACAACAACATCTTCTGGAAAGCTTTGTATACATTCCTTATATTGTTCTGCTTGCCATCTATACACAAAATTATGCATTATGTATTTCTTAAGATGGTCTTTGAACATGACTGAGAGATCCTGGCATGATATTTCCTTATGCGACAAGACTTTCCTTTTCTTCTTCAGACCGTCACGCGCAGTTCCTACTTCTAGGTCCTCAAAAATCTTCACCACAATATTTTTAGCAATAAATGCAGCCTCTGCAGCACAAAAGTCTAACTTATCCGGGCCACACCTTTTACATTGGCCACTCAAGTAGGCAAGGGCATGGAAGGTGGACGTATCTGATCGATTTAGGACACAATATAGAGTCCAATAAGGCTGTTACACTCTTGATAGGGTTTCTTGGTGCCTTGCATCCACCATTGTCTTTGCATATGTTGCATTGACAATGGCAAGCTTTTCCACGCAGACCGAATATAGAACTTCGCATGTGATTTATGGCATCCTGTAGGAAGGACATTTGAACATGTGAAATGCAGCAACAAGTATATCGGTCTCTCAATTTCCGCACAAAATATGGCTTCATGTACTCAAAGGCCCGCTGCCTTATTACAATTTCAGGGTATTGTTCTTTGAAGTTGAGAAAGAGCTCCACGTACAATGAAAGACATATATGGTTAAAGAACATTGAAGAAAACTGCAGGTTTTGAGGAAAACTCTTACATTACTATAAACCAATATTTTTATTTCAAACCACTATGTTTTTTCACTTAATTGGTTAGGTAAACCAGTATATATGAACACATGTCCTTGGTACGTACCAGTGGTATATAAGTGTCAACCAGTGCAAATGTTCTTACTGCTGATGTAAACCAGTCTTTTGATTTATAACCGGTATGTTATTTACCTAATCAGTAGAAGTGAGCACTTAACCACGATGTATACCAGTGATAAATAAGTGTTAAAATAATGAACACATGCCCTTGGTACGTACCAGTGGTATATAAGTGTCAACCAGTTCAAATGTTCTTACTGCTGATGTAAACCAGTTTTTTCATTTAAAACCGGTATGTTATTTACCTAACAAGTACATGTGAGCACTTACCCATGATGTGTACCAGTGAAAAATAAGGGTTAAAAAAATGAACACATGTCGTTGGTACGTACCAGTGGTATATAAGTGTCAACCAGTTCAAATGTTCTGGCTGTTGATGTAAACCAGTCTTTTCATTTAAAATCGGTATGTTATTTACCTAACCAGTACATGTGAGCACCCTAACCACGATGTATACCAGTGAGAAATAAGTGTTAAAGAAAATGAACACATGTCATTGGTACGTACCAGTGGTATATAAGTGTCAACTAGTGCAAATGTTCTTACTGTTGATGTAACCCAATCTTTTCATTTAAAACCGGTATGTTATTTACCTAACCAGTACATGTGAGCACTTACCCATGATGTGTACCAGTGAAAAATAAGGGTTAAAAAAATGAACACATGTCGTTGGTACGTTCTAGTGGTCTATAAGTGTCAACGAGTGTAAATGTTCTTATTGCTGATGTAAACCAGTCTTTTCATTTAAAACCGGTATGTTATTTACCTAACCAGTACAAGTGAGCACTTAACCACGATGTATACCAGTGAGAAATTAGTGTTAAAATAAATGAACACATGTCCTTGGCACATACCAGTGGTATATAAGTGTCAACCTGTTCAAATATTCTTACTGCTGATGTAAACCAGTCTTTTCATTTAAAACCGCTATGTTATTTACTAACCAGTACATGTAAGCACTTAACCACGATGTATACCAGTGAGAAAAATGTATTAAGAAAAATGAACACATGTCCTTGGTACGTTCCAGTGGTATATAAGTGTCAACCAGTTGAAATGTTCTGACTGCTAATGTAAACTAGTCTTTTCATTTAAAACCGGTATGTTATTTACCTAACCAGTACATGTGAGGACTTAATCACGATGTATACCGGTGAGAAATAAGTGTACAAAAAAATTTACTAGATATGTAAACCACTATTTTCCTTTCAAACAGATATGTTTTCTACCTATCTGACATGACAAACAGTACATGTGAACACTTGACGAGTACATGTGAACACTTAACCACTATGTATACCAGTGAGAAATAGGTGTTAAAAGATTTTTACTGGTTATGTAAACCAGTTTTTTACCTAACCAGTTTATACATATCATACGCGTGTGAAAGTATGCGTCTGCAAACGTATGTTTCAACAAACATACACGTATGATAAACACTATGTTCCCATTTATATTCTCCTTCACATCCAATATTTATCTACTCTTAGTCTAGGACCAAATACAGATTCCCCTTATTTCCATTTATAAATTCCTTCATATCCGATTTCATATCTACTCTTATCAACCCATTTTAGAGAATATAGGTCATGAATGCAAATATTAGAAAACAAAAATGGATATAGTGAAGCAAGTTATTACCTGAGCTTGTTCAAGAAGATGCACAGGATGTTTGACATATGAATTTCTTCCAATACGCTTTCTGCACACATCCTTTTTATTGGGTGAAACACGAGTGTTAGACATCCAAAAAGAGAAGATCAACTCTTTCTCATCAGGTGTTATGAAGCCACGATCCATGGGCTGTCGACACAAAGAGATTGGAAAATTGCCATCACCTGCTGCCCTCAACCGATTCTTTGCAGCTATGAAGTTCCTCTTGTGCAAATTTAGCAACTTAGATGCAGCTGAAACATTCACTTTTGAGGTAGATGTACACTCAACATTCATAAGCATTGTGGTGATAAACCTTTTAAGAAAGAGCTCCTATCCGCTCTTGGGTAATTTGATTGCATCTATTGTGTTGTGTATGGATTCAACGAAGTTTGTTTGTTCCCTGGGCATTTCAAGGTCTCCAAGAGAAGGATGATTGACAAACTTGCACAAAATATCTGAGCGTGATGCAACATCGAGGGCCTTTGTACGCCGATTGAAGAGCATAACAAGGTCATTGCAAAGTCTTTGACGCTTTGCATCATCAGCACCATTTTGATCATTATCTTCCTCACGTGATACCTGCTCAAACTTGTTCTTAGCACGCTGCTCCCTCTTTCTCCTAGCATGATATTCCTTGACCGCATCAACAGCATACCTAGCACACAGTTCACAGTGAGGCTGAGAGCAGTCACATACAGTGTGAGATTCTTGCTCCATGCTAGAGAGGGAGAGATTGAGCAAGGTGATAGGCCTACAGAGAGCAAGAGTAGTATATGACAGCAATAGATGTGTGATAGGCCTACAAAGTAAAACAACAATCTATGCTCATACACAGAGAGTTAGAGAGAGATAGGAAAACGAGAGAGCGGGAAGACAAAGAGCTGGCTGCAGTGCATAGTTAAGAGCTATAGAGCCGTCTTCTATATTTGAAAAAGAGACGTGGAAATAGTAATAGTGTAAAGAGCTGGCTGATGTGCATAGTTAAGAGGTACAGAGCCGTCTTCTATATTTCACAAAAATCTATGGAAATTCAATATTTAATTAAAAATCTGTTCAAAAGAATATATCGAATTGAACTAATAGACATGGTTTAATGTACCGGTTATAAAACCTCTGTCCGGGACAAGGTTTTTGGTCCACCTATTCATGCATCCACCCTGAAATGTGCATGATATGTTTTACATCGGGGTTTTGTTCCAAGGTCCACCACTTATCCAAGATAACTCTATTCTTCTCATAAAGAGAAGCAAAGGTCCACCACTTGTCCAAGCTAGGCTCCATTGAAACATGGAGAGAAGGATGCTCCAACATTTGTCGAATCTAACTCTATTGAAACATGGGGGTTTTACATTCAAGGTCCACCACTTGTCCACACTATTATCAGTAGTATCATGAGTGGTTTTTTCTCAAGATTCACCACTTTCTCACTCTATGTCATTATATTATGAATATCTGGGTGTTAAGGTCCACCACTTGTCCAACCTATAAGGCTATATCTTAAAGGTTGTTCTTTCTCACCACTTGGAGTGACCATGATAGGTTTTACATTGGGGTTTGGTTCCAAGGTCCACCACTTGTCCAGGCTAACTCTATTGAAACATAGAGAGAAGCAAAGGTCCACCACTTGTCCAAGCTAGGGTCCATTGAAACATGGAGAGAAGAATGCTCCACCATTTGTCCTGGATACGCTCCATTGCCACATGAAGAGAAGCAAGCTGCACGGTGTCTCCAAGATGCTAGTGTCCATCAAAATAACTTAAATCCACAATAATTTTTACATGGGGGGTTTACATTTAAGGTCCACCACTTTTCCAACCTATTATTGCTAGTAGCATGAGTGGTTTACTCTCAAGATTCACCAGTTTTCCACTCTATGTCATTATATTAAGAATATCTGGGTGTTAAGGTCCACCACTTGTCCAACCTATGAGGCTATATCTTATAGGATTTTTTTTCTCACCACTTGGAGTGACCATGATAGATTTTACATGGGGGTTTGGTTCCAAGGTCTACCACTTGTCTAAGCTAACTCTATTAAAACATAGTGAGAAGCAAAGGTCCACCACTTGTCCAAGCTAGGCTCCATTGAAACATGGAGAGAAGGATGCTCCACCATTTTTCCAAGATAGGCTCCATTGAAACATGACGAGAAGCAAGCTGCACCATGTCTCCAAGATGCTAGGCTCCATCAAAATAACTTAAACCCACAATATTTCGTTTATGAGGGGTTTACATTCAATGTCCACCACGTGTCCAAGCTATTATTGCTATTTGCATGAGTGGTTTGGTCTCAAGATTCACCACTTTTCTACTCTATGTCATTATATTAAGAAGATCTGGGTGTTAAGGTCCACCACTTGTTCAAATTTATAAGCCTATATCTTAAAGGGTATTCTTTCTCACCACTTGGAGTGACCATGATAGGTTATACATAGGGTTTTGTTCCAAGATCCACCACCTGTCCAAGCTAACTCTATTGACACATAGCGAGAAGCAAAGGTCCACCACTTGTCCAAACTAACTCTATTGACACATAGCGAGAAGCAAAGATCCAGCAATTGTCCAAGCTAGGGTCGATTGAAACATGGAGAGAAGGATGCTCTACCATTTGTCCAAGATATGCTCCATTGAAACATAAAGAGAAGCAAGTTGCACCATGTATCCAAGATGATAGGCTCCATTGAAATACCTTAAACCCACGATATTTCATACATGGGGGGTTTACTTTCAAGTTCCACCACTTGTCCAACCTATTATCCTTAGTATTATGAGTGGTTTGGCCTCAAGATTCACCACTTTTCCACTCTATGTCATTATATTAAGAAGATCTGGGTGTTAAGGTCCACCACTTGTCCAACCTATAAGGCTATATCTTAAAGGGTATTCTTTCTCGCCACTTAGAGTGACTATGATAGGTTTTACATGGGGGTTTGGTTCCAAGGTCCACCACTTGTCCAAGCTAACTCTATTAAAATATAGAGATAAGCAAAGGTCCACCACTTGTCCAAGCTAGGGTCCATTGAAACATGGAGAGAAGGATGCTCCACCATTTGTCCAAGATAGGCTCCATTGAAACATGAAGAGAAGCAAGCTGCACCATGTCTCCAAGATGCTAGGATCTATTAAAATACCTTAAACCCATGATATTTTGTACATGGGGGGTTTACATTCAATGTCCACCACTTGTCCAACCTATTATCTCTAGTAGCATGAGTGGTTTGGTCTTAAGAGTCACCACTTTTCCACTCTATGTCATTATGTTAAGAAGATCTTGGTGTTAAGGTCCACCACTTGTCCAGCCTATAAGGCTATATCTTAAACGTTATTCTTTCTCACCACTTGGAGTTACCATGATAGGTTTTACATGGGGGTTTGATTCCAAGGTCCACCACTTGTCCAAGCTAACTCTATTGAAACATAGAGAGAAGCAAAGGTCCACCACTTGTTGAAGCTGCGCTCCATTGAAACATGGAGAGAAGGATGCTCCACCATTTATCCAAAATAGGCTCCATTGAAACGTTAATAGAAGCAAGCTACACCATGTCTCCAAGATGCTAGGCTCCATTGAAATACCTTAAACCCATGATATTTCGTACATGGTGGGTTTACATTCAAGTTCCACCACTTTTCCAACCTATTATCCTTAGTAGCATGAGTGGTTTGGTGTCAAGATTCACCACTTTTCCACTCTATGTTTCCACTCTATGCACCATGTCTCCAAGATGCTAGGTCCATCAAAATACCTTAAACCCATGGTATTTCGTAGATGGGGGGTTTACTTTCAAGGTCCACCACTTGTCAAAGCTATTATGGCTAGTAGTTGGAGTGGTTTGGTCTCAAGATTCACCAGTTTTCCACTCTATGTGGTTATATTAAGAATATCTGGGTTTTAAGGTCGACCACTTGTGCAACCTATAAGGCTATATTTTAAACGGTATTCTTTCTCTCCACTTGGAATGACCACGATATGTTTTACATAGGGGTTTGGTTCCAAGCTCCACCACTTGTCCAAGCTAACGCTATTGAAACATAGAGAGAAGCAAAGGTCCACCACTTGTCGAAGCTAGGCTCCATTGAAACATGGAGAGAAGGATGATCCACCATTTGTCAAAGATAGGTTTCATTGAAACATGAAGAGAATCAAGATGCACCATGTCTCCAAGATGCTAGGATCCATTGAAATACATTAAACCCACGATATTTTGTACAAGTGGTGTTTAAATTCAAGGTCAACTACTTGTCCAAGTTATTATCCCTAGTAGCATCAGTGGTTTGGTCTCAAGATTCACCACTTTTCCACTCTATCTCATTATTTTAATAAGATCTGGGTGTTAAGGTCCACCTCTTAAAGAGTATTCTTTCTCGCCACTTCGAGTGACCATGATAGGTTTTAAATGGGGGTTTGGTTCCAAGGTCCACCACTTGTCTGCTAACTCTATTGAAACATAGAGAGAAGCAAAAGTCCACCACTTGTCCAAGCTAGGGTTCATAGAAAGATGGAGAGAAGGATGCTCCACTATTTGTCCAAGAAAGGCTCCATTGAAACATGAAGAGAAGCAAGCTGCACCATGTCTTCAGGATGCTAGGCTCCATTGAAATAACTTAAACCCATGATATTTCGTACATGGCGGGTTTACATTCAAGGTCCACCACTTGTCCAACCTATTATCCTTAGTAGCATGAGTGGTTTGGTGTCAAGATTCACCACTTTTCCACTCTATGTCGTTAAATTAAGAAGATCTAGGTTTTAAGGTCGACCACTTGTCCAACCTATAAGGCTAGATCTTAAAGGGTATTATTTCTCACCACTTGGAATGACCATGATATGTTTTACATGGGGGTTTGGTTCCAAGGTCCACCACTTGTCTGAGCTAACTCTATTGAAACATAGAGAGAAGCAAAGGTCCACCACTTGTCCAAGCTAGGGTTCATAGAAAGATGGAGAGAAGGAAGCTCCACCATTTGTCCAAGAAAGGCTCCATTGAAACATGAAGAGAAGCAAGCTGCACCATGTCTTCAAGATGCTAGGCTCCATTGAAATAACTTAATCCCACGATATTTCGTACATGGGGGGTTTACATTCAAGGTCCACCACTTGTCCAACCTATTATCCTTAGTAGCATGAGTGGTTTGTTGTCAAGATTCACCACTTTTCCACTCTATGTCGTTATATTAAGAAGATCTAGGTTTTAAGGTCGACCACTTGTCCAACCTATAAGGCTAGATCTTAAAGGGTATTATTTCTCACCACTTGGAATGACCATGATATGTTTTACATGGGGGTTTGGTTCCAAGGTCCACCACTTGTCCAAGCTAACTCTATGGAAACATAGAGAGAAGCAAAGGTCCACCACTCGTCCAAGCTAGGCTCCATTGAAACATGGAGAGAAATATGATCCCCCATTGGTTGAAGATAGGTTTCATTGAAACATGAAAAGAAGCAAGCTGCACCATGTCTCCAAGATGCTAGGATCCATTGAAATACCTTAAACCCACGATATATTTTACATGTGGGATTTAAAGTCAAGGTCAACCACTTCTCCAAGCTATTATCCCTAGTAGTATGAGTGGTTTGGTCTCAAGATTCACCACTTTTTCACGCTTTGTCATTCGTTGAACAAGATCGGGGTGTTAAGGTCGACCACTTGTCCAACCTATAAGGGTATATCTTAAAGGGTATTCTTTGTCACCACTTGAAATATCCATGATATGTTTTATAGGGGGGTTTGGTTCCAAGGTCCACCACTTATCCAAGCTAACTCTATTCTTCTCATAGAGAGAAGCAAAGGTCCACCACTTGTGAAAGCTAGGCTCCATTGAAACATGGAGAGAAGGATGCTCCACCATTTGTCGAAGCTAACTCTATTGAAACATGGGGGGTTTACATTCAAGGTCCACTACTTGTCCAACCTATTAACGTTAGTAGCAGCAGTGGTTTGGTCTCAAGATTCACCACTTTTTCACTCTATGTCATTATATTAAGCATATCTGGGTGTTAGGGTCCACCACTTGTCTAACCTATAAGGCTATATCTTAAGGGTTATTCTTTCTCACCACTTGAAGTGACCATGATAGGTTTTATATAGAGGTTTGGTTCCAAGGTCCACCATTTGTCCAAGCTAACTCTATTGAAACATAGAGAGATGCAAATGTCCACCACTTGTCCAAGCTAGGGTCCATTGAAACATGGAGAAAAGGATGCTCCACTATTTGTCCAAGATAGACTCCATTGAAACATGAAGAGAAGCAAGCTGCACCATCTCTCCAAGATGCTAGCCTCCATCTAAATACCTTAAACCCACGCTATTTTGTACATGGGGAATTTATATTCAAGGTCCACCACTTGTCGAAACTATTATCGCTAGTAGCATGAGTGGTCTGCTCTCAAGATTCACCACTTTTCCACTATATGTCATTATATTAAGAATATCTGGGTCTTAAGGTCCACCACTTGTCCAACCTATACGACTATATCTTAAAGGTTATTCTTTCTGACCACTTGTAGTGACCATGATAGGTTTTACATGGGGGTTTGGTTCCAAGGTCCACCACTTGTCCAAGCTAACTCTATTGAAAGATAGAGAGAAGAAAAGGTCCACCACTTTTCCAAGCTAAGCTCCATTGAAACATGTAGAGAAGGATGCTCCACCATTTGTCCAAGATAGGCTCCATCGAAACATGAAGAGAAGCAAGATGCACCATGTATACAAGATGCTAGGCTCCATTGAAATACCTTAAACCCACGATATTTCTTACATGGGGGGTTTACATTCAAGGTCCACCACTTGTCCAACCTATTATCCTTAGTAGCATGAGTGGTTTGGTCTCAAGATTCACCACCTTTCCACTCTATGTCATTATATTGAGAAGATCTGAATTATGAGGTCAACCGCTTGTCCAACCTATAAGGCAATATCTTAAAGGGTATTCTTTCTGACCAGTTGGAATGACCATGATATGTTTTACATGGGGTTTTGGTTCCAAGGTCCACCACTTGTCCAAGCTAACTCTATGGAAACATAGAGAGAAGCAAAGGTCCACCACTTGTCCAAGCTAGGCTCCATTAAAACATGGAGAGAAGGATGATTCACCATTTGTCAAAGATAGGCTTTATTGAGAAATGAAGAGAAGTAAGCTGCACCATGTCTCCAAGATGCTAGGATCCATTGAGATACCTTAAACCCAGGATATTTTTTACATGTGCGGTTTAAATTCAAGGTCAACCACTTGTCCAAGCTATTATCCCTAGTAGCATGAGTGGTTTGGTCTCAAGATTCACCTCTTTTCCACTCTATGTCATTATATTAATAAGATCAGGGTGTTAAGGTCGACCACTTGTCCAACCTATAAGGGTATATCTTAACGGGTATTCTTTGTCACCACTTGGAATGACCATGATATGTTTTACATGGGGGTTTGGTTCCAAGGTACACCACTTATCGAAGCTAACTCTATTCTTCTCATAGAGAGAAGCAAAGGTCCACCACTTGTCCAAGTTAGGCACCATTGAAACATAGAGAGAAGGATGCTCCACCATTTGTCGAAGCTAACTCTATTGAAACATGGGGGGTTTACGTTCAAGTTCCACCACTTGTCCAAGCTATTATTACTGGTAACATGAGTGGTTTTGTCTCAAGATTCACCACTTTTTCACTCTATGTCATTATATTAAGAATATCTGGGTGTTAAGGTCCACCACTTGTCCAACCTATGAGGCTATATCTTAAAGGTTGTTCTTTCTCACCACATGAAGTGACCATGATAGGTTTTACATTGGGGTTTGGTTCCAAGCTCCACCACTTTTCCAAGCTAACTCTATTGAAATATAGAGAGAAGTAAAGATCCACCACTTGTCGAGGCTAGGGTCCATTGAAACATGGAGAGAAGGGTGCTCCACCATTTGTCCAAGATAGGCTCCATTGAAACATGAAGAGAAGAAAGCTGCACGATGTCTCCAAGATGCTAGGCTCCATTGAAATACCTTAAACCCACGTTATTTTGTATATGGGGGGTTTACATTCAAGTTCCACCACTTATCCAACCTATGATCGCTAGTAGCATAAATGGTTTGCTCTCAAGATTCACCACTTTTCGACTATATGTTATTATAGTAAGAATATGTGGGTGATAAAGTCCACCAACTGTCCAACCTATAAGGCTACATCATCAAGGTTATTCTTTCTTACCACTTGGAGTGACCATGATAGGTTTTACATGGGGGTTTAAATCCAAGGTCCACCACTTGTCAAAGCTAACTCTATTGAAACATAGAGAGAAGCAAAGGTCGACCACTTGTCCAAGCTAGGGTCCATTGAAACATGGAGAGAAGGATGCTCCACCATTTGTCCAGCATAGGCTCCTTGAAACATGAAGAGAAGCAAGCTGCACCATGTGTCCAACATGCCAGGCTTCATCAAAATACCTTAAACCCACGATATTTCGTAGATAGGGGGTTTACTTTCAAGGTCCACCACTTGTCCAAGATATTATCGCTAGTAGCATGAGTGGTTTGGTCTCAAGATTCACCACTTTTTCACTCTATGTGATTATATTAAGAATATCTGGGTGTTAAGGTCCACCACTTGTCGAGCCTATAAGGCTATATCTTAAAGGTTATTCTTTCTCACCACTTGGAGTGACCATGATAGGTTTTACATGGGTGTTTGGTTCCAAGGTCCACCACTTGTCCAAGCTAACTCTATTGAAACATAGAGAGAAGCAAAGGTTAACCACTTGTCCAACCTAGGGTCCATTGAAACATGGAGAGAAGGATGCTCCACCATTTGTCCAAGATAGGATCCATTGAAACATGAAGAGAAGCAAGCTTCACGATGTCTCCAAGATGCTAGGCTCCATCGAAATACCTTAAACCCAAGATATTTCGTAGATGGGGGGTTTACTTTCAAGGTCCACCACTTGTCCAAGCTATTATCGTTAGTAGCATGAGAGATTTGGTCTCAAGATTCACCACTTTTCCGCTCTATGTCATTATATTAAGAATATCTAGGTGTTAAGGTCCACCACTTGTCCAACCTATAAGGCTATATCTTAAAGGTTATTCTTTCTCACCACTTGAAGTGACCATGATAGGTTTTACATGGGGGTTTGGTTCGAAGGTCCACCACTTGTCCAACCTAACTCTATTGAAACAGAGAGAGAAGCAAACTTCCACCACTTGTCCATGCTAGGCTCCATTGAAACATGGAGAGAAGGATTCTCCACCATTTGTCCAAGATAGGCTCCATTGAAACATGAAGAGAAGCAAGCTGCACCATGTCTCCAAGATGCTAGGCTCCATCAAAATACCTTAAACCCACAATATTTCGTAGATGAGGGGTTTACTTTCAAGGTCCACCACTTGTCCAAGCTCTTATCGCTAGTAGCATGAGTGGTTTGGTCTCAAGATTCACCACTTTTCCACTCTATGTCATTATATTAAGATAATATGTGGGTGTTAAGGTCCACCACTTGTCCAACCTATAACGCTATATCTTAAAGGTTATTCTTTCTCACCACTTGGAGTGACCATGATAGGTTTTACGTGGGGGTTTGGTTCCAAGGTCCACCACTTGTCCAAGCTAACTCAATTGAAACATAGAGAGACGCAAAGATCCGCCACTTGCTCTCCAAGCTAGGGTCCATTGAAACATGGAGAGAAGGATGCTCCACTATTTGTCCAATATAGGCTCCATTGAAACATGAAGAGAAGCAAGCTGTCCAAGCTAGGGTCCATTTAAACATGGAGAGAAGGATGCTCCACCATTTGTCCAAGATAGGCTCCATTGAAACATGAAGAGAAGCAAGCTGCACCATTTCTCCAAGATGCTAGGTCCATCAAAATACCTTAAACCCATGGTATTTCGTAGATGGGGGGTTTACTTTCAAGGTCCACCACTTGTCAAAGCTATTATGGCTAGTAGTTGGAGTGGTTTGGTCTCAAGATTCACCAGTTTTCCACTCTATGTGGTTATATTAAGAATATCTGGGTGTTAAGGTCCACCACTTGTCCAACCCATAAGGCTATAACTTAAAGGTTATTATTTCTCACCACTTGGAGTGACCATGATAGGTTTTACATGGGGGTTTAGGTTCAAGGTCCACCACTTGTCCAAGCTAACTCTATTGAAACATAGAGAGAAGCAAAGGTCCACCACTTGTCAAAGCTAGGGTCCATTGAAGCATGGAGAGAAGGATGCTCCACCATTTGTCCAAGATAGGCTCCATTGAAACATGAAGAGAAGCAAGCTGCACCATGTCTCCAAGATGCTAGGCTCCATCAAAAACCTTAAACCCACGATATTTTGTAGATGGGGGGTTTTAGTTTCAAGGTCCACCCACTTGTCCAAGCTATTATCGCTAGTAGCATGAGTGGTTTGGTTTCAAGATTCACATTTTCACTCTATGTATTATATTAAGAATATCTGTGTGTTAGGGTCCACACTTGTCCACCTATAGGCAATATCTTAAAGGGTTTTACTTGGAGGTGACCATGATAGGTTTTACGTCGGGGTTTGGTTCCAATGGTCCACCACTTGCCCAAGCTAACTCTATTGAACATAGAGAGAAGCAAAGGTCCACCACTTGTCCAAGCTAGGGTCCATTGAAACATGGAGAGAAGAATGCTCCACCATTTGTCCAGATAGGCTCCATTGAAACATGAAGAGAAGCAAGCTTCACGATGTCTCCAAGATGCTAGGCTCCCCAAATACCTTAAACCGATATTGTAGATGGGGGGTTTACTTTCACGGTCACGTCCACTTGTCCAAGCTATTATCGTAGTAGCACCATTGTTTGGTCTCAAGTATCACCACTTTTCCACTCTATGTCATTATATTACGAATATCTAGGTGTTAAGGTCCACCATTTGTCCAACCTATAAGGCTATATTTAAAGGTTATTCTTTCTCACCATTGGAGGAGTGACCATGATAGGTTTTTACATGGGGTTTGGTTCCAAGGTCCACCACTTGTCCAAGCTAACTCTATTGAAACATAGAGAGAAGCAAAGGTCCCACCACTTGTCAAAGCTAGGGTCCATTGAAGCATGGAGAGAAGGATGCTCCACCATTTGTCCAAGATGTTTACTTTCAAGGTCCACCACTTGTCCAAGCTATTATCGCTAGTAGCATGAGTGCTTTGGTCTCAAGATTCACCACTTTTCCACTCTATGTCATTATATTAAGAATATCTAGGTGTTAAGGTCCACCACTTGTCCAACCTATAAGGCTATATCTTAAAGGTTATTCTTTCTCACCACTTGGAGTGACCATGATAGGTTTTACATTTGGGTTTGGTTCCAAGGTCCACCACTTGTCCAAGATAACTCTATTGAAACATAGAGAGAAGCAAAGGTCCACCACTTGTCAAAGCTAGGGTCCATTGAAACATGGAGAGAAGGATGCTCCACCATTTGTCCAAGATAGGCTCCATTGAAACATGAAGAGAAGCAAGCTGCACCATGTCTCCAAGATTTTAGGCTCCATTGAAATACCTTAAACCCACGATATTGCGTACATGGGGGGTTTACATTCAAGGTCCACCACTTGTCCAACCTATTATCCTTAGTAGCATGAGTGGTTTGGTCTCAAGATTCACCACTTTTCCACTCTATGTCTTTATATTAAGAAGGTTTGGGTGTTAAGGTCCACCACTTGTCCAACCTATCAGGCTATATCCTAAATGATATTTTTTCTCACCACTTGGAATGTGCATGATATGTTTCACATGGGTTTTTGTTCCAAGTTCCACCACTTGTCCAAGCTAGATCTATTACATATATATTATACATACAATATTCAACTAGATTCCCTACCTATCGTGTCCAGTAGCATGGATGGTCTGGCTTTAAGGTCCACCACTTGTCCAACCTATACTCTCTTATGTAAGGGAGATCTCCCTATAAATTCAAAACCTTCCTGCTTAAATTTAAAATTCAAAATCTTATCGCCTAAATTTAAAATATCCCTCCCAAATTTTAAATATCTCGCCTAAATTTTAAAATATCCCGCCCAAATTTTAAAATTCAAACTTTTTTATAAAATTTAAATTTTACCACTTAAATTTGAAATATTCCACGGGAAATTGATTTTTAATTCAAGTTTATCTCAAAAAGATATCATTATCCCACCTAAATTCAAATATGCAAACCTCAAATCATTATATTCTACATAAATTGAAACAAATTCAAATTAACAAGAATAAACTGATATTAGTTTGCATAGATATGAATTTATCACACCTAAATTATGTAACCATGTTAGAGAGAGTGGTTAGAGAATTTGAACAAGGTCCACCACTTGTCCAACCTAGATACCAAGAAGGATTGAGTGTACAAGGTATTGTTTGGAGGTCCTTATAGTCCACTGGTCTCAAGGTCCACCACTTGTGGTAAGGGTCACCAAAAAGTGTATATATTCATCCAAAGAAATACACGTATTTTTGGTCTACATGTCCTAGTTTCAACCATTGATGTCCATTAGGTGTATTAGTAAACAACACTACTTTTGTTGAGAAACAGAAGTTACAATCATATCTACAAATGGATTAGAGGAAAATCAGCTCAGCATACATCCAGAACTCGCTACAAGAATCGACTTTAACAGATCACGCAAGTAAGTCTTCCATTCAAGTTTACTAGTATTACAATGTGTTAGTTATTTGTGATATTTATGTATGTATATATACTATGTGTGCATATCGTAATTAAGTGTAATTGTGTATCTGCATTATGTATGAGTATTACAATGAAATAACACAAATATACATACATACACATAGATAACACAGACGCACACATACATGAGCATGTATTTTCAAGAGAGAGATAGCAAGATACAGAGAGAGAGAGAGAGAGAGAGAGAGAGAGAGAGAGAGAGAGAGAAATACCTGTTTTCTAGAGAGAGGAGAGAGAGAAAGATAACAGATTTCACTGTGTTTATGTATGTGGAAGAGAGGAAGACGATGTATGGGAATATGTGCACATATTTTCAAGAGAGAGACAACAAGATAATAGATTTCACTGTGGTTATGTATGTGGAAGAGATGTGGAAGAGAGGAAGAAGATGTGTGGAATATGTGTATGTGTGCAGGAATACTTTTAAACTAAGTATCTCTGTCTTTTGACAAGAGAGTGTGTGTGCAAGAAAGAGTAACAGAGAACCATCTTCTCTATATGGAGAAAGACAGAGAGTGAGAGAGAGAGAAATACCTGTTTTTTCTCTATTCGTGAGGTGTGCAATGTCTCCTGAGAAGAAGCTATGCCCGATCCTGCCCTTCTGGAAAGCGTTGCATACGATGCTGTTTCTTTATCTTGTGCGCGAATTGTCAATCCTGTGCACTCCACCTGTGCGTTGTGTACGATGCCGGGTTTGCTCCTCTACGCACGCGTATACTCCAACTTTGTGCGATTCGTGTGTGCTTTCTGTGTGTTTGTTGCTCACCTGCTTTCTCTGTGTGCGTTGCTCGTGCGCTCTCTCTGTGCTTAATCTTGATAGGGTTTATTAGAATGCCACGTATGCTACAAGTCCATGTTTTATCATAGGATTAAAAAAAACAAAAGCAGTATAAAACATTAACCAATTCACACGACCAAAATTAGAGAAATCATGGTTGAAAATATGCAAAACATTGCTAACTCTATATTAGGAATTCACTTTAAAAAAAAAAAATCTATGGGCGCTGCCCCTCGACCCCGCCCAGAATAATATCCCAAAATCAGCCTCCCAAGCCTCGCCATTGAGAGCGCTATATTCCACATCCCCATCAAGAGCGCTACCCCCAAACCCCATTGTGGCATTGCCCTAAACCCCGCATCTGGAGTGCTAAATGGGAACATTCTTCATTAGTGAAATTTTGAACATAAATTATATTTAGCATATACTTAAATATAATGCAAATATTAACATATTAACTATACTACTAATTTACTATAGCAGTTCTAGATTATGTCCCATACTATATTTAAGGTGCCAAAGGTTTGGCCTTATGGTCCTAGATTTAGCGAAGTGGTCAACACATATAGGACCAAGTGCACACTGTGCCACAAAACTTGGCCACCACTTCACTTGCCAAAGCTTAGGCCACATGGTCAATCCTAAGTTTCCAATGTTCTTATTATGTCATAAGAGACAACACTTCTTTTTTGTCACCTTTTGCCTCGTGGAAAACCTAGGCTTGTTTTCACATACTCAGGCACTTCAAGCCATAAAAAATTTTCATTACTCTTCGGCAACCCTTTTGTTCAAGTCTTTGAAAAAACGTTGTTTAAGGCCACCCTAAACCATTTTCATTTAGGGGTGTCTAAAACTAGCTTTTTGGCAATTCGAGAAGAAAATGGTCAAAGTTTTATACTTAGTTTTAACCACTTGACCAATTCAAATACTGGAAAGCAAGGTCTTGTAATACTTTCCTTTCGACATCACACATTAAAACTAGGTCCCTCACTTGTCCAAGCTATGCTCTAATACAATAAAGGGATTTTGGTTTCAAGATGCACCACTTTCCCAACCTTGATTCCATTAAAGAAGCTAGCTCTACTTAGACATTTAATAGCAAGGTCCTGTAGCAGTTCACATTCAACATTTTCCATGACAGCTAGGTCCACCACTTATCTACGCTATGCTCTAATAGAGTAAGGGGGTTTTGGTTTCAAGATCCACCACTTGTCCAAACTTGATTTGGGAAGCAAGGTTCTATAATAGTTTGCTTTGGACATTCACCATTACAACTAAGTCCACCACTTCTCCAAGCTATGTTCTAATACACTAAGGAGAACCACTTGTACGACTTTGTTTTTGGAAGTAAGGTCTTTACATAGTTCACCTTGGACCATGGACATTGGATACTACAACTAAACCCACCACTTGTCCAAGCTATCCTCTATATATAGCCAAAGGGTTTGGGTTTCAAGATTCACCACTTTTCTAACCTTGCTTCCATTAAAGAAAGGAGGGGCATTATAACTAGGTCCACCACTTGTCCAAGCTATGCTCTGATATAGAAAGGGGATTTTGGTTTCAATAATCCACCACATGTTTAACCTTGCAAGACTCAAGGGATACTTGGACATTGGAAAGCATAGTCCTATAGTAGTTGATAGGTGGCATTGGGTATTACAACTAGGTCCAATCTATGCTCTCATATAGCAAAGAGGCTTTGGTTTCAAGGTCCACCACTTGTCCAACCTTGCTTCCATTAAAGAAATGAGGGGCTACGTAAACATTGGCAAGCAAGGTAGCAAGGTCCTAAGGTATTTCACCTTGGATATTGGGCATTATAACTAGGTCCAACACTTGTCCAAGCTATGCTCTGATATAGAAAGGGGATTTTCATTTGAAGGTCCACCACGTGTTCAACCTTGCAAGACTAAAGGTATACTTGGACATTGGAAAGCATAGTCCTATAGTAGTTGATAGGTGGCAGTGGGTATTACAACTAGGTCCAACCTATGCTCTCATATAGCAAAGAGGCTTTGGTTTCAAGGTCCACCACTTGTCCAACCTTGCTTCCATTAAAGAAATGAGGGGCTACGTAAACATTGGCAAGCAAGGTAGCAAGGTCCTAAGGTATTTCACCTTGGATATTGGGTATTATAACTAGGTCCACCACTTGTCCAAGCTATGCTCTGATATAGAAAGCGGATTTTTGTTTCAAGGTCCACCACGTGTTCAACCTTGCAAGACTCAAGGTATACTTGGACATTGGAAAGCATAGTCCTATAGTAGTTGATAGGTGGCATTTGGTATTACAACTAGGTCCAACCTATGCTCTCATATAGCAAAGAGGCTTTGGTTTCAAGGTCCACCACTTTTCCAACCTTGCTTCGATTAAAGAAATGAGGGGCTACGTAAACATTGGCAATCAAGGTAGCAAGGTCCTAAGGTATTTCACCTTGGATATTGGGAATTATAACTAGGTCCACCACTTGTCCAAAATATGCTCTGATATAGAAAGGGGATTTTTGTTTCAAGGTCCACCATGTGTTCAACCTTGAAAGACTCAAGGGATACTTGGACATTGGAAAGCATAGTCCTATAGTAGTTGATAGGTGGCAGTGGGTATTACAACTAGGTCCAACCTATGCTCTCATATAGCAAAGAGGCTTTGGTTTCAAGGTCCACCACTTGTCCAACCTTGCTTCCATTAAAGAAATGAGGGGCTACGTAAACATTGGCAAGAAAGGTAGCAAGGTCCTAAGGTATTTCACCTTGGATATTGGTCATTATGACTAGGTCCACCATTTGTCCAAGCTATGCTCTGATATAGAAAGGGGATTTTTGTTTCAAGGTCCACTACGTGTTCAACCTTGAAAGACTCAAGGGATACTTGGACATTGGAGAGCATAGTCCTATAGTAGTTGATAGGTGGCAGTGGGTATTACAACTAGGTCCACCACTTGCCCAACCTATGCTCTAATATAGAAAGGAGGATTTGGTCTCAAGGTTCACCACTTTTCCAACCTATGCAAACCTTTTTCATGTTGTAGCATGATTTTTTGTTTGAAGAGTATTTTTCTATAACTATGGATTTAACAATGTAATCTTTTTCACTTACAGGATGGACTTCGAATCTGGGGAGAAAGTACATATGATACTTGACAATGAAATTGTTGGTATTGGTTGTGTGTGTAGAACAGATCCAGATTCCACTTGTGGTGGTACAATGTCTCCATACTAGTGGAGGAATGCTTGAAGGATGTGATCCTACCTTTTCCTACAATGGATACTACATCTCTCCAAGGCTCATTATGGAGTGTTGTTTGATGGTCAAAGCTTCTTTTGCAATATTTTGTATTAAATGGGAACTTAATTGATCCACAGGAAAGCTACAATGGTGATGAAGAACATGATCATTCTGATCCTCTAGTTACAGATGCAATACCTATGACAAGCCCAGAATTTGAAGCAGTGATTCGAGAGTCTTGGAGAAATCAGAGGGTCCTTTTAAAAGATGACACAATGATGCAAACCATGAATGAAGAGACCATCTTATATGTATTTCCACATGATTATGTCAACTTTCAGGAACTTGGTCATGATTGTGTGGGTGTGGGTATTGAAAGAGAAAATGCAAGCATTGATGATGTGGTTGAAGTGGGTAGCATCACTTTGCTAAAGTGGCCTATCAAGCAGACAACAATGTTGAATGGGAGCCCATTACAACGCTTTGTTCCTGTTGATGGCATGCATGCTACATATGAGGATGTATCCAACGATGACAATGTTGGAAAAAAACTTGATGGGAGTAATGTTGTCCAGTTGTCAAGGAAGAGACGATACACTTTCATGAACAGGACTCAAACATCAAAAGCAGCACCAACTTCCACTTTTTACCTTTCAAACAAATCAATTCAAAGGGTATCATGCATTGATTGTTGTGCACAAAAATGTTGCCAGTTTGCAGATCGTGATATGGTGACAAGGTTACGACAACAATTTTGGGGAGAGTCTCAAAAATCACACACTAATTATGTTTATGATGTTCTTTCTATATGTTATCAGAAAGATGAGAAGTCACGATACCAATTCAGGCTAAATGGCTCTATTGTTTGTTGTAGAGCATGGTATGAGCTACATGGAATACCAAAGACATCATTTTATCGATACAAGGAGAACTTTGAAAATGGTGTGCGCCAATATGTACATGGGAACACATGTACATTGAGAAGGGGACTTCAACATACTAGTTTAGCAAGAGCACTACTAAATGAGTTTGTGAAAAACAACCCCGAGAAGATGCCACATAGAAGTAGAACACTGCTAGATGGCTCAAGAGAGACTCAATTGGTGATTCCATCAACATACAAACAAGTGGATATATTATGTGAAATCAAGACGACACTTGACCAAATGGGCTATGAGAAGAAGCTATCCCAATCTTCTTTTGGTAGAGTTTGGAACAAAGAGTACCCACATGTCACTTTAACAAAGACGAGTGAGTTCTCTAAGTGCAATATTTGTAGCTCAATCAAGGCAAGGTTAGAAGCTAAACCTTCTCTTGAAGAGAGAGCTCTTATCTTGAGGGAGAGAGAAGTTCACATGGCACAACAAAAGAGTTGCAGAAGCCTATATTATGCATGGCGCGCGTATTCAGAAACTCAACCACAAAAATATGTATGCATAATCCATGATAAGATGGATCAAAAGAAGACTGCCATTCCTAGATTATGCATTGTTCCTAAGGGTGTGGATTCAGGATATAATCTGCAGGTGGCATTGATTGGCATGATCACTCATGGACATGGAGAAGGTCACTATGGACACTTTGTCTTGAATGGTTTGTGGCCAGCTGATCCAAATCTTACAATTGGCTCAATTGCTAATTGTTTACATAACCTAGAGAGGATCAATACTTATTTGCCTACTTGTCAATGCTTGTTGCAAGGGGTGTTTTCAAAACCATCCAGCTGGGATTTTTAATGGTTGGGCATACACATGAGGACATAGACGCCATGTTTAGTAGGTTTTCTGCAGAGAAGTTGAGAGTTACAAAAACCTATACTTTGCCACATTTGATGGATACATTACGAAACAGCTCATCTTCATCTCCAACTCCATTTTTTCTCACAAAGATCCCTGATTTCAAGCAATATTGTGATGGCTATCTTTGTGATGGACAAGACATACTTGTTGGATATTCCAAACCGCTTCAGTTTAGGTTCTTTATGTAGGATGAGACACCAATGATGCAATATAAGGCACATGTAGGTGTATCAAGTTGGAGTGGAAGTATTCGCCTTTGGAAAACAGACACAAAAGGCAAGCCAATGTTACCACATGGAGATCCACCTCTAGTACCAATGGCGGAGTATGTCAAGGCCCACGAAGAAGTCATTTTGGGGCTAAAGAACTATATAAAATTTTGGAAAAATTTAGGGAATGGTTCAAGTATTCCTCGATATTATAGACCCGTGATAGATTATTGGAGTAAGGTAATTGAAGAGATTGAAAAAGCAATCATATCAGAGGGAGTCTTGTATGAAATGTTTTGGCCAAAAACTCAAGAATATTCTCACCTACAAAGCACTACAATGAATTTGCAACAAGGAGCAGAAATATTCCTAGGACTTGAAGAGTTGAACGATCATTTTTGTGGGCCTCAACGAGATAGGCCAAGGGAAGAGTTTGACCCTATGTCTGATGTGCACCAAGGTGACTTTCTTATGCTTGTTCCGAGTGACACAGAAATCTATCCAGTGTGGCTTGCAATGGCTTTATCTGACATTGATAATGAGCCTACATCACCAAACTACAGAAAAAGCTTGATTCAATATTGGGCACCTTGCGCGAGAAAAAGTGGGATGACAGATACTCAAGCTTACAATAATTGTTGGAAGGGTTATTGGGCTGTCAACTATAAGGACCCACAAGTGTGGGAAACTGTAGATGCAATTGTTTGGTCCTGGAGACCCAACAAAGAAGGACCATTTTCTAGAATAAAGATTCCAGAAAGGCATGCTCTAAAAGCCAAAGAAGGCCTCACTCGTACACATCAACCACACTTGGATCAAAGTTCAGATACGGTATCAGATGTGGAGTAGAATTATGTGGAGCTTCTATTGTGACTATACTAGTCAATTTGTAAACTAAATCTTTTTTGTATCTTCCTTTGTTTTATGTAATTCGTAGTTATTATTCAAATCCATGTGTTGTACATCCTCATGACTTGTGGTGTTTATCAACACCACAATCCTATGAGATTTTCACTTTATTTACTAACCACACACCTCAATTTTTCCCACTTTAAGTGGAAAATTCCCAAATTACATGAATTTAGTCGATTTGGAGATTCTCATAATCTGAGATTTTTACCAAAATACCTAATATGGTCTTCTATGGCCTCAAACCCTACTTTAGGTCAAGTTCCAAAATCGCGATTATTAACAACAGTGGATTTTTGACCTAGTCGTTTTCGACCCAGAATGCATCTAAATGCTTAGAAATGATGCCCCAATACCCCGCCTATGCTTAGTTTTTGATTTGAACATGTAAATTCCTAGTTATGATGAAATTAGGCCGCGGGTCGGCGACGCCAAAACCTACGAAATACTGTGAATGGCTTATGTCAATGCGTAGAGCTCTTACCTGCGGTTGCAATGCAACAAAAGCATTCGAAATGTGACAATTGGAGAGGGAGTAGGAAGCACGAGAAGGAGAGAAGTGAGTGCCGTTAGCTCACGATGTGTATTTCTTATCCAAAAACTTATAAAAAACTTACAAAAATTGACTTTTATACCTTAGCCAAGGTTTTTGGGTGGTCAAAAGTAATAATCTGGAGTTCTACCAAAGCTGGGAATTGAATGGCTGATACAATCTAGAAGCTTGTAGCCCCCGGCTCATTATTACAAGGTTTATCAAGAAAACAGGAGTTATAATATTCTCGCTTTATCAAAATAATAATTGTTTTTACAAGGAGAACTCCAAAAAATGGTGTCCACGTTAGCTTGCTGCTAACATTCCCCCTCCTCGCTTGTGTCGTCCCTTGACACAACTTTATAGGCTAAAGTAATCTTCGGGTTGACGGCGGGCGAGACGGTCCTTCAGTGCTTCCAATGCTTTTTCATATTTTTGATTTTGTGTTCTTTGGCAAAAACTGGATGGTGACTTTGTTTTTGAGTTCTACTGCCAAGTAGCCTACAAATCTGGCTGTGAGGTTGCTTATCATCGGTGTAAATATCTTCGTTCGCAAGGTGAAAAAGCCAGTGTAGAAGGCCTCCTCAAAAGCTAGCATATTGTGCGAGGGCAGAAACATGCATCGGGCGTAAAAATCATAAAGAAATTCCTGTAAGGGTTGTCCACTTAGATCATAGCAGAGGCCTTTGTTTCCTTCCAAAAATGAGAGCCATGGCTCTCCTTTCTGCTGAGGATCATTGAAGACTTGTATGCAAGTAAGTAGCATCCTGCAGATTTTGTAAAGCATTGCGCAAGAGAGATATGACAGACTTTTGAAGAATGTCATGGCGCCCGTTAGGGTTTTCACCATGTATTCTTCTGTTGCTTGACCTCTCTCAGGAGCTGGCAGCCTGGGAAAGTTTATCCATGTTGGCCTCTTCTTCTGCAGTGCTTCGTGTGCTTGCCATGTCCTTACTCCAGGTACATGACAAAATGTTGGATCTTTCTGTATGGCCGCAGGTGCTCTCGTGAACAGAATCAAGTATCTTGGATTCTTGTTGAACCAGCTTAGCCGCCACTTGGGGTGGTCTTGATCTGCACCATCTTCTTGCATATCTCGGTATAATCTTTCCTTTACCTGTTGGTGCCATTGAGCATTGATTTGATTGAGAGTGAGCTGTGTGACGTTGATAGAGTGTAAGATTCTCAACTCCCAATCCATAGCTGCCTTCCACTGCTCATCTACCTCCAAGGTGATCTTCTCCTTTAGTGCATCTTCTTCAGCCTTTGACAGCTGGACCATCGGCCCTGTGTCTTCCTCTGTGACTGGATTTGAAAATCGACTCCCCTACTCGGGGATCTGCACATCTTCTTGCATATCTCGGAGTTTAACCTTTCTTTACCTGTTGGTGCCATTGAGCATTGATTTGATTGAGAGTGAGCTGTGTGACGTTGATAGAGTGTAAGATTCTCAACTCCCAATCCATAGCTGCCTTCCACTGCTCATCTACCTCCAAGGTGATCTTCTCCTTTAGTGCATCTTCTTCAGCCTTTGACAGCTGGACCATCGGCACTGTGTCTTCCTCTGTGACTTGGATTTGAAAATCGTCTCCCCCACTCGGCTCTGCTGTAGACTGCGTCTCAAACTCAGCAAATGAGACCGAGGGGATTTGCACTAGGGGTGGCTGTGAAGTGCCTACCTCTTCCTGTATGTCTAGCTTTCCATCTATGAGGAGTTGGTTTACTCTTTTCAATTCTGCAATCTCTTTAAGAAGCTCGTCCTCTCTTTAGACCCGCATGAGCACCAGGTCTCTACGTTGTGACTACTCTAGCTCTAAATCTCTATTTTTCGTTTCAAGTGCTTTATACATCTCATCTATTCTCTTGATCGAGGCCATGGCTAGATTTTCTATTAATTGCCCCAAGAAAGTGGCCTGATCATTAATTCTTTGTTCAAAATACTACAGAGATGCATTCGCTACATCTAATTGTACTTGAATCTTTTGAGCTTACAGAGAGGTGGTAAGAAGTTCATTGGTCACTTCTGTCAACTCCTCATCTTTCACCTTGCATGCATCAGATAGCTTAGTCAGGAGGTCACCCAACTCCTCCATTTCCTTCTGTTGGCTGTCCCTGGCTATTTGATGTCGTTCTGCTTTAGTCTTTAGCTCTTGTACCTGATTTTGGAGATCAATAATTGCTTTAGTCTTTAGTCTCTTGTACCTGATTTTGTCTTTAGAGTAGCCATAGCTCTCCTTGAAGAGCATCGATGACCATTTCTAATTCTTTGGCTTTAGTACTGCGGTTAAAGGTTGCTGAGCGGTGTTTCTCCGTCATGATTATCATCTGCCTTGCATACTTGTTCACTTGTAGAATGAATTCATCATTGGACTACCATTCTTCTTGTCTTGCAAGTTAAGATGGTCCGGCAGCCTCTTGTGTTGCTTCTTGCTGTGTTGTTATTGCTGGTGTTTCTATAGAGATGGTTGCTTCCTGACCATCCTGAGGTGTTGAAACCTCGGCAGTTTCAAGCTGAGTGGAGACAAGCTGTGTGGTCTCAACCGTTAGAGTTTCTTCAGTTTTTAGGCCTTCCTACCTTCTCAATGTCGGTTTCTTCCTCATGTGTAGTGGTTTTCTCCTTTTCTTTACCTTCTTCTTTATTAGTTTCATCTGCCGGCTTGTGAGTTTCCTCGGTTGTCTGTTCTAGTGCTGGTTCAGCTTCCTTTTCCTCATGTTACTTGATGCCTGGCGGTGATGATGGTGGAGTGGGCATGGGATGATCATGTTGTTCCGACGGCGGTGAGGTGGGTCGGGGAGATGCCTGGCCATGCTCTTGAATTGCTACTTCCTCAGCTTTCTTGGCCGCTTCTTCCGTCTCTTTCAGCTTCAAGGTCTCTGCCTCTTGGTAGATTCTTTCTAAATGATCCTTGGGATCCTCGGCCTATTTCCTTGAATGATGTTTCATTCGAAGTCCCTTCAAGCTAGTGGGTACCCACTTTTCTGGGTCTTCTCCCTGCGCTTGCCTAGTGCGCTGATACGCCCATTTTTCTCTTTCAAATGTCGCTTGCTTTTGAGCTGGCTCCTCTTGGTGAGCAGCCAAAACTTTTCCTTTCATTTTTTTCCCTCCTAGCTCTTTGTTCTTCGTTTTCAGAGATTTCACTGCTATGCTACTCGGATGAACTGTCATCGGATTCATCATTTGATTTAAACGATCGCTTACCAGATCTTGGAGAGGGTGGAGCTGCCAAGATCCATGTGTTCTGATCTGGGGCTGTAGGTTGTCCGCCATGCCGATTGCATGATAGGCTATTATGGTCAAGACTTCATGTGCGTCCAAGTAGGTTATCTTTCCCTCCTTCTTGGTGGCCTTCAATGTTGTTAACACATATTACGCGTGGTCCACAAGTTGTCTGGTGGTTGACTTCAGAACTTGTGTAAAAGTTGTGGCCACTGCGTGATTTGGTGTAGTGTACCTTGGTGGCCTTTTCGCCAGGAAATGGAAATGTTGATGGTACAGACGGGTTGGCTCTTCCACCTGCTTGTGGATGAGATCGGCAAATGTAGCCGCAGCTGTTTCCTTTGTAAACGTGCCCTCTGTTTTCCTATCTCTTGCCCGCATGGTCATGCCTTCATTGGGCAATCTAAGTGCCTCTGCCACTTTTTGCTTGGTAATCACAACCTCTACCTTATTTCCTTGGTTGTCTGAGAGTTGGGCAGTTCCGTCTTCCTTGATGGTGGACAGAAGCTCGTAAGATTTCTGGAAGTGTACTCCGTAGGGCTCTTGCTCATATAAGTGTCGGAGTCCCAACCTGCGGTTAGCCTCTTTGGTTTCTGGCTTTGTTGCGACATCATAAAACTCTTCCGGATGCCCTTCTTCACTCTTAAATCTGTCCGTGAAGACCGTGGTGTGGTGTTCTTCTAACTCTTCTTTAGAAAGTTAAGATGCCTTTGCTGCCTTTACTGACTCGGGGTCCAGTTGATACGGGGGCAGTTCTTGCAGTTTCTCCTTTTGGTTTATTTTCTTCTTGGCCTTCTCCACGGCTTGCATTGCTCCTGTTCAGTGAATAGAGTGCAAAGTTAGCGGAGTTGGCAGATTTTTTCTCCAGAATGTCCTTTTACACTGAAATGTTGATAATCTGGTCCAAATTGCTTCAAATCAATTTTTGAACAAAGCAAAGATGCATAAAATCATGCAAGTAACAAAACTGTATGGTCAAAACAAAAATTTGCAACCAAAGTAAATAATCTCTATTATTTACAGTTGGGAAAATTTTTAACTTTTTGCAATTTTGGCTTTATAGGCTTGAAGTATGTGCCAATTACATGCTCTGAGGGAAATTTGGGCTCATTTGGACGTACAGGGTGAAAATGGTACCAGATTTTTGCTTTAGGTCTCTGAAACGCTAGATATAAAGGAAATTTGAGATTTTGAAATCCAAATTGACTCAAATTGGCTAGTGGGCTTATCACATCATGTACTTTGGATGTAGGATGACAAATTTTCAAAATTGCCTCATTTTGGCAAAAAGTAAATAATCGCGATTATTAACTTTTCTTCCCAAAATGATATTTTTTGGCATAGACTGGTTCTAGGCATGGTATAGACCTTGGGTATGAATTATGAGGTGATTTGGATCAAGAAAAGTTGTTCATAACCCAAATTTTGGCTTTCACAGACTTCTTTGCGTTTTTTTGGCAATTTTGCAAGTAAAGGGCGGTCATTTTAGCTCATACTTGATTTTTGGCATGTAATAGGTGTGTACACATGATAGATGAGGTGAATTGACAATTCCATGCAAAAATGTTGCAAAAGTAGATAATCGCAATTATTTACAACAGTGACAAAAACTTTGCATTTCACATAAATTTTGACCTAAACATGTTTCATACACCTAATACAAGTCCTAAAATCAATTTGGTCAAGTTTGGTCATGCCGGCATCACTTTGTGCTCTGTTGACTCTGAAATCACCGTTTTTTGTGACTACTCTGTCTGTTGGGTTGGCCGGTCAACTTTGAGGCTTTGGAGTTGTCCATAACATCACCGTGAAGCTACTTGTCCAATTCTGGCTCATTTGGAGTCAGTTTGGCCACGTATGTCGAATTTGACGCTTTGTAACCTTCGAGCCGCTTTCCGCTTTTCGAGGGCTTTACTTGATGGATTTCTCCAAACCAATCATATACATTGTAAATGAACCTCATTAGCAACACATGTGTGGAGTCAGGTCGAAATTCTGGCCGTTCCCAAAAAACCCTAATTCTCTACTGAGGACCCCCTTGACCCCAGCCGAATGATCATCTGATGGTATGGAATAGTTCTATTATGTTATGGCATGCTATGGTTCATATCCCATCCGATTTGGTCAAGCTGGCAGGCCGCTATGGTCACTTTTAGGTCGTAGGTCTTCGTGCACTGCTCGGCTTCTAGGGATTTAGACTAGCCACCGGCTATACAAAATGGATCATTGATTAGTAAGGAACTTACCCCTCATGTCTCGTGTGAGATCACGGCGTTGAAAAAGGTCAACTGTGGGCTCCGGAAATGACGCGCAAAAGAAGCCGAAATGCTCTCTCTACAAAGTTCCAAGTGGAAATGAGGTGGTTTTAGCCTAGGTTGGATATCTATATCTGGACTTCCCGAACCAATATTCCCCAGATTCCCTTGTTGGTCCTATTAGGCCATGAAATCTATGTTAGGCTCAAAAATTTCCAAAATCGGATTCCTGTTGCTCATTCTGCAAGAATTTTGCAAAAGTAGGCTTGGCCGCCTAATTTGGCCTTCCCGCTTCCATCTTTTGATTTCGTTGAAAATTTTTGTGCTTGTCCGCCTTGTCATTCTGATCACCATCGTGTCTTCCATTTTTCCATCTGAGCCTCCCTGCTATTTATTATTAAATTTTGACCAAAAAATCAAAGAAAATAGAAAAATGCTATAAAAATGCAAAGTGAAAATCCCTTGAAAAACACAGCTTTATTGTTTTTTGCTGGATTTCTCCATTTTTAAGCTTCCTTTTCAACAAAAATGATAAAAAATACACAAAAAAGGACTATTTTTTAATGCTTTTCTAATAGCATATACACTATTTACACTCGTCGGGAAGATATTATAAGTGAATTTTCCCTTGTTGATGAATTATAAGGGCATTATTAGGTAGTTTTGCAAAAAATCACACGTCAACATGAACCTTTTTCCTCTTCTTCAAACATTGCCGTTAATTACTTAGTATTTAATAGTACCCTTCCACCCCTCCTAGATGGATTTCTCCGGGACAATTGCGTGCATGGGTCGAACAATTGTGTCTATGCATAGCCGTGATTGGCTCTACCATGATATGAAGATCAATGCAATTCAACTCAATATGTTGTGCAAGAGTTGGGTCTTGAGTAAATAACTCAAGGGTTTCCGATGTCAAGGTTTGCTGCTGGTGTCTTCCAAAGAGCAAGTCTTGTAGCCTTTGTACTCTCTGTTTGATAGTACCATCAGGGTGTTTAAGCACGCTGATTGCTTGAGTTGTGGGGAGCACTTTAGACGGTTGTTGAGATTTTTCTCGCCATTGGTAGCTCGGTCTGCTTGGTGCATGGTTCTTGAGAGTCTGTTGAGACTTAACTCGCCACTGTTTGATTGGTTTCACCTTTTGTGGAGAAGATAAGTGCTCCTTTTTCTTCTAAACTTTTTTCATGCTAGGTTCCTTGTTGATAGATGCCCGATTCTATACTTGAATCCTTGGAACCGTCTTCTGTTTCTCTGGTGAAATTTTAGGCACCCAGATCTGATTTGGTTTATCCACAAGTTGTGCCTTTGGTACCCAAATTCTCTTGACTCGTTGCATGCTACTTGTAGCATTTGTTTGTCGAGGGGATGGAGAAGATTTACTTCGTGGATTGGTACTCTGATTGCATCTTTTCCATTCCTCTTTGCTAGGTGCAATAGGAACAATGAGTTGCCCTCCCGTAAGTGATAGCTTTAGCTGATTTGTATTCCAATTTGGTATTTCTTTGTATGTACGCATCCAAGGAATGCCAAGAATCATCGTCTCATTCATGTGTTCATCTGGAAAGCATACAAATTGATGCAGACATGAACATCCATGTACTACCACGTTCAAGTTGACTACTCCCAATGTTGGAATTGGGTTCTTGTTGCATCCTTTGATTGTTGTTATTCCTACGGTCAATGCTTGACTTGTTGCTTTCTTGTATGTGGAATAACTGACTGCATTCACTCTAGCTCCTGTCTCTACCAAAGCATTGGTGCTATGATTGTTGAGTTGTACTTTGACGCGCAGATCCATTCCATCTAACCAGTCATTATCTGTTGAAACTGTGTCTTTAGGTAATTCCCATTGTCGATCATCTAGTTCCAAAGTGTTGATGGGAAGCGGTATCTGTTGAATCTTGAGAGCATCTTTACGCTTGAGTATCCAAAGTTTAGCTTCCTCTTAGGCTTCATCAATAACCTGCTGTCACTTGATCTTCCTTTGTTTGGCTGCATGCATTCTCACTAGCAATTCATTGGTTAGTGGAAAATTGTATTTCTTTAAACGACCTCCCCTAATCCAATTAGCCATTGGTTCACCATCTATGGTTGACAATTTTACTGCTCCACTTGGAGATACATCTTGAATGATAAATGGTCCATTTCCCTTTTTCTTAAACTTGGGAATGTGTTGCTTAAGGGAATAGACTAGAACTAAGTCCCCTTTCTTGAAAATTTTGGTGATTAAGTGGGAATCAAAAACTGTTTTTGTTTCCTCTTTTGTGCATAGATATGAGCTACAATAGTTAGCCTTTGCTCGTCTAACTTTTCCAAATCTTCTAGTCTTTCTGACAATTCATGTCCAGTCCCTCAAGAGTTTGTGCTACCTTTAAGGTCGGTAGTAGAAATTCTATTTGGCAATATGGAATCAAGACCATAAACAAGGTTAAAGGGTGTAGCATTTAAAGCCGTTTTGAATGAAACTCGATAAGCCCATAGAGCAGCATGGAGATTCATTTCCGAGTCTGTCCTTCCTGAACTAACCACTTTGGTCAGTATCGAGCTAAGAATTTTATTTTTATGCTCATCTTGTCCATTTTCTTGTGGGTGATAGGGAGTTCATTTGTTATGGATAACCATAAACTCATTAAGAAAATACTCTATTACCCCGTTGAGGAAATGAGTTCCCCGATCACTGACAATCACTATTGGCAGTCCATACCTTACGAATACATACTCATATAAGAATGGAGCAGTCATTTTGGCATCATTCCTTTGAGTCGCTTTAGCCTCGGCCCATTTGGTGAAATAGTCCGTAGCTACAATGATATATTGAGCTTGGGTTCTATAAGCAGGTGGCTGTATCGGTCCAACAAAATCTATACCCCATTTTGCGAAGGCTCTAGCCCCCATCATTGGTCTTAAGGGCATGCTGTCTACTCGTGTTGGCATTTTTGCTCGTTGACAAGCATCACACCTTCGAACATATTCTTTGGCATCTGCAAAAAGTGTTGGCCACCATATGCCTGCCATCAAGAGTTCTCTTGCAGTGGTCTCACTAGAAAAGTGATCTCCAGCTAATCCAACATGTGCTTGTTCTATAATCGGAATATACTCATTTTCATTTGCACAAAGATGCAAATGTTGATCTTTACCTCTCCGATACAATTGGTTTCCAATGACAGTATAGTCTCTTGCTTCCGTTTCAATTGCTCTTTGACGGCGTTTACTCATATCCTCAGGAAATGTTCGGTTTGATAAGTAAGTAACCAAATAGTTACTCCACGTAGGAACAGGTGACATTTGAAACAATGTCACATGAGGAATGGGTGGTTGTTTTTGACATTGAGGGAAATCTTTTACAAAAGATCGAACATCTCTTCTCATAGTCGGCGAGAATACTCCAAGTATTAAGATTTGTTGCATAGTTTGGTCTTTCGCGAAGTGAAGTCCCACTATGGTAACATGTGCTTGACTTAGGTATTGATCCTTTTCTTCAGGGTTAATGCATAAAAGCAATATCCCGTCTCGATTTCTTTTATATAGCCTCCCAGCTAGTAATTGATACATAGCCGATTGCTCGATTAAATCAACTGTGATAGGAAGTGGTGAATCTAGGTATCATTTTCACAGAGAACAAATAGGCATCTGGTAGATCATCATCTACCCCTTTAGGTGATTCCCCTAAAACAATCCTGGACAAATGATCTGCTCATTGATGTGTAGTGCCTCTTTTAACAACCACACTGAAATAAAATTTGAGAAGAATGATGAACCATCTCACTATTCTTCCTGTGTTGCAAGGCTTGTTGAACAAATATAACAAAGCTTGGTGGTCCACAAAGAACACAAACTTGTTGGCCAATAGGTAATGTCTATACTTTTTAACAGCATAGGCCATTCCTAGTCCTTCTCTTTCAGTGGTGGTGTAATTCTTTTCTGCCATATTCAGTTGTCGGCTTGCATAAGAAATAGGAAAGTCAATGTGAGCCTACTAAAGCTTACAAACGAGAGCCACCTCAAGAACCAACTATTGAAGACCCACCGGAGATCGAGGACCAAGAAGAGGTGCTCCAGCCCGAGTCCATTCTCCGACATGAAGACAACGTATTAAGAGACAGTAAGACTATCGGATGGTATCTTATTAAGTTTAAGAATTATCCTTTTGAAGATGCTAGATGGATGCAAGGCATACAATTAAAGAATAACCTAAACCTTGTCAATGCTTACAATGCTTCCGTAGAGTAAGCAAATGTCTAAATGTTAAAATGAACAAATGTTTTGTCTTATAAGACTCTCTTTTTGTTATTTGTGCACAAATGCTAAGTGGTATGCATTCTTAGCATCAAGTTTGTGGAGACAACGTCTTCCAAACACCAAGTAGAGCTTGTCGCTCTACTATGGAAGATTGATAGGACTAATGTGCAAACATGCTTGCGGTAGCCTTAGGCTCTCAAGCGCCAAATGGATTAGTCATCCATTCTAGAATGATGTTGTAGGGTAAGATAGGGATCCTCTACCCACTAGGGAAAAGGACTAATGAATAGGATTTATCTTCTCTACCCCATAGTCGAGGACGACTATGATTTCAAGAGAGAGGTAATGTCATAATAACTAATATCTAATTCTCCTAAATGATTCTCTCATGTTAAACTAAATATTTAATATGGGGAAGGACCAAGGGAGAAAAAGCTAGAATATTGGTTAAGCTGACAGAGACAACAATAGGGATCCAAAGGAGGGAAATTAGGGATCCAAAGGGGTGGCCATCTACAAAAGAGCATTGTGCAACAATGGGATTTAAAGACCCTAAGGTTCAGCTTATTAAGACTTCCAAAATGCTAAGGTTCCAAAATTCAAATGGTCAAATCTCAGGGAAATTGGATGCTTTGTGAGTGTACACAAAAGTCTTCAAGACTCCTACATAGGAGGGGGAGAGCCCTGTAAGTAGGGGATGAGAGAGAAACACACACACACACACACACACACAAACACAATCTCCCTTTACACAAAGAGAATAGGGGGAACATGTCAGCTCCCTAGCTCAGCTGTCCACAAGGTGCACTCAAATCCTATTGGATGGCCATAGAGGTGGACCAATGAGAATTAGGCTAGAGTAAATCTAGTTTAATTCATTTAAAAACACTTAATAAAAGAACCAATAAGAATTAATCTCTCTAGAAGACTATTGGACAGTCTCCCAAGGGGTCCAATGAGCATTCAACAGCCCAATGGCTTGCCTACTTCCTATTGGCCAGAAGACAAAGGGGTCCAATGAGAGATTAATTGCATTATTTAATTACCTAAAGCTATCACAAAAGGGGAAAGGGGGGACACATGCAACAAAGCTATCGCTTATGCTTCTGAATTATCATTGACTAGGATTTGCAGGGTCCAATGGGGTGCCATCATGAGTAAATTGCAAGAGGGGTCGACCAAGAGAGAGAGGGAGCTGATTTTGGCAAGGTATTATCACACACACACTCACACAATCTCATGTGTGAATCAAGAAGACTCTCTCTCTCTATCCTTCTCCTGCTTTAGTGGAAAGCTCATCATCTACTCCAAGCTTGTGAGAAGGGAGGCCTACACCAACAACTCTTGGCTTTGTGATGCAAATCCAACCAAGAGCCAAGCTTCAATGCATGCTCATCTGCTCTACTATGCTAATTACTAAGCTATGCTAAGATTTAATGAGTGATTATGTGAGGAGATATACTTATTTCTCATAAGACTACTCCTTCTTCCTTTCAATTACTCTCATACCCCACTAGCTCTCACCATCTTCGAAGGTGTGTGAGGTCTTGGGTCTGAGACCGTGAGGGAATTGATGTTGTGTTTTATAAGTGTGTGCATGGTGCTTGAAGCTTCTATCTTCATTGCGCCATCAAGTTATTGAAGGAACACAAAGTATTGTATTGTAAATGTCTCCCTTGATGGGGGAAACCTATAATACAAATCCTTTTGGAGGAGGGACCGGCTCCATGTAAATTCGGTCCTCAACTGTTGTCAATAGATTAATTTATCTCTTTTTTGAAGTATGGTTCATGCCTATCTTACTAGGTTAGTATGCTTTTTGTTGCTATCTCCATCCAATCACTCTTGCTATGCTCATTAGGAATATATTCTAATGAAATGCTCACTATGTTCATGTTATTTTCCGCCACACACAAGTTACTAGGCCATTAAATGTTACAGCTTTCATCGGCTAGGGAAGATTTGTAAGATCACAAAAAGGACAAAACACATTACAAAAGGTGAGAAAATTGAGAACTAAGGCATTTCCAATCTTCCCATGAAGCATCTTCAACAAAAAGATACACCTTTTTTACAAAGAAAGAGCACTTGCCTCGCTTAGTGTATAACTAGGCTTTTTCTAAGAGTTTCCATAACATCGCATACAATATGTTCTCAATCTTCTTGGGTGTTTGAAAATATGAGATTGTCATCAAAGAGGTCCACAATAAAATTGTCTAGATCTTTTCTGAAAGGTCACTCACGAGATGGTTAAAGGTGGTAGGGAACTACCCAGGCCAAAGAGCATGAATGTGAACTCATAATGCCCAAACCTTGGATTGAAAGCTATTTTTGGGGTAACTTATTTGTTGATTCCAACTTGGTAGTAGGCTAATCTGAGATCAATCTTGGAGAAATATATGGCATCCTCATCTTCTAGTTGAGTAGACACATCATCACCCATGCCTAAAAATAAATTCGGTTGCACAGATGTGAGCAGGGCCTTTAGATCCTTGTCACATTCAAAATCCTCTATGAGTGCTATAGCAAGTAGCATCTGATTTGGTATAGGGACAACTTGAGGTGCTGGTGGTGCTCGTGCATAAGGAAGCACATAATTTGAAGTGCTAGCTATTGGCGAGTCTCGGGCATCTCTATTGCTTGGGTGTTTACGTGGCATATCTTATGGCTGTGGTGGTGAAAAAAAAAAACCCACTTCCTCTAAGCGATAGGTTCATAATATCACAAATACCCAAGGGTAGATTTAAACCCCTAAAAAGGTTAGACACTTCAAAAGATGGATTCTCTTTATCACGTCCAAAACTACATTTGGGGAATAATTAACGATCCTCAAGAAAAAACACCTCTTTAGCATTTTGTAAATGCTAAGTTCTTCAATTTCATGCTTTTGAGAGGATTGCCCTTAAAACCCTAGGGCTAACAGTCATGAAAAAAAAAACAATATTATAGACTTGAAAAAATTAAAAAGGAGTTTTTTTTCTTTTTTTTTGAAAATATATCTTGAGATATTTTCTTTTAATTTCTAAGCTTGATAATTCCTTCTTGGGCTTATTTAAGTTGAAGAAATACTTGAATAGACCTTTCTTAAGTCTTTTGACCGATTGATTAAACTTAACTACTCTTAGAGGATCTTTATCCATTTTGCCTTGTACTTGTATCTTGTTCCCTTTTATTGTATGCAAATGTTATATTCCCTGATTGCAATAACTTGAATTTTGCTCACCCACTCTATCCTTGGAATCTCTTAATATATATATAATGTTTCCATCTTGTGTACATAAAAATGAATGAGAACTAGAATGACCTTTTAAAATGAAAGGAAGGTCTATGCCATTCTTGTCTATGAAAATAGTAGACCTACTAGCTCAATGATGCTCTCAACTTCTTACCCATGGGCTGAGCCTCGAGTTGCAGCCTCGTAATGAGGAAATTAGTTTTGAACTTATCTTGAACAATCTCTTTTTTTCTTCTTTTTGTGTTTCTTTGTTCCTTAGAAATCTTAATTCTTAAAACAGTCCTATTAACTTTGATTTTATTACAAAAATTTGTTACCAAAGCTCATTGGTCTGAGTACTTTCAAGGGAGCTTCTCTTGCTCTACCTTGCACTAAAAAATATTCACCATTTGCATTTTGAAAAGAAACAGTCCTTTTTGCAAAAAAGATGAGATGGACAAATGTTCTAGCGTGGGTTTCGTTTCTTTTTGAGAGACATTACTTCCATTTCCTCTTTGTACAATTCCAAGAAATCCTCAAGAGCTCCATACCATTCTCTACTTTACATTTTTCCTTGCACAATTCTAAGAACTTATTCTTCTCGAGACTTCCATGCCATTCTCTTTGTCAGTCCCTCATCTCTTCCTAAAAAATATCTACTGAATCCTTTTCCAGGCCAAGGATAGAAACCGCGCACTGATACCACTTGCGAGGGCCATGCAAAGGGTACCATTTTTGAATGGATACACCACAATTCTTGACATCCCTCCCACTCATCTAATCCTACAAAAGCTCTACTAAATCCTTTTCTTGGCCAAGGATAGAAACTGCGGACTGATACCACTTGACAAGGCCATGCAAAGGACCACCGGTTGCACCATTTTTGAATGGATACACCACGATTCTTGACATCCCTCCCGCTTGAGATCGACACCAAGACAGGACTCCTCCTGCTCTTTGATACCAACTCAAGGGGGTGATAACATTTACTTTTTCTCATATGGAACACTTAACCTATAAATATCTTTCTTTATTGATTCAAAACTTTCCAATTGAAGCCATCAAACTAAATGTGAACTCTACCTTTCAGGGTCAACTGGTGAAAATTCTTTAATTCACCCTTGGTCCAAGGTCACTGATGCTTATTTCCTGGTTATAACCGAGCACAATTGTCAGTGCATTCCCCTACGATGAGTGTATTTACTAATTACATGAATCCCTCATTCCCAAGTTTGATCCCCACTCCGTAGATTGAAATCCCTTTTTCCCGTACTTGAATTAACTTAATGGACAATATAAAATTGGGTTCAACTTTTTGGTCAATAAATTAACCCTCCAGAATCCACCCTCCAACCAAACCATTTGGTAAATACACCTTTTCAAGGTAGTACTGTGATACTAGAAAACAATAATCCAAACATGTTGAACCAAGAATACATTTCAAGCATTTCCAGGCAGCTTGGAAGTGTGCATTTATCACACCGTTCCTACCTTTTTCCTTTTTAGAATGTTTTACTTCATTTTTCCTTTAGTATATTAAAGTTATCTTTTAAGAAATCACATATAGTTCTCTAGGAATATCCCTATCCTTTTCCCAAGACTCGTGTATCGTGTCTCCTCCTCCATGTATGGAGGTGGAGCCTTTACATAATTTTCAATTTTTTTTTCTTTATCTTGTTTGGGAAAGACTTACAAAATTATATACCTTTAGATAAATACTCCAAGAAGCAGAGCAAATGTTTGGTTGATGAGGACAATTGCAAAATAGCCCATTTAGGTTCCTAGCCTTTTCAAGGTTCCTTTTTACCAAACAATTAGAAGATTTTATTAATTAAATCACACCTTCCTCCCTTATCCAATCCCTTTTTGGATCCTTTATCCTTTCTCCTTCCTCCTCCCTCCTTCCTCCTTTTCAAGCCGGCATCAGGTTACCTAAACTAGACCAATTTCCAGATGCATATGCGGGTCTCACCATCGGTCGGGACACACTACCATGCAATCCCAATTCCAAGGCGTTGAATAAACCCGAGCTCAAAATATAGACCAACGGGTATTAGTCTTAACTAGAGAGGACCATCCCCCGTTGCATCCCACAGGTAAACACTTGCACCAACCTTTTCCAAATATGTACGACAAAGTTCACACTTAAATCTTCTATTTTATGCTACGGCTCTCCATGTCAAGTCTTCTCGGTAAGGTTTTTAGATTAGGTTCATTGAGCTAAAATCACTTAGTTCCTAATTCCTTTTAATTTTTGCTTAAACAAGACCTTAAGAAAACAACGAGTCTCTTACATGTTAAGGTTTGTCTCGATGAAAGTTTCAAGTTAACCCCGTCTTGGACGAATCCCATTTGTTATATTTGCATAATTTGCTATCCATGGGGTATCTCCATGGAAGCAATGAGAGTTTTATGTTCAAAGAACACGGTCGTCACTTTCGTGAAGCTATCCCCTTACTCTCCCCTTCTTAGTAGTTACAAAACAAACTTGAAAGTAAACAAACTTGATATGACCAATGCATATACTCTATACAGTGACCTTTGCTTAAATGTGAACCATGAGTAGTAAACATTAAAATTTAGAATGCATCAACTTGTGACCTTAAAAAAAAATATATAGAACTTCCTTTGATTGATTATGAAAGATTAAATGATGGTTTATGCATAGTATCCTTCGGTGAATGATAATGTAAGAGAAAATTGCAAAATTCCTAAGAATGGAAATGATAGTACATGTCATGCAAAATGCTCATGCAATGGAGTACGAATGATTATCATATTCTTTTCAAGATAGGGTTTAGGATTATATCTTGCTTTCATGGAGAGAATTAATCACACAAGTAGGAGACGCTTAAAGATTTTGGATTTTCTAATGGGTAAGAGGGAAGGAAGGGAATGACCTTATTTGGAATGGGAATATTCTTTCTCAAAGAAAACTCCTTTGGTTATGATAAACTTACCCTTTAAAACTCAACTCCCTCTTGATATTTGAATATTAACTTAGTATGTCAATAAAAACATTTATGCAAAATCAAGAGCATTTCTTTTGGAGAAATAATAATTCCTCTTTTGACAAATAAGGTTAGTTCCAAGAACAATTTCATTACTTATTTGCCTTTGATTTATGGCATTTACCTTTAAAAGAGTAATTTAGGTAAGAGAATAAAAGTAACTTAAAAATCAATAAAAAGGTCATGAGGTTAAGTGATAATTAAGGATATTAGTCACCATTCAATCATTCATACTATTTAAATAAATATGATATCCAATCACTTATGGTTAAAAGGAGTTCTTTCTACTTTCTCTATGCCATATTAGTCTGATAATCTAAGAAACTTGAAATAACAATACTTGAAATGACATTGTCTTAGTGTTTAGCAACGTGGTTAGTTAATATTAAAAAGGAACCATAATTAGAAATGAGTAACAACTTAAGAAGTCATTTCTTCTTCCCAAGAAAAACAGCTTCATTATGGAAATGTGAGAGCTTAAGCATGAATTTAAGTAAGCATAAAAGTAAATCACTTTCAAGAAAGTGCAATCACATAAAGAGAACGATAAATATTACCTTAGTGTGTATGGTAGAGTCTTCTCTTCGATTTGAGAGAGTATTGAAGAAGTGTGTTGATGTAGTTGGCTCTTTATGTCTTCAAAAATGAAGGAGATAATTGTAAAATGAGAAGAGAAGCCCTTTTTTAATCCTTTTCCTTATCTTTTTCTTAATGTTAATTTTCTCAAAATGAAAAGATAATTTTCCATGCATTGGTTATGCCCATGTCTCCACGGTATAAACCAAAAGTGTCTTGTGAGTATACTTTGGTGCTTGAATTGAATTCAAATATACTCGAACAAGTTTTTTCTATTATTTTCTTTTTCTTTTTAAAGTCGATGGCTTAGATGTGGTAGTCAAGACTCAAAAGTAAGGGATGGGAGGAGGTGCTTACAAAACTTCCAAAAAAAAAGAAAGAGCTTTCCTCAGCTCGAAACAATAAAGGTAGGTGTAAATCTTCCACCACAAGTGACACCTTTAACTTCTAGGTAACATTTATTTAGTCTTTGCGAGCTGACTCATCTATATAAGGTACAATCTATCCTCATCTCTTACAATATTATTACCTCGATCTTCCTCTCTTTTCATTCCATCTTCTTGCTAAGAGTTACTTAGGATTATCTCTTTCAATCCATTACGCTGTCTCTTTGCTCATTACCTGACTTTATGGATCAGTGGTAGGAGCTAGTTTTATTTGTGGCCATTTCTCATCTTCAACAAGCAAGTGAATCTATAAGGAGAGATTTTGTGGAGAATTACGAATGCTTGCTCTCTCTTCCCACACATGGGAAATTCACTAGATCAAACCAAATGGTGGAAATTTTGAGGCATAACAAGGGTGAAATTTGGGGTCGGGATCACTTTGGCAACAATGTTTGCTTGGCTATGGTTATTGAAGCTATGGGTTTGGGTCCTTAATATTACTACCTGATGAGTTCAATGCATCAGGGGTTTTGTGAACGAGTGTTTTTGCTTACACAATTCCTTCCTCATTCAAAGATATATCTTTACCCTCACTTTGGTTTATCTCTTAGAGGACCCTTTAACCTCTCATCTCATACTCAAGAGATTAGTGAAACAATATCATAGCAAATTCTTTCTATGGAGGATGAAAGGCCTAATATATGCCCTACTTGTGATAATTGCTTTTGTGATCATGTGATGGATGGGCTTATTGACTTGCAAAAGAAATCTATCTTCACTGTATCTTTTAACAAGTTCATCGTATATTAAGATCTTGGTTCTTGTCTTGAATCCTTATTTTTCTAATTTCTCTTGATGGATATAGTTAAATTAATTCTTAGTTTCCTGTACTACCTGGTATCTTGTAGAAGTCCTTGAGAGACTTTTAGACATAACTAAATCTATTTATATATTTATTTAGCAATTTCATACAATGACTGGAGTTACAAAATTTAAAGGATAACACTAATCTTCCTATTATTTACAAAAAACAATCGTATTACAAAAGATGACATTACTTGAGTAACACAAAAAGGTAACAAGACGGAGCTTGTATTCATTGCTTTCATTGGCTAGGGAAGATTCATAGGATCACACAAGGAGAAAATAGATTACAAAAGGTGAGAAAATTGAGAAATAAGGCGTTTCCAATCTTTCCATGAAGCATCTTCAGCGGAAAGATACACCTTTTTTACAAAGAAAGAGCATGTGCCTTGCTTAACGTATAACTAGGTTTTTTCTAAGAGTTTCTATAACATGGCATACAAAATGTTCTCAATCTTCTTGGGTGTTTGAAAATATGAGATTGTCATAAGAGAGGTCTACAATAGAATCATTTAGCTCTTTTCTGAAAGGTTATTCATGAGATGGTTAACGGTGGTAGGGGCCTTACCCACAACAAAAGGCATGAATGTGAACTCATAATGCCCAAACCTTATATTGAAGGCTATTTTTTATAGTATTTTTTGATGCCAACTTGGTAGTAGCCTAATCTGAGATTGATCTTGGAGAAATATTTGACATCTTCTTCTTCTAGTTGAGTAGCCACATCTCTCTCTCTCTCTATCACTCTCTCTCTCTCTCTCTCTCTCACACACACACACACACACACACACACACACACAAAATAACATGAGGTCTTTCATCTGACTCTTCTATTACATGGAGAAAAAAGAAGCAGGGCTGATAAGTATTTTGGGAGCCCCTCATGTACATCTCTATTAAACCGCCCATTACATGATCACACAAACAGCTATCGCAGTAAAAGCAGGTGTTTGGACGCTCTGCTAAAGGCAAGATACGAGTCGCCAAGACTAAGCCATACTCCCGGGTGCGTGGAGTACTATTAAAATATCCTCTTAATAGATGACCATAACTACGATACAAAAAAGATCTTATGAGGTGGAAGAAATTGGGCTAGCAGGTATAACCGCTCAGAAAAACCTAGCTTCAATGAATGTTCTATGTAACAATACTGTGGCCCTAGGCCCAGAGCCTCAGTTACCATCGCCAATTTCATATTGTTCCTAAAATGCTCGCGACCCCAAAGGGTTACACGAGTCACTCGATTCTGATATGACCACCATTTAGTCTGTGAAACAGAGGTTCCTAATTGCGGGAATAGATGAAGTTCATAACGGAGTAAAGTAGCTCTCCGAGTAGATTCACCTGATTGATAAAGGTGTGTTGTTACTATGGAAAAAACTAGTTCTTGATTGTAGGCCATTTTTTGATTAACACACCTGAGGAGCAAATATACAGATATGTAAATTACTTGAGTATAGTTACTCCTTACTGTTACCTTGGACGTGTTTATGTATAAGTGTCATCTGGCTTTTATAGACCCACATTTTGACTTTGAGTCGGAATTGGAAGTAATAATTAAATCACAAAAAAGTGTTGTTGTTATGTAGTGTATCGTATACCATTAAGATCATTGTTGGTATACTGTACCCTAGTGGATGGCTGCATGACTTTAGCTGATTATAAGGTTCATTTGAATTGGTAACGGGATGTGTGGGATCAACCTGAGATAGGTACAAAAAGCTCGTAAGTTGATTCGAACCGGGTATCGACCGCATTGGTTTTTTTAGTTGGTATGTATAATGTGACTTAGTATTATTATACTTGATCTTGCTTTAAGGTAAATAAAATCTCTCTCACTCTATACACTGAGTAGCATTTTTTAAAAAGCTTCTCTATTGTGTCGGGCTACCTGCAACACGCCACTGCCTGCGCTAGGGTTGAGTTGGCAGGTGCGTGTAGCAGCAAATGCTGGGGCGAGTTGATCAAGATCAAACCGGATCTTCACCTAGGATAACCCCGGAGTATCTGGCCCGTATGGGCGCCCTCTAATGCGATAGCTGGTCCAAGTCAGTGGCCGATCTGCTTCTGATTTGCTTCAGCAAGTATAAATGCCTCTTAAAAAAGTGAGTACTCTTACTCACTTAGCATCGTGCTGTATTCACCTGTGAGCATTCTATACTGTGTGGGTTAGAAGATATTTTCTACTGTGCGCTCAATCACGTTGAAAATGAATGGGAAGGAGATTGTAGAAGCTTCGTCGTCTCCTAATCTACAGGTTAACCAAATTTTCTGTCTTGCTCTAGAGAATTTCTATAAATACTGTGTAGCTTTGCTGAGATTGTTTTGAGAAAGCTTTATTTTAAAAAAACCCCAATTAATTTTTTTCCGGATACTGTCCTTTCTTGTGTAAGGGGTGTAAGAGGAGATGTAAGATTGGCTTGCTTAGGGATTGATGCAAGTTATGGTTCTCTTTGACTTATGTGGTATGGGTCTGTGAAATCAGTGGAAGGGGAAATAAAAAACTGGTTTTGTATGCTATATCCTTTTTGGAGGGGATTAGTCTGACCCTATCGGATAAGGAATAATATGACTTGAGCATGTCTAATGGCATGATTGAGGATCGGATTGCATTATGTTTATTTGGAAATGGTAAAGCTAGCTGGGATTATTCAATTGTTTGATGTATGTATAGCTGGTCTTTGCATAGAGCCAAAAATTCACAAATATCTTAAAAAAAAGAAGCTAAAAACAGTGTGCATGTAATGTCGGAGACCTATGTCTGCTGTAATACTAAGGAGTCGGAGTACATTTTGTACATGTGCTGACCTCAGACTGATTAAACTCATAGTACTAGTACCGAATTTTTTGGAATGGTCTAAAGAGACTTTGAATAAATGGAAGACTGTTTTTAGATTTGCTGACCATATTGGATACTGTCCTTTCTTGTGTATAGTGTGTAAGATGAGTTGTAAGATTGGTTTGCTTAGGGATTGATGCAAGTTACGGTTCTCTTTGACTTATGTTGTAAGGGTCTGTGAAATAAGTGGAATGGGAAATAAAAAACTGGTTCAGTAAGTTTTTTTTGCAGGGGATTAGTCTGACCCTATCGGCTAAGGAATAATATGACTTGAGCATGTCTAATGGCGTGATTGAGGATCAAACTGCATTATGTTTGTTTTGAAATGGTAAAGTTGCTGGGATTATTCAATGGTTTGATGTATGTATAGCTGGTCTTTGCATAGATCCAGAAATGCACAAATATTTAACATAAAGCTAAAAAACAGTGAGCATGTAAGGTCGGAGACCTATGTCTGCGGTAATACTAAGGGGGTCGGAGTACACTATGTACATGAGCTGACCTCAGACAGATGCAACTCATAGTACTGGTACGGAATTTTTGGAATTGTCTAAAGAGACTTTGAATAAATGGAAAACTGGTTTTAGGTTTCCTGACCATATTGATGATACTCTAGAGGTATTTTAAATGTTTTTTACTCGCTCGTCTTTTCCGTATTACAACACAAGATGGAAGATAAGTGTATGTTCCCTTTGATAGTCATAGTTTCAGCCTATTTACAGATTTCTGCTGGCTGAGACTGTTTGACCTTGTGCTTTTTTTAAGTTAAGCATAAAAGTATACTTATAAATTAAAACACGAAACACTGTGCTGAAAGGTCTGTTACCTTGGTAAGTTGGAATACCGATGTGATGTAGTGCTCTAGGTAAGGTTACGAATCCTGAACTGATTCGGTTGATCTTATTGAATCGACAAAAGTTTACTCTGAATTTACTCATTACGGGTTTTTCATACCCGATTGTAGGAGTAAATAATGTTTTTTCAACTTAACTCGACCATTTTTTTATATAGACTGATCTTTTTTACCTGTTGCCTATTGGATTGAATCGGCTATAAAGGTTATTTTGTATATATACTGAGTATAGGCTTCTGGTATGGTGCCCTATATGCTGACTGCACATACCGGACTAAGGTTGAATAATAGCAAGTTTCTAATTTACTATTTTTTCTCATCATCATCATATGCTAGGAAGATTAGCGGTAGGTTCTGACTAACCTATCACTAGTTCAATATGGTGACATATTTGTGATGAGGTTAGGTCGAACCTTGGTGACTTAATTCTGTATGCTCACCTTCTTCTGTTGGCTTCTCTTTCTTATTCAGAATATATAGGCACTTGTCCTTACCTACCATCTTGCTAGTAGGTGTGATCTTGATACTATAGGGTAAATCATATAGTGACGTTTTGTGGATCCTGGTTGGTTAATCTGAGGTTGTTAAATTACAGACGTTTTTTTACTGATATAACTAAAATGATACTTTGAATTTACAGATTACTTCGGAGTTATTGCCCTAATTTCTGATATTTGATAGGAATGAATGCATTATATGGTATATGAGTGTGGTATATGGTTCCCTATATCTGGGCATGGCCGGAATTTTTTTTCGGACTGAGTCTAAATTGACTCACGGAGACTAAGTAGTCCAATATATTGTAGTATACTTTTGTTAGCTGGCATATGGCAGCAGTAGGAATGACATAACATAATAGTAAGGATTTTTGGGAATAATGGGTATGAATTTTCTCTAAGAAAGGGGTATCTCGGCTAGGTAATAAGTGGTAAATACAAATGGTTTTTTTTGGGGATATCCCAGCCCGATTAGAAAAGATAGTTCCGAATAAAAGGTTCTATTACAAAGGTTGTAAATTTACAAGGAAGTGGGTAGTTTTGATCTAGCTTGAGACTACTTCAAATGGGTTATAAGTCACTCTTATCTAGTTAAGGATGAAGTTCTAAAATGGTTTTAAAAAAAACTCAGTTAAAACCTTAAGATATTTTTTTTTTTGTTAATTCTTTTTGAGAAAAAATATATATCATAATTTATGGTTGCTCTATGGGGGTAGGTACCGTCTGTATCAGATTGGCAGAAAAGCCAAGGATCTATTTTTTTAAAAAATAAAACCTTCTTTATCAAAAAGAACAAATTATGAGCAAAGAACTATGTTTTTTTTTATGGTGACATGGATAACAACTGGGATGCCCAGCATCACCTGCGTACAATCACGTGCTAACGAATTGTTTTCTTGTGGCTATAGGTGCAGGTGAGGGCTACCTTCCTTGATTAAAATGTCCAGTTCTTAACAAATGGTGGATCTCTTAGTGTGACGCAAATTTTCCCAGACTTTGGGTTTATTGATTCTTGAGCTGTATCTTGTTATCTTCATTACCTTGTACAAAATTTATTTTCAACTGCAAATAAATTATTGTGCAAAGCCATTGTACTTTTCTAGAATTTTTAGTTTGTGAAGAATTAGTGTTCGTTTGCGTATATATATATATATAGATTTAAAACTGCTACACACACACACACACACACACACACACACACACACACAAACTAACATCCATGACACCACATTGACAAGTATAAAGAATCATATTAATGTACATAGTTATCATTTTGGAGAGTATTTGTAAGTACAAATTTTGAAAGAGTCAATGTGGTGCAATACAAATTCTGGAGATAAGCGATCAAAATGTACTCTAGGTAGAAGTCATGCTCATGCCCTTCAAATGAGGGCAGGGAGAGAGTTGTGCCTGGTGGATTAAGTAATACCTTATGTGGTGTGTCGTCTATCAATAGAGTGTTGTCAACATCAAATGGGACATGAATTTGAGAAAAAGGTTTGTAATAAAGGCGTACATTTGGTTTTGTAGGGTGTTAGTGGCCATTGATGACAACACATTGTGAATCACAATTGACAATACAAAAAATTAAATTGCCAATGCTCGATTTTGGCTATGTTACAAACTATGGCTATGAGGAACTTGAGGTTTCTCAGCTACATAGAAGACCATATTGTGATGCAAAACCTTGGAAAAATAAATTGCAAAAACTCCTTGGTGCGCGATCATAAAATGACTCAATGTTCGGCTACACAAAAGTTGCGCAGGTTGAGATATCCTACATTTGAATCACATGGCTCTCAAAACAACAACAATCCATTGATGTCAAGAATAATTAGTCTTCGCAAACATTTTGTAAAACAAGTAAGTAGTTAGACAATAGGATGACTTTCATATTCTTTTATGTTGGTTATTATCGGAACAATCTTGTCAATGTCTATAAAAGGTCCATTCTGTGTTTGGCTATTGTGGAGGTTGTCTAATCCAATGTTGACATCCTTGAGATTTTCCTCACCACTCCCTCGTTCTTCTGCCATCCGAGACTCTTGTATCCCTAGTGTAGAGTGGTCCATTGCAGATAAATTAGATTCTAGCATGTGATGGTCTATTTGTGGGTCGGACATCATTGACCGTTGATGATTTTCAAGCTCTATTGATGGAATCATTGGAGTGGTATGCTCTGCTTGAGGGTTGGGGTGTTCTTCCTCAGTCCCTCCCTCTCCATTATCTTCTTCTTTTTGAAAACCTCAAAGGGCAGAGGGAGTTTCAATCTTAATTTCTTCCTCAACGCTGCGCTCCTCTACGCTCGCAGTGTCCTTCCTCTCATCGTGCATCTCCTCCCTATCAAACTCTCCCACTGCATGATTTATCTTCTCATAAGTCCGTTCCTCCTCTTCCTCATGTCCCTTCTCAATTGATCTTACGAGATCTATTTGCTGGTATCCCTCAATAGTCATTGTTATCTCTACAAGATGGTCATCCAAAAGGGTGTCTTCTGCAAAAATGATTACATCATGTGAAATAGAAAGAAGATGCTTGATCAGAGTGGCACAATATTGGTGCAAATACTCTAGTGTATACTTGTCCACTACACTCTACAAAAGAAAAATGAAAACAAAAAGGAATTGAGATAGATTTTTATTGCAACAATCACCATCTCCCAAGTAATGCTTCACAAAATGCCTACCTTTAACATGAATGGATGTAGTGAAAAGAAGCTCTGTAGTATGTACTCAGCATGAAGGAGGCACCTCCAACCACACAAGTTGGAATCCGTTTGTTTAAGAAGTGTAACTTCTTTAATTTATGACTTGTACAACTCGTAACTTCCACACATCTTTCCATATGCGAGCAACAATATTTTTACGTAGCCTGCAACAAGCAGACAAGTTTGGTATGAAACCAACACAATCACTGTATATATTCCTTATTCCACATCAATCCAAATTCTAATTCTAAATACTCACATTCTTAATTTTGGATGTGTTTATCAAATTGAGTTTAGAATCCAGACAACTGGCTTATCAAACTCGATGCAAACTAGGCTCTAGTTGTGGTTGCTCTTATATGGAAAAATGATGGTTGTGACTTACAACATCGGACAATGGGCAAGCCACTTCTTGAATGTGCCTTGAGGGCTGTTTTTGATTTTGAGAAAGACAGACAATTGAGGATCCATGATATAAATTTCTAGTTGACTTTGTGCAGGTAGCTGGCTCTTGATCAAGCTAGAAGACATTTACTGGGGAAGTTATTCTCTAATATAAAGATAAATAAAAGTATGCTAATGCTAGTGAAAGAATTATACTTTAGGCATATATAGACAATTGAATTTGTTATTTGAGCATATGAATCCTTCATTCATAGATGATAAAATTTCATTGTTGTTGACATTGATTTCATGAGTAACAATGTGGTAGCTCTTGATCTCCTCTTCTAAAGCATTTGATTCTTTTTATTTCTCTTCAGTCTCTTCATCTCCTCTGCATGCTGGTTTTTGTGTTGGGCTCTGGCCCTGGTGTTCACATCATGGGTAACCTCCACAATCTTCACCTCTGACTGTGGCCTTGATGGAGGAATAACCAAAATTTCCTTCATTTTATTGTTTATAAATTCATTGGGTTGAAGCAGTTTATTATATCGCCACCTTAGTCTTTTCAAGGTTTCAAGCAGTTTATTATATCATCACCTTAGTCTTTTCAAGTTATTCCATTGAAGTATTCAAGCAAAAAATATTCTTCTGCCTCTTGAAATGCCAACAATGCAACATGTTTCAACCTCATTGTGCTAAAACATGCCTTCTCACATATTGACCTAACTAGCCTTTGAAATGGAAGCTTTGGTGTAAGAAGCTCAATCCATTTTTTAGCCTTCCTAATTTCCTTAAACGACTCGATGTGTCTTTGTAGCCTCTTCATGCTTGGAGATTTCAAATATTCATGGGCTTTCTAGGTCTCTTCTTCTTTCAATAAAATCTCGGATTAGTGTATTATTTATCGGCTTTGTAATTCACTTGAAGAAATATATGGGTTTGATTACTCTTGGATATTGTGCTAGACTTTCAAGTAGATAGTTGGAATGCATATGACTAATATTAATGTGGTGGTTGCTATGGAGTACCACCAAAATCCTAAACTTGGCATTCACATGTGGAGTGGCTAGTAGGATAAAACTAGGTCCTTGCCTAAAACAACATATGAAATTAAGAATACCCATTTGGGCGAGGGTTGGGTGGTTCACTCTCCTCTGTGTATTGTATTTAGAACGCTCCTCCTCGTGATGTCTATGCATACACAAGCCCTGGGTTGCAGTGTATTGGCACATATAGAACTGATATCTTACATACATAATCTCTCACATGCACAAAGCCGCAAGAGAGTACATACACACATCTACACACACGGACACACACTCAAGAGGGCTTCTGTCTACATCAAATGGCACTTGTCTGACTCGTGATAACACGTGATAGCTGGGGTGGAAAGAAATCGTCTCCATTTGCGGATAAGTCCATATTAAAGAATAGCTACCATGTCGAATCAACAGATAGGGGTTTAACTAATGAGATTATGAGATGTATTATGTATGCCGCAAATAAATGATCACACACACACACATATACATAGTGAATTCCACTGCTTTTTGTTTTTTTCAGTACGCTAACTGGCAAGGAATGTATTACTTACAAGAGGAAACTGTTATTGGTAATGACACATGCATGGCCTAGGTAAGTGGAGCACTCTGCATACTGAGTTTTGGTTGATTTTTAATAATATATGTGCTATAACTCTTTGTGGATTCAAAATCAAAAGAAGTGTTTTGAATTATGGGATGTACAACATCTGGTAGTCTACAGATAATTAATGGGATTACACAGTAAAAAGTGCATACCGATTGGTTTGTTCGGATGATGGATTTCATATTTATATACACACTAAGCAGAGAAATAAAGCATTGGTTGAAATACAACAAAAATTTGGAATGATATTCTGGATCTCCAAATTACTGTTATGCGGCATAAATGGTGTTCAGGTCTTGCTGATGCTGAAGTTTAAAACCTGGTCTTTTTCGGACACATTACATATATAACATGCACTCATAGGAGGGTGTAATACAAGTGGAAAGAGGAGTCGATAATTGTGTTTTTAATTGCATAAGGGTAGCAAGGTGGATTGAACATAAAACATAAAAATGTCATATGGTTTGAGATATATATATTTTTTGAGATTTTTTAATAAATAAACGAACAAAATGCTGTCCGTTTTTTTTCAAATATAGCAAAGTGATTGAATCATACTCACATAATCTGAAAGATTTGTTTGATTGATCGAGGGTTCTCTTGATCTCCAAATTAAAGTTATATAGCTTATAAAGTTGTTTAGTTATGGCTGAGGTTGGGGTTGTAGGGCCTGGTCCTTTTTCGGGCACATTACATAAACAGAGTACTTGGTAACATATCCAGAGGAAGGTATAATAAAGTTTTTTAATTAAAAAAGGGGGGCAGCCGATGGCTAAATCTCTTTCTTACATAGGTGGTATTGAGGATGCTGAAGTATATTGAACATTAAACAATAACTGCCATTTGGTTGATATATGGTTTTTTTTGAGAAGTTGTACTAGTTACAAACAAAATGCTGTCCGACTTTTTACAGTTGTAGTAATATTAATGGAACTACATTTTGATACACATATGTGACAAAATCTTGTATTAGAAAGGATACATATGACCATTTGGTGGGTATCATACTGAAGGTACCTCTCATAGATAGAGAATGATTTGTTATGATCAAATTGCTTATATTTTGGTTCTATTCAAAGTCTACCTTTATAACATATTACAATGATTACCAATATCTCATGAATAGATGTGTATCTCAAGAAAAATCTAGTACCATGGAAACTACTTACAGACTTACAGCTAGGATGCATACATGTACAGACCCAACCAAGATGGCAGCCATCAATAGGAAAATGGAATTAGAACGTGAAAAGCAGGAACAACAGTAACTAATCATAAAATACTAGTGTCTAGAACTAGACCATATCTTGCCTGACTAGCCAAGAAAGATGTAACTTATCAAGAATAAAATGTATTGACATATAGTGGGCGTCATTTTTCTTTTTGGGATTGACAAGGATAACAAGCGACTGAGGTTGCATGGTACCTATCTTCCCACAATGTCAAAGTGTGTTGTAATACATCTGTGTTGTTAGATGGTGGCATGTATAAACCTCAATCTTGTTGCTTTGAGGATTCGTCGCCACAACCTTGTTACCTTACTGTTGTATTTGGATCTTCATTTTAATAAAGATGGTTATCATATTTCACAATGGTTTTTTATTTTGTTTTGTACTTTGTTGGTATTTAATGTAATTTAATTATACAGTTTGTAATCAAAGGGGATTTTCATACTAAACACACACACCATATTGTTTCCCTAATCACTCTTGGTCGAGTGATCCTATATAATTAAATTTTGTTAAGTACCTATTCTATGCTTATGTCAGGCCAAGGGCTAGAGGGCAGGGCCTGACCTAGGGGAGTCAAGGACTTAGGCCAAGGTCCGGACTGAAGGTGTGGACAGCGGATCCGTTTAGGGAAAAGGGCCATGGGCTCTCCTATATTAGGTGGGCTCGAAGGAGGATCCGATATTCAGTCTCCTCTCAGCCTTTCATTGGTATCATTGCTCAAGGGAGGAAGGAACCATGGAGGAAAGGGGAGCCTTGCATGTCTTTGCATGGGTTGAATGATCTCTCTCTCTCTCTCTCTCTCTCTCTCTCTCTCTCTCTCTCTCTCTCTCTCTCTCTCTCTCTCTCTCTCTCTCTCTCTCTCTCTCTCTCTCTCTCTCGGGTCGTGGACAAGTTCTCTGGCAAGGGAGGAGCTGAAGATCGTGGGCAGGCACCCTACACAGGAGATGGAAGAACCGTGGGCATGGTCTCCAAGGCGGAGCTTTGAAGCGGGTGGCTGAAGGGGGAGAGTAGTGGGAGCGGCCGCTTGCAAGGAAGGGCAACCATGGCGACCTGCGGCGTTTTCAATTGAGCTGGTCCTAAAAGGGAGCGCCCTTGCAAGTAAGTTCTTTCGCGACTTTGCAGCGTGCCCAGCCGACGGCCATGGTGCCCGGCTTGAACTCTGGCTTGAACTTGGCTGCCCTGCATGCGGCCGCCATTAAACCTGCAAAGTTTTTTTTTGTTGCTTTTGTTCTACATGCGAGCGCCCTTTTGGGGGTTTATGGGCGGTCAACATGGCCAAGGCCTCTACAAAACCCTCTTCCCACGAACGCTTTCCATGACTACCCTATCTCGTTGCGATTGCACTAGAGTATACTCTGCAAGTTGTGTCCTCTTGATGACGACGTAGACAATTATGGTCATAGCTTCATTGATATAACATCGGAGCAGTTTCTTCCATGGTTTTATGAAACCATTCAAGTTCAATTGCAATACCTTTTCATAGTTTATGGACAATTGCGGGCAAAACCTTGGGATATTGTTCGATTGTATGCATGAGAAGTACTACAAGGGCTATGAGCCATCCATCGGACGCCAAGTATTGTTCACCTGTATGCAGGAGGAGTACTACAAGGGATATGAGCCATTGATCGGATGCCAAGCCACCACAAACACATCCACTATATGCCCATCGAATGGAGTTTTTGATATGGGAATCAAAACTCCGATTTGCACGACATTTTGATGTGTATTTCCATCTCAACATGATCATCACGTACGCTTTATTTCTGCAGTTACTATAGATGTTCTCAAGTTTGGTACATTGTTTGACAATGTCAACACTCAAGAGGGTTAATTTACTTTCACCTCCATTTCATCTGACAATGTCATATGATGCACTTCGGTACATCAATTCTAACTAAGGAGCAAGGCTCCAATAGAACTACGACAGAGATAATCGGCAAGGCCGATCATTGCTTTCATTCTTAGAAGTCGGCAACCACCACTGGTTCATATGGTACCTGCCAATAATAGTGGGAAACACCAAACTTTCTACAGTGCCAACTATGTTGCTTCAATCAAGGAGAGTTTGGCAATAGGTGACACTTGATAGCTAAGCTGTTTCTGCTATCTCTCTCAATATTGGGCCATCTCACAATTCTCAATATAGGGCACGGTTGGGCAAGGCCGATTCTCTATGAAATTTTGACACGGTCGATCTTCTTTACTTGGACACATGTGTGTCAACAAGCATATCGGTTTGCTATGAGCATTCCATATCAGTTCTACATCATTTTATTGATAGCCTTCTAAGAAGCAACGCTTCACTCCAAGACATATGACCTAGCAGTTTTTGACGTTCAAAATACGCTATCTGCATAAAAACTTGGGAATCTTTGCAACATGTCTACATGCTCTCTTAATAGAGATTGTATTAAACCAAGCTAAGAAGGCACGCGTAGGACATCCGACAACTCTCCAGTTGTTTGCATATATGGCTATGAGCCGGATTCAAGCGCACTACTAGCAACCTACCCACAAGTGGGCAACAAGGTTAGTCAATTTCAAGTTACATTTGTTTTTGTCTATGGTTTACTTTTCATTTTGAAAAGATATCCTGCAGTGCAAAGCAAAGTGCTTGGGCAGTCTCCCTCCGAAGCCACCGTACAAAGCAAAGTGCTTTGCCTGTCTTCATGTGAAGCACTTCTTCTCTTATGTGCCAAGGTATTATCGATAGACTTCAAATCAATGATAAGGGTACACATATTTGGTACTATGTGGATATAAGCTCATAGTTCTCACAACGGTGAACTATGATGTATCCATGCCAGTGTAATCGTGCAAGGCATGTATACCAACGGCTCACATGATTGAGACTATCATTGATGCCAAGGGCTTATCATTCCATTTTTTGATATGTATGCATGGCATACTAGTATGATGGCACGTACACCACCCATCATTTCATATGCTTCCGCTATAGCACTAGCTACTCTATCAAGGACGAGATCAGTTGTTGTTGTTTTTAGACATTTTATTTGTATGTTTATTTATAGGCAACATGCCATACACTTGCACCCTGATACAATCATGCTCACATACAAGGTAAGTGGGTCAAGCTGTGCCTTTTAGTACCTCTCTCTTTGAGGGCATGGTACAATCACACTACTGTACGCTTATAGGATAAGCTATGAGATAGGCATGTTTTGCACTTGAGCATTTGCACAGGGCATACAACACGTTGAAATAAGTAGATATTCTTAGCCCAACGTTCTCTCTTTCTAAAATTTTTGGACATTATTTTTGCACTCCACACTTGCAGAAATACATAACATTAGTCATCATTGTCTGCCACCATAATCCCACTTGCATACTTTTCGTGTAAGTGATGTCAGTGGTGCAAAGATGTCCTTTAGAGCTCCCATTGTGAGCTTCTATAATCACCTACATTCTTCCTTGCATAGGCTCACACCTTGAAGAACCCCATCAATGCCTAATCTGTATAAAGTCCCTCCTATGATGGTGAACTTTAGACTTTTCAAAATCAAGGCCTTCTTATTTGCCTAGGACTAGTCTTCTAGAAATCCCCCATATTGAAGAAAGTCGTGCACATCTTGCCATTCTAGATCTGGTCCTTGCACTACCATATTCTAAAACAATTTTGCATCTATTGGATCATTTGGCATCGATATCAGTACACCTTGATAAGAAATTAGCACCACAGTGAGTCTTATCTGGCTTATGGGAAATGTTGATTTCTAACTCCATCAAGAATATCATCCATCTAATCAATCTCCCTTGATAATGACTTTGTTGATTAGAAATACAAGACCTTGATGATCCACATGAAATTGAAATGGCTTGCCCAATAGATAATGTCTAAACTTTGTTGCACTAAAGACCATTCTTAGTGACTCAATCTCTATTGTGGAATAATCTTGTTTAGATATACTAAACTGATGACTAGTGAAGTACACCAGGTACTCTATCATCCCATCAGACTGGGTCAATATTGCTCCCATTTCCATTCGAGACGCATCCACATGAACATGGATAATAACATCCCAGTGTGGTTGACAAAGTATTGGCTTCCTAGTGATTGCCTCCTTCAAAAACTAGAAACTTGCTTCACATTCTGAGGCCCAAATAAATTTCTTTCCCTTCTAAGTTAACTAATATAGAGGAAGTGCCTTTGCTTCAAACATGTGAATGAGTCTTCTGTAGAAATTGCATACCCCAAAAATGAGCTTAATTTAGATACTTTTGCTGGTGCTCTGGCGTGTTGATCACACTTAATCTTGTTTTTTACCATCTCAATACCATTCCTAGAGACAATATGTCCTAGAAGTTGGTCTTTCCATACCATAAACACAGACTTAAACAAGTTCAAGCAAATTCTCTTCTCTTTGCATCTTTCAAAAACCATCTCAAAAAATAACACATGCATTTCTTCTGCTGGAAAGATTGTGAAGTCATCCATGAATATAGCCAAAAATTTATGCAACAACTCACTGAAGACCTCCATGATACATCTTTAAAAGTTTGTTCGAGCATCACATAACACAAATGGCATTACCAAATACATAGAGGCTTCCCATTCAGTGATGAAAGTCTTTTTTGCTTGATCTTCTAATGCAATTTTAAACTAATTGTAGCCACTGTAACCATCCATGTCGAAACTATACATTTTGTGGCTAGCAATCTCATCTAGCAGCATATTAGTGGATGGAAGTGGGAATGGATATTTAATAGTATGAGCATTAAGCTTTTGGTAATCCACACACACCCTCAACTTTCCATTCTTCTTTGGTATATACCACTAAAATTGGAAACAACCACTCGCTACTTGCCAATTAGTAATGAACCCTGCTTTAAAAAGATTGTCGGTCTCCTCCTTTACTTTCTTGGCATAATTGGGAATCATTCTATAGTACCTTTTCACTCTCAATGGTTTGGCATCTGGTTTTGATGATATTCAATTGTGACACACTTCTAGATCGACACCCTTCAAATCAATATGCTCATATGCAAAGATACCTTTGTAATGAAAGAAAGCCTTAGCTTTCTCTTTAATGTTTGGCTTTAGATGTTTGTTGATCTTTAAAATTTTGGGATTTTTATATGTGCCAAGATTCCACCCTTCAATCTCCTAATCATTTGGAAGTAGCCAATTTGGATCGCCTCCTTTCTGTTTGGCCAATGACTCTCTTATACAGGGAGTTTCTCAATAATGTACCCCTCAAGGAGTCAACATTCTTCGAGAGCATTTGAGACAGAAATTGGGTTTCTAGGTTGTCCACACAGACCAATCTGTCCTCAAAGATGACTTCAAAAAAAGGTTTTGAGGTTCACCCAATTTTTCCTACAAGCTATTACCATCCTTGCCAAGCCACATGATACTATCTTCATGTGCATCCCTTCTACAATGCTCCTCTCTGGATGATGCTATTGCTTCTACACTTGGAAGAGGGATGCCCCATATTTCCACAATAAGTACACTATTTAGATCTCCAATAATCCATTACCAAATGTCCGGGCCGCTTCTTGACACCTTCATTGAAAGCAAGACTAGATGTAGTGCTAAAAAATGGTGATCAAAATGATCTAATGCACCTGCTAATGCCAATTCTCCTTCCCTTGAAGTGAATTTTTCCTTTTTTCATTTTTTCTTTTATGTGATAGTCATATATTGAGAGCCCAAGCATGCACCACCCGTTCCTTCTAATGGAAAGAGATTTGGCATATATATCATTTCCCTCATTGTCACCATTCTGTGCTGTGGAGCAATCTTAGCACTTGGTCTTATGCCAAGGCCAATGTCTAAACTCCGTACACTTGCACAATCACCTCTTAATGTTCATGGTGGCATATACTTATTTAGTTGTGCTTGGAAGTAAGAAGAATTAAATTTTATGTGTATAAGTAAGAGGGAGAGAGAAAATCATTTCCTTCAAAGAAACTCTTGTAGTTGAGGCTCACTCCAAGGGGGTCCCAATTCACCATACAATGGGAAACTAGAATGTGAAAGGTCTTTGATATCTTGTGAGGGATACGATAGATTTACTGATGCTCTTTGTTTCGGGAAGGGTCGCTCGGGATGAAGAGGGCTTAAGACCCTCTTGAGTCTTTTGCAACCAGGCCGATGCGTGTAGAACTGCCCTTGTGGGCTAGAGGCTCATGTGAGAGTGACCCTAGAAAGGTTTGAGATGAGTGCATGTGGCTTTCTTGGGACAACCTATTTGGAGACTCAATTGCAATTGAAAGCCAAATTTAAGTCCTTTTGGAGTCCGAGCGAGAAGGATAAAAGAGTTTGGTGCGGGATAAAGACCTAACGGACCTGCCAAAGTAGCGATTTCATGAAAATTAATTTCTAATCTTCTAAAATTATTTTTCATCTTAATTTGGCCATTTAAGTCCAGGAAAAATAAAAGAGAACAATGGAAGTTGATTTAAGCGCTTATGGACCAGCCCGATCAAAGGCTTGGAACCAAAAGAGGAGAAGTCCATAAAAGAGCAAGGGTGATTACTATTTAGTTATCTCAGTCATAGGTACAAATCAAGGAAGGATGAATATATCCTAGAGTAAGCCTTGATCAAAGTTACAAGACAAAGAAGATGACATAGAGAAATCATAGGAGTCTAAATATAGAAAGTAGCTATGATAAGTTCAAGTCATTAAAATAACTCTTTAGATACCAAGTATGAAGTCTGATAATCCTTAGAGTAAATTTTTGACTTGCCACAAAAACTCTGAATTTGTTAGGTTTTGGGAGTATCTTGGTGGTACCTTCCAAGCACTTTGTTAAGGTTTTGCACAAGAGGTGAAATTTTAAAGCCCAAGGGTGAATTTCATTTTTACCAAAGTTCATCCTAATTTAGCGGGTAGCTGGGTCAGCTTCATAAAGCCTCGAAGGTTTTTGCAAAGGTCTTGCACCCAAACTAATCAATTAAAGAGAAATTTCATGGTTTTTAATAAGTGCAAGGGAAAATATAAAGTCTAAGGTTAGATCAACCCTTTCTTATTTAGAGAGTTGACTCTAGTCCTTCCTTCTAAGCTTGGCTAGATCACATGTCCAAAGTAACAACTTGCTTTATGTGAAGTTAACAAGTGTGTGTGGTGTGTACACTTGCTGAAAAGAGTCCAAGGAAGGAGGAGGCAAGTTTTTCAAGTATAGCAAGCATGGAAAAGTGTGTGTCAGCATACAGGACCTATATTATCGAGTGTTTACATCTCATTGGTCAAGTGGTATGCATTGAAAACTAGTTGCAAGTTTGCATTAGTAATAAATCAAGGGCTTGTTGGATTTTGGGCTCCCTTCTCCCTCATTTTCATACTCTCAAGTGTGAAGAGTATCCAAGAAACTCTCTCTCTCTCTCTCTCTCTCTCTCTCTCTCTCTCTCTCTCTCTCTCTCTCACACACACACACACACACACACACACACAAAATAACATGAGGTCTTTCATCTCACTCTTCTATTAAATGGGACAAAAAGAAGTAGGGATGATAAGTATTTTGGGAGCCCCTCATCTACATCTCTCTTAAACCGCCCATTACATGATCACACAAATAGCTATCGCAATAAAAGTAGGTGTTTGTACGCTCTGCTAAAGGCAAGATACGAGTCGCCAAGACTAACCCATACTCCCGGGTGCGTGGAGTACTGTTAAAATATCCTCTTAATAGATGACCATAACTACGATACAAAAAGATCTTATGAGGTGGAAGGAATTGGGCTAGCAGGTATAACCGCTCAGAAAAACCTGGCTTCAATGAATGTTCTATGTAATAATATTGTGGCCCTAGGCCCAGAGCCTCAGTTACCATCGCCAATCTAACATTGTTCCTAAAATGCTCGCGACCCCAAAGGGTTACACGAGTCACTCGATTCTGATATGACCACCATTTAGTCTGGGAAACAGAGGTTCCTAATTGCGGGAATAGATGAAGTTCATAATGTAGTAAAGTAGCTCTCCGAGTAGAGTCGCCTGATTGATAAAGGTGTGCTGTTGCTATGGAAAAAACCAGTTCTCGATTGTAGGACATTTTTTGGATTAACACACCTGAGGAGAAAATATACGGATATGTAAATTACTTGAGTACAGTTACTCCTTACTGTTACCTTGGACGTGTTTATGTATAAGTGTCATCTGGCTTTTATAGACCCACATTTTGACTTTGAGTCGGAATTGGAAGTAATAAGTAATCACAGAAAAAGTGTTGTTGCTATGTAGTGTATTGCACACTCGTAAGATCTTGGCTGTATACTGTACCCTAGTGGATGGCTGCATGACTTAAGCTGATTGTAAGGTTTTGTTGAATTGGTAAGGGGGTGTGTGGGATCAACCTGAGCCAGGTACAAAAAGCCGGTAAGGTGATTCGAACCGGGTATCGACCGCATTGATTTTTTTTGGTTGGTAGGCATAATGTGACTTGGTATTATTGGACTTGACCTTGCTTTAAATTAAATAAAATCTCTATCTCTCTCTCTCTCTCTATATATACACTCAGTAGCGTTTTTTAAAGCTTCTCTATTGTGTCGGGCTGCCTGCAACACGCCATTGCCTGTGCTAGGGTTGAGTTGGCTGGTGAGTGTAGCAGCGAAGTTGGGGCGACTTGATCTATATCAAACCAGATCTCCATCTGGGATAATCCTGGAGTATCTGGCCCGTATGGGCGCCCTCTAGTGCGGTAGCTGGTCCGAGTCATTGGCGGATCTGCTTTGCTTCAGATAAATGCCTCTTAAAAAAGTGAGTACTCTTACTCACTTAGCATCGTGTTGTATTCACCTGTGTGCATTCTATACTATGTGGGTTAGAAGATATTTTCTACTGTGTGCTCAATCATCCTGAAAAAGAATGGGAAGGAGATTGTGGAAGCTTCGTCGTCTCCTAATCTATAGGTTAAACAAAATTTCTATTGCTCTAGAGAATTTCTATAAATAATGTGAAGCTTTGCTGAGACTGTTTTGAGAAAGCTTTAAAAAAACCAGTAAATTCTTTTCCGGATACTGACCTTTTTTGTGTATGGGGTGTAAGATGAGCTGTAAAGATTGGCTTGCTTAGGGATTGATGCAAGTTATGGTTCTCTTTGACGTATGTTGTATGGGTCCGTGAAATCAGTGGAATGGGAAATAAAAAACTGGTTCTGTAGGCTATATTCTTTTTTGGGGGGGATTATTCTGACCCTATCGGTTAAGGAATAATATGACTCGAGCATGTCTAATGGCATGATTGAGGATAGGACTTCATTATGTTTGTTTGGAAATGCAAAAGTTAGTTGGGATTATTCAATTGTTTAATGTATGTATAGCTGGTCTTTGCATAGAACGAAAAATTCAGAAATATTTAAAAATAAGCTAAAAACAGTGAGCATGTAATGTCGGAGACCTATGTCTGCTGTAATACTAAGGAGGTCGGAGTACACTATGCACATGTGCTGACCTCAGACTGATTCAACTCATAGTACTGGTACCGAATTTTTGGAATTGTCTAAATAGACTTTGAATAAACGGGATACTGTTTTCATATTTGTTGACCATATTGGATACTGACCTTTCTTGTGTATGGGGTGTAAGATGAGCTGTAAGATTGGTTTTCTTAGGGATTGATGCAAGTTATGGTTCTCTTTCACTTATGTTGTAAAGATCCGTGAAATATGTGGAATGGGAATATAAAAACTGGTTCAGTAAGCTATATTTTTTTTGGAGGGGATTAGTCCGACCCTATCAGGCTAAGGAAGAATATGACTTGAGCATGTCTAATGGCATGATTGAGGATCGAACTGCATTATGTTCGTTTGGAAATGGTAAAGTTAGTTGGCATTATTCAATTGTTTGATGTATGTATAGCTGGTCTTTGCATAGATCCGGAAATTCACAAATAATTAATTTAAAAAAAACTAAAAAACAGTGAGCATGTAATGTCGGAGACCTATGTCTGCGGTAATACTAAGGGGGTCCGAGTACACTATGTACATGTGCTGACCTCATACTGGCTCAACTCATATTATTGGTACTGAATTTTTGGAATTGTCTAAAGAGACTTTTTGAATAAACGGAAGACTGTTTTCAAATTTGCTGACCATATTGGATGATACTCTGGAGGTATTATATGTGTTTTTTACTCGCTCATCTTTTCCATATTACAGCACAAGATGGAAGATGAGTGTATGTTCCCTTTGCTAATCACTGATTCAGCCTATTTACAGATTTTTGCTGGCTGAGACTGTTTGACCTTTGGTTTTAAAAAATAATAATAATAAGCATAAAAGTATACTTATAAATTAAAACACAAAACAGTGTGCTGAAAGCTCTGTTACCTTGGTAAGTTGGAATACCGATGTGATGTAGTGCTCTAGGTAAGGTTACGAATCCTGGACTGATCTGGTTGATCTTACTGAATCGACAAAAGGTTACTCTGAATTTACTGATTATTACTAGTTTCTCTTACCCGATTGTAGGAGTAGATAATTTTTTTTCAACTTAACTCGACCATTTTTTAAAGATAGACTGATCTTTTTTACCAGTTGCCTTTTGGACTGAATCGGCTAAAAAGGTTATTTTGTATATATGCTTGAGTACTGGCTTCTGGTATGGTGCCCTATATGCTGACTGCACATATCGTACTGAGGTTGAATAATAGCAAGTTTCTAATTGACTCGTTTTTCTCATCTTCATCATATGCTAGGAAGAATAGAGGTAGGTTCTGACTAACCTATCACTAGTTCAATGTGGTGACATAGTTTTGATGGTGACTGAGGTTAGGTCGAACCTTGGCGACTCAATTCTTTATGCTCACCTTCTTATGTTGGCTTCTTTTTCTTATTTAGAATATATAGGCACTTGTCCTTACCTACCATCTTGCTAGTTGGTGTGATCTCGATACTATAGGGTAAATCATATAGTGACCTTGAGTAGATCCTGGCTGGTTAATCTGAGGTTGTTAAATTACAGACATTTTATTTTACTGATGTAACTAAAATGATACTCTGAATTTACAGATTACTTCGGAGTTATTGCCCTAATTTATGATATTTGATAGGAATGAATGCATTATATGGTATATGAGTATGGTATATGGTTCCCTCTATCTGGGCATGACCGGAATTTTTTTCGGACCGAGTCTAAATTGGCTCACTGTGACTAAGTAGTCCAATATATTGTAGTATACTAAGTAGCTGGCATATGGCAGCAGTAGGAGTGACATAACATAATAGTAAGGATTTTTGCGACATGGTGACATGGATAACAACTGGGATGCCTAGCATCACCTGCGTACAGTCACGTGCTAATGAATTGTTTTCTTGTGGCTATGGGTGCAGGTGAGGGATACCTTCCTTGATTAAAATGTCCAGTTCTTAACAAATGGTGGATCTCTTAGTGTGACGCAAATTTTCCCAGACTTTGGGTTTATGGATTCTTGAGCTGTATCTTGTTATCTTCATTACCTTGTACAAAATTTATTTTCAACTGCAAATAAATTTTTGTGCAAAGCCACTTTAATTTTCTAGAATTGTTAGTCTGGGAACAGTTAGTGTTCGTTTGCGTATATATATATAGATTTAAAACTGCTACACACACAATAAATGCAAAAAGGGAGATTGACTTGACAGTTGGTCTCTCTCAGACTATGACTCTAGAAACTTTCGCCTATGATAGTATAATGGTTATACTCTTATAGGCTGGGGTGCTATCACACAGTCTCTGTGGTTTTTTTTAACCTGACTGGTGATAAGGTTGCTAGCACTACCATACCACTTTATATTCATTTTTCACACTTTACTTTAGATACTATCATTTACATTATCTATTACTTCTGTTTACCAGGTCGTGGGAAGGCTCACTGCTAGAATGAAAGTCTGCTGTGACCCAGCAAAAAGAGCTATGATTTCAGAGAAACTTCGTCTAGCTAAAGAAATAGAAAATACCTTCCCTTATATCTCTCATAGGGCTAGGCCCTATCTTCATAGGGCTGTAAAATTCAAAAAGATGTAACTCTTTGTATTAGATCTTCAGGTCTATACCCCTCTTCCTAGACTATGGAATTCTAACTAATGATATTTTTGCAAATTGTTTCCCTTTCTCAAGGACTTGATCTTCCTATGGAACCTCTTTCCCTTGCCTCTCTTCTTGTCCTAAAATGTATACAAGATAGAGAAGCTTCTACCCTAATTATGATGCTTCGAAGGAGTCTAGTCTATCTCTTGTCCAGCTGATTTCATTTGACCTATGGGTTAAAGTACTAGCTCTCCTTGTAAAAAATAAATCTGATGGTATCAACCTTTTGATGGAATTTACTTCAAATCTAGCCGGACTTTCCAAAGCACATATTCAAGACTTAGCGTCTTTTTCTTCCAAAGGTTCTGAACTGTCCAATATTCTTAGAAAATTTTGTGGCCTTAGTCCGATCTTTGTTACTGCTCCCTCTATGCCTTTTGTCCCTCCACCGAATAGCCTCTTCTGTAAAGATGCAACCGCCTTAGAAGCAATTAAGGAATTCTAGAAAGACCTTTTTTCACTTAGTGAAGCTTCGCTTTTGGACATGGTACCAAAATTCTCTAGGGCCTTTCCTTTTTTACCGTCACGACAAGTTGAGGTAGAATCCTTGGGAGTTGAGCAGAGGCTGTGGATGTTTCCAAATAAAGGATTTCTTGCACCCATATCCATGGAAACCTGGGTCTTTCTTGCCAACTTGGCCCCTGCTACTATTGAGGAATGCAAACTTAAAGTTTTGAAAGGAATCAAGCTCTTGGACAAAGGGGATCTGATGAAAGCTCCTTTCAATATGTGTTTCCTTGATGATAAAAAATGTTGTTCGAATACTGGGTTATATGCAAGAACTAAAGGAGTGATGACCTTTAGTAAAAGCAATGCTGATTACTACACCGAGACAGTGTGGAATGTGTTTAGGCCTTACCTTAAGTGTGCTTGCAGATTCTTAGACCCAAAAGCTTCTTGCGAGTCAAGCATAATTTGGTTTGACCATGCTATTTGGTATGCCCTCAACAATCTTCCTAGTATCTTTCCTGATAAAGCAGAAGAGTTTCACCTTTCCCTCTTTTGCTCGTGGCTCGATGGACAAGCGAAGGATCTGGTCTTAGCCCAAATTGCCTTTATTCAGTATAGATCAATTATGCGTGACACACTTGAAGAGCTTAGATCTGATGGATGTGGAACTCTGCTAACCACTTATGGCGGCTTTAAAGGTATCAAAAGTATAGTTGGCCAACTTAAACCAAATATTGAAGAGGATGAATCTCAAGTTTCCAAACATCCTAATACTCTTGTCTCTCCGGCGGCGTCTTACACCTCTTTTTTAACTCCCTCCTGGAGTGAATCTGTGTTTGGGAAAGGGAGAGGTAGAAGTTATGTGAGAGGTAGGGGAAGAAACCTACTAGTCAAAAACCTTTTTGATATGTAAAATGCAGGATCGAAGGATTGCTTGCGGAAGACATTACCTACCTCCAAAGGATGAAGTGTGTAATAGGATTTTCTCACATTGCTTGTTTACAAGCAAAATTTTGGATTTCTTTACTCCCCAAGCTGTCTTTTCAGAATGTTTTGGACATATTTTTGGGTCGAATTTATTACTAAATGATGTGATGATTGGTTGGAAATACTCGCCGCCTATTAAGAATCTATTTTATTCCAATGAATTTCTCCATAATAATGAGATACCTATCTGCTCTTGTCATCTATTTCAAAAATTCTGTAAAAACTTCACTGATTTTGGCTTACACGTTTGTACATCTAACTTGGAAATCATTTCGGATCCTCAAGTAAGGAGTCTCTTGAGTAATGGCTTGAATCATATTCCTCCTTTTCCACTAAATCCTCAATGTGCCTTATCAGCACTACTTGAATGCCTGGCCGACTTGGCCTTAAAACTCCAACTGGAGGAGGAAGTTCACTTCCAACTTACCTCAACACTCAAAAGAATTTTTTGGAAAAAGATCAGTCTTTTGCGACAAGTATGGCTAAGCACTGATACTACTTGGCTTACGCCAAAAATAAAGACCTCTATCTATGATATTAAAAAGAAATGGCTCATTATTGGCCTAGATAAAGCATCAAACATTGCATCCTTTATATGTAAAAAATTGGCATTTGAGGCTGCCAGTTCAAGACTTAATAGTAATGACTTTCTTAAACTTGATTACTCTCCACTTTGCGTAGCTACAACATTAAACAATGAATTATCAGGACTCGATTATAGTCCTGAATCTCTAAAAATTCCTGTACTCTTCCCAACATATAAGAATCATAAGCATAAATTCAGATGGATTTTTGACGCTTCAAAAAGCCTCTTCTCTTGTGTTACGAATGATATCACCCACTGCTTAAACTTTTTCCTACTAGAAATTGAAAATATATATGCCATCAAACATAGAGATATAAAGAGATTTAGAAATGTAGATTATTGCCCTTTTTGGGTCATAAAAAACGCAGCTGAGGTGTTTATCAACCTTCCAGAAAGAATTTACTCTATCTTCACAGCAGACATAACTCAATGCTATGAAAATATCCCTTTAGATGGGGCATTTGGGCTTTTTTATACCTTATCGTGTCTTATAAAGATTGCCTTTGCCCACAGAAAGGAACTTGGCATCTCACAAAAAGGGAATAAAGGATGGGTAAAAAAATCGAATAAATCTGCACCTTTCATCTTTAAAGAGGAAGATCTATATAAGTATATCTTTTGGCTACTAAGTAAGAGCTGTATCCAATTAGGTAATACCTACTATACAAACAAACTCTAGGGATCCCAATGGGTTTTGCATGCTCTCCGATTATGTGTAATATTTATCTTTGTTACTTTGAATATCAATGGCTCCTAAAAATATTAACTAAACCAGCAAGTAATTCATTACTCACACACTTTGCACATTCATTCAGGTTTATGCATGACCTTTATGGATGACCTTTCTAGAATTGTTAGTCTGTGAACAGTTTGTGTTCGTTTGCGTATATATATATATATAGATTTAAAACTGCTACACACACAAACATGGGAGCTCTAGAGATGGACTCTATGCTCAAGATCTTGGCTATGGATGCAAATCCAAGCAAGTGAAAACTTTATCTTCTTCTTCATCATCATATTTTACTACTATATTATGCTAAGCTATGCCAAGAGATTGCCCATGGAGTAAGCATAAATGATTCAACAAAAATTCTCTTGCTTGAAAAATACATCTTTCACCCTCCTTTATCCCTTATCCCACAGTTCTTTCTCCCTGATGGGGTGTTTAGGGCTTGGGAAGGAGGGTTACACCATGAGAACTTGAAGAGCATCATCTTCTTGCTTCAAGGAAAGCTTTGCAAGATCAAAAGATGTGTTGTAATCAAAGATCTCTTTGAGAGAGAATTATAGTAAAAAGACCTTTTGGAGGGGAGACCAGCCCCAATAAAATCTAGTACTGATCAAGTTGTCAATCTTAGTTGTGGTATTCTCTTTGAATTATGTGCAAGGTTTTTAATGTTCTAATGCGTGAATGTGCCTCTAGTCTCCTCTAAAGAATTCTCTTAAATAAAACTCTCTTCTTTTATGAGTTAAAATTGAATCTAAAGTAAGTATTAGATTCTCTAAAAAAATCAACCAAAGTTAAACGCCACAGTTATGTCCAACCATGGCCCCCCCTTTACTAAGTAAGGTATTAACCACATGACCTCACTAAAGAGAGTGTCTCCAAGATAGGGTGGCCTAAATAGGGTGGCCTAGCGAAATGTGTTGATTCCTTTGGTTGTTGAGGAATACTTGAAAATTAATATTTAATGCTCTGCTCAAAAGTGGTGCACACAAACACACCTAAGAATAATATGATTTTTTAGCTTGATATTAGGGGCTAATGAAGCTCAAAAATTAATATTAGGGGCTTTTCATAAAGCATGCAAAGAGTGCTTTGAGAGGATGTGAGCAATGCAAAAGAAAAATGAAGTCGATGAAATAAATTGGAACTGCAAATTTCACAAAATTGGCACAAAAAGTATGCACTTTAAATGAGAGGGATTTAATTAATAAATTAGATATTGCTTCCAATCAATCTAGCATAGATGTGAGTGATTAATGCATGACCTAATTATGCCTCTAATCAACAATGGACTGGCTATGGAGGGTATAGGCTCGGTCGGCTTGTACCATGAACATTCTTGTAGGTAGCAAAGCAAAATGATCGACTAAGATTATGTAGTGCTAATCACACTTAGGGTTGTGATACTAGTTGAAAGGGTTGGGGGATTAACAAGACTAGCATTGATAGTAGTCTAATAAATTAACACATATCCACATAAGGCGGATGCACATTAATGTCCTGCACAACATTCTAGATGCCCTTTCACACAAGAACACACATCATCATGTAAGCCCACATTGGGAAGTTATCTCTATTCAATTTTTCTTCATGATAGCAAACTTTTATGTTGCTATTAGCCATGGCAAGTGACTGCACCTGCTATGAAAACTGATTTGAAAGAGGAGAAAGAAAATACAACTAACATGTGCAACCAAAGCTCACCCAAATTGTAGAAAGTGATTAGGGGGTGATAGAGACACTGGCTACCATGCTCGAGAGGAGGCAACCTGCTCTTATACCAATCCTTGGAATTAGGGTTGTAGGGATGCACATACAATGTGGAAAAGATGAAGAATATTGCGAGGTCCCCAACCCCAAGAAGATTGGGGCAACTTGATAAAATGGCCTTCCATTATTCTCCTTTTCTGTTTGAAGACACTGATAGCCGTTTTTTCGGCTCTTTGTAATTGCCACAGTGAGTTACCTCACCCTACCAAAATCACCCAAACACTGTGGCTACCCCTACCATTTCAATTTACATAGGCGTGCGTGAGTCACGGGACTTTTCCCATATCTTCTTAAAAACCCTCAGCTAGCTAGTCACTGGGCTAGGTGAGCCAAAAAAATAAATAAATAAATAAATAAAATAAAAAATAAAAGTATATTATGGCCTCGTTGTGTGTAAATATTTCATTGTATATATGGTCTAAATATAGGGATTTTTTATAATTATTTTGGTATTTTATTTAAATATTTCTACTTAGGTGTGTGTTTTATTAAACATATGTACACCTTCTTTCATCCTCTTACACCATAAGTATATTTTTTGCCAATATGTACATACTCTAACCTTATATTTTTCCTTTATACAAATCACTCCCACATTTTCACCCTCACCCTCGTGAAAACAAAAAATTGATTTCTACTCATTGGTCAAGTTTATTATATTATTTACTTGCATACCTTTTTCTCTTTCACCCAAAATAATTCAAAGAGGGACCATATCATATGATTCCAATATCTTTCCATATCCATAACTCCTCCATATTTTTATTATTATTTTTACTCATTATTCTAACACCATGTGCTCATTGAGCTAAAGTCCATGAATAGTCCATACACTAGTCCCACCATGTATATATTTCTTTATTCACCAATAATCCTCCTCCATGCATGTGTCAAGGGCAACTTGGATGCTTTGTATTATGATATGACAAAGGAGGGGCTCACTCTTGGATGCATTGTACAAATTCAACAAAGGAGGGGTCCACTAAAAGACTTTTGCAAGCATAAAAACAGGCTTTTTGGTGAGAATTTTGGCACCTATCTCCACTCCGAATTTGGAGCAGTGGTCAAAAGAGAAAATGTAGCCCACGCTCTGAATAATCACCTCAAATTTTTTCATGATTTTTGGAGCTACCAGCGGTGAGCTATGATTTTTTGAGTGGACCCCAGTCTGCCCACTTTTTTCACAAGTAGCCCATAGTCTTCTCTCACCTCTTTCCACACTTCTACACACACACACACACATTTCTCTCAATCCCTCACTCAAACCTGCACCTTCAATGGTTTCTCTCACCTTCTTCACCATTAACCTCCCCACTTACTCCCATAGCTCTCATATGAGCTCTCCATGTACATACACCATCTCTATGCCTCTCTCTATTACTTCCAAAGTACAATTCCATCTTACCCCTTATATATATACATAAATTCAGCATGTGTACCATGATTAACCTCTGCAAATCAAGAGATATCATCAACGGAATTACCATTTTCATCCCGATAATCAACCTTGGTGGCGGTGGCGTAAAGAAGGGAAGACGAAGAAGAAGGTCGATAGTCATTTTGAGAACCTACACAAGTAAGTCCAAAACTTCTTCAAGCTTCACCATCACAAGGATTTTCTCACTTCATTCAACCATCTTACTTCAACCATCCACCTCATTCTACCCATTGTAAATGTAACATTAACTTTCTAGTGATTACTAACACTAACCACTAACATACTAACACAAAATAGCATTGACCTAACCATAAAAGACACCTCACCTCAAGACATGTATAGTAACTCTCTCTCTCTCTCTCTCTCTCTCTCTCCCCTTCCTTAAAACTTACTTTCACCTTATCTACCATCAATAATGCTCTCTTTTGAGCCCACACCCATGACTCAAGCAGACAAAGAAGGCCCGCAATGTTTTGATATTCAAAAAAATCATAATCCTGATTTGTTAGCTTGTAAATTAGGATTTCCAATAATCTTAATTATGGGGTCTCCAACCTATAAATAGGCCCCTCTCGATCCTTCTTGTAAAACAACCTCCAACATCTCACATAGCACCCCAACACTCTATGCGTGAGGAGAGACTTAGGTGTAGCAACCACTTGTGAGCTTCACTCTTGGTGTGAGAGAAGCCTTCAAGCTACACATTGCAAGTGAGAGAGCGTGAGTTCCACAAATCTCAAAACCACTATTTTACATGCTCCTTCATCATCAATAAATTGAGGTTTGGTGCATCAAAGGCGTGATTCGACGTTTAAATCTTCGTCCTTCCATTTGTGCAATACGGTTTGGTAAATTCAAGGTGACTTGTGTATTTTGAGTTTTTATCGGTTGATCTTGATTTGAGAAAGTGTTTTAGTGTGTTTTCCATTGCCAGTTTTGTGTCCATTGTAAGAGGGTATTGTGGTGAGAGGTCTCCCACACCTTAAGACAGTGTGTGTGTGTTTTGGCAATGATTAGCAATCACTAAGCATTGAGTGAGTTTTGTACAAGTTCTACGATAGCATCATAACGAACCATCTCCATTTGCAAGTCACAAATAAGGTATTACGCAAGATCCTTCCCTCTCTCTCTTCCCTTTGCTCTAGCTCTCTCTGGTCCATTTCATGTGTGTCTTGGTGTGAGGTTGTTTGTGTGTGTTGTGTGGTGCATCTTCTTGGTTGTGCCAAAATCTCTCTTGCGTCCTAGTTCGCATACCATAACTAGGTGGTGCCCCTATCTTGTTTTGGTTTGGCTGTGGGTTTGTTGTTGTGTTGTGCTTGTGGTTGCCCCAGCCCCAATTGAGCAGCACGGGAGCCTTGAGGGGTGTTTAGAGGTCACCTCTCTTGTTGCCCGCCCCGGACCGCCTCAACACCTTACTCCGTTTCCACAAAGTAAAGATACGAGCAACAGAAGAGAGGAAGTGTCACCCTTATTATGCCTTAACATGTCCACCATTTGGTTTGAGCTAGTGAAGTTCCCAAGTGACGGAAGAGTAGGTGCCCATAACGCTCCACAAAATCTCTCCTTACAAATTCACTTGCATGTTGAAGATGAGAAATGGCCACAAATAAAACCTAGCTCCTGCCATGGATCTATAAATTAAGATAATGAGCAAAGAGACAACATAAAGGATTGAAAGATATAATCCTAAGAAACTCATGGCAAGAAGATAGAAAGAAAAAAGAGGAAGATTGAGGTAAGAATATTGTAAGAGAAGAGGATATATTGTGCCTTATATAGATAAGTCACCTACTAGCAAAGACAGAATGAACGTTACCTAGAAGTTAAAGGTGTGACTTGCGGTTGAATATCTACACCTACCTTTATTGTTTCAAGATGAGGACACCTCCTTCTTTTTGTTGGGGCGTTTGTAAGCACCTCCTCTTAGCCATTACTTTTGACTACCACATCTAAGCCATCGGCTTTAAAAGAAAACGAAAATAGTATATAAAAAATGTTCAAGTAAATTTGGGTTCAATTCAAGCACCAAAGTATACTCACAAGAAATTTTTGGTTTATACCATGAGTGTTACCATATACATGTGGTGGTAGTCATGTGTGTGAACACATCAGGACCTTTGGGGAATTTTTCCCCTCGCTAGGAGGTTTTTTCCCACGTATTGTATATATGCCCATTACTCTAGGGCTATCTTATCTTTTCATTGAACACTAAGTAAAAAACTCTATGTTGGTACCTTGAGCTTCCTTCATCTTTTTGAAGCTGTGTGTGTTTTCTTGGAAAAAAGAATATGTGCTGCCATTATTGTAAAGCTAATGATCAATTGATCAAGCAGTGTCCTAAGTTGAAGGCCAAAGAGGCTAAGAAGAAAGAGGCCAGTTCCACTACAAATTCAGCTATTGTTGAGTCTTCTTTGAAAGGAGACTGTGACGTTGGTGTTGATGCAGAATGGGATTTTAGTGCAGAGTACACTTATGATCCTTGTGTCCATGATGCATGTTTGTCAGTTGCTGCAAATGCCCAAGTGTGGTACTTTGATAGTGGTGCTACAAAGCACATTACCTCTCATCACGTGACTGGTTTACCTCTCTCAAGGATGTCCCTCATGGGAATTCAGTCATTTGTGCCAACAATGCCTCTTATCGAGTCAAGGGAGTTGGAAAGATTGTGATTACTACTAAAATGGTAGTTCTTTCACACTTGTTGATGCATTGTATGTACTTGGGATCAAGAAGAATATTTTTTTTCTATCTGCACTTGCTAGACTTGGACTTGTAGTCAAATTTTTGGATGAGAGATGTATAGTACATGATCTCAGTTTTAATGATGAAATTGTTGCATCTGGCATTTTATGTTGTGGGATGTATAAGCTCACTTTTTATGACAAGTGTGGGTAGAATTTTTCAAATGAAGTTGTCGACTCAAAGACTATTTCAGATGCAAAACTTTAGTATACACATTTTGGGCATGTGAATTTTGCCAATTTTTTGTGTTTACAAAAATCTGATACGGTTGCTTCTTTGCCACCTCTTGAAGCACATGTTAAACATGTTTGTGAAGGCTGTATTTTGGGTAAGTTGCAGCATGCAAAGTTTCAAAAGGATGGTTCAGTTAGTACCACATGCAGGTTGCAACTTGTGCATATAGTAATGTTTGTGGGCCCATGCAAACTCTGTCCTTGGACAACTACCTTTACTTTGTGACTTTCATTGATGATTACTCTAGGTATGCCTAGGAAGACACAGCAAAGTCTAAAGTAATTATGTGCATCAAGCGGTTTCTAGCTATGGCTAAAATGTCTCAAAATGTACTATGAGCACCCTCCGTTTCGATTGGGCGGGGTAGTATATGTCTCATGAATTTAATGCATTTTTGGCTATTCGTGGGACACCAATGTATAGTGCCTTATACGCCTCAACAAAATGGTGTTGCTAAGAGGAAAAACAAGTCACTTATGGAAATGGCACGATATATGGTCAAAAGTCAAGCTTTGCCACATTTGTTTTGGCTAGAGGCCATCATATGTGTGATATAATAATTGTATTAGGAAATTACATTAAATGCCAACAAAATACAAAACCATTGTGAAATATGATAACCATATTTATTTATGAAGAATACAATAGTAAGGTAACAAGGTTGTGGCGACAAATCCTCAAAGGAACAAGATTGTGGTTTATAGCTGCCACCATCCAACAACACAGATGTATTAGAACACACTCTAACATTGTGGGAAGACAGTTACTATGAAACCTCAGTCGCTTGTTATCGCTGTCAATCCCAAAAGAAGTTCCTGCCCAGTATATGTCAATAAATTTTATTCTGAATAAATTACATCTTTCTTGGCTAGTCAGGCAAGATATGGTCGAGATATGGTCTAGTTCTAGACACTGGTATTTTATGATTAGTTACAAGGTACTCTAGTTCCTGGTTTTCACGTTCTAATTCCATTTTCCTATTGGTCTGTACATGTATGCATCCTAGCTGTAAGTCTGTAAATACTTTCCACGGTACTAGCTTTTTCTTGAAATACACATCTGTTCATGAGATATTGGTAATCATTGTAATATGTTATAAAGGTAGACTTTGAATAGTAGAACAAAAATGTAAGCAATTTGATCATAACAAATCATTCTCTATCTATGAGAGATACCTCCAGTATGATACCCCACCAAATGGTCATATGTATCCTTCCTAATACAAGATTGTGTCACATATGTGTATCAAAATGTAGTTCAATTAATACTACTAGAACTGTAAAAAGCCAGACATCATTTTGTTTGTAACTAGTACAACTTCTCAAACAAAACCATATATCAACCAAATGACAGTTATTGTTTAATGTTCAATATACTTCAGCATCCTCAAAACCACCTATGTAAGAAAGAGATTCAGCCATCGGGTCCCCCCTTTTTTTAATTAAAAGACTGTATTATACCTTCCTCTGGATATGTTACCAAGTACTCGTTTTATGTAATGTGCCCGAAAAAGGACCAGGTCCTACAACCGCAACCTCAACCATAACTGAACAACTTTATAAGCTATATAACTTTAATTTGGAGATCAAGAGAACCTCAATCTTTCATATTATTTGAGCTAGAGTATGGTTCAATTACTATTGCTATATCTGTAAAAACCCGGACAGTATTTTGTTTGTATTTATTAAAAAATTTCAAAAAAACCATATATCAACTATATGACATTTTTATGTTTTATGTTCAATCCACCTTGCTATCCTTATACAAGTAAAAACAAAGCAATCGGCTCCTCTTTCCACTTGTATTACACCCTCTTGTGAGTGCATGTTATATATGTAATGTGTTTGAAAAAAAACACTAGGTTTTAAACTTCAGCATCAGCAAGACCTGAACACCATTTATACCGCATAACAATAATTTGGAGATCTAGAATATCCTTCCAAATTTTGGTTGTATTTCAACCAAAGATTTATTTTTATGCCTAGTGTGTAGATAAATATGAAATCCAGCATTCAAACTGAGCTAGACAAACCGGTATGCGGTTTTTACTGTGTAACCCCATTAATTATCTGTAGACTACCAGATGTTGTACATCCCATAATTCAAAACACTTCTTTTGATTTTGAATCCACAAAAAGTTATAGCACATATGTTATTAAAAACCAACCAAAACTCAGTATGCAGAGTGCTCCACTTACCTAAGCCATGCATAACATTTTCCTCCTGTAAGAAATACATTCCTTGCCAGTTAGATTACTAAAATAAACAGAAATCAATGGAATTCACTATGTATATGTGTGTGTGTGTGTGATCATTTGTCTATGGCATACGGACTACATCTCATAATCTCACTAGGTAAACACCTACCTGTTGATTCGACATGGTAGCTATGCTCCAATATGGACTTATCCGCAAATGGAGACAATTTCTTTCCACCCCAGCTATCACATGTTATCAGCAATCATACAAGTGCCATTTGATGTAGACAGAAGCCCTCTCGAGTGTGTGTGCGTGTGTGTGTGTGTATGTACCCCAGGGAGGTCACCTAATAAAAATGTAACCTATCACGTGAGCTCAACAGAAAGGTATTTAAAGTTCTTGAAACTTACAAAAATATATATACAGAAGGGCGTTATTTTTCCAAATTTTAAAAAAACTTTCAGATTTTAAAAGAAAAGGGTACATTATATTCCTAACAAAATTCACAAATAAGGGGTTTTACAAACATGTCTTGAACGCACGTGATATGGTAGTTTTACACATAGTGAACCCCCCGAGGTATGTACTCTCTTGTGGCTTCGTGCATGTGACAGATTATGTATGTAAGATATCAGTTTTGTATGCTCAATACACTGCAACTCACGGCTTGTGTATGGATAGACATCGCAAGGAGGAGCATTTTAAATACAGTGCACAGAGGAGAGTGAACCACCTAGCCCTCGCCCAAATGGGTATTCTTAATTTCATATGCTGTTTTTCGGCAAGGACCTATTTTTATCCTACTAGCCACTCCACATGTGAAGGCCAAGTTTAGGATTTTGGTGGTACTCCATAGGAACCACCACATTAATATTAGGCATATGTATTCCAACTATTTACTTGAAAGTCTAGCACAATATCCAAGAGTAATCAAAACCATATATTTCTTTTGCAAGTGAATTACAAAGCCGATAGATAATACACAAATTCGAAATTTTATTGAAAGGCAGTCTTCCCGCCATTTACAAGGTAGATGAAGCTTTGCAAGATGAAAACTTTTTCCTGAAGATACTGTATCACAAACCCTGATACTTGCCCGATCATGCATTTCTTAGAGGATTCTCAGTGGTACCGAGACTTCCCAAAGTAATTTTTGCTTGTATCTACAATCATTATAGAGTTAGATTATCTTATGATATATATATTCATACATTAACATCTTATTAGTGTTTGTTATTGGCTTACAAGGACATACCCGGTATCTTCTTGTGTGAAAAAAGTAGTCGTGTATCTGTAGTTATTTAAATACCATCAGAGAGTGTGTGTGTCTGTGCTCATTTGAAAAATAGGGTGCGGTTTTTGTCAAGAAACACTTATGTAAGGGTTTGTTCTTCTGCTAAAGCCTCAGGTCCAACTAATGTATTAAGTGTGTGTGTGTGTGTGTGTGTGTGTGTGTGTGTGTGTGTGTCCCTCCCCCATCCTAGAGGAAAGGTCCACTTGGTGGGCAATAGGCCACCAAGTGGTCCTATCCCCCACAAAAAGCTTAATAAGAAGTGATATATCACTCCTAATTTTGGGAAACTGCTAATTTTTTAGAAAATGCACAATATGTCGAGTGATTCTATTTGGACGGAAACTATTTTTTTCAAACATGTTAATAAGACGTTGTCAGGCATTTTTTGGATAAGCATGAAGTCATTGATTCATGCTAAAAAGCTTGCCCACTAGCCTTTTGTATATATGTGTACATACCCCTACGAGTTTTGGAAGTGGCTCTGTAAAAATTCATGTACAAAGGTGTGATTCTGCCAAGCTTGAATGCTGATGTTTTGGGTTGTTCGAGACTCCAAAATATGGTTTTTAATAAGTGTTTTCAGCCGTGCTTTATAGCTTGTGAGTCGAACTTGTACATCATGAGTTGTGAGAATCCGAAGCGGGCGGTCTCAACTTAGAAGGTGATTACAGGTGCATGCAAGAAGAGCAACTACGCCAACGTGGGAGTCTAAGATTAGAAATTTTGAAGTTTTATACTTCTGAACATAGCCGCGGTGATGGGCTTTGAGCCATGTGTTACAGTGTCATTCGATGACCGGAGCAGCAAGGTATGCCTCGGGGAAAATTGTCCAAGAAGTCCTCTCATGCTTTGGGAGAAGCTGTGAATTTTTGGGGAAGTTGGGGAGCTTGGGGAGAGTTGCCATGTGGCATGGAAGTAATCCCACACGGGAAGACGAAAGGGGAAAGTGGAGGGTACATAGGGCACTTTGGGAGCCCATTATGGTGTATCAAAAGTGAGGAGCTCTCTCAAGGCTTGGCTATGGGGGCTCGTGGGCTCATGGGGAAGGGGATGACAAAATTTTTAGTTCACACCAGCTGCCTAGGTGCCTGGCCACTTTTTTTGGTCCCCGGACACTTGCCCCCACCCCATTCCTTGGTCAAAGGGTCACTGACAAGTCATTTTTCACCCAAAAAAGGCCAATATTGGACCAATTAAAAGGTGCCCAAGGAGAGAACCATGTTGGCTAAGAGGAGAGAGAAAATTCCTTGGGATAAGAGCCAAAAAATCCCCCTTTCTAATAGCTGCAATTGTCTACACATCCTTTTCGCTTACAGCGAGTAGCTTTTTTGGAGCTTTTGAGAGATACCCCAACTTCGAAAGCTTGTAACTCTCTCGTTTGTTGTCGGAATCAAGAATATGGATACTCTACGGAGGTCTACATGACATGAGATTCATCTTTATGGTCTTGGTTTTCAGCAATTTTAATCATGGTTTGGGTTAGGACTGTTTCCCACCCGACTCTACATGTGTTTGACATAGGTGTTTTCCGCAGCTTTATGGTGTTTCCTTCCGATGGTGTGGTGTGTGCAAGGCTATAGGTTTCTCATTTTCCTTCTTGTTTGCATGCTAACATTGTTTTGGTGGCCCCATGGAGGAGAGAGTGCTCCTATGCTCCAATTCCTGTGAAATATGTCTATTCTTGTAGGCAGTGAATGTAAAAGGGATGTGGGTCCTTATGGACAACCGCCTATGTATGTGAAAATTGTGGACAACACTTGAGGTGGTCCTATAATTGGATTGTAGCCTTTGGAGGGTTGTGAGGTTTTGTGAAGCCAAGCATTGGGGGTCGGGCTACCTAGTATGAGGTGGATTAGGTACTGGAGCAATCCATCGACATCCCTTGAGTTTTCGACGTCACATGTAAGTGTTTTTGTGGCAATCAAACATGGCAGATGAGTTCTCACAGTTTCATAGATTGCCTAGTGAAAATGCACACACGTTTATTGAAAAGTTCGAAGTCAATTGCTTGTTGCACAATATACTAGACCAAGCTATATTGTCGTGGCTGCTACAATATAGTTTACAGGATGAGGCAAAATTTTGGTTACACAATTTTGAGGAGTTGATGCAGGCACAAAATCCAGGGGTGGTTTTGGACTACAATTGTGTGAAGCAAGCTTTTTTGGCACAATACCGATCCATCGAAGTACCTGAGAAAGTTTGGCATGAGATTTTGGGGAACACTTAGAGGGCAAATCAAAGTGTTGATGATTTTGTCATGCAGTTCACCCGTTTATGGGATAAATGGGCCCAGGCTTTGGGAAACGAGATCCCTCCATCCATGTTAAAGAAGGAACATTTTGTGGCAAACCTAAAAGAAAGTCTGAAGTTCGAGGTTGAGCTGAAAAGACCCGTCACCTTCGAGGAGATAGTTGCCATTTCTAGAGAGAAAGAATGGCAAGCTCAAAGGTTTAATGAATATGGGAAAGTGGTCCCTCAACAAAATAATGGTACCCAAAAGGAGGACAGTCAGGTAGAAGCTGCAAGCCAACCTATTCAAAGGGCAGCTAATACCAAATAGTTACAATGAAATATCCAAGACATGATGACCATGATGCAGGAATTACGACTTAGTGTTCTTGGTGGTGGAGGTTGTCGTGGTCATGGACGTGGTAGAGGAATGGCTCATGCATGTGAAGCTCAACCTAATGCAAATGCTAGTCATGGACAAGGCGGTTTTGAGCCATAGAGGAGGTTCATTCCCACTTGTTATAATTGTAGTGAACTTGGTCATATTCGCACTATTGTTCAAAGCCAACAAGGATAGGAGGAGATATGTTTCCACTTCCTCAGAAGATTCCTAATAGAGCTAATGATTATGCATTGGATATATGGGGAGATCAAGGTACTGGACACGAAAATCAAGCTTCAACTTCTGGTGGTCATGTGGGTGTTGTGCGAGTCGAAAAGAAAGAAGCAGATGTGCTGCCAGTAGGTAAAAGAGAGAGGGAAGGCTATGTAGCACTAGGGCCTAGCAGGAAGAAAGGGAAGGAGAAAGAGGGTGAAGATGAAAAAGCCAAGAGAAATAGAAAGCCTCGTAGACAATTTGAAGTGGTGGATTTATCGTTGGGAGAAGGCCAGCAGCTTACAATTTAAAGGAAGACCTGATCGGGAGGAAAGTAGATTGTACTTTTGGACAGTTGATGAATATGGTGCCCAAGCTTAAAAGGCAATGTAAGTCATTAGTGAATCCAGAGAAAGAGACAAAGCATGTACAAGTCACAGTATTGTCTGTGGGAGAGTTACCCGACATCTATCCTGTGGTGAACGCTTGGCACAAACGTGTGGGCATGGGAGAAGCCTACATTGATGGAGGTGCTCAAGTTTGTGTGATCACACAGTCATGTGTCAAGAGACTGGGTCTTATTACATGCGGAAGCTTTGGGTTTTGAATTCAACTAGCAAACCATGCCAAAGTGAAATATTTGGGAATGATCAAGAATTTGAAAGTGGAAGTCTTTAACATGAAGGTTATCGTAAACTTTCATGTTATGCCACTGGTTTGGGAGCCTTTTCTCTCATTTTGGGACAACCTTGGTTGAGAGCTGTGGATGCCATGCAAGATTGGTCGAAGGGCACAATAAGTGTGTATGACAAGAAGCGTGAAAAGAGAGTGTTTGATATGACGGGAATAATTAACTTGTGAGATTTTTATTTAGAGCTTTCTTGAAGAATTGGAAGCTTTTTTATTTCAGAGCTCGAACCTATGATCTTTCATTTACTTGGTTCTGAAACATTCAATCCAATATGTGTAAGGGTCAAAACAAAACCTCATGTTGTATCTTCTATACCTTTAGTTTCCTTTGTGTAAAATATTTTTAACATGTCAATGTATAAGGTTAAGCATGCATCTTTAAGTGATTGGACATTGACTAGAGAGTGAGACAATAGGTCAAAATCCAATAAGTGACAAAGAGAGACCCTCATGTATTTTTACACATACTTTGTCATCAATGACATATTGAAAAATGCATAAAGGTTGCTTAATTGTTATGTAAAATTTTATATTTATGAAAATATAATAGAACCAACTTGGGAATACAAGTTTATGCAAGCATTAGGTTGTATTTAGAGACTCTAATTACAAAGTCATATGCTCTTGGTGCTTTGTTACAATCTTGTATGATCAAGATTAGGCATATGTGATCACAACATTCTTTGCCATCAGATGCTTCGGTCCTAAAGCTATTTGTGATCCATAATGAAACCCTAACCCTTTATTATCTTGTGCCATTTAAAGATACGGTTGGCTGTAACCACTATGATGTGCAACCATGAGACTAAAGAATGTATATAAAAAAATGTGTGGAATAGAGCTTTTTCTCTACGTGGGAGAATTGGTCTCTTATGGTTTGACCATAACAATTCCAAAGAGTTTGGGAAATGAAGCATTCACAAACCATTAAAGTAATACATATAAAGACTTTTGTGAGGCTCAAATTTGAGGCGCTTTTGGACTAGGAAAGAGCAAGTATTGATACATAGGCAATGGAGGTCACCCCAACTTACCTTTTGCACTTGTTGGTTTGTCACTACTGTAAACATGCCTATTGCTTCTTCTTCTTCTTCTTCTCTCTCTCTCTCTCTCTCTCTCTCTCTCTCTCTCTCTCTCTCTCTCTCTCTCTCTCTCTCTCTCTCTCTCTCTCTCTCTCTCTCTCTCTCTCTCTCTCTCTGCAAATGAAAAAAACATCATTTTCTCATGTTCATGTCAAATTATTATCACTTGTTGGAAGTTATTTTGTAGTTCTAAAAACACTAGAGTTATTCCTATATAAGGAGAAGACAAGCATCACATGCCCTGGAGGTACTTGTAAAATCAACCAATATGATACAAAGAAACCTATTTACAAAATACAAATCTTCAAGGTGGTTGTAGTGCTCGATTTGAGCTTGTACTAATTGAAACCTCTAGCATGACCAATATGCATCAGAATGATTGTGTTCACTTCACACATATAAGGAAATGTCTTGGTAACATGACTCTACTTGTGGTCCTCTAGAAGACAGAGGTAGCATTTAGGTCAAATCTTTCACCCATAATTGAAGAGACCAAGAACCATCCAAATGAGGGTATTTTTCATACATATTGATGGTAGGGTATCTTGTTTGCAAGGCTAGAAGAATAGCATGCACCAAGATATAGCATCTCATGATTGGAGATAAGCTTTTAGGCATTTTAGGGATACTCGTTTCCATAGTCATTAAGGTCGGGGGCAGCCCCTCTCATCTATCCATCTATTGGTATTTCCTCACCACAATCCATGGCTCCACCGTTAGATGTTTGATAGATCAACAGGTTGATAGCATATGATTTTCTTATCATACACAATCTAGTACATAACACATATAGATGTATAGATGGACAAGTATTGAAGAAGTCTTATGTCCTATGGAATGTTGGAGATGAGTCTAGAAGAATGCTTATAGCTCCCAAATACTTGTAAGAAAGTTGATTTTTTTGGTCCAAGAATTTCATAGAATAAAACTTGTGTGTGTGCTCAAGGAGATCATAACATTTGATTTTTTTGTTATATAGAAACCATACTTTTGATAAACCATCACTCTCGCCAACAGAGAACAATTTCTCTTTAACACTATATAACGCTCAAAGATACCCATGATATACGAGCATAATTTTTTTTGAAATATGCTACCTTTATTGAATTTGAGTTATGGCATGCAGAATGAAAGATGGGCACATAAAGGCTAAGAGTACAAAGAGTGTTTGTAAGGAGACAAGCATAAGGGTCATGTAGTAGCTTTGCTAAAGGAGACTTGTAGAATGATATATTGACACAATTTATAGATAAAGTGCTCTATTTTTCTATGTTTTTCCATCTCCTAAATTGAATTTTTGAGAAAATTATTGAAAACTGCAACGAATTACACCAAGCCAATAGAAAAAAGTAAGTATATTCAATAACCTTCATGATAAGCTCATCCAATACAAGTCTTTTTAGCTTTCCAATTAGAAAAACAATATCTAAAATAGAGAATTTGAGGTAGATACTTTACTATTTTTGCATTCATTGAGCAGCCAATTCATCCGCGTGCGCACAGACGGTCTGCCGGCTCAAGATGTCTCCTAGGGGAAATGGGTCGATTCTCTAATTGGCATTTTGGACCTTGCAGCCTAGTTTCTTAAGGCTTTTCCAAAGTTGTGGGGGGAGTATTGTGCTACAATACAAACTTGCTACTCTAGCCAGCTCTTGCACTGCCTTTGCCTTTGACATGCAACCCCCATCTTAGACCGCTTGGCAAACTGCAACCATTGATGTGGCGGAGACTTCAACACTCATATTTTTTTGAAATCTCAAACCGATGCGATCAGCATTGCGAGCGCTCGTCTTCGTGGTGTAGACTGGTGCTCCTTGGGATTGATGTCTTTGCTATCTGCATTCGAATCCAGTGAGCCTGCTATTTTGTGTAAACTTCAATAGACGGCCTCATGTAATGGAATCTTCAAAATGATATGAAGAAAATAATAGTGGAGCCAGTAGTCTCAGGGTAGTAGGTCAATGATTACTAGAGAATGTTTATTCAAACAAAACGAGTATTCATAGGAGGAGCTTAAATAGGTCATTTTGAGGAAGAGGTTAAGGCTCAAACATACCATGCTGGGGAGCAGGAACTATAGGGAATGGTCACCACTGGACCATTCGTGACCATCAAGAGTCGGTGGGAGGGAGACAAATCATAAGGTACTACTAGGGCTAGCTTTGCATGGGCCGTAGTTTGCACCAAGTTTGCCAATCTATTACTTGAGCTAATGTACTGGTGTAGTGCCATTGAAGCTTGGGCTGCTTTTAGGCGTTGATTTATCAAAAGCACCTGCATGGTCAAAGTGCAAACATTTGGAGGTGTTTTGGGAATTTCCACAAATTACAAGGGTGTTTTGGTAATTCATCCTGAAAATAGCAAATTAAGATTAAAGATCAATTATCAATGACTTGCAAACATCACACTGTAATATATTCTCTCACAATTTGGAACAATCTACCAGAGTCTTTCATAATATAAAGTATGTAGATGGAGTATAAAGAATTAGTTTGTGAGATTGTAACGGTAAGAATTGCATCTCTTGTTTATCTATGAGTATCTCAACCCTAAATTTTGTCTTTCTCACAATAAATAGCTATCTTGCAATGGCGTAGACAAAACTAGCTATATCATCTTGTATCAAAGGAGAACCACTCTTAATATGAGAAGGGTTGTCAAAACAATTATCTTTGCAGACATTTGCGAGGTTAAAGAGGGGTATTTTCAAGGTTAAAGAGGGGTATTTTCAGTATGTAAAAAAACCAAAGAGCATTTTGGGTATTTTTAACCAAACCTGTGAGGCATATTAAGAATTTCAAAAATTTGTGGGTCATTATTGAAATTTCCTTATATTTTTGGGCTACTTTAGTAGATTATCCTTAATGAGATGTAGAAAACTTTACTAAGCTCCAACTAGGAGAGCCAAAGTCCATAAAATAGGCCATTCAAGTGGGTATTTTAAGACTAGACCAATCAACAATAGAATTTTTTAAAAGTTCAAAGCTTGGAATTTAAACTTTTTGATGTGTTTTGTTAATGAAAGATATTAAATTTAATTAGCTTGTCATATTCTGTTGATCTTGTAGGTTTACAATAACATATTTCAAACATCAATTTCTTCTTATATGTTTGCGACTAGTTCTAATAGACTACAAAGCTACTTTTAACATAAAACAGAGGCATGAATTTTGTCAAATTGCCTCTTATAACCAATAGAGTGCTTTCCATATGAGACAAGTACAATACAGATGTTATTTTCACTTAAAGAGGAACTTTATACTTTATGCATACATTAGAGGGTAGCAAGATTTATTCCCCATAGCTTGCACATGGAAATACTACTATGAGGAGCTCCTTTGTTAAGTGACCACCTTGATCTAGCTTAAGACTTATTTCTCTTTATATATAAGTCTTAAGAAGGCTCCCTAGATAAATAGTCATAGTTTAGAGTTCTTGTTGCACTATACAATCCAAATCACAATTTTTAATATGTGATATGAGCTAAGAAAAACACTTGCACATACAGTCTCTTTAATACATAAGTGTGTGTGTGTACGTGCATGCAACATGTGCGTTTTTGTGTGTATATCTATTGGAACATGCTTGTTGAAGGCATCATGATTCTTATTTTCTCTTATAAAAGTATCGTTAGAAGCTCCTTGAGAGAAAAGCTCTAAGTTTTTAAAAAAAGCTTTAAATTAGAAGCTTGCAAAAATTTCACACTTTGATATGACTACCAAACAGCCTATGGAACTTGAAGATGTGAGTGAGAATCATGAGTCCGAAACTACCAGTGATGATAGTTCTAAAGACTCAGAAAGTAGCACTACTTCGAGTTCAGTGATGACGGTGAAGTGTCATTCTTGTTGTTGGATGAGGAACAGAAAGAAATTAGTGAAGTGTTGCAAATATTAGGGAATATAAATGCTTCAAGCCGTTTAGAGCAACTTGAAGAGTTGATGCAACCTAAACAGGAACTACCAGTGAAGAAAGAGTTGATTCAAAATATGCTAAGTAAAGATTTGACACAAGGAGAAAGAAGGGAGTACTTAGCAATGTTGGACAGGTTTCCAAATCTTTTCATTACCTCATATCAGGAAATAAGGGGTTTTGTTGGGGATCCTATGAAGATCGAGCTAGATGAAGGGGCAAAGCCAATACGATAGAAATTAAGAAGGATGGGTAAGGAACAGATGAATGCTTTAAAGGAAGAAGTGGATAAGCTTTAGGATGCAGGGTTCATTGTGCCAGTGGATAATGCTAAATGGGTGAGCCATGTAGTAAGAAAGATGGGCGTTGTCGGGGGATATGTGTTTCGCTACGTGAGACGGGCAGGCATCGGGCCTCTGGCTGTGGGAGGTGTGAAAGAGAGAGAACAAGAACAATAGATGAAACTGAATTTGGACATCACCGTAATCATCAATTAATTGATTAACGCTTGAGTACAATTTAATCTTTAGCCAAGGCGGGCTGTTAACAGCACCGCCACTTGGATCATCTACTTACGAGGAGTTTAAGCTCCCGCCTTACAAAATTAACCGGGTCGTAAACGACACTGGGCTTAATAGAATGATTAATCAAACATTAGCTGATAACAGTGATGGAAATTTTCTCCTGCCGCTTTATCTGCTTCAAGTGACCTTAGGTTCTATAAATTTTATCTTTCTTACCGAGTTCGATGGAATCAGCTTACTTGCTTCTTTACTTTTCTCCTGCTCCGCCTTCCTTGCTTCCCCACTTTCTCCCCCTCTGCCTTCCTTACTTTATCAAGGTTGAAAGCGAGAGAGAAAAACCTTGTCTTTGGGTACCTTCTTCTTTATGCTTGACCTATTCTCATCGAGAGAGAAACATTTCTTGCTGTTTTCTTGCTTACCGAGGCTGAAAGTGAGAGAGAAAGTCTCCCTTTTATTTTTCTTTTCAAACTCGAGCGAGAGAGAGAGAGATAGAACTCTCCTTGTGCAAGCGCAGAGAGAGAGAGAGAGAGAGAGAGAGAGAGAGAGAGAGAGAGAGAGAGAGAGAGAGAGAGAGAGAGAGTCTCTCCTTTGCTTGTTTCTTTGCCTTGCCAATAACTATCGAGAGAGAGAGCTCGCGTTGCTTGGTTTGGAGATTGAGAGAGAGAGAGAGAGAGAGAGAGATCTCGCCTTGCTTGCTCGTTCAAGATTCCCTCGAATCTCTCCGTTATCTCCCTTGGTTTCTCTCCCTTGTTATTCCTTCCTTAGCCGAGGTGGAGAGAGAGGATAGAGAGCTTTGCCTCCAAGCTCCCTTGCTTCCTTCTCCCCCTTGCCCTCGTTGATGCCTCTCGTTAATAGCCTTCTTCTTCATTTTCTCCCCTCCCTTCTATTGTTGATGCCCTCCTATAATAGCTCCCCAAGTTTTTGCCCCACCACGAAGTCACGGCTCCGTGACTGACGTGGCGTGGGAAAGACTTCGATGATGTGGCGGTCTGCGGGTTGAGCAGCGTGAAAATCGGGGGGACCGGCACCAAAAGGGTTCGCCATGGCCTGCGGAGTAGTTTTTGCTTCACTAAAGTGCTCGTCTGAGATCGCCTACGACTGTTGTGAGCCTTTCTCCTCCTGCGCAGTCTCGTCCTCGCTGCTTACACCCCTGCTCACACCATCCCTTCTTTTTTTTTTTCCCCCTTTTACACACAATAGGCGGCCATTGTAATAATGGCTTTTGTTTCAACTTCGGGTGGCCATTCCTCCAAGCAACCTAGGCGGCCACCATTGGAGTAACCATTGGGCGGCCACTAAGCATGTCCCCTCGGGCGGGTGAAGGAAACCAATTTGAATGATAATCTTCCTTGCTCCACTACCTTCACACTGCCATGTTTGGCATGCATCTCAAGCAAGGGATGGTTAGTTGCATGGTTAGCCAAGCCTGCCAAGCAGGAAATTTTCCTCCAATAGCCCTTGACTAACAATATCATAATGAATTTGATGCCCATATTGTCTTGCATGGTGATGCTTGCCTTCAAGATATAAGCGTACGTGATTGCATTTGTCCAGCTTCCTGGCCCTACCTCTATTGGAGTTATCCCGCAATCATTGCATTCCAAGAGATGACATTCCGAACACGAAGCTCTTCAAGCACTTTTTGTACTTTATGAGACATACACCACATTTGACTTACATGTAGACTATCATAGTATTGCTGCTAGCAATGTACCCTACTATCAATGCACTGTAGGAGATAACATTTCAGACAAGATTCTCGTCAAGCACTTACTCTGTTTCATTTCAAAATTCGATCGAGAGCAAAAATCACCTAGATGGCACTCCGGTCGAGTCGACTGGTCTGGCACGGAACCGGCCCCCGGTGAATCTTTAACGGTGGCTAATAACTTGGCGACCGGAACTCCGATTGCTGATCTGAAAAGATCGAAGCGCTCCACAAAGTGAGCACTTCAAGCCCGTGCATTAATTCCATTTTTGTCACCTCAGCTGCAGTTGCCCAATCCGGTACGGATCTGCTATCGACTTAAACTTCAAAGTCCATAACTTCTTCACTGTGGCTCCAATCGACGAGCCGTAAAGATAGGCCGGTAGAGCACTTCAAGCACTACAGTTCTAGATCATAATCTCTCATCTATGTTTATTACAAGCCACTATATGCGGTGACCAAGAAAGAACTTTACCCTTTGCCTTTTATTGATCAATTGTTAAATGCAGTGGCTAGTTTCGAGAGATACAGTGTCTGTGATGGGTATTCAGGATACTTTGAGCTTATCCTTGCTCCTGAAGACAAGAAAAAGACTACTTCTATCACACCATGGGGTTGTTTTTGCTTTTGTTGCCTTCCTTTTGGGTTGACAAATGGGCCAGGACCCTTTGAAAGAAAAGTAGATTGGGTCCTTATCCCATTCCTTGGGAAGTTTGTCAAAAGATTCATAGATGGTTTCTGTGTATACAGTTCAAGGAAAGAGCATGTTCAAAAGCCTGAAATGAATTTTTCCAACTATGATGAATGCGGGGGTCAGCTCAATCCTAAAAAAATGTCATTTGGCATAGCCACGGGTGAAGCTTCTTGGGCATGTTATTTCAAAAAATGGAATTGAAACAGATATAGAGAAAGTGGAGGCTTTGCTATTACTGTTATCTTCAAAACATACCAAACTATTGGCCACTTTCATACAAAAAGTTAAATATCTGTCTTGCTTCATACCTTTGGCATCACAGCTATTGTATCCATTGCAAGCAAATAGTTAAGAATGATCCCTTGGAGTGGTCTCATGACTGTGACAATGTTTTTGTCAAAGTTTAAGAGTTTTTGAGTATGTTACCTATTATGTGAGCTCCTGACTCAGAAAAAGAGTTTTATGTCAACCCATTAGTGGGAGATGATGCTATTGGAGCTATGTTATTGCAAAGGGGGAAGGAATCTTAGTATACAAATCCTGTTCATTATGCTAGCAGAGTGAAGACTCCTCATGAAAGAGATTTTTTTGAAATTGAATTGGTGATGACCAATATGGTTTATGCTTGCAGACGATTCAAAAACTACTTGCTATTCTCACCAGTTATTCATTGCTTCCTTAGCTGTTCAATAATTCAAATTTATCAAAAAGAGTTATGAAATGGGTTATTGAGCTTCAAGAGTTTCAATTCACCTTTTTGTTGGAGGAAAGTACTCACGCTACCCTTGCAGATCTTCCTACTTATAAGGATACTCCAGTTTTGGTTAAAGAAGAGGTGGTGCGAAAGAAGGAAGCTAGGACTCTTGCCATCCCTAATGCTTCACTGTTATACTTTGATAGCTCTTATCGAAGAAGTCATGATGCTGCTTCAAGAGGCATTGTTATTTATGATGCACAAGGAAAGCTTATAAGGAAGCAAGGGCTGAAACTTGATGCCAAAAGTAACAAGGAAGCAGAATACATGGCTCTTGAAGGTGGTTTGCATATTTGCTTACAATTGGGAATTATATGCTTGCAAATTAAAGGAGATGCTTTGTTGGTTGTGAAGCAAGTGTTGGGAGTATGGAAGAATAAGAACCCTAAACTGGAAAATTTATGCTTCAAAGTGGAAGCATTGCTCAAAAAGCTTGAAGCATGGAGTTTGCAGCATATTGAGAGGTCTCTAAATGAAGAAGCTCATGATGCTGCCCAAGAGATGATCACTTGTGTATTTGTGGTAAATGCAGATGCCCCTTTATATCATGGGAGGGAAATCTTATAAAAGGAAGTGGATTTTCTATTGACAGGTGTTCTACCTGAAGGTTTATCGTCTTCTAAAAACTATGCGTTTATAAGAAAAGCCAGGAAATACAAAATGCTTGATGATGTGCTTTACATGAAAGGAAGTGATTTGGTTTTGCGTTGTGTGCCTTGGAAAGAAAAAAATTACAAAATCCTGGAAGGAAATCATGAGGGATCTTGTGGAGGCCATTTTTCTATGATAATCATGTTTCATAATTTCTTTCAAGAAGTTTATATATGGCCGAGTATTCAAGGGGATGTTAATCATTGGTCCAAGTCATGTTTGCCTTGTCAGAAGATGGGAAAGAGAATTTGAAGCCTGAGTTGCGGAGGACAATTTTAGCTTTTGATGTGTTTGAAAAATGGGGTCTTGATGCTATTGGACCCTTACCTATGACTAGCAACAAACTACTTACATTTTAACAGCACTCGATTATTTGTCACGATGGGCAGAAGCCAAAGCTGTCAAACAAATTACTAGTAAGGAGATGGGAAAATCTATTTATGAGTACATATGTTGCAAATTTGGTGTGCCACTAGAGCTAATTTCAGATAGAGAACCAGGATTTAGAGGAGAGCTGTTTGATTTCTTATGCAAAAAGCTCTATATACAACATAGGTACAATTCTCCTTATTATCCACAATGCAATGGTCTTAATGAAAGGTTCAATGGAGAGTTGGTAAAGATCTTGACAAAGATGACGCAGACACATGGGGAGACTTGGGATTCAGAGTTGCCTTGTGTGTTATGGGCCTAAAGAATTGTTATCAAAACAAGAACAGAATTTCCCCCCTTACCACTTGGTTTATGGGAAGGAAGGTTTATTGCCAATTGAAGTGGAAATTCCTGCTCTGATCAAGTTGTTGTCATTGGAAGATGAGGAGCAAACAAATGCATGGCAAAAAAGGTTATTGGATTTATAATGCTTGCAATTGGATCGAGTTTTAGCTTTGGGTTACTATGAGGAAGTGTCAAGAAAGGCTCAGCTAAAAGCCAATGAATGCGTAGAGGATAAGAAAATTGAAAAGGGTGATTTGGTGTTGCGATACAATAGTAAGTTTGACAATATCTTTCAAAAGAAGTTTCAAATCAAATGGGAAGGTCCTTTTACTATTGTAAACAAATTTGAAAATGGCACATATCAGTTGGCAGGCTTAAATGGTTCACATCATAAGTATCGTGTTAATGGTTATACATCGAAGAAGTATCTCACACGTTTTTGATGACAATTGTGACTGATGAAATGCTATCAATAGAAGGAGACATCTGAAAATATGGACGAGGTTTTTGGGGATGAAATGAAGCACTTGTTCACCCTAGGAACCTCTGCTTGTCATGAATGACTAAGCAAGCTAGGGGGCATTGGCAGCCTATGTCATGCATTTTTTGGATAAGCATGAATTCATTGATTCATGCTAAGAAGCTTGCCCACTACCCTCGTGTATATATGTGTACATAGCCCTACGAGTTTTCGAAGTGGCTTTGTAAAAATTCATGTACAAAGGTGTGATTTTGCCAAGCTTGAATGCTGATGGTTTGGGTTGTTCAAGTCTCCAAAATATGGTTTTTAATAAGTATTTTCAGCTTGTGAATCAGACTTGTACAACATGAGTTATGAGCATCCGAAGCGGGCGGTCTCAACTTAGAAGGTGATTGCAGGTGCATGAAAGAAGGGAAAGTACACCAACTTGGGGGTCTAAGATTAGAGATGCTGAAGTTTTATATTTCTAGTGATAGCGGAGGTGATGGGCTTCGAGCCGTGTGTTACGGTGCGTCATTTGGTGACCGGAGTAGCAAGGTATGCCTCATGAAAAATTGTCCAAGAAGTCCTCTCATGCTTTGGGAAAAGCTATGAATTTTTGGAGAAATTGGGGAGCTTGGGGAGAGTTTCCATGTGGCATGGAAGTAATCCCACATGGGAAGAGGAAAGGGGAAAGTGGAGGGTACATAGGGCACTTTGGGAGCCCATTATGGTGTATCAAAGGTGAGAGGAGCTCTCTCAAGGCTTGGCTATGGGGCCTCGTGGGATCATGGGGAAGGGGATGGAATTTTTTTTAGTCCACACCAGCTGCCCAAGTGCCTGACCACTTTTTTTGGCCCGGATACTTGCTCCCACCCCATTCCTTGGTCAAAGGGTCATCGACAAGTCATTTTTCACCCAGAAAAGGCCAAAATTGGACCAATTAAAAGGTGCCCAAGGAGAGAACCATGCCGGCTAAGAGGAGAGAGAAAATTTCTTGGGATAAGAGCCAAAAAATCCTCCTTTTTAATAGTTGCAATTCTCTGCACACCCTTTTTGCTTACAGAGACTATCTTTTTTGGAGCTTTTAAGAAATACCCCAAATTCGAAAGCTTGTAGCTCTCTCGTCTGTTGTTGGAATCAAGTATATGGATACTCTACGGAGGTCTATACGACACGAGATTTATCTTTAGGGTCTCGATTTTCAAAAATTCTAATCATGGTTTGGGTTAGGGATGTTTCCCGCCCGACTCTACAGGTGTTAAACATAGATGTTTTCTATAGCTTTATATTGTTTCCTTCCAGCGGTGTGATGCGTGCAAGGCTATAGGGGTTCTCATTTTCCTTCTTGTTTGCATGATAACGATGTTATAGATCAATAAAGGCTAACAATGTTTTTGATGCATTGTAAATGATAGGAACACAAACCTTTTCAGCCATCCATTTTGGTATGTTACTATGTGCATGTATAAAGTTCACATGATCTCTTGGTAGCACCTCTTTTTTCCAATATGTGAATGTTTCAAAATCCCCAATAAAGGGACGAATCAACTTTATAGTGGTACTTAAGTATGAAGTAATGTGGTTGTCATAAGTGGGCTTGATATTGATAATATCAAGTGGGTAAATAGAAAAGGGGTCCTCATTTGAAAGAGGTCTATTATGGTTAAAACACTTCAATATAAATCGATTATTAATGAAGAGAAGATCATCCATGTATGCATATAACATGTCATTTCTTTGAAGCCTTGATAAATTTCTGATAAATTCTAATTCAAACCATGCGAGATAGAGATTACACCATAAAAAGGAACAAGCTTATCCCATTGGGATTCCTTGTTTTTGATAAAAGATGCAATCTCCTAATTTAGATACACAATTATCTAATAAAAGATAGTTCAAAGTGATGAAAAATTTAAATGACCATGTAATCTCTTTATGCTTTTTTGTGAGAACACTACTTTTATGAGATTTTTTAACCCCTTTATAACCCATTCCATGAAGTAGTTCAATAATGTGTTCAAGTGTGTCAACCAATCCATTATTGCCTTAGTGTGGTATTGCCTCATAGCAAGCTTTTATATCAAATGTATAAGCTGACAATATTTTATCTGGAATGTTTATCAAAAAATCATATTGATTATGGATAATCCAGTAACTATTAGTATTAATTAAAAGGTTATGTAGGCTTTCACAATATTCAGCAAGGCCAATGCTTACTGCTTTGACAATAGAAGCCATAATGCTAGTTAAAGGGGGAAACATACAATCATGGGCATTGGTTATCCATCTAGATTCCTCCTTGTGAATCTTCTAATTACCCATGAGATAAGGAAGACTAATCTTAGAAGGTATCAATATTTCATTGATGGAAGAGAATTGCATAACCTCCTTAGAGATTTCACATTCATTTCTATGAGATAATTGAAACTCACTAGATGAAAGTCTTTTGTAGCGGCTAAGCGTGATAGATTTTTACAAATAAAAATGGGTGTCTAGGATGATTTATCCAAGCCACAAACAAATAGGTGTTTTAGTAGAAACTCAATTTTGTTCATCAGATCCGGTTCCTTAAACCAGGATAATTGATTGACCCTATGTGGAATTCATTTTTAAATTGTTCATCAATTTTTTTAGAAATAATCTTGTGGTGTATAATAGAATCAACTATACCCAAGATATTAAAAATTTTAGACCAACCAATAATCAATCCTTTTGCTACTTTAACAGGGTCTAAAGGGACCACAGGAATATGATTAAGTCCTTTCCTAAAAAAGTCTTTTGGCATGGCATGTCTGCCAATACTAGTGTCAGTTGTAATAACATGTATTCCAAAAGGTTCAATATTCTTCCTGAATTTAGCAAACCTATTCAGGGACATACACGAAAAATCAAGGGATAAATCAAAGGGGATTGCGAAAGTATTAAATGGTTTATATAAAATATTATTTAAATTTCTAGTGTATTTCCATCCAAATTTAATATTGAAGTATGTTAAAGTTCTAGGTATGCCAATAAAATTCAAGACATCTTGGTAAAAAGCAAAAGGTTCTATGAAATCCATAAGTTTATTACAAAAAATTATATGTATGAATCTTCCTTTTGACACATGGTTTCTTGTCATCTGTTTAAGTGAGTTAGCTTTAGTAAGGATAGTTCGAACCTGTTCCTCATTAACGAACTCCAAAGTTTTTAATGTATCCCCAATATCTTCAGCACCTCAAAATTTTTGAGGTTTCTTATGTACATTAGAAGATGAACTTCCCGGTGTATGTAGAATCTTCTTCATGGGTTCTTTGCCTTTTATCGGTTTGAGGATATTTTTTATGGTATTGGCTATGGGTGTGTTGGCGAGTCTAGGTAGTAGAGGGTTTCTTGGAGAATATAATACTAGCCCACGAGCAGCCTCTAGCATATGTTCATGGAAGTGATAATATACTATAATAGCATATTGTACTTCCAGAGGTAAAGTAGCCACCCATGCTATAAAGGTGTATCCTTGTGCAGGTCTAGATGTGAAGGGAAACAACTTCGGTAGATTTTGAAACACATACCATTATAAATGGTCAATCCATATATAAAAGCATTACACTTAGAATTAGGGTCAAGTTTTCTTCATGCACATTTGACAAAGGGTCTATATGTGTTCCATCAGTTTCTAAGAAACCTCTTTGTATCTTTGACCCGGTCTGCAAGGGATAGTCCTTTTGTTCTTGCCACCAGAGAAGAATTAGAGCACTTGTTTGAGTCTACAAGAGCTAAGGAAATCTGTTGAAGCTCAAAAGATAAATCAGTAGATAATAGGTGTTTAGCTTGTAATGTATGAAAAAGAGCTTCTCAAGCTATGGAGTATGGAGGTAGACTTACTCGAAGCTACAAAGATTAGTTTTGATATAGAAATAATTTAGTAGGTTATAGATACTTTCAATCTAGACACAATCATTGCTGAAATCAATGGAAGCCTAGTCCATCTATAGCAGTAGCACTTGGAAAACGTTTTGCATATGCCTTTTAGAACTAAGGTCACAACATGCTCCGCTACTGAACTTAGCAAATTTCTGTAAGAAGTTTCTCATGCCAAAAAGAAGAGAAAATTCGATGGTTGCAAAATTCCAGTAGCAGCACTAGAATGTAAGCCAAAATGTAAGTTTGTCATAGAAGCTAACAATCTCAAGAATAACCCTACGTATGTGTATGAGAAATTACGTAGTATGCTTTTATCTCAAATTAAAAATCCCGAGCCTGACATCATCATGAGTAACTTTCTATATAGTTTCTTGATAAACAGGACTCAAACCTCTTTAGGGCACTATAGTAGACAAGCAATCAAATTAATGAGTACTCCACTAGAGTCTACTATGGATAAATACACTTCTACTGACAAGGGAAAATATAGTATGTCTGCCAGTACTTCTCAGACTCAGACACCTTTAGTAGTGCACACACCTGGCTGGCAATTTGGACCAGATCGGTTGCCACAATGATAGAGAAAATGACACCACCCACACACCCTCACACCTTGACATAACACAAGGAATTCACTTACCTTCCTCACCTCATGCACCACCATAGTCTCAAGATCTCAATGAAAGTCCTTCCCCTAAACTCAATTCCTGTCCAAACATCTCGATCTACAAGCACTTGCCTACCCACAGACACTACGTAGTGATTCAAGTTGATCAAGGCTTGAAATCACACTCGATGGCAACCAAAAGACACAAGAAAAACCATCAAAAACTGAAAAATTCTAGCCAACAAATGCCTCTCTCTAATCATTGCAAAAGATTCACCAAAATCCACTCTACTGGTCTCCTTGGTGTATCCTTAACCAGAATGGCACATATACATGGTCACATAGTCTTGCAAAAAACTGCACCTTATCCCCCCAAGTCTTGCACACACATATAAATGGAAACTGTAGAACTTCCATAGACTCACCCAAGAGAAAAATAGAAGAGAAGAAACTCTTGTTCACTCCTTGACACACTTGAAAACAAGACGCAAACAAGATGGGACTGCATAGGACCACCTGTAGAAACCTTTGTTTGTCTTCCACATAGAGAGGTGAAACTACTGATATTGGACTTCCCAAACACTCCCTCAGTTTGTATACTCATGGAACCATGAGTTATGTGGCAAAAAGAAACCATTTTCACACCTTTTTTGACCTTCTTAGGGATATTTTTTGTTAGTTTTGTCCCTCGACGTACATTTTTTGTGGGGAAAACACCAAACGGAATCCAAATTCCACCAAATTTTGTAGGCGTGATCCTTGACACCTAAAACTCATGGCCTCATACAAAAATTCTATTTCTAAGCACTTATAGGGTGGTTTGCACATCATTGCATATCGGACACTGCAAATAGATAGTCATTGCATGTGTTAAATTGTCGGGGTAGAAGGACAGTGCCCACACTTTTCACTTGCATTATTTACATTCTAAAAATATTAAAAATCAAGCCAAAATAATCTATTTTTGCACCACATCTAAGGCTTTGACACTATATCTAGGCATGTATATGTGCGTGATTTTTGACGCACAAACCTAACTATTTACAATGTGTACATGCTGTATATGTGCGTGATTATTGACGCAAAAACCTAACTATTCACAATGTGTACAATGTGTACATGCTGCATCATGTTTGAAACTCAAAATCATGTTGTGAAGAATCCAAATGCATATATTTACATTTATTTGTACACATGTCCATGCATATACACACTACTCTAAAAGTTGTCTATTATCATTGCCCACCCTCTAGGTCGAGCATTTATGCTCAACCAAGAGACTATTTGCATTTGTAACCATATCCCTTGAAAAATATTTCTTCAGCCTATAACCATTTATCCTATAGTTCAAAGGTTTTCCATACTGTTACTGAGCCAATGTTAGTTAACAGAAGCTGCTAAAGACCGAAGACGTACGAATGCACATCGAAGATCAACACAAAGAAGTAGTAAAGATTGGAGTTACACATTTTTCACGTTTTCCCAAAATGGTCATGTATTGTAAATTCTCAATTTATTTCAAACCATTGTAATATTTTAATGTGTTACGGCTCAATGGGAGTTCTAAGTTGTAAAGAACAAGTCAGTTAGTGTGCTTAGGTTGCAGATTTAGTAAGTGGTGGAGTCCTAAAGGCCTTGGGCGCCCGGACATTGCATATTTTTACCCTAGGTATATAAGGTAGTATGTAAAAGAAATTAGGGTTCTCAAGCTCATTTGTTGAGAGCACTCTTTGGTGAGAGCTCTTGAGGTGTGTGGCTATGGAGTCCTTGAGCTTCTCATTGCTCATGTGAGTTGGTGACACTACTCAATGCTTAATTCTCTTTCACTATGCCTCTCTCATGCTTCTTATGATTGCCTATGATACTTTGATTAGCTAGATCTTAAATAATTAGTGGTTAATCCCTCTCTAATCTTGTTTGATTTTCCTCTTTTGCTTGTGTGTGCATATGGGTTTGATTGGAGTGTGGTGCTTGATAGATCTATGTGTGTGTGCTTGCGATTAGTGTGTTGTATGATAGGATTAGTGTTGTGTGCGTCTTGCAATCGTTAGTGTGTGTGTGATTGGGTTGATTAGAGGTAAAAAGAAGTGGATGTCGAGATTGCCTTTCATTGTGGTTTAGCTCCTTCATAGGCCAAGAAGCCAACCTTGTAGAGTCAATCAAATGTTCGTGTTGCCATGATTAGATCACTAATCGTGTGAGTGTTTCCATGCCGTAGCTGGGTAGCTCATCCCTCCGGATTGATAATTTTGTTGGTCATTGGCGCTATGCAACGATGAAAACCCCAACTTTTGGCGTGTTGCCAGGGACGATGGCCAACGCTAGTGTAATTGTGGCATAATCGGATGTGTTTCCTCACTAATTTCACTACTAATTTCACCTATGTGTTTATGATTTTGTGGATTTTGGATGTGTGTGCATGAAGCAATGTGTTCATTATTCCCTAATTTGTCACTATATCTTGCTAATTGTGTGTTTACACACTCTAATTTTACACTAACCCCTTGATAATTTCTCTAATTTTGCTAACTTACACACTAATTTGCTATGAAGGATTGGAGCTTTCAACCGTTCAATCGATCTTCAATGTGGAAAGGTAATCAAGGTGGTATTCTCAACCTCCCTAGAATCTAAAGATGTGTAGAATTGTGTAGAGATCCCACCATGATGCAATGTAATGTTGATGCTATGAATTTTTTGGATTGTTCGTTCTCATGCACTACAATCAAGTGTGTGTGCATTCTAATTGAGTGTGTGTATGCTTAATTTTAGGTGTGTGTACACTATTTTGCCCTTGATTGTGCACCTAAAAATCAATGTGTGCTTAATGATTTTTCAATTGTGATGATTGACTTGTGTTGTGGTCATGCCCAACTAGATATTTGTGAAGTCACATTGCAATTTGACAAGATTAACCCTTTTGTGCGCACCTAAAGATTGGTAAAAATTACCAATTATTAGGTGTGTGTGCCTAAAAAGTGCTTAATGTGCATGATTAATTCAATTTTTGATTGCATATTTGGTGTGTGTAATGGTTAATTGCTACGTTTTTGAACTCAAAACAAGGTTTACACACTTCAATTGCGTCAAATTCTGACCTAATTTTGCCGATTTAATTGCATAGTTTGGATTTTATTGATCATATTAATTGGCAATTGAATTGATGTGCTTTTTGTGATTTTATCTGACTGCACTAATCCCCTATGTGTGGAGATTTTTTTTTAAAAAAGGGTATTTTTCGGATAAGTTTTGCAAATTTTCCATTAATTTTCAGTTAAATCCATAAAAAATTGATATCTTGCGATCTTTATGAGCTATTTTGAATGTGTGTTTACTGCTTGATTTTGAGCGCATTTGGGCTTTTCCTTGTCAAATTTTAAGCGTTTTACTATTTCCAGGGGTCGGATTGACGATTTTGTTGGATTTGGCGTTTTCGGTAAAAACAGTTATTTTTGTGTGCTTTTGCATGTTGAAACTGTTCAATTGTGATTGTCGATGATTTTTCTAAGATTTTGGGAATTTTTTGTGATTTTTTGGAGTTTTAGCTAATTTTTGGCCTATTTTTGGTATTTCTGGACATTTGGAAATAAAAATTTAATAAAAAGATGATTTTCGAGCTCGATGCCCATGCCTTGCGCCGCATACAATTCTCCACATTGGATAGATCTTTGCGTTCTCTTGGGATAGTTTTCTACAACGTTAAAATAATCCTCATTTTCTTTTGTTGCACCCGTGTTCTTTGACTTGCTCCGAGTGAACCCACCCCACACTCTTCTCTCTGTTCACTCACTCTCTCTCCTCCCCCTGCCAAAAGTTCGCTCATCAACACTCTCTCTCTTCCCCTCACTCTCTCTCTCTCTAAAAGAACAGTTATCTTCTCTCTCTCTCTCTCTCTAAAAGAACGGTTATCTTCTCTCTCTCTCCTCCCTAACCCACTCACCAACGATTATTTAGTCTCTAACTAACTCCCCTTAACTCTCTCTCTAAATCTCACTCCCACTCACCCTCTCTCTCTCTCTCTCTCTCTCTCTCTCTCTCTCTCTCTCTGTGTGTGTGTGTGTGTGTCCACGCGCGTACACACTCCTTTCCTTTTGTCTTTTTCACCACCTCCCGCCTTCCCTCTGTCGTGTACCGCACGCGACTGTCATGCTGCTCGTACTGAGCCACTTCAGCACGCGTGCACCACACCTCTCTCTCTTTCTCTCTCTTGCTAGGTACCGTGCGCCTGCTGCTCCTCTTTGCCGCTGATAGGCTGCCGTGCCAACTCACGCACACCCTCTCTCTCTCTGGTCTCTCTCATCCACCTGCACGCTGTATACCCATTCTCTCTCCTCTTTGCACTCCGCAAGTGTGCACGCTCTCTTTCCCTTCCCTCTGATTGTTCGTCGGACCTGGATTCCCTACAGTCGCACTCGCCACACCACTATCAAACACGCCAGATCCGGATACTCACGATGTTAACCCTTCGTGAAGTCAACGCTGCAGCCAGGTAACTATACATGTAAAAGTTTTTTTTATTTTTAGTTTATTTAATTTACAAAATTTAAAACATAAAAAACATTTAAAAGTCCAATATAAAAATTAAAATTTCAAAAATCCAATAAAAATAAAAAATAAAATCAGATAAAAGAAATAAAAAAAATAAGAAAGAATTTTTAAAAAAATCCAATAAAAAAATAAAAAGAGGATTAAAAATCACAATTTGTTTTGAAAAAACACACCAATTTTTTAAAAAAATAAAAAAACTCATAGAAAATCATAAAAAATTAAAAATTGACACAAATAAGTCACAAAAATAATAAAAAAATCATATAAAGTCACAAAAAATTCATATAAAATCCAAAATTATCCGACAACCATTTATGCACCTTGAGAATGTTCCATCATGGTACCCTTTCATATTTGATATTTCTTAATTTCCATATGTCTCAGTAAATAATCCCAGTTTTATTAATATTTCCAATGCTAATAAGTACCCCAATAATGTGCGTATCGCAATGGCATTTTTTCCCCATTGGGTACTTTCCCTTTGGTCATTCAGGTATTAGACCCTAATTTAGAACCTCATCATTCTACTTCCCTTGTATATACTTTCCATAAATAAAAATCAGCCTCATCATTATGGTATTACAACGGACAAATGCAACATCATCTCTCACAACAGACATATTCCGACCAAGAAGATGCTACAAAAAATTGAACCTCATCAACAAATTCAATGACCAATGAAGAAATCAGCCCATCAACAACCAATCAAAACCTTCCACAGCCTCCACGAACACTTTTCAATAGTGTCCGAGGACGGGCACTAAAATTGGAAGGGGGGAATGTTAATTGTCAACGTCAGTGAACAGAAGTTGCTAAAGACTGAAGACGTACGAATGCACATCAAAGATCAACACAAAGAAGCAGTAAAGATTGGAGTTACACATTTCTCACGTTTTCCCAAAATGGTCATGTATTGTAAATTCCCGATTAATTTCAAGCCATTGTAATATTTTAATGTGTTACCGGCTCAATGGGAGTTCCAAGTTGTAAAGAACAAGTCAGTTAGTGTGCCTCGGTTGTAGAGTCAGTGAGTGGTGGAGCCCTGAAGGCCTTGGACGCCCGGACATTGCATATTTTTACCCTAGGTATATAAGGCAGTGTGTAAAATAAATTAGGGTTCTCAAGCTCATTTGTTCAGAGCACTCTTTGGTGAGAGCTCTTGAGGTGTGTGGCTATGGAGTCCTTGAGCTTCTCCTTGCTCATGTGATTTGGTTAACACTAATCAATGCTTAATTCTCTTTCACTATGCCTATCTCATGCTTCTTATGATTACCTATGATGCTTTGATTAGCTAGATCTTAAATAATTAGTGGTTAATCCCTCTCTAATCTTGCGTAATTTCCCTCTTTTGCTTGTGTGTGCATGTAGATATGATTGGAGTGTGGTGCTCGATAGATCTATGTGTGTGTGTTGGTGATTAATGTGTTGCATGATAGGATTAGTGTTGTGTGCGTCTTGCAATCGTTATTGTGTGTGTGATTGGGTTGATTAGAGGTGAAGAGAAGTGGATGTGGAGATTTCCTTCATTGTGGCTTAGCTCCTGCATAGGCCGAGAAGCTCACCTCGTAGAGTCAATCATTCGTGTTGCCATGATTAGATCACTAATTGTGTGAGTGTTTCCATGCCCTAGCCGGGTCACTCCCTCCGGATTGACAATTTTGTTGGTTATTGGAGCTATGCAACAATGGGACCCCCAACACATACATTTTTTCCAACTCATACGTGCCATTCGAAAAAACATGCTTCACTTTGTACAGCCCCTATCATCTATCCCTCAACTTCTTTTGAAAAGTGAAGTCCAAGCTTGCATCTTGACAAAACACGAGGAATTTACTTAATTTCCCACCTCACACATCACCACTCAAGAGCTCAATGAAAATTATCCCCAAACCCAATTTTAGCTCCGAACGGCTCAACCTACAAGCCCTTGTCTACCCACACACGCTACATAGTGAGTCGAGTTAATCAAGGCTTGAAAGCACACTTGATGGTGACCAAAAGACACAAGAAAAACCATACAAAGTTAAAAAATCCATCCACAAAATACCTCTCTCAAACCATTGCAAAAGATTCACCAAACTCCACGTTGTTGTTGGACTCTTTGGTGTAATCCCCAATAGGCGTTTTTCATAGGAAAAATACCAAACGAACTCCAAATTCCACCAAATTTTGTAGGCTTGATCTTTGATACCTAAACTTCATGGTCCCACATACCAAAATTCTATTTTTGACCATTCTAGGGCAGTCCATGCATCATTGCATATCAAGTGCTGCATATAAATAGTTACCACATGTTGTTGCTGCCAAATGTGGTTGGAGCTGTAAGGTGGAAAATGCAATTCTATGGGTGTCTATAGGTGCAAGCTAGAGTTCTATAGTAGATATGAAGGCCTTGGGTATGCGAGGAGGTTGAGAGATGTATGCTTGGTGTGTTTTCTAGGCCAGAAGGAATCCATGGTGGGCCCACCAGGTTGGCTAGTCAAGGAGTCTTAAGTGCTAGAATTGTGCCTTGGAATGTGTTGTTCAAGATTATCTAGCTATGAGCCGGTTTAGACGGATTCTCAAATGGAGAAACAACGCGAAAGATATGGTAGTGCTTTGTAGATCCCCAACAGACTGGGTAGGTGTAAGTGAGTGATCAAAGCTGATGTCAATAGATGGATTTGAAATGCTCAAATAGTGGTAAATGTTAGTCTTTTTAAATGTAAGGGGCTCCTCCTAGACCTTACTTTTGACTACCGCATCTAAGCCATCGGCTTTAAAAGGAAAAAGAAAATAATAGGAAAAAGATGTTTGAGTAAATTTGGGTTCAACTCAAGCACCAAAGTATACTCACGAGACACTTTCGGTTTATACCATGGGGACATGGGCATAACCAATGCATGAAAATTAGCTTTTCACTTTGAGAAAATTAACATTAAGAAAAAGCTAAGGAAAAGGGAAAAGATAAGGTAAAGAAAGAAAAAGGAAAAGAAAAAGAAAAAGAATAAAAAGAGAAGATAAGGATAAGGTGAGTAAGTAACTTGTTGAAGAAGTTTTGAGAAGAAAGATAAGTTATCAAGATAAGTTAACAAGAACTTATCGATAAGGAAGATAAGCTATCAAGATAAGTGAAGGCATTTATCTAAAATATGCATTTAAATAGGGCTTCTCTTCTCATTTTAGACTTCTCTCCTTCATTTCTCAAGGTGCAAACTTGAGAGTAGGCTTGAGAAAGCCATACCTAAGCCTCTTTCACACACACACACCCTCTCCAAGAGAATCCATGTCCAAAATCCTAATCAAGTTTGTCAAAACTTGATCTTCTGCTTCACATTATCCTCTCCCTCTCCTCTCTCCTAATTCTCAATCTTTCCATAGCTTGAATTCCCTTTGTCTCTTGCAATTCTCTCATTCAAGTAGCCAAATTGGTGGTTTTCAAGTGAAATGAAGAGGGAAAGAGATGATTACATCAACACATTTCTTCAATACTCTCCCAAATTGAGGAGAAGACTCTACCATATACACACTAGGGTGATATTTTCTTTTTCTCTTTATGTTATTGCACTTTATTAAAAGTGATTTACTTTTATGCTTACTTAAATTCATGCTTAAGCTTTCTCATTTCCATAAGCAAATATTTTCTCCTGAGAAGAAGAAATAACTTCTAAAGAAGTTGTTTATTTCTAATTAGGGTTCCTTTCTAATATTAGCCAACCACGTTGTTAACCACTAACACAATGTTATTTCTAGTTTTGTTATTTTAAATTTCCTAGACTAATATGGCATAGAGAGAGTAGAGAAAGCACTCTCTTTAACCATAGGTGATTGGAGATCATATTTACCTAAATAGTATGCTTGACTGAATGGTGACTAATATGCTTAATTAGAAACCTTTTTATTGATTTTCAAGTTACTTTTATTATTTTATCTAAATTACTCTTTTAAAGGTAAATGTCATTAATCGAAGGAAATTTAGTAATGGAATTATTTTTGGAACTAACCTTATTTTTCAAAAGAGGAATTATTATTTCTCCAAAAGAAATGCTCTTCCTTTTTCATAATTTATGTGTGTAAAAGTTTTAGTGACATACTAAGTTAATATCCAGATTTCAAGAGGGAGTTGAGTTTTGAAGGGTAAATTTATCATAACAAAATTTTGAAAAGAAGATTCCCATTCCAAATAAGGTCATTCCCTTCCTTCCCACTTGTCAATTGGAAAATCCCAAATCTTTAAGCCTCTCCTAGCTGTGTGATTAATCCTCCCAAGAAAAGCAAGAGGTAAGCCTAAACCCTATCTTAGGAAAAATTTAATAGTCATTCATACTCCATTGCATGAGCATTTTGCACGGCACTATCATGTCCACTATAAGGAACTTCACAAATTTCTCTTACATTACCATTCATCGAAGGATTCTACTCTTTCATAAATAATCATTTAATCTTGCATAATCAATTAAATGAAGTTTTGGATTCTTTGTCTTAAGATCACAAGTTGATGCATTCTAAATGTTAATGTTTACTACTCATGGTTCACACTTAAGCTGTAACATTTAATGGTCTAGTAACTTGTGTGTAGCGGAAAATAGCATGAACATAGTGAGAATTTCATTAGAATAGCTTCCTAATGCGAATAACAAGAGTGCTTGGGTGGAGAGAGCAACAAAAAGTATAACACCTAGTTAGATAGCATGAACAATACTTCAAAAGAGAGAGAAATTAAGCAATTGACAACAGTTGAGGACCGGATTTTCATGGAGCCGGTCCCCCCTCCAAAAGGCTTTGTATTATGGTTTCTCCTATCAAGAGAGACATTTTACAATACAATTCTTTTTGTTCCTTCAATACTAGCTAGTGCAATGAATATGGAAACTTCATGCACTAAGCAAAACACTTATCAAACACAACATCAATTCCCTCACGGTCTCAGACCCAAGACCTCACACACCTTCAAAGATGGTGAGAGCTAGCGGGGTATGAGAGTAGATTGAGAGGAAGAAGAAGTATTCTTACGAGAAAGATGTACATCTCCTCACATAATCACTCATATTAGCATATCTTAGCTTAGTGATTAGCATGGTAGAGGAGATGAGCATGCATTGAAGCTTGGCTCTTGGTTGGATTTTCATCACAAAGACAAGAGTTGTTGGTGTAGGCCTCCCTTCTCACAAGCTTGGAGTAGGTGGTAAGCTTTCCATTAAAGCTTGAGAAGGAGAGAGAGTCTTCTTTGCTTCACACATGAGATTGTGTGAGTATGTGTGTGATAATGCCTTGCAAAAATCACCCCCCTCTCTCTATTGGTCAACTCCCCTTGCTAATTGCTCATGTTACAGCCCTATTGGACCTCCCCAAGCGTAGCCAATGGAAATTAAGCAGCATAGGTGATAGCCTTCTGACATGTGTTCCCCTTTCCCCTTTTTTGAGAGCTTTAGGTAATTAATAAATGCAACTAAACTCTCATTGGATCCCTTTGCCTTTGGCCAATAGGGATAAGGAAAGCCATTGGGCTGCTAAATGCTCATTGGTCCCCTTGGGAGACTGTCCAATAGTCTTCTAGAGAGCTTAATTCCTATGTGTTCTTTTATTAAGTGTTTCTAAATTAAATAAATTAGATTTACTCTAGCTTAATTCTCATTGGTCCACCTCCAAGGCCATCCAATAGGATTTGAGTACACCTTGTAGGCATTTGGCCTAGGGAGCTGACATGTGTCCCTCTTTCCCCTTGTGTACAAATGAAGCTTGTGCGTGTGTGTGGGTGTTTCTCTCTCATCCCCTACTTCTTGGGCTTGCCCCCTCCTATGTAGGGACTTGTGAAGACTTTTGTACACACACACACAAAGCATCCAAATCTCCTAAGCTTTGACCTTTGGACACAACCTTTGAATTTTGGAACCTTAGCATTTTGGAAGTCTTAATGGGCTGAACCTTAGGGTCTTTTAAGCCCATTGTTTGCACATTGCTCTTTTGCATATGCCCCCCCCTTTGGATCCCTATTGTGGCGGGTCTGCTAGATTAATCAATATTCTAGCTTTTTCTCCGTTGGCACTTCCCCATATTAAATGATCAGAAAATCATTTAGGAGAATTAGATATTGATAATTATGACATTACCTCTCTCTTGAAATCATAATCGTTCTCGACTATGGGGTAGATAAGATAAAACATATTCATTAGTCCTTTTTCCTAGCGGGTAAAGGATCCCTATGTTACCCTACGACATCATTCCAGAATGGATGACTAGTCCATTTGGCGCTTGAGAGCTTAAGCTGCCGCAAGCATGTGTGCACATTAGTCCTATTAATCTTCCATAGTAGAGTGACAAGCTCTACTTGGTGTTTGGGAGACGTCATCTCTGCAAACCTGATCTAAGCATGCATACTATATTTTTGTGCACAATAAAGAAAAAGAGAGTCTTATAAGACAAAAGATTTGTTCATTTTTAACATTTGTACATTTGCTTACTCTCGGGAAGCATTGTTAGCATTGGCAAGGTTTAGGTTATCCTTTATCTGTATGCCTTGCACCCATCTAGCATCTTCAAAAGGATAATTTTTAAACTTAATAAGATATCGTCAGATAGTCTTAACGCCTCCTAGTACCTTGTCTTCATGTCGGAGAATGGACTTGGACTGCAACACCTCTTCTTGGTCCTTGATCTCCGGTGGGTCTTCAATAGTTGGTTCTTGAGGTGGCTCTCCTTTGTAAGGCTTTAGTAGGCTCACATGGAAAGCATTGTGTATGAGCCAATGTTTGGGAAACTTGAGTTGATAGGCCATCTCATTGATTGGCCTAAGAATTTGGAAGGGACCATAGTACCTTTTTGCTAACTTAGCATATTGCTTTTGATGTCCCGTAGGATTCTTGCCCGTTGTGTGCTTTAATCGAGCCTTGGGAAATTTGAGTAAGACCCAATCATTTTCTTTAAAGTCTTGGGCTCTTCTGTGCTTGTCAGCAGCAGCCTTTTGCCTTTGATATGAGATAGAGATAGCATCCTTAATCTTTTGGAAAGATTCTTGTAGGTCTCGGCTATACTCTTCTGCAGCGAAGATCTTCCCATGTACCTTAAGTAGCAACAGACTTTTTGATCTTCCCTCAATTACCTCAAAAGGTGATTTTTTCGTGGAAGTATGTATAGTGTTATTGTAGGCATACTCCAGTAAAGGTAAGGACTTCTCCCATTGGGATCTTTGATCTACTTCCGTTATGTAGGTTTTTAGTAGATCGAGAATTGTTAGGTTATGCTTGCCAGCAATGTGAGCAATATGAAAATGAAATTGTGAAAGAAAGTTTGCCCACCTCATTTGTTTGTTGGAGAGCTTGGTCTGCATAATGAAGGACTTAAGACTTTGGTGATCCATTCATAGAATGAAAAGAGTCCCCAATAAATAGTGCTTCCATGAGTCTAAGGCATGTAGAACTGTGAGGATTTCCTTTTCATATATGCCTAGAGCTTGCTCAACAGGGTCAAGCCTTCGACTTTCATAGCCTATGGCGTGCCCTTCTTGAAGCAAAACAACTCCAAGGAAATCACCACAAGCATGACATTGGACCTCAAATGGCTTTGAGAGATCCGGGAGTGTAAGCACAGGTTGAGAGATAAGCTTTTGTTTAAGCTTTTCAAAAGCATTGCTCTCCTTGGCAGACCATGTGTACCTAACATTTTTCTTTGTTAGATCATGTACTGGTCCTGCTATTAGTGAGAACCTTTTATGCAGCGTCTATAGTATGCACACATACCTATAAAGCTTCTTAACTCATGAAGACTCCTTGGTTTAGGCCATCCTTTTATTACCTCTAACTTTGGATTCCATCTTGAGAGATAATGTGACTTAAATACTGAATCTCTTGTAAGAAAAATACACTTTTCTTTCGATTAACATAATGTTTATTCTCTCTTAGAACTTGAAATATTACCTAGAGGTGTTGCTTGTGTTCGTCTAATGAATTAGAGTAGATGATGATATCATCAAAGAACACTCCACTAAAGGTTCGGTGAGGCCTGAATAGCTTCTCCATCAAGCGCTTGAATGTGGCTGGTGCATTGGTCAAGCCAAAAGGCATGATAATGTATTCATAAAGACCAAACGTAGTGCGAAATGTGGTCTTTACAATGTCTTGATCAACAACATTATATGATGATAGCCACTTTTTAGGTCAATCCTACTAAAGTAGGTGGACCCTTGTATCTTATCAAATAGGTCTTCTACCCGTGGAACGGGAAACCTATTTTTGATAGTGATCCTATTTAGTGCTCTATAGTCGACACACATGCGATATGTGCCGTTTTTCTTTTGCACTAATAGCATAGGAGAACAAAATGGAGTTGAGCTATGCCTAACCATGCCCTTCTCAACTAACTAATGCACTTGCCGCATAATCTCCTCTTGATGAGCTTGAGAAACTCTATAAGGAGGTTTGTTAGTGTTGAGAGAGAAGGAGAGAGCACAGAAGTAGAACCCCAAAGTGTGTAGAATACACACATGAGATGATGTATATATAGAGGGGACCTGGGTGCCATATATAGAGAAGCCATATATTGAGTAGCTTCACATATAAGCTCAACACCCCCGCTCAAATAAGGGTCCCTAACTGTGGATGAAAAAACCCTTGGGGGATCAAGGGAAAAACCCACAGCTCTATATACACCCACCGTTATATTATAAAAATCATTGAATATACAAATGCTTACGAGGAGCTACATCACTCCTTTTACAATGAATGTTTTATGAGGAGTTACATTACTCCTATCCTATCAATACAATAATGAATACAAAGGTTCAATAAAGAGGTGTAAAAGCTATCGATTAGCTTGTAATCAAAAGTGTCTCCGTGAATCTACTGTGTAGCTTGTCATCAATATCGCATCACCAAACATGTCTTCATGTTGTCATCAATATGGCATCACCAAACATATCTTCATAAATCTTTTATTGTCACCAAGTTTGTCTTCATAAAATCAATTTTTTGATCAATCCTACATAGATCATAGACTCCAAAAAAAACATGTCATGAAAATTATTAGCATCGTTAATGAAATAATTACGTTCACAATGCCATAAGAGATGGTTCGCGACGCCACTCTTTTGACGACATATATACGCACGACAACATATGGTACATAAAGTATAAACGTAAAAGTACAAAATGTGTGATTACGTGATACAAATGATATGTGTATATACTACATAAAACAACATTTATCAATGTAGTGATCAATGAATACCATCAAAGTATTAACAAAATATCATCATTATATCAATAAAAATGAATAAATGATCATGGTATCAACGAAAAGCATCATGATATCACCGAGAATAATCATTGTATCAACGAAACAACATCATGGCATCACCGAGAATAACCATGGTATCAACGAAACATCATCATGGCATCACCGAGAATAACCATGGTATCAACGAAACAATATCATGGTATCACCGAGAATAACCATGGTATCAACAAAACATCATCATGGTATCAACAAAAATCACCATGGAATCAACGAAATATCATCATGGAATCACCGAGAATAACCATGGTATCAACGAAATATCATCATGGCACCACCGAGAATAACCATGGTATCAATGACATATCATCATGGTATCAACGAAAATCACCATGACCAAAGTATTAACAAAACATCATCATGGTACCATCAAAATCACTATTGTATCAATGAGAAATTATCAATAAAACGACGTAAACTATATCTCTAAAAGAATAATTATACGAGAATCAATGAACGAGTATATCATATAACAAAAGATCATGTACCAACAGTAGCTCGATAGAATTTGGACGATCATCAACGGCTCGACTGAATCGGAACGATGTGTAACTGGCTTCTGCAGCAAAGTTACGTCAGTAACAAATATATGATTGATGAAGAAAAATATAATTGAGAAGTTTTTAATTATGAGAAAAATCAAAAGCAAAAAGTAAAATTTTGATTTTCAAACATATTCGCAGTCCGAGACGATAACCCAAAATCGGTGCAGAATTTAGAGAAACTTTCTTCTGCAAAGTTATAGACCACATCGATTCCAATCCCCGTCGCGGGTAGTTTCTTCTGCAAAGTTGTAGAACACATCGATGCCGGTCTCTCACGCGGGTAGTTTCTGCAAAATCGTTTTCAATAAGCAGAAAAATAAAAAACAAAAAACAAAAATTGCTTTTTAGGTATGTACGCAGTCCGCGAACGATAACTCAAAATTGGTGCAGAATTTGAAAACACTTTCTTCTGCAAAGTTGTAGACCACATCGATTCCAGTTTCCTATGGGGGTAGTTTCTGCAAAATCGTTTTCAATAAGCAGAAAAATCAAAAACAAAAAACGAAAATTGCTTTTCAGGTATGTACGCAGTCCGCGAACGATAACTCAAAATCGGTGCAGAATTTGAAAACACTTCCTTCTGCAAAGTTGTAAACCACATCGATTCCAGTCTCTCGCGGGTAGTTTTTGCAAAATCGTTTTCAATTAGCAGAAAAATCAAAAAACAAAAAGCAAAAGTTGCTTTTCAGATATATACGCAGTCCGCGAACGATAACTCAAAATCCGTGCAGAAATTGAAAACACTTTCTTCTGCAAAGTTGTATACCACATCGATTCCGGCCTCTCACGCGGATAGTTTTTGCAAAATCGTTTTCAATTAGCACAAAAATTAAAAACAAAAAGCGGTAGTTTCTTTTCAGGTATGTACTCAGTCCGCGAACGATAACTCAAAATCGGTGCAGAATTTGAAAAAACTTTGTTCTGCAAAGTTGTAGACCACATTGATTCCGGTATCTCTAGCGGGTAGTTTCTGCAAAATCGTTTCCAATTAGCACAAAAATCAAAAACAAAACGCGAAAGCTGTTTTTCAGGTATGTACGCAGTCCGAGAACGATAACTCAAAATCGGTGCAGAATTTGAAAAAACTTTCTTCTGCAAAGTTGTAGACCACATCGATTCCGATCCCTCCAACGAGTAGTTTTTGCAAAATTGATTTTTATCAGGAGAAAAATTGAAAACAAAAACGTACTGCTCTGATACCATTTTGAGAGAGAAGGAGAGAGCACAGAAGTAGAACCCCAAAGTGTGTAGAATACACACATGAGATGATGTATATATAGAGGGGACCTGGGTGCCATATATAGAGAAGCCATATATTGAGTAGCTTCACATATAAGCTCAACAGTTAGGTGGTGAGCTTCCTGGAAGAAGTTCAATTGCATGGTCATCATTGCCAAGTTTAGGAGGTAGCTCACAAGGGATGTCGTCAATAAAGACATCTTGAAACCCCTTTGAGAAAATTGGATAACTCTAACTCCTTTTGATTGTGTATATTTTCTTTTGCTAAAACATTAGGTTCATTTTGAGAATCTTTAACAAAAATCATGTACACGGAAATAGAGCTCTTTATTGACTTGTTGAAAGCTTGTGTATGTACAGTGGGTGGGTATAGTGTTACCCATTTCCTTAGCATCTATATACATATCTTTTTCCCTGAACTTAAAGGAGATTCTCCTTTTAGGGAATTTAACATTGGCAGCCATGTGATCAAACCATGGTGCCCCTAGGATTACATCCTCATGCTTGAGAGGAGAGATAAAGAAGTCCTCTTTGTCCACATAGCTTTGGACATGAAGCCTCAATTTCTCGATTAAGGGAGCGACTGAAGCTTCTTGCCCCTTGAAAGCACCATCTGTGGGTGGGACATCTCCCATCTCGTAGTCTTGTATGCCTAGCTTGGTGGCCAACTCTATAGATATAAAATTGTGAGTAGAACCAGGGTCAAAGAGAATAAAAGCATCATGTTCTCTTACCTTTCCCCAAGCATGGCATAGAGGAGATCCTTTGTGGTGAATTTTCTCCTCTTGGATTTTGACCAAGGTAGCTCTAGGAGGTTCATGGTGGGTGTTCTTTCGGGGACAAGTGCGGTACGCATGCCCTTGCTCGCCGCACTTGAAACAACGGTTATCCTTGCGATAACACTCAAGCTCTTCAGGAGAGAGTTTATTTTTGCCTTTATAAACTCCCTTCTCTTTAGCTTTGTTGGAGTTGCCCTTAGGAGAATTTTGGGCATTGTCCTTCCCCTTAGGCTCATTGGAACCCTTGTTTTCCGTGGGCTTGGAATTTCTTTTATCCCCCGTTTGGAAATTGATTCAAAGACCACCATAGTATGGTGTATAACCGCCGATATGGTGTGTGGCCTTTGGGAGTTGACATACTCCACCATGTCTTCAGTTAAGCCCACACAAAATTGTTGCTTTTGCTCTCCAAAATCCAACTTTTTGAAGACAGTGGCTTTGAGTTGTAGGTCCCAAAACTTGTCTACATATTTGTGAAAGGATTCATAGGGAGAGAGCTTCAAGCTTCGCCATTCGGTGAGTACTTTGTCTTTGGCATCGGTGGCCAAAAATTGCTTCATAATGGAAGCTCTTAAAGCTTTCCATGTTCGTGGAGCTTCACCATTGGCCCGTAGCCTAGACCACCATTGCCTGGCGGACTTTTGAAAGTGCACAGCTACATGGCATAGCTTAGAGGACTCCATGAAGCCTTCATCTCCAAATGCCGCATCGAATTGTTGGATAAAGGCCAAGACTTTGTCCGTAGCACCAAAAGTGCCATCATAGGTAAGGAAAGAGACGATCTTCCCTCCCTCTTTGAATTTCTTGAGCTTGGACGACCTCTTCCATGCGGCATAGGATTTCCTATGGCCTCTTCTTTTTTATGGTTCAAAGGTTGCACCATCAATTTCTTCAGAAGATGAAGAATTTGAGGAAGATGGAGAAGAGGGTGACCTCTTTCTCGCCTTTTTCTTGCCTTGATCTTCATTTTCTTCACCATCACTTTCATAAGAGGAAGAGGATGAATAAGATGGAGAAGAGGGTGTCCTCTTTCTTGCCTTTTTCTTCTCTTGCTTTTTGTCATCCCTCTTTGAAGTATGGTATGGAGAAGTATGTGATGGTCTTCTCCGTTTTGGAGGTGATGGAGAGCGTTTAGCCCGCCGTCTTCGTGTAGCCATCTCCGCCATGGTGGTAGGAGACTCACTTCTTTCTCGTTCATTCGGTGGAGGCTCTTGAATTCTCCTTTGAGAAGGAGACGCGTCATCAAGGAGAAAATTTTTGAGCCCTTCATATGGATCCTCTTCTTCTTCCCGAATCGGAGAGAGGCCTCTTTTGGAGGTCTCACAAGGAGGCTTCCTAGGTGCTCTCTCGTCATGGTGGGGATCTTGGAGAATCCCATGAGCACAAAGCTGATGTTGCACTTCACTTTGGAGGGATGGATTGCCCATGGCTTGTTGAAGCCTAGAAACAAGATAGTTAACAAGCATTGGGGCATCATTAGTAGCTTGCTCATTAGCAAAATCAAAGTTATCAACATTAATTTCACTCTCTTTACTAATGTCAGCCATTCTAACAACTTTTAGGTGTAAACTTTTTAGGTTTACTTTGGCACTTCAAGACCTAGTTGCTACTCCTCTTTACCCCTTTAGAAAAAGCACTCAAGCTACTGTACCCGTGGCTCGAATACCATTAATTTCAAGGAATATAAGAGAGGGTCGTTCAACACCAAAATAGCACCGGCTCCTATCAAGCTTCTAATAGCTCAATAGTGCGGGTTAAGCCATAGGCAAGCCCCGTAGGAATCCACTATTAAGACCATAGCTCTCGACGGTGATGCCCCGTTAACTGCATAAAGGTAGGCCCACTGCAAGGCTGAAAAATCCCTATTCTACTTACTCACATGCAATTAATAGTACCAACCATTTATAGCTAGCTTGAGGACCTCCCTTCTTGAGCAAGAAAAGAGAAACCTTGTGCTCTGATACCAATGTAACATTTAATGGTCTAGTAACTTGTGTGTGGTGGAAAATAGCATGAACATAGTGAGCATTTCATTAGAATAGCTTCCTAATGCAAATAACAAGAGTGCTTGGGTGGAGAGAGCAACAAAGAGTATAACACCTAGTTAGATATAATGAACAATACTTCAAAAGAGAGAGAAATTAAGCAATTGACAACAGTTGAGGACTGGATTTGCATGGAGCCGGTCCCCCCTCCAAAAGGCTTTGTATTATGGTTTCTCCCATCAAGAGAGACATTTTACAATACAATTCTTTTTGTTCCTTCAATACTAGCTAGTGCAATGAAGATGGAAACTTCATGCACTAAGCAAAACACTTATCAAACACAACATCAATTCCCTCACGGTCTCAGACCCAAGACCTCACACACCTTCGAAGATGGTGAGAGATAGCGGGGTATGAGAGTAGATTGAGAGGAAGGAGTATTCTTACGACAAAGATGTACATCTCCTCACATAATCACTCAGATTAGCATATCTTAGCTTAGTAATTAGCATGCTGAAGGATATGAGCATGCATTGAAGCTTGGCTCTTGGTTGGATTTGCATCACAAAGCCAAGAGTTGTTGGTGTAGTCCTCCCTTCTCACAAGCTTGGAGTAGGTGGTAAGCTTTCCATTAAATCTTGAGAAGGAGAGAGAGTCTTCTTTGCTTCACACATGAGATTGTGTGAGTGTGTGTGTGATAATGCCTTGCAAAAATCACCCCCCTCTCTCTCTTGGTCGACCCCCCTTGCTAATTGCTCATGTTACAGCCCTATTGGACCTCCCCAGGCCTAGCGAATGGAAATTAAGTAGCATAAGTGATAGCCTTCTGACATGTGTCCCCCTTTCCCCTTTTTTGAGAGCTTTAGGTAATTAATAAATGCAACTAAACTCTCATTGGACCCCTTTGCCTCCTGGCCAATAGGAATCAGGCAAGCCATTGGGCTGCTAAATGCTCATTGGTCCCCTTGGGAGACTGTCCAATAGTCTTCTAGAGAGATTAATTCCTATTGGTTCTTTTTTAAGTGTTTCTAAATTAATTAAACTAGATTTACACTAGCTTAATTCTCATTGGTCCACCTCCAAGGCCATCCAATAGGATTTTAGTACACCTTGTGGCATCTGGCCTAGGGAGCTGACATGTGGCCCTCTTTTCCCTTGTGTACAAAAGAAGCTTGTGTGTGTGTGTGTGGGTGTTTCTCTCTCATCCCCTACTTCTTGGGCTTGCCCCCTCCTATGTAGAGGCTTGTGAAGACTTTTGTACACACACACAAAGCATCCAAATATCCTAAGCTTTGACCTTTGGACACAACCTTTCACTACAAGAGGTTATGTGCTCTTGTGACGCTCTTAGCGACGGAAATACACTGGGTTTTTATAACCCCCGGCGTCGCTATAACCGTCGCTAAAAGCGTCGCTACGAGAGCGTCGCTATATGCGTCGCTATAGCCGTCGCTATAGGCGTCGCTATAGACGTCGCTATATAGCGACGCTCATAGCGACGCCTATAGCGACGCTTATAGCGACGCTCTCACAGAAGAGTATAGCGACGCATATAGCGACGCTACAGAGCCATAAATAGCGACGCTTATAGCGACGCCTGAGAGAATATTTTTTTGGTGGCAGGGCATTGAATGCCCTGCCACCCATCAACCATATTGTACTTGATTCACTTTTTAAAAAAAGTGCAAAGGTAAATAATAGACCCAAAATAGTCACCCACAAGACGCATTGTTTGCAAAATTGACAATTGTACACATCATAGACAAACTGAATTGATTGGCAAATGTAATAATGACAATTGTACAACATCATAGGCATAAAGAATCGATTGGCAAAAGGAATTGCGGTGACAAATGTAATAATATACATGGTTCAAAAAGACGTATAAAATCCGTCTCATGATACATAAGCTATGAGAAACCCTAAACTAATGCTATCTAGCTACGGCTAAACTGACGTCGTCTAATCAGACGTCTCATCGCGTCCAAGCGGCGTATCTGTCGGATTCTGCAAAAAAAGACAATAAGACAGTTTTCAGTAAGTATAAACATATAACGACATTTATAAAACAATACAAAAAATAAAAAAGAGTAAACCCTAATACTAACCATGCCGCCGCGAGAACTGAGAATGTCCATCAGGGCGTTTAAGCCCTTCCTGCCTGCGTACTCGTGCTCGTACGGTGTGGGATCACGTCCTGTCATCGACCACTGTCAAAACATACAAAGATTTCATTATGTTAGAACTAAAAAACTCATAAACCCTAAACTATCGAACATGCATAAAGAGCAATGTGAAAAGACTTACAAAATCAGCCTCAAATGATGCCCATCCACCGCTCCCCAAGTGGTGCGAGCTCCCTGCCTCTACTCGCGCTCTGGCTGCATCCTTTTGTTGCTTCCACTTGTCGGGATTCTCGCGCGCTGCTTTCTTCGCATTCTTCCAATCTTCTTTGGCCAGCCAATCTGGCCTATTCCACCCATTCTTGATTGCTTTTTGCACTTCGGAACGCTTGTGTTTGCAGTATTCGCGCATTCGAATCTTCATCAGGTCTTCATTGAAGCGCTGATCCCGTGTTGGAACGGGAAACTCATCATGAAGTATGCTGATGACTCTGTTTTTTAAATCACTTGGTACTTCACTCCATTTGTTTAGTATATAGTGTCTAAACAGCTGAGAGCAAAGACCACGCATGCGCGAGATCACCTTCTTGCCGTCATCATCCATGATGATGCCGCCACTGATGTCGACGGAGTAAGGCAAGCCCTCTGGCCGGTGACGCGTGAACCTGGGTGTCCCGGCAGGGGTCTCTAGCGGCGTGTCGATGGGGGTACGGACGTCAGGTGTCTCCATCGGCGTCTGGGCGCCGAAGCGAGGAGTGTCGAGTGGGGTGGCTCCTGGCGGAGTAGGTAGAGGTGTGTAGCTTCTAGGAACAGTCAGCCGTGCAAAACCTGGCGTAGACGGCGATGCTGTGGCTGGTGTGGGGGCGGGCAAAGAAGGGGAGGGTAAAGAGCCTCGTCGAACACGAGGCGGTGTGGAGGCATCGGTGGCGGAATCCCCACAACAACCGCCACCGCCACCACTAGAGCGCCGGTGTCTAGACGAGTGTGACGCTCGTCTCGTCGACGCCGAAGCTTCGGAGCGCGCCGAATGCTCCGAAAGAGAGGGAGATGCGGATGGTGTAGGAACGCGCGATGATGCGCCAGAGCGATGACGCTCCACGTACCACTGTCTCTGCTGCGGTGACAAAGAAGAAAGAAACTCCTCATCATCCATACCTGCATTAAACACACGAATATTTAAACTTAATATTGAATGAATAGAGTAGACAATGACGCAAAGACCATTAAATACAATGACGTAATGACGCATATAAATACAATGACGCAATGAATCGAGTGGTAGAAGAGGCAAGTCGAAAACTCAGAATTTTCAATCAAAAGATGTGAGCGCGAGTAGAAAAGAGCGTTACACACCATGGAAGCTACTTAGAGAGCTAGAGCTTTTACAGCACGGAGCAAAATTGTTCAAATACAATATTTGTGGCTTTAAGAGATCTCTCTCTCATCCTCGCATAACTCAGCATAACTTCCTATATCTATATAGAGCTCTCCGTTTAAACACATATCCTCTGTTTCATTTTGTAGCTCCTCTGCATGCACCCCATATAGAGTAGTAGCATCTTGATGCTCGTCTGGCACCACCGCAGCGGCTTCTGATTGAGCATCTTCTCTGATCTCCTCCATTGATGTCGTTGTGATTGGCACATGGTAGCCTTCATACGTCCTTGCACTACGAGGGGCTACCTCTATGACGTACCACCAGTTTGATGTAGACTTTGTAGGATGAAATACTACCTGCCAGAGCCACATAACTTACATGAGAGCTTTCAAGCACATAACTTGTAAAAGGGGGATGTTAACTATTTATATACTTACTTGTTCACAATGCTCGGGTAGTACGAAAGTGTCTCTTAGGTCAGTCCATTTCTTAGTAGAATCCACCTCAAGAAAACCAGACTCTCCTCTACGCACAGTAGCGTTTCAACCCTCCATGATTATCTTGAACCATTGCACGTCGAACAAGTCGACAAAAAATCCTCTGTAATCGATCCTCAAAATCTCTTGCAGCGTGCCGAAGTAAGTGAGTTCCGCCACCACGGGATCTGCATCAGAGGAACGTCGTCGACTAGACTGTTCAAATTTTGCCATGATTCCACAATCTTGAGTAAAACGCTTTTTGTCGATTCGTTCCACCCTAAAATGTCGACCTTTACACCATGCTGCTGTGTATGACTTATACTACAACGAACAAAGATTATGAGTGGCCGTTCAAACGTTTATAAATAAAGTCACTTGCTAGTCGTACATTGCAAACTTACCTTGGTCGCGCAACCCCGAGAGTACTCCCACTCTTCTTCAGTCACTTCGTCACCGCATTGTTGTGCGCTTTTCAATTGGTTGTGCAACCATCTTAAGCTCATGAAGGTTGGTAGGCTCTCCAGAACCGCTGGATAGTGCATCGGTGGTCGTCTTCCCCGTCTCCACTCGATTCGTGCCCTTTGTCGCTCTTGCTTTGCATCCTCATATTGTGAAATCCACTTTTGCATCACTGGATTGTGAAGCATGCAAAATCGGTTGATTTTAGCCTCTAGATCTTCCGTCATCTTCTTCTCAACACCGAGATTGCACATGACAATCCCAGATATGCGCTCATCATCTATGGTTCGCCATAGCGTGTCCCGGGATTTATCAAATCCGTCTAGCCACTCTCCAATGTACACTAGGGACTCTGATACCAACCAACCTTCTGCCATGCTACCCTCCGGACGTGCCTTTTGACGCACATATCCCTTAAGCGTTTTCATGAAACGCTCTAAGAAGAACATCCATCTGGAATGAACTGTGCCAGCTATTTCCACCTCATCAACTATGTGAATAAGAAGATGCACCTGAATGGTTAGCATTGTAGTAGGAAAATGTTTCTCAAACATGCACACAAGCTCCGCAGCATTTAGTTTGGCGAATGGTATGGAGTCTACGTCGATCTCCTTTTGTGAGATCCATTGCACCAGCTTTGCAAGTTTGTAGATTGTGTTACGGATGTCGAGAGACAAACATCCCTCAATGGCAACCGGTAAAATAAACTGTAAAGTATGTGCAGCAATGATATTAAAGTCCACATTTTATGCAATGATATTAAAGTCCACTATGAACGTACCTGACACATTTTATGCCAATCGTGTGACTTCAAACCGGTAAGCTTTCCTTCTTTAGTAAAACACGTTCGGAGCGAGTGCATTACACCAGTGGGGGTCCGCAAAGATCGAATGGCCTCTTTTACTTTGCGTTCTTGGGCTCCTGTGAAAATCCATGGTGCTTTAGGAAGTTTTATCGATCCATCAGACGCTGTTTGCGGCCAATATTGCTCCATACGATCCACATTTCTAAGGTCAACTCTGGCTCCCAAAGTATCTTTCTTGCCGGTCAAATGGTCCCATAGTAGATTACCCACATTCTTGAATATGTGCATTGGATCGAGCAAGTGATTGATCACGAGTCGAGGCCAGTATGGTAACTCATACCATAGAGATAGTCTCTTCATCCCTGGAGGCAATCCGTCATCGCACATCTCCTTCTGCTCTAACCATGCTTGTGCAGACATCCTTGGTGGCTCTCTTCCCAAAAAGCCGTCGCGTAACACATGATTCTCCGGAAGATACGCTTGATGACCTTCGTAGATTTGCTTCTTCAGTGAGGGTGCCCTACGTGCATTCAGTCTAGGTCCACATGTGACACATGCTCTGTATCCGCTTGTTTGAAGCCCTGCATGTATACACATGATAATAGATCAACTATGGGTTTAAACAAGATTTACAGTGTCTGAGAGAGGAGTGTCAGTAGATCACCTGAGCATTCTGTTAGCCCGGGATAGTCATGCATGGTCCACATTAGAATACCTCTGATCAAAGCATTCCGTCGTCCTGTGTGTCGGCTCATATCCACCACCTCTATGCCAATCCACAATTGTTGTAGCTCTTCCAATAGTGGACGAAGATACACATCCATATTCCCCACTTTATATCGCCCTGGCACAATCAAGCTTAGCCATAGGTGCCCCTTCTTCGTAGTCAACCACGGGGGAATGTTGTAGTTGACGATGACAACGGGCCATACACTGTAAGATGTTGATCTTTGACCAAATGGATTTACGCCATCCATAGCCAGGCCTAAGCGCAAATTTCGAGCTTCCCTGGCAAAATCCGACCATGTTCCATCTATATGTTTCCAGGCTGCGCAATCTGCAGGAATTCGTAGCACACCATCCGAAGATTTATTCTCCTCATGCCATGATGCTAGGGCGGCCATGGACTTACATTCGAAGAAATGCTTGATGCGAGGAAGCAAAGGAAAATGTCGCAAAACCTTTTGTGGAATTTTTGTCCCGTGGAGATCTACTCGATATCTTTCGGAATCACATTTCGGACACTTCTCCATGTCTGTGTATTCCCCTCTGAAAAGAATGCAGTCATTAGGACAAGCGTGGATAGAATTGCAATCCATCCCCAAGTTTCGCAAAATCTTTCTTGCTTCATCTCGGGAATCTGGCATCACATTGTCAGCTGGTAGAATGTGCTCTTTCAGCAATCTACACAACATAAAAATATGATACAGTCGTGTAAAAATCTATCAGATCATTATACACCATGAGTTCTATTAAAGTAAACTAATTGTAATAGATCACCTGAAAAGCGCTGTGACGCTAGTGTCACTCCATCCAAACTTTGCCTGCATGTTGAGAAGAACCAGGAGTGCTTTCAATCTAGACATACGTGCTCCATTATACAATGATGTATCGGCTTCACTTTTCATATCATCATAGATAAGCCTTTCTGAATCCATGATCGTCTCGATCATTTCATCAATCTCGGGCTCAAACATTGCCTCGTTGGGAATGTGCTCTGCATGATCATCCCCCGAGCTGTCAGAGGCTACATCTTGTGGCCTCACATATGCTGCTTGACCAAAGCGCCTGCGAATACGTCTATTGGGTTGCAAGATTGCTGCTTGTTGGCCAGCGTCAGAGTCCGACGAGTTATAATTGGCAACAACTCGATCTATAATAGATGGATCGAACTCGCCAAATTCACGAACGTGCTGCAAAGAAACACGTCTTGTCCGTCGCACAGCATGCTTGCATTGATTACAAGGACATAAGACCCTCGTTGAGAGATAGGTGTTTCGGTTGGACGGTCCCACATCCTCGTCGCTACTCATAATGAGGATAAAAAACTTATAACCTAGACAACAAATTTAATATTCTATTGGCATTCTTCGTCTTATCTCTCTCTCTCTCTCTCTCTCTCTCTCTCTCTCTCTCTCTCTCTCTCTCTCTTTACCTCACATTCTCTAGTCATGTCCAATCCCCGCACACCTCGGTTTAGAGGTGCACGGAGATCAGAACCACCGGGTTATAATCTCGTCTTTATTGGTCAATACCTATATTTGTGGGTACAAGAAATCTAGACACCCACGTCTACATGATACTGCATGTAGTGGACAAAATCCCTTTGCCTCTTCTCTAGCTGTAGCACTTCACTTCATCTTAACATCTTTTCACAGTAGATCTTTTCACTGTTCGTCTAACTCTAAACCCTAAACCGTAAGTAATTCTTGCGTGGACTCGATCTAACGTAAATAAGCGTAAATCTAAATAAACGTAAATCTAACTAAAAATAAAGCTAAATCTAATTTAACGTAAGTCTAATGACTAGAGGTTGTCTAGATGGTCATTGTGTCGGGGATGTAGTGACTCTTGCCGCCCTGAAGATCCACCTTCTTCCCTATCTTCTGAATACATTTCACCAGTACTTTTGGATCGACGGAGCCCACTATGAGTGAAGGCAGCAATACCCTATATTCCATTGAGGGCTTTCTTCACCCGCTTCATGCAGGCATCGCAGTCTATGGAGACCCGCATCTAATCTAATATAACATAAATCTAAATCTAGCTTAAATAAACGTAAATCTAGTTAAAAATAAACCTAAATCTAATTTAATGTAAGTCTACATATAACCTAATCTTTAACGTCTTTTAAGATAGTTTCCTACGACGTTATAACTCTCTTCTTCCTGTGTGTGTGCGCGTGTGTGGATGTGTGTGCCAATAAAAAGAGATAAATGGTATAACCTTTCTATCACCCATGGCAAGTATGATAGATTGATTATGCCATTTCTCTCTTGAATAATAGGTCTTCAGTTCAACTCCTCGTCGGCTAGATCTTTAGGTCTTTTATTTTTAATTAGTTTCCTACGACGCTCCCTTAGTTTCTCTTTCTTTCTCTCTCAATGTGTGTGCGTTTTTTTGGATCGTATGCATGTTTTCTTTCTCTTTTCCTCTCTCAATGTGTGCGTTTTTTGTTTATGCATGTTCTCTCTCTCTTTTCCTCTCTCAATGCATGCGTTTTTTGTTTATGCATGCTCTCTCTCTCTTTTTCTCTCTCAATGTGTGTGTGCATTCTTTGTTTATGTATGTGTGTGCGTTTTTGCACTCTCTCTCGCTCTCTCTCTCTCTCTCTCTCTCTCAAAAACACTATATGTGTGTGTGTATGTGTGTGTGTGTGAGAGAGAGAGCGAGGGAGAGAGAAAGAGGGGAAGGGAACATGAGAATGAGGAGAGGGAAGGAGCATACCTGGCTCTCCTTCCTCTCCTCGTGTGTGTGTGTGTGTGTGTGTGTGTGTGTGTAAAAGAAAAAGAGAGAGAGAGAGAGAGAGAGAGAGAGAGTGAGGGAGAGCGTTACCTGCTCTTTGCTTGAGGGCGCCGAAAAACTCAGATATGAGATCTGAGTTTTTGGGCGCGCTCGGTTATTTTTTTTACCCCAGCTGGTGTCGCTATGAGCGTCGCTATGAGCGTCGCAAATTTCTTTGTAAATTTGCGACGCTCATAGCGACGCTTATAGCGACGCTCATAGCGACGCCGGGAATTTTTTTTTTGAGCGTCGCTGTGTGAGCGTCGCTAATGTGAAGAGCCTCTTGTAGTGTTTGAATTTTGGAACCTTAGCATTTTGGAAGTCTTAATGCACATTGCTCTTTTGTAGATGCCCCCCTCTTTGGATCCCTATTTTACCTCCTTTGGATCCCTACTATGGCGGGTGTGCTAGCATAACCAATATTCTAGCTTTTTCTCCCCTGGCACTTCCCCATATTAAATGATTAGTTTAACATGAGAAAATCATTTAGGAGAATTAGATATTGATTATTATGACATAAGCAAAGGTCATTGTATAGAAGGGGAAGTAAGGGGATAGATTTCACGAAAGTGATGACCGTGTTGCTTGAATATAAAACTCCCATCGCTTCAATGGAGATGCCCCATGGATGGCAAATGATGCAAAGAAAACAAATGGGATTCATCCAGGAGGGAGTTAACAAAACTTACGTCGAGGCAAAACCTTAACGTCCAAAAGACTTGTTGTTTTCTTAAGGTCTTATTTCAGTAGAAACTGAAAGGAAGTAGGAGATAATTGATTATAACTCAATGAAATTAATCTAAATTTGAACTAGGATTAAAAACTTACCAAGAAGATTTGACGTGGATAGCCCTAGCATAACATAGAAGATTTATGCATGAACTTTTTCTTACATGTTTGGAAAAGACCGGCACAGTGTTTACCTATGGGATGAAATAGCGGATAGTCCTTTTTGGCTAGGACTGATAAGTATTGGTCTATATTTTGGCTTGTGTTTATTCAAGGCCCTAGAATTGGGATTCGATGTGAGTGTGTCCCGGCCGGGTGGTTAGACCCTCGGATGTACCTAGAAGTCGACCTAGTCTGGGTACGCGTGATGTTGAATTTATAAAACTATCACTGAGAGAGAGTGTTTTTTTTCCATAGCCATAAAATATGCCACGTAAACTCCCAAAAGATAGAGCTGCCCGAGACTCGCCTGCAGCAGCTAACACTTTAAATTATGTGCTTTCTTATGCATGAGCACCACCAGTACCTCAAGTTGTCTCTATACCAAATCAAATGTCGCTTGCTACGACACTCTTAGAGGATTTTGAATGTGACAAGGATCTGAAGGCCCTGCTCAAATCTATGCAACCATGTACATTTTTAGGCACTGGTGATGATGTGTCTACTCAGCTAGAAGAAGAGGATGCTAGATATTTGTCCAAACCAATCTTAGATTAGGCTACTACCAAGTTCGGATCAAAATAAGTTACCCCATACAAGGTTTGGGCATTATAAGTTCACAGTCATTCCTTTTGGCCTGGGTAACGCCCCTACCACCATTAACCGTCTTGTTTCTAAACCGAGCTAGATGATTCTATAGTGAACTTCTTTGATGACAATCTTGAATTTTCAAACACCCAAGAAGATTGAGAACATCTTGTATGCCATGTTATGGAAACTCTTAGAAAAAGCCTAGTTGTACGCTAAGCGATACAATTGCTCTTTATTTGTAAAAAAGATGTATCTTTCTATTGAAGATGCTTCATGGGAAGATTGAGAACGCCCTATTTCTCATTTTTCTCACCTTTTGTAATGTGTTTTCTCCTTTTTGTGGTTGTATTAATCTTCCCTAGCTGATGAAATTGATGAATATAAGCATTGTCTTGTTACCTTTTTGTGTCACTCAAGTAATGCAACCTTTTGTAATACGATTTTTTTTTGTAAATAATTGCAATATTAGTGTTATCCTTTAAAATTTGTAACTCTAATCGTTGTATGGAATTGCAAAATAAATATATAAATAGCTTTAGTTATGTCTAAAAGTATCTCAGGGACTTCTAGAAGATACCAAGAAACTAAGAACGAATTTAACTGTATCCATCAAGAGAAATTAGAAAAACAAGGATTCAAGACAAGAACCAAGATCTTAATATACGATGAAATTGTTAAAAGGTACAGTGAAGATATATATTTTTTACAAGTCAATAAGTCCATCCATCACATGATCACAAAAGCAACCATCACAAGCAGGGCACATATTAGGCCTTTCATCCATAGGAAGAATTCATTGTGAAATTATTGCACTGATCCCTCGAGTATGAGGTGAGAAGTTAAAGGGTCCTCTAAGAGGTAAACCAAAGTGAGGATAAATATATATCTCTTGACGAGGAAGTAATTGTGTAAAGTAAAAGACTTGTTCAAAAAATCCCTGATGCATTGACCTCATCATGCAATAATATTGAGGACCCAAACCCATAGCTTCAATCTAAAACTTCCTCTACTCTAATTACTCTTCTAAAAGCCGCTACGTGATCTCTCGGATCTTTATCTCCGGAGTATTTCCTATTTCCCCATTTTTGGACTTGGGATGGTCTAACTCATTGATTGTCTACAAGTCTAACCATAGACCCTCCCAATTTTGCTCTCGCTTCAAGCCTTTTACTATGGCTAGGTTCTTCTTCAAAGGGATTGGTCGTTCTCTTGGAGATTAGTCCTTGAGAAGGCGTGTCTGCCATTTTTGGATCACTTCATCTCTAGTTATCTCTTTAGAAGAGAATCCAAGTGGCTATCCTTTTGGGAGACTATTGTGCATAGTCTTACTGTAGAGACCATCGAGTCTATTAAATGAAATTTCTCCCATATGCTTCCTAAATGCTATAGATCACAAGGGTGCACTTAGTTGTAGCTTTTGACCTCAGATCTGGCCTCTAAGACATCATACGTGTATTATGTCCAGGTGGTCAGAATGGAATTTAATTTCTACCCAAGGTGCCCCTTGATGTGTATAACAAGAATATGTGCTCACAACAAATTTTGGAACTTAAAAATGCACAATATCATCACTTTTGACAAGGAAATCCCTTGAAAGAGTAAAATCCCCCCATTTTTCAATCTATGAGCCCAAATGATATGAAATTTGGTGTATGTGCTCAACACAACATGCAAAAGATGGGTATAATGTCAAAAATTCAAATTTGCTGCCAGAATCACCCTTCAGACATCATACGCGTCTGCTGATGAATTTTGGGGCAGAATTCATTCACAAGCATCCCCAAGTCTCTAGTACTTGTTTTCAAGCACCTCTACCAATTTTCATGCAAAAACATGCTCAGGATCACAAGTTTCTCTTCTTTCTTTTTTTTACACTTCGTGTTTTGCCTTTTGGGTGTTAAGGGTTGGTCAAAACTCTAGTCTCAATATGCACTTAGGGTAAAACACCCCTTTTGAACACTCTGGTTCAATCAGATTTTTCAAATTTAGTCTCCAAATGCCTCTTGAGACATCATACATGTATGATGTCCAAGTTTACAGAATTGCAGTTTTTGAACACAGAACCCTTGCACATGCCCTCTTATATGCTCATCACCTGCTACAGTCGGAAGCCTGGCTGCCCTGCAAAATAATCGAAAATAGCACATAGCAAGACATAAACGACTAAATCTACGTACCTGCAGACTTGCACAAATCCATGAGCGCGTGAGGTGCACCTCCTAGAGCGGAGTGCTACGCCGCCACGGCGAGGAGAAGAGTGAAGAGGAGAGAAGAACAATGCAAACACTGGGTGCAATCTCCCCCCGTGCAAGAGTGACCATTTCCCTCTTGCACGTATTTGTTTTATAGATTTCTTAAATGGTCAAGTGTGAGTACAAACTGGCCGGCCAAACATAAATGGCCAAAGCTCATAAAATAGCACTTGAATAATAAATTATAGAATATAATATCCTTTCGAGATCCTTTCACATAACCCTTAGCCTTTTCCACATGTTAGCTGCATTAAACAATAAAATATCAATTCCATAACATACCTCTCCGTTGGAAAGCAAATGTCCTCAATTGCGAAGATAAAAATCTGCAAACAATACTTGTCAAAAACAGTGATTAGTATATTTTGTCCATGTACTACCTATTCTAGTGTCCCATACCACTAGAATAAGCAGTATATGTCATACCCTAATGAATCAGGATATCATTGGTCACACTCATCGTCAATCTCATAATATCAAGTCTCATCACATAAACACTGCTGTGATAAAATAATCATCAGATACCAATTCCCAATCCAATTCCAATTCCACAATATAAGTCCAAATCCAAAATATCTTTCATTTTCTATACCCGGGTAACAAAATCATACCAGTTACAGTGGTGGCCAGCCACTGTAGCATGATTTTGTGATTGGTATTGCCTAAATCGGCGAATCTACACCAATAAGACGTGTTGCCTAAATCGGTGAAGCTGCATTTTGTATAAGTTTAAAAATCATGAATTTGCAAGTTATCAATGTGCTGCCTAAATCGGAGAATCTGCACTAGGATGAGCATTTACACACTGCCTAAATCGGCGAATCTGTGTGTCCGTGACCGATGGACTAGGCTAGGCATAAAAAAATAAAATAAAAAATAACATTCATCACATGTGTGAGACCAATTTGGAACATGTTTGAGTAGGAGGATACTTACCAATTGTTTTCCACTATCCTAGAGCACCTTAGCTCACATGAGTAGTTGTATGGCTTAATGACAAATGATCTTAGTAAAAAATCCTTTAAATCAATGAGAAATCATGGTTGTAGCAGTGCGTAAGTATTCAGCTTAGAAAACTATGTAGATAAAGGAAATATAAAAAGAACACTAATGTATTTGTTGTACATACCAATAGGATATTGAATGGGTATCTATGAATGCGTGTCGAGAGAGATGTGTTTTCTCTTTGAATGGTATAAGCAAACACATCTAAGAGTTTGGCACAATCTAATTGTATGACAGTGTTAGTATAGTTAACCAGTAAGTAGTAAGATATGGATTGATTAAGATATTTGATTAAGCTGGAAACTTATATTGCCCCAAAAAATAAGAACTGTGCTAAAACTAATAAAGGTAATGGTGTTGACCAGTGATATATAATTAGCATCTAGTAAAATATAACAATGAGCCATTTGAAGAGGACAAAAGCAAGAAAATCTTCACTAGCTGCAACAAATGTTAAGCCCGACAGATGAGAGTATGAATTTTTATAACGTCAATTGATGAAATAAATCCTTCAACCCCTTGCTAGGAGCCATGGGGAAGGAGGATTATGGGGAATGGACCATTCCCTACCCCTTCATGCCTGATCTACAATGTTGTGGTCACTGTTACTTGTCCTCCTGCCTTGATTTCTTTGTTTCTTTTCTTGATTTCTCTTCGTGGATATAGAGATTTTCTTTTGTTTTCATTGTCAGATTGCCTTTTGTTTTTCTTCTCTTCTTTTTGTGTAGTTGTTTTCTTTCCTCTGCTATCAACCGTGTTTGCTTTGCGTGTGCCTCTAGGTGTGAGATCCACATGCTTGCGTGTGTGGTGGTATGGGCTCATCTATATTTCAATGCAAAAGAGGGAAGAGACAGTGGCATTGTGCCTATTGCTTGAACTTTCAATTCAAAAGAGGGAAGAGATGAATGGGAATACATGTAAGCACCTAGGGTCCTGCAACATCATTGACATAGCGCACATCAAATTAGCTTATCCAATGAAGCACCACAAGCGCCAACAACAAGCCGTAACTGTAACCATTTGTTATCTTTATTAACACCTGGCAACTGCAGCAAGCTTCATAGACCTAAAATAAACTTGCAATTAAGACTTGATTGTGCTCTAGCTTAGTTGAGACCTTCATGAGTACAAACATAGCAACACACTATTTCGAAGTCTTTACACCAACTCTCTTTAATGCATATATTGCAGGAGCTCAGTTCATGCTGTGCTAAAGCCAAAAACAACAAATACATGTCGCCAAAAATCTACTTAAAATCCTGAATTTGCATTGCCAAAGATGCACCATTGTTAATGTTGTAACTAGCCATAATTTCATTTATTATAGGAAAAAGATATGGTGGTAAGACAAAGCTTGCTGCCATGTGGGTAGCTGAGCAAGCCTGGGAGCATGGGCATTCAAGCTACAAGGAGTACACCAGATCTCGTTGAGAGGAATAGCGTCCTTGGGAGCTTGCAATCTAAAAGCTAAGGGCCAATGCTGATTCAGTGTTTGCAAACTAACAACCTTGAACATGAAATCATCGCAGTCATGCATCACGAATCGTCACGTCTGGAAGAAGGTTGTATGACGCAGAGAAGTGGGGGGAGGGAGAGAGAGACATTGACTCAGAGACAGATAGAGAGAGAGAGTTTGTCCTGCTATTTTGCATGCACCAAACGAGAGATGGAGAGGGAAAAAACAAAAGAAGGCTCGGATGCCTAGTTGGATGTCTGTAGTTGGGTGGTTGGTCGAGGGTCCAAGAGCCCATAGGTGTCAAGTGGGTTTGGTGCAGCCAGTTCTGATCGACCTCACATTAACTGAAAAAGGTTGGTGCCCTGTGCATGTCGAGTTGGCACCTCTGGGAGTCGCAATTGTGGTTTGACGGCAGTGGCGGCTCTAATAAGAGAGAGGGAGATGTTGACTGGTGTGGTTGGTAGTGCTGCACTACAAGAGCCGCATCCAAATGAGAGAGTTAGTTATCACTCGAGTCTGGCTCACTAAAGGTCTCCAGCTATGGGTAGTTCACGGGCGTAAAAGGTGTGGACAAAGAGTGAGAGAGGGATGAACGGGGAGATTGAGAGAGGGAAGATTGAGAGCAACACTTGCACAACTGGTGGTAGTAGCTGGCCGAGAGAGAGAGAGAGAGAGAGAGAGAGAGAGAGAGAGAGAGAGAGAGAGAGAGAGAGAGAGAGAGAGAGAGAGAGAGAGAGAGAGAGAGAGAGAGAGAGAGAGAGAGAGAGATTAATAGGTACTATGTGTGTGGATGCCAATAGGCCAAAGAGAGAGAGAAAAAAAACGGCTGGATTTCTGTCATGGTGGGTGGCACGCAGATGAAACTGCAGGTGGGCCGCCCGTTTTTTTCTTTTTTTGAGAATTTGCATGGCGGATTTAGTTTGAGAAAGAGAGAGATATGCGCGGCTATCACTTGTGCGATGAACGATCAATCGAGATGGACATTGTGTGTGTATATGGAAGCTGGCTGCTTTAGGACACAGCCATGCAATGATTGAACAACACAGCCAATGCGTCTATTGCTACGATTCTGACTGGGTGTTGGGACGTCACTGATTTGTGCGCTCATGGTATCAAGTGGTTCCTTGGGTGGGATGGCACAATGCTCAGCCTTTGGATGGCTCTATCATCTAGGAGTTCCAGTGCGGCATGAGGAAATGAGAGAGAGAGAGAGAGAGAGAGAGAGAAAGATCACGAGAGCAGAGAGAGAGAGAGCATGATTGGTCAGCAATCTAGTGCTTGTGGCGCGCTAGGAGTCTGGTGACGCTGCTTCATGGAGTTGGGTGGTTGAACCGAGAGAGAGTGCATGGTCAACAATGGACCAGAGAAAGAGAGGGAGATTGGGGAGTTGAACCGCTGCATGGCATCGAGAGGGACCCGCTGGAAACTGCATACTAAGTGCACATCCCCCCATACCGTCGGTGATGGTCCTTGTTCGCTTGCGCCACCTGCTGTGGTTTATGCTTCAACTGTGCTCGTTAATTAAAAAAAACAATAGTATGGCTTTCAATGATTCCCACAAAAATAATTTGATGGTCGTTCCCACTAAGTGGAGAGAAGGTAGATTAGGCAATCGAGTTCGTGTTCTCCTCCCATTTACTTCTTCACTCGGACACCCACCAAGGTAGCTTGGGTATATTCCTACAACAATCTACGGTAAAATCTGCTGCTACTACTACTTCTTTTTCTGGACGTTCTATGTGACAGAATTCCATTATACTCACTATTTACAAAGGTTCATCATAGGTAAATACATTATCTCTTGTGATTTATTCTTTCGTAATATCCTATCTAAGGCCACATGCTAATCCCTTCTTATTATTGAGTATTTTCATTAAGTTTAATATGTTTAATCATGACGTTTAATTATCATACTTACACTAGTAATTACTATATCATAACAATAAAGAGGAAATTATCTTTAATTTCAAAGAGGACTAAGTGTATTATACAATCAACACTAATTACTGCAAGCTGAAGCAACTAACAACACAAACAACATGAGAGAAAAAAATACTTAGCTGATGTTTGTCAAAATCCTTAAGCTGGGAGCATAGCCTATGCTCTGATACCACTGCTACAATCGGAAGCCTGGCTGCCCTGCAAAATACTCGAAAATAGCACATAGCAAGACATAAACGACTAAATCAACGTACTTGCCGACTTGCACAAATCCATAATCGAGCACAACACAAGTAGAGAGACATAGAGCGGGAGAGAGCAAGAGAGCGCGTGAGGCGCACCTCCTAGAGCGGAGTGCTACGCCGCCACAGCGAGAGAGAAGAGGGAAGAGGAGAGAAGAACAACGCAAACACTGGGTGCAATCTCCCCCCGTGCAAGAGTGACCATTTCCCTCTTGCACGTATTTGTTTTATAGATTTCTTAAATGGTCAAGTGTGAGTACAAACTGGCCGGCCGAACATAAATGGCCAAAGCTCATAAAAGAGCACTTAAATAATAAATTATAGAATATAATATCCTTTCGAGATCCTTTCACATAACCCTTAGCCTTTTCCACCTGTCAGCTGCATTAAACAATAATATATCAATTCCATAACATCACCAATCAGTCATGCAAAAATATCAACAGAAATGACATATTAATGTTTGTGGCTCTCGGTTAGCTACTATTTATTTGTTGAAGCTTGGTAGTTGGGCAACCTTGAAATCTATCCTAAATGTCCATAGTGTTGTGGATAAATAGGTATCCTAGGAAGTCCCTTTGATACACACCATGGTGGTGTGATTATGCGCTTTAGAGTCTAGTTACATCTCTCGACCTTGCCATTACTTTTGGGATAGTGTGTAGTGGACCTTCAACGTTTGATTGAGAATTTTGTAATCAACAATGGAATGAGCTTGTTACCTGATAGCTATTCTGGGTTTAGAATGCCAAAGTCAAATATCGGATATCAAATCACATGATACGAATAGAATTAGAATTTAAAAGACTAGATGGGAACATCATACAAATAACTCAACTGAACTAAAAGAACGAATTCAAATGGCATGAGCTGAGACAATTGGAACATAGATATTCAAATTTATGAATGGTTCATGAGTACAAATATGGAAGTACAAGTCATGCTATACTTATTTCTCAATTACAAGGTGCAAGAGTTCTAAACAATGGCTCATGAAAGATACAAACAGGCTCTGAGAAAAACCAACAAAGTGAACACATACCCAAAATGAAAGTAATGGATCCTATTTATAGGTGCCCATGATGGGTTCTGAACGACTGCACAACTAAACATTTGTAATTACTAGTAGCTATAGGTAACTTCACTAAGTAATTCGTAGAAGCCGCTTTCGTATAGACTATCTCTAGGGTTAGGTTGCCACTATCTACATCCTCCTCCCCTTTCTTGAATTTTGGCATGCTCCAAAACTTTAGACTACTGGATTGATTTTATTTCATCTTTTGTGCTTAGCCTTTCGTTTTCGAGGGATTTCTTCAATTCAATCTTTGGCACTTGCTAAGGTGGTGGTTGAAGAAGTATGTGCATGACTAGACCTTGTCTCCTTATCTAGTTGCTCCCTTCTCTCAAATTGAATGAGCATCTCCACCTAGTAAGGTTTGAGTGCATTCTAGGTCTTTGTATTAGGATCCTATAAAATTTTCTTTTCTTTTTGTCAACCATGCCCTTGCCAACCTATGATAGATAAACACTGTGTGGATCCATCCATCCGGATCTAGATGATTGGATTTGAGTATGGCTTCAAACAAAACTTCAGCCATTTCTCAGATCTGAGGTTCATGGTTGACTTTACTAGAAGGTTCCTATTTAGTACTCTTGGATGCCTCCATAGATAGCTGAAGTACCTCATCAGTGTACTTGATCAAGAGACTGATCTGTGATCTCCATGGAGTCATCATGTCTCTAAAGTTGATTAAATCATCTTTAATCTTGAAGAGCGTGCTCTTCTATTTAGTATCATTTAGCACTAACTTGCATGCAGCCCAATGTGCCTTGATTTCTTCATACGAGTACCTTATCTGATCTACAATCTAGATATACTGCATATGATGAGTAGGCTCATTATCAATGGGGTATAGAGTTGGATAAAGCTTTGGTAGCTTATCTTTGCTCATTGGGAGTGCGTACATAAAGAATGATGAGTTTGGCACTACCTCAATGTAGTTCAAGACAATCTAATTTTCTTAGTATTCTGACTAAATAAAATAGGATTTTTAGGGCATATACTTGTTCTTTGATAGTCATTTTGTTACGCTTGATAGCTGGTTGCATTATTTTCTAAGATAGCTACAACACGATGATCCAACATCCTTCTAGCTATCTATATTTTTCAATAACGTGGCTTTGATTTCATTTGTGATATCTTGCATGCACTTGTAAGCGTCTTTAGTATCCACTAGTAATACATCCAACTAAATTTCTAGGCTTTGGATGTTCATTGTGGTGGGTTGCTTTGTCTGGGGATTCACCAAGATGTCATCTTGTGTAAGTATATATTCATGTATTCTATCCAATACATGAATTGCATTTGGATGCACTCACAGATTGAGGTCCACTATTCATAACAATTGATTCCCTTTCATTTCTTTATTGTCTGCTTGGTCCCCACATATAATTGGATAGAATTCTAGATCCAAATAAGCTTCACCATCTTGTAGATATGCTTATTTATAAAGATGCTTCTCTCTTTGTAAAAGATTTCTTAGACTCACACATTGATTTGAAGTATCTAAAATATGGTCTGATTTTGGCTCCTGTTAAATGGCCTTTTCTGCTATCTTTACATGTGATGTCCATTTGTTGTGGCTTTCATTTCTACTCTAGTAGTCTAGAGGTGGATTCTCTTGACCTCCATTGTGTGATTAATAGTGTTATTTGAACTTTGATAAGGTTGGCCTTGGGAGTAATTAGGCGCTTGATTGGTCAGACCCCTCCTTGACTGGAGGTGGCAGAATCTATGGGCTCATCATCATCATCATTATTCCTTTGCTATGGCTCTTCTCTAGAGTGTTTCCATCGTGTTTGTTTTGTTTTTCATCCTCGTCATTTTCATTGTCATCTAAGTTGGTTCAAAGTGATCAATGAGTGCTTGATTTTCCAATGTGTTGGTGTAGGTGAAGCTCTTATCCTCAAGATCTTCATTAATTGTGACCACCAAGGTTTGTAAGGCTTCTGGATCAAGTGTTAAATCTCCCTTTGAGTCTATGATGTCTACCAATGATTGATAAATGTATGATTGGCTACTTTAGTATAGTGTGGAATTCCTTCAGACACTCATGACAAGGTGTCTGCTTTTGATATAAAAATTCCTTTTGTTCATTCAGCTCTTTGTAAGCCTCCATTTCTCAACATACACTACAACACAACATGGAGATATCGATGCGCGTATATCGACGAAATTAGCAGGCGTCGATATACGCGTCGCAATGTGCGTCGATATACACGTGGAAAGGCTTTATTTCCCACGCGTATATCGACGCGTATAGCGACGCAAAAAACATTTGGGGGAAAAAAGCGAAACCTATGAGCAACAGGGGCCATTTTCGCCTGTGCTCTGCTCAAATCTTGGCCTCCACCTGCTGCGTAGGTATTATGCCCCCCCCCCCCAACCCCTCTCTCTCTCTCTCTCTCTCTACATCGTGTGTGTGTGTGTGTGTAGGGGAGAGAGAGAGAGAGAGAGAGAGAGAGAGAGAGAGAGAGAGAGAGAGAATTAATGTATGCTTAGGAAATTAAAATTAAAGAAAAATAATTAAAGAGAGAAATGAAATGAAATGTTATATTAACTTCTTCGAAAGGCCAAAGTGACCTATGAGACATGAAACAAGAAAGTTACAATGTGATGGATCTGATACAAAGTCAGAGTAAGAAGATGAAAAAATAAAATATTATGGAATCATAAACTGCTGGGTATGGACTAAACAGCTAAACCAGCTAGCTGGGATAGGTAGATCATACGAGATCCAGCAGCTGTCGCTGGCGGATCTCATCAATCTCCTCCATGGTCAGTAGTCTAACCGGGCGTTATGCATGTCGAGCCAAAGTGACCTAGCTAGATCCTCTGATGCACCCTCTGTCAATGTTGTGTAGTCCTCCGCAGTCGTGGACGTCTAGATCTCCCTAGCTCAGTCGCTCGTTCAATTAGTAGAGAGATAGGGAAGTAGAGAGAGAGAGAGAGAGAGAGAGAGAGAGAGAGAGAGAGAGAGAGAGAGAGAGAGGTAAGTAGAGAGAGAGAGAGAGAGAGGTAAGTAGAGAGAGAGAGAGAGAGAGAGAGAGGAAATAGAGAGATAGAGAAAGAGAGTTATATATATATATATATATATATATATATAGAGAGAGAGAGAGAGAGAGAGAGAGAGAGAGGAAATAGAGAGATAGAGAAAGAGAGTTATATATATATATATATATATATATATATATATATATATATATATATATATATATATATAGAGAGAGAGAGAGAGAGAGAGAGAGAGAGAGAGAGAGAGAGAGAGAGGAAATAGAGAGATAGAGAGAGAGAGTTATATATATATATATATATATATATAGAGAGAGAGAGAGAGAGAGAGAGAGAGAGATAGGAAAATAAGGAAATAGAGAGAGAAAGAGAGATAGCGAGAGTGAGATGAGAGAGAGAGAGAGAGAGAAAGAGAGATAGCGAGAGTGAGATCGAGAGAGAAAGAGACATCGAGATCGCTTTTTTGAGCAAGAACCATGCAAGGCTTCTGAATCTTTCTCAAGTTGCTCATCCATCTCCACATTATCTTCTGGCTTGGACATGGAGGCCCCATCCGGTTTACAATCAGGTAGAAAACTTTCATTGGGCTGAGAACTTCCATGGCTTGTGCATGTGGTGAAAAAAACACCTGGATAGGCATAATATCCTTGGAAAAAACTGTGCAAAAAATTGCAAACAGACGGAACATTACAAAAATGACAAAAATGGTCATGCTTTAATATATGATTCATCAAGTGCGGCATTGGAAAGCTTTCTCTGACAGGCTACCTCGGAATGGAGGCAGGTGGGTTGGTAGAAAGGGAAGAAACTATGGAACTAAAAGAGGCAAAGGGGTTTTGTCTGCTACATGGATTGCCATGTACACCTGGGAGTGCACGTATGTGTCTACCCATATAGGATTTGACCAATAAAGACAAGATTTTGACCCGGTGGTCCTGATCTCCGTACACCTTTGGACCGAGGTGTACAGAGATTGGGCAAGACTAGAGAATGCGAGGTAGTTTACATTGTGAGGAGTATATATATATATATATATTAAAAACATTCATAATCATTGTAGATGGCAACGTCATCAACTAACATGGAGGAAAAGATTGCATGCTCATGCACGCTTTGCAAGTATCAAATCCTGCGCAAGCGTAGGATATGTAATGAGCATGTGCACAAGTACGGAGATTTTGCTAGAGAAACCGTACAGAAGCTGCGATACGACTCCTACGGAATGGGCATTGTTTTCCGCGACATAGCACCTACATCTGAGAGAGAGAGAGAAAAAAGATTATGCGTGAAGGTCCGACCAATATAGAGCCACGGATGGAAGCAAAAATGGGCTTACAGACAGAAGACGACGGCATGGAGGAGATGCTAGATGCCTTCTTCCAGACAAGCGAGGAGAACGCGAACGAAGCAGCACCAGAAGCCGTGCGCCTATCTCCTGAAGACATGTTGAGGAAGTTGGCACGTCAACCAATCTATGAAGGCGCCAAAATATCTGTGCTTCGTAATTGTCTGGCGTTTTTGAATCTTCAGTTAGTGTACGGGTGGTCAGATGCAAGCGTCATTGCTTTGTTTAGGTATGTAATTTACAAAAGAGATTTTCCGATTGCAACGGTGATGTGCTCGGAGAGCTTTTTAATTTAATGTGGCTTAAACAGGTTATTGTGGGAGAAACTTCTCCCGGCTGGCAATGAAATGCCCCCCTCCAGGCCAGACGCAAAGCAAATTCTGACCTCAGTTGGCTTGGACTACAACAAGATTCATGCATGTCCAAATGATTGCATTCTTTTTCGCAATGAATTCGCAGATTGTGTGTCGTGTCCTAAGTGCGGAGCAATGCGCTACAAACAAGATGCAGTTGGCGAGACAGTGCCAGCTAAAGTGTTGCGGCATTTCCCTATTATTCCTAGGATAAAAATCATGTTTCGTTGTGGTTCCATTGCAAAGTTGATGCGGTGGCATTCTACGAATAGATCCACTGACGCAACATTTAGGGTGTCCGCTGATTCGAAGGCTTGGAGGCACATTGAAGATACCTGGCCACATTTTAAGAGTGAACCACGCAATTTGCGTTTGGGCATGGCAATGGATGGAGTCAATCCATTTGGCTTGAGAAGTTCGTCATGGAGCACTTGGCCTGTGTGCCTTATCAATTACAACCTCCCGCCGTGGCTTGCTATCAAGTAGGGTCATTTAATTTTAAGCTTGATTGTACCTGGTAAGTTCAAGGCAAAAGACATAGATGTTTATCTAGCTCCACTAGTTGACGAGCTCCAGGAGTTATGGCATGGGATCGACATAGCAGATGCGGTTGAACCAGTAGGACAACGTCAGCATGCAAGGATCCATGGACTTCTTATGTGGAATATGCATGATTGGCCAGGATACGGAGAATCTTCTGGTAATGGTTATTGATTTATAAAATTCTCGCTATTCGCAAGCCCTTCGCCTTGGCCTGATTCATGCTTTGATATATGCAGGACTAACAACTTCGGGATACAATGCATGTCCAATTTGCAGGCAGTCTTTGGATGTGCACTATTCTACCTCTCTTCGAAAGACAATTTATCAAGGCCACCACCGTTATCTTCCAGATGGCCATCACTTGCGCAAAGGCCAGCTTGGTCGCATCGAATGTTTCGACCCCTCCTCGCTCACGACCCCCGTCTTACCCAGGCACACCTCTCGACACACCTCTTGGCACACCTCGGACACCTTGGGGGGCACACGATCCTAGTGCCTCCAAGCTCTATACTGTACGGGGAGATGGTTCTGTTGACATGGATAGAGTCGGGACTGAGATGCGACAGCGGATTTGCCAGCTCGTGGAGCTGCAGTTTTCGACCAGCATTCTGACGTCTTGGGATCAACAAGAAAAGAAAAAAGTCACTTACATAGTGGAGACCATCCTGAGAGAGTACCAGCCTACTCCGGGTTCTTCCGTTGTTTCGGCGCAGTGGATCAAGGGTGTTGCACGGGACACCATCAAACATCGATGAGATGCAGCTCGGAAGGCTTTCAGGACCGGCTCGCCGAAGCCTTTGGGCATCCCACACGAGACGTGGCTGCAGATCAGAGAGGATGAGCGGATAGCGGCCACGCGGTTCAAATAGCAGCGTGAGGCCGCGCAGGTACGACATATGACTATGGGGACATCTCATCTTGGCAGCGGAGGCTTCGACACCTTTCGCTATGAGTTTGTGAGTTTCTAATCCAATCTTAACTATGGCGTTTTTTAAAACGCGATGAATCATGTATTCTTATTACTTTGTTTTTTGTATAAATGCAGAATCTTACGATGCATCGAGCTCCATCACGCGAGGAGGAGTCAGATGGATATCGCACAGGTATCTATGAAGTACTGAATGATCTTGAAGCTTCAGGAGAGCCTGTAGACTGGGAGGCCTTACAGTCTCGCTGATCGCTTGAGGTGAGACGTTAATATGTGTGAGTTGATTTAATTAAGTCAGTATATGTGAAGTAATATCAATACTAATTTTGTGAGTTGTCCTATGTGAAGGTTGTGACGCCTAGTCATTAGTGGACCAGATTTTATCTATATGCTTTGTGAGACACAGACACGCTTCTGTGTCTCTTTTTTGTACAAACAGTTAGTGTTGAGACAGTTATTGTTTCCCTTATGGTTATGATTATTGTCATTGTCATTGTATAAACAGTTGTTGTTTCTCTTTCTGGTTATGCTTATGGTTATTGTTAATTTTGTTTATGGTTATGGTTATCTGCATTATGGTTTTGATCAAAGTGATTATAGCCGGTTATGGTTTTAAGTTATGGTTATGGTTCGTTATGGTTATGCTTTTCAGTTGGTACGGTTGTCTTTCATTGGCCTTAAATCTCATGTGAGATCCTACATGGATAGCATGTAGGAGGCGTATACATGATATGGTTTTTTTTGAAAAGTTTATGTAAAAACAAAGGGAACTCTGCCGAAATTTCTACGCGCGGGAGCATGGTTGATATTTTGGTGCTGCTCGCTTTCTTGGAAAGAGGGCAAGAAGTTTGGCTGTGGCTGTGTCCGTCTTTTAACTGGGCACAGACCAGGCTACCTGCCCTCTGTCCAAGATTTTTTTTTTCTGCTATGGTCGTCGCTATATGCGTCGCTATGCACATCGCTATACGCGTCGCTATCAGCGTCACTAATAGCGACTAGTTTCACAGCGACGCGTATAGCGACGCTGATAGCAATGGGCAGTGTCAATATATGCGTCGATAACACCTTCTTTTGTTGTAGTGATATAAATTAAATTTTAACAGCTTGAGTTGCTCTGTTTACTATTGCAGTTCTTTGATTTTATTGGTGGGCCGCTTCCTTTCATATTCTTATTCTAATAAAATCTCGTTGAGCTTCAACACATCCTTTTTGTAGTTCTCAACCTTGACAACTTCTTGCTCTAGCTACTACCGTAGGCGAGCAATTTGAGCATGTTGCATGGATGTCTGGGCCTCCATCATTTATCCGATAGAGTATTGACAATAGTGTTCCAGCCAGTTTGAATGATGGCAATAAAACCATCTATGATTGTGTCGACTTCGATTATCTTAGTCTCATATGTGATAACTGGGACATTGTATGATATGACAATTTTTTTGGAGGTGTCAATAATCAAATCACCCAATATCATGTTCTTTTGTAAAGATTTAAGCCTATCTATAACTTTTTGAACTAAGGTTATGGTAGCCATTGTACCTTGTCTAGTGACAACAATTGCTTGTTATGATATTCTTTCTTGTTCAGATGTTTGATTTACACTCTTTTGTATGGTTGTCTTCAAGGTGGTAGTAACTAGAGAAGTACTAGTTGTTTTTGTAGTGGATTTTTCAGAATTCTTCTAGACTCCTAATGTTCTGACTGGGTCCTTTACTTTGGCACTCAATTGATCCCAAAAGCCTTTTGTCAGTTTTTGTTTCTTAGAAGCCAATTCAGAGATTCCTCCTAGTCTTTTGCCTAGAGTGTGCTTTTTGGTCACTTGTGTGGCTACCTTAGTTTTCTCTTTTGGTGCTTCCAAAGCCAGTGTCTAGCCTTTCTAGGCTTCTATCCTACTCAATCTCAACATAACATTTTTGACATTGATGTTTTCAATAGGTAGCCTAGTAAAACTAATGCTATATATACTAGGCTTTGAATTTTCTTGTTTGTGTTACCACATTGTGGTATAAAATAGTGCTCAGATTAATTAGGGTTTTGCTGTTTATTACTCTGGCTAGTAACATACTGAAGAGCTTTTCAGACACATAGGTCAGATTATTCTTGAAGTTGATTTCCTTACTAAGTGGCAAACTTGTATGTCGCTTTCTTTTTGAGTGTGGGTATTGGAATTTCTTGTCCACCCAAATTCCTCTTCTTTGTGGATTTAGGTGTTTCATTAAAAAAACTATTGATGGTGTCAACAGTGTAGGGTTGGTCTTTCTAGTTGAATGGTAATTTGAAGATATGGGAATTTGTAATTGCACCATTGATGATCATTGTGGTTGTGTTGGCATCAAATGTTTTGACCAGCTATTCTATGACAGCCAAGTCATTTGGGATTTTTGTTGCTTCTAAAATGACTTCAATACCCTAGCTAGTTTTGGAGTAGTTCCCTCTCTCTGTCTTGGAAGATGAACTTGCCTATGGCTTGATATGAGACCGAGACCGACAGTTTTCGTTGTTCTTCTACCAGACTTTGCCTAATCTCTTCTATGACATATTTTTGTTCTTCTAATACTACTTGCATTTCCTTGGAAGATTCAGCACCACACTTTCCCATCTCTTAGCTCTACAAAAGGGGCTATGCCAAAAAAGAAAGCTCATTGGATGAGGCTGGCAATGGAAACCAAGCATGCACAAAGGGGTTTATGCGTGCAGTGGATGTAGGAAAAGGTGCTGTAGCAAGAGGTTCTATGTGTGCATGAGGTGAAGAAACGGTTTCAGGGTTGTGTACCCTCTTCATAGTGATTCTAATTCGAGCAATGAATGCTCCACTCTTTGCATGCCTAGAGAAAACAACAACCATTATGATGAAAATCTCATCATGAACCTATCTTCCCATGTCAGCATCGTCCATAACGTGACATGTCTTCAAAATGTAAACATAGCTAATTGCATTGAGAGAGAGAAACCACCCTTTCTTTCCATTCTCAAACAATAATTTACAAATAAAGAGAAACCTTTGTAGTGCATTAGTAGGGGAAGAGAAACCCCCTATTCAAAGCTTGAGAGCTCAAGCACCATAGGTTGATCAACGCTTGAAGCCAAAAACCCCACACCAAAATTTGCCTACAAACACCATATTCAAAGGAGTGGCAGATTTACCTTCTCATGCCAAAATATATCTATAGAGAGAAGCACCAAAACTATGCAAAGAACGACAAGGGAAAGAGAGCTCATAGAATATGCTTTCGTACGAGTGCGTAGAAACCTGCATATGCCATATTGAGCTAGGAAGCGCACCTTGAATAATGTGCAAAACCCTATTCAAAGGATGACCATGCATTACATCTAATAGGTCTGACGAAAAAAAGTTGAGATAGAGACGCTCTGTCATAGTTCAAAGAGAGAGAACTTGGAGCATATGCACTTATACATCTCCATGTGGTCCTTGCCACTGCTCACAAAGCCCTCCCTGTACATTTACTTTGCATGAAGATAGAGGCTTTACATTCACTGTCAACCCCTCAAATATGGACCCCGGAAACCCCTCGCTCTGCATGAGATATTAGGTCCGGAGCCCCTAACCTCATGGTTGCACATGCCGTGGGAAAGGACGTCAGATGGGCGTTTGCCTCTAATGCCTGTTTTTTTTAAGGAGCCAAAAAACGATGCTCGTGAGAAGCAATGCCAAGGTTGAGGAGTTGACGTCAAACCCTTTTAACGCTAACATGTTTAAAATGGCTGACAGTAACAGAAAAATATGCCTTCTGCGCAGGCCCATCAGATGTTTAAAATGGCTGACAGTAACAGAAAAATATGCCTTCTGCGCGGCCCATCGGAGTGGGTGACGCAAACGGAGTGGGTGACGCAGGCAAGATCCAGGTCCACACGAGACGCTGCATATGCCGCTAATTTTAACATCTCCTTCTCATTGGACGCCCGACGCCCCCCACATGCATTCGTGACCGGGCCCCAACATTCTCTCTCTATATCACACACGCACACACACACACACACACACAGTGACACGCTTCCTTCTCTCTCTCTCTCTCTCTCTCTCTCTCTCTCTCGTCCCCGACTCCCCCCCCCGCCGGTCTCACGTCCTGCTCTGCTTGGGCAGTTATTCGCAGCCTTCTCCACCATCACCCTCTGCAAGCCAAGTGCAAGTTGGCACTCATTTATAGTCATTAGTAACTACTTCTCTCTCTCTCTCTCTCTCTCTCTCCCCACAGACACCTGCGCATAATGCACGTCCACAGACACCTGCGCATAATGCACGCATTGTCTGTGTGCACATACACAACCATAATACGCGCCAAGCGTTTTGTCCTGGTAGAACGAGAAGTAGAAGGTAGAGTTTCTCTCTCTCTCTCTCTCTCTCTCTCTCTCTCTCACTCACACACACACACACACACACATTATCTCATGTACACACACGCACGTGCAATAAATATAGGTAGACTCGTAGAGAGATATACCTGCCCCGGTGGAGTCTGGACAATCATCATCTTCATCCCTTAGCATATCAGACCGACGGACCGTCCTTATCGGCGCGTGTGTATTGTGCTGCATACACATGGCACCTCTCTCACCTGGCCGAAGCCTGGATACGCAGCCTTCCTGGTAACAATCTCTCTCTCTCTCTCTCTCTCTCTCTCTCTCTATCTCTGCTCATATACTTGTCATGTCTGAGCTACCCCATTGCGTGTGTTCTTTGCAGGCGCTTTTGCTGCAATGCTGCTGATTAATGAAGATATAACGCAACAACCAGCTACCGCTAGGCGCATTCAATTGGTCACACTTATTTTCCAAAGTGATCAAAGCACATCGTCGAGGCGCTTCCTCATCATCATGTGCGATCGCGCTCCCTATACCAAGTCCGACTGTACAAAAATCTTACAGATGTATTCTTCCAGATGTGTTCTTTTTTCCTGAAGAATTCTGCTCTTTCATTCATTACAAAATGAAAGGGTGAGAGAGAGAAAAACCCAACAATACGTTCTTGCTACATTCATCTCCCCCACTTGTTAAAGTGAACACTTGCCACCTCCTTTCCTTTCCAAATTGAGAGAACTCCCCCCTTCTTTTTTGGACTTACCTTTGACTCACTAGCACACTTCGATACATAATCTATCTTCTTTACAGAAAACAAGTAGGGACTACTTTGAACATGTGGACTAGCCATACTTGGTAAAGAAGATCTAGGATCAATTTTTTAATTAAGGATGGGCTGATTAATCTTAGCCTTTTAATTTTTTCTAGCTGTAATTGAAATCCTAGACTTACTTTTGAATTTACAGGCTTAGCTGCAATACATACCTTTGTGTTGGGGTATAGGCGCCTGTGTTTTGACCAGTCGCACAGGTCATGAGCGCCCGTCCATTGGTACCCTATACTTATAGTGACTATACTGTATAGGGGGAGCTGTCACTCTTTGGAGTCTCCTCACCCACATCGTGTCTGTCTCCTTCTCTCTCTCTCTCACTCTTCGTCTGTGGTGCTCCCCGATCCCCTTCAATTGGTATCAGAGCGTAGGTGCGGAGGGACCGCGTGTGTGCACAGTCACGACGACAGTGGAGAGCCAGTTTCATTCCCGAAATCACGTCCGCGCGCACAGAGTGCAAACAGGGTTTTGACTTCGGCATCGACAAATTCAGCTTTCCGAGAGCGTTTCCTACAGGTGTCTTGACGTTTTACCCTCCTTTCGAAGCCATTCGAGCCATTAGAAACCTTATTCGAGCTACGGTTGAGGAGCTGCATTTTTCAGCCCTCTTTTGGCAGTTTATGCTACGTTTTTGGGTCGAAACGGAGGTTTTTGGCAAAGCTTTCACACCCGAACTCGGATACATATGATCCAGGAGTCTACCTTGGGGTTTTGGCACGCTCCGGACGCGCTCTTTATATCAGAATTTTAAAATTCTGAACGCTGAATTTTCTGCAGCAGCAGTTGTTTATTGTGTGTCGAAGATTCAACACATGGTTTGCTCTCAGATGTGAGTGATATTTGCTGCAAGTTTTCTCACAGGTGGGAGGATACGATGTATGCCTTATGTGGTTTGATGCTTAGGGAGACTAATGTGATTGCATTTTGAGCTCGGCAATGTATGCCTCGAGCATGTTTTTTGGCAGTCACAGGTAGAGCAGATATTTGTGTACTAGATTTGCAGGTGTTTGCAATGATGTATGCAAAGTGTGGAGATTTGGTGCATGCATTTGGAGTACGGTTTGATGCGCTTTGGTTGCTCATAGTTTTGAGCGTGTAGTCAGTTTGGTTACTGGTTTTGTGGCCATTTTACTGACAAAACTCTGGCAAAATTTTCCCAGGAGTTTTATGCGATCTAGGTAGAGATTGCGGGTTTCACTCAGCATTTGCGCACGGTGTTTTCTACAGGTGGGAGATTTGTGCGTGTGTATGCATCGATACCGCACAGTGTGGGCTTGGTGATTAGCTCACAGATTGCAGCGTGATACTAGAGCAGGTGAGGCTTGTATTGACATTGCGGGAGCTCTATTTTGGAGTGTGTCACACAGGTTTTACATTGTGTTTCTGGCCATATTTGTAGACAGTTTCCAGGTGTTGTTGGTGAGGTGGTTTTGCTTTCTAGTTTGCTACATTGTGCTCATGGCAGAGACAGGTGATCGCTCAGATTATGATCTCTTTGAAATGTGCATGTTTGATGGGTCAGACTTTGCAGCATGGAAAGAGTGTATGCTTGATGCATTGACACAGCGAGGGTTGCATCGACCATTGAGTGGTGATGCAGGTAGACCTTCAAACATGTCTGACGATCAGTGGCACGAGCTAGAGGAGATGGCACTATCTACGCTCTCTTTGCACCTTGCGGAATCTGTATATGCTCTTGTTATGTATGAGACTACTTCGAGAGCACTTTGGCGCAGATTACATGATATGTATGATAGATCTGAGTCATCACGGACTTGTGTGAGACATGTACATTCACGAGCACGCCGACAGGTGACATGTTGGTATTGTGGTCATTCTGGACACGTTAGACGGCGTTGTTTTCGTCGTATGCGACATCGTAGGAGACATGGCAGTCTCAGAGATGTATGTAGTGATGCCATGGACTCAGTTGCTTTGACAGTTCAGGCACATGTAGTGTCGGAGTATACTAGTGACGGGGATGTCACTTTTACCTCGAGCTATGCACGAGATGCTATACATGTGGATAGTGCACTCCCTTCGCAGTGGTTGCTAGACGCAGATGCTATGTTTCATGTCACGTCGCATCATGCATGGTTTTGTAGATATTCTAGCGGGATGCTTGGCAGTGTACGTTTGACTGATGGATCGGTGCATGCGATAGTAGGTGCAGGAGAAGTGAGACTATCATTACCGAGTGGTGCATCTTACTTGTTACGACATGTGCGCTATGTACCAGATTTGACAGTGAGTTTGATCTCTATTGGTCAGCTTAGAGATTGTGGATGTCAAATTTCGCTACGAGAGCGAGATTTTGTGATGCATTTGGGTTCGCTATTGATTGCGATAGGTGAGAGGAGTGGTACAGGTTACCCATTTCATGTGGATCACGCGAGAGACGGTGTTGTCTCTGTGATCATGCAGCCAGGTAGAGAGCGAGAGAGCAGGCGAGTCTCTTTTGCTCATGGGTTGCAGGGTACTTTGCATGGAGTGCAGAGTAGTGAGCTCGTTGTTCACACAGTTGGGGCACGACTTGAGCATTCACACAGAGAGGTGATAGAGTCGGACATGCATGCTTTGCTAGTGACTGAGCAAAGTAGAGAGTCAGTTGTGCAAGATACTTCTATGCAGGATAGACAGGTAGAGCGGTATTGCTCTAGTGAGTCACGACAGGAGGACGTTGTGCAAGAGTCTATGCATACGGAGTTAGAGCATGAGAGCTCTAGTGAGTCACAGCAGATTGAGTGGTCATGTTTGCAGTGGATGATTGCAGAGGAGACTGAGATGTCAGCGATTATGCAGTCATTCCTTTCTATGCTCGACAGTGAGCATGGGGATATAGTTGTGCAGGATATGTCTTCCAGTAGACATCTAGAGCAGCTGGTTTGCTCTGAGGTTGCACGACAGGTTGATGCGTCTTTTGCGGACAGTCAGGAGATGCATGTCGCTGACACGCCTTGTCAGTCAGAGATGCCTATTGCCAGGGATATATATGTTGATGCATGCTCCGTAGAGCTATCAGGGCCCGCTAGCATTGCATCGGCATTCGGTGGTCTCATGTATGAGATGCTGATCTTGAGACCGGATATCGCAGCTGCAGTGGGAGCATTTGCAGTTGGGGTTGTCAGTCGTTTGTTGACTGATGATGGCATAGTGCACGAGGGAGATATGCAGGTATTGCGTACATACTTGTAGTACGTGTGCGGTACGTCTGGTGGTGTATGGACTTACACGAGAGCAGGACAGCCGGATGCACACGATCACAGCCAGCCAGTGGGCATCGGTTGAGAGCGGTTTTCTCTCGCCTTTTGTAGTCTTTAGACTAGGTTCTCTTGTTTAAAGGCACAGTCGCCTTTAAGTGGGAGGTTGTTGGGTTATAGGCGCCTGTGCCTTGCCCGGCCGCCCATGGTAATTACAAATCCTTCGTACATATTGTTTTCATTGAGACGATTATTCTTTTTTTTAATTTTTATAACCATAAGCGCGGAGAATTGTATTAGAAAGGAACAAAAGTTACATCAATAGGCTACCGAGCCAGCCTATAAATTACAAAACCTGGTAATTCTACAAGAGATACATTATTCTTCCAAGGAGTTTTTGCATGATGCCATGATGATTAGAAGTTGTTCGTATTGATCATTTGTCACTAAAACGATTATTCTTTTATAGAGTTGTTTCATGATTTCATGATATGTTAGAAGTCATTTATACTAGTCTTTTATCATTGAGATGATTATTATTCCATGGATTTGTTTCATGAGGTCATGATGCATTTTCATGGTGATTTACAAATTGTTCGTACATATCGTTTCTCATTTTGAAATGGTTATTCTTTCATGGAGCTATTCAATAATGTCATGATGTGTTTACATGGTAATTATAAGCTGTTCATACTAATCATTTATTTACTAAGATACTTATTCATTTATAGAGTTGTTCCATGATGCTATGATGTGTTTTCATAATGATTTTTTATTAAGATACATATTATTTCATGGAGTTGTTCTATAAGACAAACTATGTTTTTATAATGTTTAAAATTCGTTTGTATTTATTGTTTGTTAGTAAGAATTTTACTCATTCGTGGAGTTGTTCATGATACCATGATGCGTTTTCATGATGATACTGCTTGTTTCTTATTGAGATGATTTTTTGTTCTATAGCATTGTTTAATGAATGACTTAGTATAATTGAGATAGTTTTTTGTTGAATAGAGTCATTTTAATACCGTCATATTTTTTCATGATGTTTATTATAATTAAAAGAATTATCATTGCATGAAGTCAATTCATCATACCATGTTGTTATTTTAAGTTCGTTTGTAATGATTAAGATGATCGTTTTGTGATTTCATGATATCGTTTCATGATATTTTGTTATGTTTATTATTCTATGGATTTATTTTATGATGCCATGAAGTTCTTTCATAATGATTTCTTGTGGTCTAAATAGTTTTTATTCCATATAATTATTTGGTAATGATTTCTTGTAATTTCAATGATTTGTATACCATGGTGCTATGCCATGATACCATGGTGTTAATCCATGATGATTGAAAGAGTGATGCCATGGTGCTTTTCCATGATATTTTATTATGCTTGAAATGATTATTATTTTATGGCTTTGCTTTATTATGCCATGATATTGTCTTATATTGATTTGTAATGATCGAGATGATCGTTTTATGATGTCATGATATTGTTCCATTATCTTATTTTATGATATTTTTCTATGCTTGAGATGTTTCTTTCTTCATAGAGTTTCTCTGTGATGCCATTTCATGTTGATTAATTTATGATCAAGAAAACTTACATTGAATAGAGTTTATACAAATAAGAGATTCCCATGGTAAAATTTGAGTACCGGCTTTGTATATATGTATACATATTACATGGTATTTTAGGTTAATAAGATTTTATAATACATAAATCGGTCTAATTTTGATTGAAGTGTTACAAACCATCTCCAAAGACATTATGTCAGTGTATTTCTCTGACATTGATATTATTTTTATCTTGTGCACGTTGATTTTGTGATATTGACAGATTATACAAAGACAAAGTGAAGTATCTCAGAGATGGTATATGTTTATCGAAGTTAAAGATGATCCAAAGCATTCTTTGAAGGATTTCAAGAGTTAATAAAATCATTTCATTAAGCCTTTGAGGCTATCGTTGTATATAACAGGAGTGATGTAACTCCTTATAAACCATTTTTGTAAATTGAAGAATATATTAACAAAACGATGGGTATATATAGGGTTGTTGATTTTTTCCTTGAGCCCCCAAGGGTTTTTTCATCCACAGTTACGGACCCTTGTTTGAGTGGGGCTGGGTTTTTTGACATTCAAGTGTCCACAAGCAGTTTTTGTTTCATGCTTGGCAGTTCATGTATATCATGGTTGAGCAAGAAGCAACCTACTGTGGCCACCTCTAGTTGTAAGGCTGAGTACAATGCAGTCTTCATAGCTACAATTGAGTGTGTATGGCTCAACTGTCTTATGGCTGATTTGGGTATTGGACAAGACACTACCAACACTATCTACGCTGACAGTCAGAACGCATTCACAGTTGTGAGGAACCCAGTTTTTTATGCTCTCACAAAGCACATTGAGGTGCATTACTGCTCTGTCAGGGAGAGACTCTTAGCAGGGGAGATTAGCTTGGCTTATGTGCCAACACATGAAAATCTTGCATATCTTTTCACAAAGGAATTGTCTGATCATGAGAAGTTTGAAGCTTTCCACAAAGCTTTGGGCTTACTCCCCTTTGTGGACTGATCATGTCCTTAGGGCATGGCACTTCCCTTTATTCTGTGTGCCAACTCTCGTTCATCGCATCACTCCAAGGGGGATTTGTTACCATATACATGTGGTAGTGATGTGTGTCAACACACTTAGAACCGCCGCGGTATTTTTTCCCTCACTAGGAGGTTTTGTCCCTCGTGCATTGTATATACGCCCATCACTCTAGGGCTAACTTATCTTTCCATTGCACACCAAGTAATACACTCTCTTAAATGATATTTTTTCTCACCACTTGGAATGTGCATGATATGTTTTACATGGGGTTTTGTTCCAAGGTCCACCACTTGTCCAAGCTAGATCTATTACATATATATTATACATACAATATTCAACTAGATTCCCTACCTATCGTGTCCAGTAGCATGGATGCTGTGGCTTTAAGGTCCACCACTTGTCCAACCTATACTCTCTTATGTAAGGGAGATCTCGCTATAAATTCAAAACCTTCCCGCCTAAATTTAAAATTCAAAATCTTATCGCCTAAATTTAAAATATCCCTCCCAAATTATGGACACTTTGTCTTGAATGGTTTGTGGCCAGCTAATCCAAATCTTACAATTGGCTCAATTGCTAATTGTTTACATAACCTAGAGAGGATAGATACTTATTTGCCTACTTGTCAATGCTTGTTGCAAGGGGTGTTTTCAAAACCATCTAGCTGGGATTTTTAATGGTTGGGCATACACATGAGGACATAGACGCCATGTTTAGTAGGTTTTCAGAGAAGTTGAGAGTTACACAAACCTATACTTTGCCACATTTGATGGATACATTACGAAACAACTCATCTTCATCTCCAACTCCATTTTTTCTCACAAAGATCCCTAATTTCAAGCAATATTGTGATGGCTATCTTTGTGATGGACAAGACATACTTAATGGATAATCCAAACCGCTTCAGTTCAGGTTCTTTATGTAGGATGAGACACCAATGATGCAATATAAGGCACATGTAGGTGTATCAAGTTGGAGTGGAAGTATTTGCCTTTGGAAAACAGACACAGAAGGCAAGACAATTTTACCACATGGAGATCCACCTCTAGTACCAATGGCGGAGTATGTCAAGGCCCATGAAGAAGTCATTTTGGGGCTAAAGAACTATATAAAATTTTGGAAAAATTTAGGGAATGGTTCAAGTATTCCGCGATATTATAGACCCGTGATAGATTATTGGAGTAAGGTAATTGAAGAGATTGAAAAAGCAATCATATCAGAGGGAGTCTTGTATGAAATGTTTTGGCCAAAAACTCAAGAATATTCTCACCTACAAAGCACTACAATGAATTTGCAACAAGGAGCAGAAAGATTCCTAGGACTTGAAGAGTTGAACGATCATTTTTGTGGGCCTCAAGGAGATAGGCCAAGGGAAGAGTTTGACCCTATGTCTGATGTGCACCAAGGTGACTTTCTTATGCTTGTTCCGAGTGACACAGAAATCTATCCAGTGTGGCTTGCAATGGCTTTATCTGACATTGATAATGAGCCTACATCACCAAACTACAGAAAAAGCTTGATTCAATATTGGGCACCTTGCGCGAGAAAAAGTGGGATGACAGATACTCAAGCTTACAATAATTGTTGGAAGGGTTATTGGGTTGTCAACTATAAGGACCCACAAGTGTGGGAAACTGTAGATGCAATTGTTTGGTCCTGGAGACCCAACAAAGAAGGACCATTTTCTAGAATAAAGATTCCAGAAAGGAATGCTCTAAAAGCCAAATAAGGCCTCACTCGTGCACATCAACCACACTTGGATCAAAGTTCAGATACGGTATCAAATGTGGAGTAGAATTATGTGAAGCTTCTATTGTGACTATACTAGTCAATTTGTAAACTAAATCTTTTTTGTATCTTCCTTTGTTTTATGTAATTCATAGTTATTATTCAAATCCATGTGTTGTACATCCTCATGACTTGTGGTGTTTATCAACACCACAATCCTATGAGATTTTCACTTTATTTACTAACCACACACCTCAATTTTTCCCACTTTAAGTGGAAAATTCTCAAATTACATGAATTTAGTCGATTTGGAGATTCTCATAATGTGAGATTTTTACCAAAATACCTAATATGGTCTTCTATGGCCTCAAAACCCACTTTAGGTCAAGTTCCAAAATCGCGATTATTAACAATAGTGGATTTTTGACCTAGTCGTTTTCGACCCTGAATGCATCTAAATGCTTAGAAATGATGCCCCAATACCCCGCCTATGCTTAGTTTTTGATTTGAACATGTAAATTCCTAGTTATGATGAAATTAGGCCGCGGGTCGGCGACGCCAAAACCTACGAAATACTGTGAATGGCTTATAGATGTCAATGCGTAGAGCTCTTACCTGCGGTTGCAATGCAGCAAAAGCATTCGAAATGTGACAATTGGAGAGGGAGTAGGAAGCACGAGAAGGAGAGAAGTGAGTGCCGTTAGCTCACGCTGTGTATTTCTTATCCAAAAACTTATAAAAAACTTACAAAAATTGGCTTTTATACCTTAGCCAAGGTTTTTGGGTGGTCAAAAGTAATAATCTGGAGTTCTACCAAAGCTGGGAGTTGAATGGCTGATACAATCTAGAAGCTTGTAGCCCCGGCTCATTATTACAAGGTTTATCAAGAAAATAGGAGTTATAATATTCTCGCTTTATCAAAATAATAATTGTTTTTACAAGGTGAACTCGGAAAAATGGTGTCCACGTTAGCTTGCTGCTAACATTCCCCCCTCCTCGCCTGTGTCGTCCCTTGACACAACTTTATGGGCTGAAGTAATCTTCGGGTTGACGGCGGGCGAGACGGTCCTTCAGTGCTTCCAGTGCTTTTTCATATTTTTGATTTTGTGTTCTTTGGCAAAAACTGGATGGTGACTTTGTTTTTGAGTTCTACTGCCAAGTAGCCTACAAATCTGACTGTGAGGTTGCTTATCATTGGTGTAAATATCTTCGTTCGCGAGGTGAAAAAGCCAGTGTAGAAGGCCTCCTCAAAAGCTAGCATATTGTGCGAGGGCAGAAACATGCATCGGGCCTTTGTTAAGGGTTGTCCACTTAGATCATAGCAGAGGCCTTTGTTTCCTTCCAAAAATGAGAGCCATGGCGCTCCTTTCTGCTTAGGATCATTAAAGACTTGTATGCAAGTAAGTAGCATCCTGCAGATTTTGTAAAGCATTGCGCAAGAGAGATCTGACAGACTTTTGAAGAATGTCATGGTGCCCGTTAGGGTTTTCACCATGTATTCTTCTGTTGTTTGACCTCTCTCAGGAGCTGGTAGCCTAGGAAAGTTTAGCCATGTTGGCCTCTTCTTCTGCAGTGCTTCGTGTGCTTGCCATGTCCTTACTCGAGGTACATGACAAAATGTTGGATCTTTCTGTATGGCCGCAGGTGCTCTCGTGAACAGAATCAAGTATCTTGGATTCTTGTTCAACCAGCTTAGCCGCCACTTGGGGTGGTCTTGATCTGCGCCATCTTCTTGCATATCTCGGTATAATCTTTCCTTTACCTGTAAGAGTTCAACCTTGATGAGAGGGTATGACAGGGATTGTTGGTGCCATTGAGCATTGATTTGATTGAGAGTGAGCTGTGTGACGTTGATAGAGTGTAAAATTCTCAACTCCCAATCCATAGCTTCCTTCCACTGCTCATCTACCTCCAAGGCGATCTTCTCCTTTAGTGCATCTTCTTCAGCCTTTGACAGCTTGACCATCGGCACTGTGTCTTCCTCTGTGACTTGGATTTGAAAATCGTCTCCCCCACTCGGCTCTGCTGTAGACTGCATCTCAAAGTCAGCAAATGAGACCGAGGGGATTTGCACTAGGGGTGGCTGTGAAGTGCCTACCTCTTCCTATATGTCTAGCTTTCCATCTCTGAGGAGTTGGTTTACTCTTTTCAATTCTGCAATCTCTTTAAGAAGCTCCTCCTCTCTTTAGACCCGCATGAGGACCAGGTCTTTGCGTTGTGACTACTCCAGCTCTAAATCTCTATTTTTCATTTCAAGTGCTTTATACATCTCATCTGTTCTCTTGATCGAGGCCATGGCTGGATTTTCTCTTAATTGCCCCAAGAAAGTGGCCTGATCATTAATTCTTTGTTCAAAATAGTGCAGAGATGCGTTCGCTACATCTAATTGTACTTGAATCTTTTGAGCTTACAGAGAGGTGGTAAGAAGTTCATTGGTCACTTCTGTCAACTCCTCATCTTTCACCTTGCATGCATCAGATAGCTTAGTCAGGAGGTCACCCAACTCCTCCATTTCCTTCTGTTGGCTGTCCCTGGCTATTTGATGTCGTTCTGCTTTAGTCTTTAGCTCTTGTACCTGATTTTGGAGATCAATAATTGTAGCCATTTTGTCTTCTAGCTCTCCTTGAAGAGCATTGATGACCATTTCTAATTCTTTGGCTTTAGTACTGCAGTTAAAGTTTGCTGAGCGGTGTTTCTCCGTCATGATTAGCATCTGCCTTGCATACTTGTTCACTTGCAGAATGAATTCATCATTGGACTACCATTCTTCTTGTCTTGCAAGTTGAGATGGGCCGGCAGCCTCTTGTGTTGATTCTTGTTGTGTTGTTATTGCTGGTGTTTCTATAGAGATGGTTGCTTCCTGACCATCCTGAGGTGTTGAAACCTCGGCAGTTTTTGGCTGAGTGGAGACAAGCTGTGTGGTCTCAACCGTTAGAGTTTCTTCAGTTTGTAGGCCTTCCTACCTTCTCAATGTCGGTTTCTTCCTCATGTGTAGTGGTTTGCTCCTTTTCTTTATCTTCTTCTTTATTAGTTTCATCTGCCGGCTTGTGAGTTTCCTCGGTTGTCTATTCTGGTGCTGGTTCAGCTTCCTTTTCCTCATGTTACTTGATGTGGTCAGTTTGTTGTGTAGTTTCCATTTCGTGGGTGAAATCAGACTCTTTTTTCTTGTCAATCTCGGCCTCTTCAGTGGTCTCTTGGCCTGGCGGTGATGATGGTGGAGTGGGCATGGGATGATCCTGTTGTTCCGACGGCGGTGAGGTGGGTTGGGGAGATGCCTGGCCATGCTCTTGAACTGCTACTTCCTCAGCTTTCTTGGCCGCTTCTTCCGTCTCTTTCAGCTTCAAGGTCTCTGCCTCTTGGTAGATTCTTTCTAAATGATCCTTGGGATCCTCGGCCTCTTTCCTTGAATGATGTTTCATTCGAAGTCCCTTCAAGCCGGTGGGTACCCACTTTTTTGGGTCTTTTCCCTGCACTTGCCTAGTGCGCTGATACGCCCGTTTTTCTCTTTCAAATCTCGCTTGCTTTTGAGCTGGCTCGTCTTGGTGAGCAGCCACAACTTTTCGCTTCATTTTTTTCCCTCCTAGCTCTTTGTTCTTCGTTGTCAGAGATTTCACTGCTATGCTACTCGGATGAACTGTCATCGGATTCATCATTTGATTTAAACGATCGCTTACCAGATCTTGTAGATCTTGGAGAGGGTGGAGCTGCCAAGATCCATGTGTTCTGATCTAGGGCCGCAGGTTGTCGGCCATGCCGATTGCATGATAGGCTATTATGGTCAAGACTTCATGTGCGTCCAAGTAGGTTATCTTTCCCTCCTTCTTGGTGGCCTTAAATGTTGTTAACACATATTACGCGTGGTCCACAGGTTGTCTGGTGCTTGACTTCAGAACTTGTATAAAAGTTGTGGCCACGGCGTGATTTGGTGTAGTGTACCTTGGTGGCCTTTTCGCCAGGAAATGGAAATGTTGATGGTACAGACGGGCTGGCTCTTCCACCTGCTTGTGGATGAGATCGGCAAATGTAGTCGCAACTGTTTCCTTTGTAAACGTGCCCTCTGTTTTCCTATCTCTTGCCTGCATGGTCATGCCTTCAGTGGGCAATCTAAGTGCCTCTGCCACTATTTGCTTGGTAATCACAACCTCTACCTTATTTCCTTGGTTGTCTGAGAGTTGGGCAGTTCCGTCTTCCTTGATGGTGGACGGAAGCTCGTAAGATTTCTGGAAGTGTACTCCGTAGGGCTCTTGCTCATATAAGTGTCGGAGTCCCAACCTACGGTTAGCCTCTTTGGTTTCTGGCTTTGATGCGACATCATAAAACTCTTCCGGATGCCCTTCTTCACTCTTAAATCTGCCCGTGATGACCGTGGTGTGGTGTTCTTCTAACTCTTCTTTAGAAAGTTAAGATGCCTTTGCTGCCTTTACTGACTCGGGGTCCAGTTGATACGGGGGCAGTTCTTGCAGTTTCTCCTTTTGGTTTAACTTCTTCTTGGCCTTCTCCACGGCTTGCATTGCTCCTGTTTAGTGAATAGAGTGCAAAGTTAGCGGAGTTGGCAGATTTTTTCTCCAGAATGTCCTTTTACACTGAAATGTTGATAATCTGGTCCAAATTGCTTCAAATCAATTTTTGAACAAAGCAAAGATGCCTAAAATCATGCAAGTGACAAAACTGTATGGTCAAAACAAAAATTTGCAACCAAAGTAAATAATCGCTATTATTTACAGTTGGGAAAATTTTTAACTTTTTGCAATTTTGGCTTTATAGGCTTGAAGTATGTGCCAATTACATGCTCTGAGGGAATTTTGGGCTCATTTGGACGTACAGGGTGAAAATGGTACCAGATTTTTGCTTTAGGTCTCTAAAACACTAGATATAAAGGAAATTTGAGATTTTGAAATCCAAATTGACTCAAATTGGCTAGTGGGCTTATCACATCATGTACTTTGGATGTAGCATGACAAATTTTCAAAATTGCCTCATTTTGGCAAAAAGTAAATAATCGCGATTATTAACTTTTCTTCCCAAAATGATATTTTTTGGCATAGACTGGTTGTAAGCATGGTATAGACCATGGGTATGAATTATGAGGTGATTTGGATCAAGAAAAGTTGTTCATAACCCAAATTTTGGCTTTCACAGACTTCTTTGCGTTTTCTTGGCAATTTTGCAAGTAAAGGGCGGTCATTTTAGCTCATACTTGATTTTTGGCATGTAATAGGTGTGTACACATGATAGGTGAGGTGAATTGACAATTCCATGCAAAAATGTTGCAAAAGTAGATAATCACAATTATTTACAACAGTGACAAAAACTTTGCATTTCACATAAATTTTGACCTAAACATGTTTCATACACCTAATACAAGTCCTAAAATCAATTTGGTCAAGTTTGGTCATGCCGGCATCACTTTGTGCTCTGTTGACTCTGAAATCACTGTTTTTTGTGACTACTCTGTCTGTTGGGTTGGCCGGTCAACTTTGAGGCTTTGGAGTTGTCCATAATATCACCGTGAAGCTACTTGTCCAATTCTGGCTCATTTGGAGTCAGTTTGGCCACGTATGTCGAATTTGACGCTTTGTAACCTTCGAGCCGCTTTTCGCTTTTCGAGGGCTTTACTTGATGGATTTCTCCAAACCAATCATATACATTGTAAATGAACCTCATTAGCAAGACATGTGTGGAGTCAGGTCGGAATTCTGGCCGTTCCCTAAAAACCCTAATTCTCTACTGAGGACCCCCTTGACCCCAGCCGAATGATCATCTGATGGTATGAAATAGTTCTATTATGTTACGGCATGCTATGGTTCAAATCCCATCCGATTTGGTCAAGCTGGCAGGCCGCTATGGTCACTTTTAGGTCGTAGGTCTTCGTGCACTGCTCGGCTTCTAGGGTTTTTTCTAGGGATTTAGACTAGCCACCGGCTGTACAAAATGGATCATTGATTAGTAAGGAACTTACCCCTCATGTCTCGTGTGAGACGGCGTTGAAAAAGGTCAACTGTGGGCTCCGGAAATGAAGCGCAAAAGAAGCCGAAATGCTCTCTCTGCAAAGTTCCAAGTGGAAATGAGGTGGTTTTAGCCTAGGCTGGATATCTATATCTGGACTTCCCGAACCAATATTCCCCAGATTCCCGTGTTAGTCCTATTAGGCCATGAAATCTATGTTAGGCTCAAAAATTTCCAAAATCAGATTCCTGTTGCTCATTCTGCAAGAATTTTGCAAAAGTAGGCTTGGCCGCCTAATTTGGCCTTCCCGCTTCCATCTTTTGATTTCGTTGAAAATTTTTGTGCTTGTCCGCCTTGTCTTTCTGATCACCATCGTGTCTTCCATTTTTCCATCTGAGCTTCCCTGCTATTTATTATTAATTTTTGACCAAAAAATCAAAGAAAATAGAAAAATGCTATAAAAATGCAAAGTGAAAATCCAGTAATTAAGAAAATCCCTTGAAAAACCCAGCTTTATTGTTTTTTTGCTGGATTTCTCCATTTTTAAGCTTCCTTTTCAACAAAAATGATAAAAAAAACACAAAAAGGACTATTTTTGATGCTTTTCTGATAGCATATACACTATTTACACTCATCAGGAAGATATTATAAGTGAATTTTCCCTTGTTGATGAATTATAAGGGCATTATTAGGTAGTTTTGCAAAAAATCACACGTCAACATGAACCTTTTTCCTCTTCTTCAAACATTGCCGTTAATTACTTAGTATTTAATAGCTAGTACCCTTCCACCCCTCCTAGATGGATTTCTCCGGGACGATTGCGTGCATGGGTCGAACAATTGTGTCTATGCATAGCAGTGATTGGCTCTACCATGATATGAAGATCAATGCAATTCAACTCAATATGATGTGCAAGAGTTGGGTCTTGAGTAAATAACTCAAGGGTTTCCGATGTCAAGGTTTGCTGCTGGTGTCTTCCAAAGAGCAAATCTTGTAGCCTTTGTACTCTCTGTTTGATAGTACCATCAGAGTGTTTAAGCACGCTGATTGCTTGAGTTGTGGGGAGCACTTTAGATGGTTGTCGAGCTTTTTCTCGCCATTGGTAGCTCGGTCTGCTTGGTGCATGGTTCTTGAGAGTCTGTTGAGACTTAACTCGCCACTGTTTGATTGGTTTCACGTTGTGTGGAGAAGATACGTGCTCCTTTTTCTTCCAAACCTTTTTCATGTTAGGTTCCTTGTTGATAGATGCCCGATTCTATACTTGAATCCTTGGAACCGTCTTCTGTTTCTCTGGTGAAATTTTAGGCAACCAGATCTGATTTGGTTTATCCACAAGTTGTGCCTTTGGTACCCAAATTTTCTTGACTCGTTGCATGCTACTTGTAGCATTTGTTTGTCGAGGGGATGGAGAAGATTTACTTCGTGGATTGGTACTCTGATTGCATCTTTTCCATTCCTCTTTGCTAGGTGCAATAGGAACAATGAGTTGCCCTCCCTTAAGTGATAGCTTTAGCTGATTTGTATCCCAATTTGGTATTTCTTTGTATGTATGCATCCAAGGAATGCCAAGAATCATCGTCTCATTCATGTGTTCATCTGGAAAGCATACAAATTGGTGCAGACATGAACATCCATGTACTACCACGTTCAAGTTGACTACTCCCAATGTTGGAATTGGGTTCTTGTTGCATCCTTTGATTGTTGTTATTCCTATGGTCAATGCTTGACTTGTTGCTTTGTTGTATGTGGAATAACTGACTGCATTCACTCTAGCTCCTGTCTCTACCAAAGCATTGGTGCTATGATTGTTGAGCTGTACTTTGATGCGCAGATCCATTCCATCTAACCAATCATTATCTGCTGAAATTGCGTCTTTAGGTAATTCCCATTTTCGATCATCTAGTTCCAAAGTGTTGATGGAAAGCGGTATCTGTTGATTCTTGAGAGCATCTTTACGCTTGAGTATCCAAAGTTTAGCTTCCTCTTAGGCTTCATCAATAACCTGCTGTCACTTGATCTTCCTTTGTTTGGCTGCATGCATTCTCACTAGCAATTCATTGGTTAGTGGAAAATTGTATTTCTTTAAATGACCTCCCCTAATCCAATTAGCCATTGGTTCACCATCTATTGTTGACAATTTTACTACTCCACTTGGAGATACATCTTGAATGATAAATGGTCCATTTCCCTTTTTCTTAAACTTGGGAATGTGTTGCTTAAGGGAATAGACTAGAACTAAGTCCCCTTTCTTGAAAATTTTGGTGATTAAGCGGGAATCAAATACTATTTTTGTTTCCTCTTTTGTGCATAGATATGAGCTACAATAGTTAGCCTTTGCTCGTGTAACTTTTCCAAATCTTCTAGTCTTTCTGACAATTCATGTCCAGACCCTCAAGAGTTTGTGCTACCTTTAAGGTCGGTAGTAGAAATTCTATTGGCAATATGGAATCAAGACGATAAACAAGGTTAAAGGGTGTAGCATTTAAAGCCGTTTTGACTGAAACTCGATAAGCCCATAGAGCAGCATGGAGATTCATTTCCGAGTCTGTCCTTCTTGAACTAACCACTTTGGTCAGTACCGAGCTAAGAATTTTATTTTTATGCTCAGCTTGTCCATTTGCTTGTGGGTGATAGGGAGTTCATTTGTTATGGATAACCATAAACTCATTAAGCAAATACTCTATTACCCTGTTGAGGAAATGAGTTCCCCGATCACTGACAATCTCTATTGGCAGTCCATACCTTACGAATACATACTCATATAAGAATGGAGCAGTGGTTTTGGAATCATTCCTTTGAGTCGCTTTAGCCTCGGCCCATTTGGTCAAATAGTCCGTAGCTACAATGATATATTGAGCTTGGGTTCTATAAGCAGGTGGCTGTATCGGTCCAACAAAATCTATACCCCATTTTGCGAAGGCTCTAGCCCACATCATTGGTCTTAAGGGCATGCTGTCTACTCGTGTTGGCATTTTTGCTCGTTGACAAGCATCACACCTTCGAACATATTCTTTGGCATCTGCAAAAAGTGTTGGCCACCATATGCGTGCCATCAAGATTTCTCTTGCAGTGGTCTCACTAGAAAAGTGATCTCCAGCTAATCCAGCATGTGCTTGTTCTATAATCGGAATATACTCATTTTCATTTGCACAAAGACGCAAATGGTGATCTTTACCTCTCCGATACAATTGGTTTCCAATGACAGTATAGTCTCTTGCTTCCGTTTCAATTGCTCTTTGACGGCGTTTACTCATATCCTTAGGAAATGTTCGGTTTGATAAGTAAGTAACCAAATAGTTACTCCACGTAGGAACAGGTGACATTTGAAACAATGTCACATGAGGAATGGGTGGTTGTTTTTGACATTGAGGGAAATCTTTTACAAAAGATCGAACATCTCTTCTCATAGTCGGCGAGAATACTCCAAGTCTTAAGATTTGTTGCATAGTTTGGTCTTCCGCGAAGTGAAGTCCCACTATGGTAACATGTGCTTGACTTAGGTATTGATCCTTTTCTTCAGGGTTAATGCATAAAAGCAATATACTGTCTCGATTTCTTTTATATAGCCTCCCAGCTAGTAATTGATACATAGCCGATTGCTCGATTAAATCAACTGTGATAGGAAGTGGTGAATCCACTTGAGCTATTGTCATCAATGACACAATTTTTTCAGACCATCTAGGTATCATTTTCACGGAGAACAAATAGGCATCTGGTAGATCATCATCTACCCCTTTAGGTGATTCCCCTGAAACAATCCTGGACAAATGATCTGCTCGTTGATGTGTAGTGCCTCTTTTAACAACCACAGTGAAATCAAATTTGAGAAGAATGATGAACCATGTCACTATTCTTCCTGTGTTGCAAGGCTTGTTGAACAAATATAACAAAGCTTGGTGGTCCACAAAGAACACAAACTTGTTGGCCAATAGGTAATGTCTATACTTTTTAACAGCATAGGCCATTCCTAGTCCTTCTCTTTCAGTGGTGGTGTAATTCTTTTCTGCCATATTCAGTTGTCGGCTTGCATAAGAAATAGGAAAGTCAATTTTCCCATCTCTTGGTTGGTGGGCTAGTATACAACCAATAGCAAAGTTTGAAGCATCTACATGTACGTGGAATACCTTATCCCAATCGGGTGCGGGTGCTTTCAATATTGGAGCTGAGGTGAGAGCTTGCTTAAGCTTCATGAAGGATTCTTCACATGCCTCGGTCCATTTAAAGTGCATAATCAAGCTATACATGGGTTTTGCAATTATAGCATACATGTAGATGAACCGTCGGTAATATCCACAATATCCCATGAAGGCTTGTACCCCTTTGACTGTTGTTGGTCTAGGCAAATCAACAATGACATGAATCTTTTTAATATCGGTAGCTATGCCATTTTTAGACACTATGTGTCCAAGGATTTTCCCTTGTCTCAAAAATCTTATCTCTCATCTTGTTGCTTACATTACCGGATCTCTCAAGCCATTTGAGGTCCAATGTGACGCTTGTGGTGATTGCCTTGGAGGTGTTTTGCTCCAAGAAGGGCACACCATAGCCTATGAAAGTCAAAGGCTCAACCTTGTTGAGCAAGCTCTAGGCATATATGAAAAGGAACTCCTCGCATTTCTACATGCCTTAGATTCGTGGAAGCACTATATATTGGGAACTCCTTTTATTTTGCGAATGGATCACCAAAGCCTTAAGTACTTCATGATGTAGACCAAGCTCTCCGACAAACAAATGAGGTAAAAACATTTCTTTTGCAATTTCATTTTCATATTGCTCATGTTGTTGGCAAGCATAATCAAGTAACCGATGCACTCTCACGATGACCGAGAGTGAATGCGGTTTCCATAGAAACTCACAATGATCTATCTTCTATGATAGATGAGTATGCTATTTATCCCGATTTTAGAGATGTGATTTCAGCCCTTGCACTAGGGAAGAAAGAGGAACCATTTACTTTACAAGATGGTTATCTTCTCTATGGTAATAGACTATGTGTTACTAACTCTACGTGAGAAAGTAATGTATGAATCTCATGCTCCTCTTTATGCAGAGCATAGAGGCATTCAGTCTACCCTAAAAGCAATTGAAACCTATTTCTATTGGCCTGCCATGAAAGCAAACATAGAAGAGTATGTTTCTAAATGTGTGGTATGCCACAAGACAAATTTTGATAGAGGGAAGCAACTTTGGTTGCTTCAACCTTTGCCAATCCCTAATTCACCATGGGAGAGCATATCCATGGATTTTATCTTTGGATTACCTAAGTCTATCCATGGGAATATGGGAATATAGACAATATAGATAGGTTCAGCAAACAAGCTCATTTTATACCTGTCAAAAAGACTATCAAAGCCCATCAAATGGCAACCCTCTTCATATCACAAAACTTCAAGTACCTTAGGCTTGCCAATGTCCATAGTGGTGGATAGAGATTCTAGAATGACCAGTAATTTTTGGAAGGGTCTCTTTGAGAATTTAGGGACAAGGCTAAACTTCTCTTTGGCCTATTACCAGCAAACGGATGGCCAAAGTGAAATAGATAACCTAACAATTCTTGATCTATTAAAAGCCTACGTTATGGAAGTAGATCAAAGGTCCCAATGGGAGAAGTACTTACCCTTAGTGGAGTATGCATACAATAATATTTTACATGCCTCCACGGGAAAAGCATCTTTCGAGGTAATTGAGGGAAGATCCAAAAGTCCCTTGCTACTTAAGGTACACGGGAAGATCTTCGCTGTAGATGAGTATAGCCGAAACCTACAAGAATCTTTCCAAAATATTAAGTGCTATCTCTATCTCACAGCAAAGGCAAAAGGTTGCTGATGATAAGCACAAAAGAGCCCAAACCTTAACGAAAATGATTGGGTCTTGCTTAAATTTCCCAAGGCCTGATCAAGGCACACCACACGCAAGAATCCTACGGGACACCAAAAGTACTATGCTAAGTTAGCAAAAAGGTAATATGGTCCCTTCTAGATTCTTCGACTAATCAATGAGATGGCCTATCAACTCATGTTTCCCAGCCATTGGCTCATACACAATGCTTTCCATGTGAGCCTACTAAAGCTTACAAAGGAGAGCCACCTCAAGAACCAACTATTGAAGACCCACCGGAGATCGAGGACCAAGAAGAGGTGCTCCAGCCCGAGTCCATTCTCCGACATGAAGACAACGTATTAAGAGGCAGTAAGACTATTGGATGGTATCTTATTAAGTTTAAGAATTAACCCACTAGGGAAAAGGACTAATGAATAGGATTTATCTTCTCTACCCCATAGTCAAGGACGACTATGATTTCAAGAGAGAAGTAATGTCATAATAACTAATATCTAATTCTCCTAAATGATTCTCTCATGTTAAACTGATTATTTAATATGGGGAAGTACCAAGGGAGAAAAAGCTAGAATATTGGTTAAGCTGGCAGAGACAACAATAGGGATCCAAAGGAGGGAAAATAGGGATCCAAAGGGGTGGCCATCTACAAAAGAGCATTGTGCAACAATGGGATTTAAAGACCCTAAGGTTCAGCCCATTAAGACTTCCAAAATTCTAAGGTTCCAAAATTCAAATGGTCAAATCTCAGGGAAATTGGATGCTTTGTGAGTGTACACAAAAGTCTTCAAGACTCCTACATAGGAGGGGGCGAGCCCTGTAAGTAGGGGATGAGAGAGAAACACACACACACACACACAAACACAATCTCCCTTTACACAAAGAGAATAAGGGGGAACATGTCAGCTCCCTAGCTCAGTTGCCCACAAGGTGCACTCAAATCCTATTGGATGACCATAGAGGTGGACCAATGAGAATTAGGCTAGAGTAAATCTAGTTTAATTCATTTAAAAACACTTAATAAAATAACCAATAAGAATTAATCTCTCTAGAAGACTATTGGACAGTCTCCCAAGGGGTCCAATGAGCATTCAACAGCCCCATGGCTTGCCTGCTTCCTATTGGCCAGAAGACAAAGGGGTCCAATGAGAGATTAATTGCATTATTTAATTACCTAAAGCTCTCACAAAAGGGGAAAGGGGGGACACATGCGACAAAGCTATCGCTTATGCTTCTGAATTATCATTGACTAGGCTTTGCAAGGTCCAATGGGGTGCCATCATGAGTAAATTGCAAGAGGGGTCGACCAAGAGAGAGAGGGGGCTGATTTTGGCAAGGTATTATCACACACACACTCACACAATCTCATGTGTGAATCAAGAAGACTCTCTCTCTCTCTCTCTCCTTCTCATGCTTTAGTGGAAAGCTCATCATCTACTCCAAGCTTGTGAGAAGGGAGGCCTACACCAACAACTCTTGGCTTTGTGATGCAAATCCAACCAAGAGCCAAGCTTCAATGCATGCTCATCTGCTCTACTATGCTAATTACTAAGCTATGCTAAGATTTAATGAGTGATTATGTGAGGAGATATACTTATTTCTCATAAGACTACTCCTTCTTCCTTTCAATTACTCTCATACCCCACTAGCTCTCACCATCTTCGAAGGTGTGTGAGGTCTTGGGTCTGAGACCGTGAGGGAATTGATGTTGTGTTTTATAAGTGTGTGCATGGTGCTTGAAGCTTCTATCTTCATTGCGCCATCAAGTTATTGAAGGAACACAAAGTATTGTATTGTAAAATGTCTCCCTTGATGGGGGAAACCTATAATACAAATCCTTTTGGAGGAGGGACCGGCTCCATGTAAATTCGGTCCTCAACTGTTGTCAATAGCTTAATTTATCTCTTTTTTGAAGTATGGTTCATGCCTATCTAACTAGGTTAGTATGCTTTTTGTTGCTATCTCCATCCAAGCACTCTTGCTATGCTCATTAGGAATCTATTCTAATGAAATGCTCACTATGTTCATGTTATTATCCGCCACACACAAGTTACTAGGCCATTAAATGTTACAGCTTTCATCGGCTAGGGAAGATTTGTAAGATCACAAAAAGGACAAAACACATTACAAAAGGTGAGAAAATTGAGAACTAAGGCATTTCCAATCTTCCCATGAAGCATCTTCAACAAAAAGATACACCTTTTTTACAAAGAAAGAGCACTTGCCTCGCTTAGTGTATAACTAGGCTTTTTCTAAGAGTTTCCATAACATCGCATACAATATGTTCTCAATCTTCTTGGGTGTTTGAAAATATGAGATTGTCATCAAAGAGGTCCACTATAAAATTGTCTAGATCTTTTCTGAAAGGTCACTCACGAGATGGTTAAAGGTGGTAGGGAATTACCCAGGCCAAAGATCATGAATGTGAACTCATAATGCCCAAACCTTGGATTGAAAGCTATTTTTGGGGTAACTTATTTGTTGATGCCAACTTGGTAGTAGGCTAATCTGAGATCAATCTTGGAGAAATATATGGCATCCTCATCTTCTAGTTGAGTAGACACATCATCACCCATGCCTAAAAATAAATTCGGCTACACAGATGTGAGCAGGGCCTTTAGATCCTTGTCACATTAAAAATCCTCTATGAGTGCTATACCAAGCAGCATCTGATTTGGTATAGGGACAACTTGAGGTGCTGGTGGTGCTCGTGCATAAGGAAGCACATAATTTGAAGTGCTAGCTACTGGCGAGTCTCGGGCAGCTCTATTGCTTGGGAGTTTACGTGGCATATCTTATGGCTGTGGTGGTGAAAAAAAAAACCCACTTCTTCTAAGCGATAGGTTCATAATATCACAAATACCCAAGGGTAGATTTAAACCCCTTAAAAGGTTAGACACTTCATAAGATGGATTCTCTTTATCACGTCCAAAACTACATTTGGGGAATAATTAACGATCCTCAAGAAAAAACACCTCTTTAGCATTTTGTAAATGCTAAGTTCTTCAATTTCATGCTTTTGAGAGGATTGCCCTTAAAACCCTAGGGCTAACAGTCATGAAAAAAAAACAATATTATAGACTTGAAAAAATTAAAAAGGAGTTTTTTTTCATTTTTTTTGAAAATATATCTTGAGATATTTTCTTTTAATTTCTAAGCTTGATAATTCCTTCTTGGGCTTATTTAAGTTGAAGAAATACTTGAATAGACCTTTCTTAAGTCTTTTGACCGATTGATTAAACTTAACTACTCTTAGAGGAGCTTTATCCATTTTGCCTTGTACTTGTATCTTGTTCCCTTTAATTGTATGCAAATGTTATATTCCCTGATTGCAATAACTTAAATTTTGCTCACCCACTCTATCCTTGGAATTTCTTAATATATATATAATGTTTCCATCTTGTGTACATAAAAATGAATGAGAACTAGAATGACCTTTTAAAATGAAAAGAAGGTCTATGCCATTCTTGTCTATGAAAATAGTAGACCTACTAGCTCAATGATGCTCTCAACTTCTTACCCATGGGCTGAGCCTCGAGTTGCAGCCTCGTAATGAGGAAATTAGTTTTGAACTTATCTTGAACAATCTCTGTTTTTCTTCTTTTTGTGTTTCTTTGTTCCTTAGAAATCTTAATTCTTAAAACAGTCGTATTCACTTTGATTTTATTACAAAAATTTGTTACCAAAGCTCATTGGTCTGAGTACTTTCAAGGGAGCTTCTCTTGCTCTACCTTGCACTAAAAAATATTCACCATTTGCATTTTGAAAAGAAACAGTCATTTTTGCAAAAAAGATGAGATGGACAAATGTTCTAGCGTGGGTTTCGTTTCTTTTTGAGAGACATTACTTCCATTTCCTCTTTGTACAATTCCAAGAAATCCTCAAGAGTTCCATACCATTCTCTACTTTACATTTTTCCTTTCACAATTCTAAGAACTTATTCTTCTCGAGACTTCCATGCCATTCTCTTTGTCAGTCCCGGCTGATCTCTTCCTAAAAAAGCTCTACTAAATCCTTTTCTAGGCCAAGGATAGAAACCGCGCACTGATACCACTTGCGAGGGCCATGCAAAGGGTACCATTTTTGAATGGATACACCACAATTCTTGACATCCCTCCCACTCATCTCTTCCTACAAAAGTTCTACTAAATCCTTTTCTTGGCCAAGGATAGAAACTGCGGACTGATACCACTTGACCATGCAAAGGACCACCGGTTGCACCATTTCCGAATGGATACACCACGATTCTCAACATCCCTCCCGCTTGAGATTGACACCAAGACAGGACTCCTCCTGCTCTTTGATACCAACTCAAGGGGGTGATAACATTTACTTTTTCTCATATGGAACACTTAACCTATAAATATCTTTCTTTATTGATTCAAAACTTTCCAATTGAAGCATCAAACTAAATGTGAACTCTACCTTTCAGGGTCAACTGGTGAAAATTCTTTAATTCACCCTTGGTCCAAGGTCACTGATGCTTATTTTCTGGTTATAACCGAGCACAATTGTCAGTGCATTCCCCCACGATGAGTGTATTTACTAATTACACGAATTCCTCATTCCCAAGTTTGATCCCCACTCTGTAGATTGAAATCCCTTTTTCCCGTTCTTGAATTAACTTAATGGACAATATAAAATTGGGTTCAACTTTTTGGTCAATAAATTAACCCTCCAGAATCCACCCTCCAACCAAACCATTTGGTAAATGCACCTTTTCAAGGTAGTACTATGATACTAGAAAACAATAATCCAAACATGTTGAACCAAGAATACATTTCAAGTGTTTCCAAGCAGCTTGCAAGTGTGCATTTATCACACCGTTCCTACCTTTTTCCTTTTTAGAATGTTTTACTTCATTTTTCCTTTAGTATATTAAAGTTATCTTTTAAGCAATCACATATAGTTCTCTAGGAATATCCCTATCCTTTTCCCAAGACTCGGGTATCATGTCTCCTCGTCCACGTATGGAGGTGGAGCCTTTACATAATTTTCAATTTTTTTTTTCTTTATCTTGTTTGGGAAAGACTTACAAAATTATATACCTTTAGATAAATACTCCAATAAGCAGAGCAAATGTTTGATTGATGAGGACAATTGCAAAATAGCCCATTTAGGTTCCTAGCCTTTTCAAGGTTCCTTTTTACCAAACAATTAGAAGATTTTATTAATTAAATCACACCTTCCTCCCTTATCCAATCCCTTTTTGGATCCTTTATCCTTTCTCCTTCCTCCTTCCTCCTTCCTCCTTTTCAAGCCGGCATCAGGTTACCTAAACTAGACCAATTTCCAGATGCATATGCGGGTCTCACCATCGGTCGGGACACACTACCATGCAATCCCAATTCCAAGGCGTTGAATAAACCCGAGCTCAAAATATAGACCAACGGGTATTAGTCCTAACTAGAGAGGACCATCCTCCGTTGCATCCCACAGGTAAACACTTGCACCAACCTTTTCCAAATATGTACGACAAAGTTCACACTTAAATCTTCTATGTTATGCTAGGGCTCTCCATGTCAAATCTTCTCGGTAAGGTTTTTAGATTAGGTTCATTGAGCTAAAATCACTTAGTTCCTAATTCCTTTTAATTTTTGCTTAAACAAGACCTTAAAAAAACAACGAGTCTCTTACATGTTAAGGTTTGTCTCGATGAAAGTTTCAAGTTAACCCTGTCTTGGACGAATCCCATTTGTTATATTTGCATAATTTGCTATCCATGGGGTATCTCCATGGAAGCAATGAGAGTTTTATGTTCAAAGAACACGGTCGTCACTTTCGTGAAGCTATCCCCTTACTCTCCCCTTCTTAGTAGTTACAAAACAAACTTGAAAGTAAACAAACTTGATGTGACCAATGCATATACTCTATACAGTGACCTTTGCTTAAATGTGAACCATGAGTAGTAAACATTAAAATTTAGAATGCATCAACTTGTGACCTTAAAAAAATATATCTAAAACTTCCTTTGATTGATTATGCAAGATTAAATGATGGTATATGCATAGTATCCTTCGGTGAATGATAATGTAAGAGAAAATTGCAAAATTCCTAAGAATGGAAATGATAGTACATGTCATGCAAAATTCTCATGCAATGGAGTACGAATGATTATCATATTCTTTTCAAGATAGGGTTTAGGATTATATCTTGCTTTCATGGAGAGAATTAATCACACAAGTAGGAGACGCTTAAAGATTTTGGATTTTCTAATGGGTAAGAGGGAAGGAAGGGAATGACCTTATTTGGAATGGGAATCTTCTTTCTCAAAGAAAACTCCTTTGGTTATGATAAACTTACCCTTTAAAACTCAACTCCCTCTTGATATTTGAATATTAACCTAGTATGTCAATAAAAACATTTATGCAAAATCAAGAGCATTTCTTTTGGAGAAATAATAATTCCTCTTTTGACAAATAAGGTTAGTTCCAAAAACAATTTCATTACTTATTTGCCTTTGATTTATGGCATTTACCTTTAAAAGAGTAATTTAGGTAAGAGAATAAAAGTAACTTAAAAATCAATAAAAAGGTCATTAGGTTAAGTGATAATTAAGGATATTAGTCACCATTCAATCATTCATACTATTTAGATAAATATGATCTCCAATCACTTATGGTTAAAAAGAGTTCTTTCTACTCTCTCTATGCCATACTAGTCTGATAATCTAAGAAACTTGAAATGACATTGTCTTAGTGGTTAGCAACGTGGTTAGTTAATATTAAAAAGGAACCATAATTAGAAATGAGTAACAACTCAAAAATTCATTACTTCTTCCCAAGAAAAACAGCTTGCTTATGGAAATGTGAGAGCTTAAGCATGAATTTAAGTAAGCATAAAAGTAAATCACTTTCAAGAAAGTGCAATCGCATAAAGAGAACGATAAATATTACCTTAGTGTGTATGGTAGAGTCTTCTCTTCGATTTGAGAGAGTATTGAAAAAGTGTGTTGATGTAGTTGGCTCTTTATGTCTTCAAAAATGAAGGAGATAATTGTAAAATGAGAAGATAAGCCCTTTTTTAATGCATATTTTAGATAAGTGTCTTCACTCATCTTGATAGCTTCTTTTGCTTATCAATAAGTTCTTCTTATCTTGATAACTTATCTTGCTTCTCAAAACCTCTTCAACAAGTTACTTACTCACCTTATCCTTATCTTCTCTTTTCCTTCTTTATCTTTATCTTTTTTTTTTCTCTTTACTTTATCTTTTTCCTTTTCCTTATCTTTTTCTTAATGTTAATTTTCTCAAAATGAAAAGCTAATTTTCCATGCATTGGTTATGCCCATGTCTCCACGGTATAAACCAAAAGTGTCTTCTGAGTATACTTTGGTGCTTGAATTGAATTCGAATATACTCGAACAAGTTTTTTCTATTATTTTCTTTTTCTTTTTAAAGTCAATGGCTTAGATGTGGTAGTCAATACTCAAAAGTAAGGGATGGGAGGAGGTGCTCACAAAACTCCCAAACAAAAAGAAAGAGATTTCCTCAGCTCGAAACAATAAAGGTAGGTGTAAATCTTCCACCACAAGTGACACCTTTAACTTCTAGGTAACATTTATTTAGTCTTTGCGAGCTGACTCATCTATATAAGGTACAATCTATCCTCATCTCTTACAATATTCTTACCTCGATCTTCCTCTCTTTTCATTCCATCTTCTTGCTAAGAGTTACTTAGGATTATCTCTTTCAATCCATTACGCTGTCTCTTTGCTTATTACCTGACTTTATGGATCAGTGGTAGGAGCTAGTTTTATTTGTGGCCATTTCTCATCTTCAACAAGCAAGTGAATCTATAAGGAGAGATTTTGTGGAGCGTTACGAATGCTTGCTCTCTCTTCCCACACATGGGAAATTCACTAGATCAAACCAAATGGTGGAAATTTTGAGGCATAACAAGGGTGAAAATTTGGGGTCGGGATCACTTTGGCAACAATGTTTGCTTGGCTATGGTTATTGAAGCTATGGGTTTGGGTCCTTAATATTACTACGTGATGAGGTCAATGCATCAGGGGTTTTGTGAACGAGTGTTTTTGCTTACACAATTCCTTCCTCATTCAAAGATATATCTTTACCCTCATTTTGGTTTATCTCTTAGAGAACCCTTTAAAATCTCATCTCATACTCAAGAGATTAGTGAAACAATATCATAGCAAATTCTTTCTATGGAGGATGAAAGGCCTAATATATGCCCTACTTGTGATAATTGCTTTCGTGATCATGTGATGGATGGGCTTATTGACTTGCAAAAGAAATCTATCGTCACTGTATCTTTTAACAAGTTCATCGTATATTAAGATCTTGGTTCTTGTCTTGAATCCTTATTTTTCTAATTTCTCTTGATGGATATAGTTAAATTAATTCTTAGTTTCCTGTACTACCTAGTATCTTGTAGAAGTCCTTGAGAGACTTTTAGACATAACTAAATCTATTTATATATTTATTTAGCAATTTCATACAATGACTGGAGTTACAAAATTTAAATGATAACACTAATCTTCCTATTATTTACAAAAAACAATCGTATTACAAAAGATGACATTACTTGAGTAACACAAAAAGGTAACAAGACGGAGCTTGTATTCATTGCTTTCATTGGCTAGGGAAGATTCATAGGATCACACAAGGAGAAAATAGATTACAAAAGGTGAGAAAATTGAGAAATAAGGCGTTTCCAATCTTTCCATGAAGCATCTTCAGCGGAAAGATACACCTTTTTTACAAAGAAAGAGCATGTGCCTTGCTTAACGTATAACTAGGTTTTTTCTAAGAGTTTCTATAACATGGCATACAAAATGTTCTCAATCTTCTTGGGTGTTTGAAAATATGAGATTGTCATAAGAGAGGTCTACAATTAGCTCTTTTCTGAAAGGTTATTCATGAGATGGTTAAAGGTGGTAGGGGCCTTACCCACAACAAAAGGCATGAATGTGAACTCATAATGCCCAAACCTTATATTGAAAGCTATTTTTGATAGTATTTTTTGATGCCAACTTGGTAGTAGCCTAATCTGAGATTGATCTTGGAGAAATATTTGACATCTTATTCTTCTAGTTGAGTAGCCACATCTCTCTCTCTCTCTCTATCACTCTCTCTCTCTCTCTCTCTCTCTCACACACACACACACACACACACAAAATAACATGAGGTCTTTCATCTAACTCTTCTATTACATGGGGAAAAAAGAAGCAGGGCTGATAAGTATTTTGGGAGCCCCTCATCTACATCTCTATTAAACCGCCCATTACATGATCACACAAACAACTATCGCAATAAAAGCAGGTGTTTGGACGCTCTGCTAAAGGCAAGATACGAGTCGCCAAGACTAACCCATACTCCCGGGTGCGTGGAGTACTGTTAAAATATCCTCTTAATAGATGACCATAACTACGATACAAAAAAGATCTTATGAGGTGGAAGGAATTGGGCTAGCAGGTATAACCGCTCAGAAAAACTTGGCTTCAATGAATGTTCTATGTAATAATACTGTGGCCCTAGGCCCAGAGCCTCAGTTACCATCGCCAATTTGATATTGTTCCTAAAATACGCGCGACCCCAAAGAGTTACACGAGTCACTCGATTCTGATATGACCACCATTTAGTCTGTGAAACAGAGGTTCCTAATTGTGGGAATAGATGAAGTTCATAACGGAGTAAAGTAGCTCTCCGAGTAGAGTCACCTGATTGATAAAGGTGTGTTGTTGCTATGGAAAAAACCAGTTCTCGATTGTAGGCCATTTTTTGATTAACACACCTGAGGAGCAAATATACAGATATGTAAATTACTTGAGTATAGTTACTCCTTACTGTTACCTTGGACGTGTTTATGTATAAGTGTCATCTGGGTTTTATAGACCCACATTTTGACTTTGAGTCGGAATTGGAAGTAATAATTAAATCATAAAAAAGTGTTGTTGTTATGTAGTGTATCGTATACCGTTAAGATCATTGCTGGTATACTGTACCCTAGTGGATGGCTGCATGACTTTAGCTGATTATAAGGTTTAGTTGAATTGGTAACGGGATGTGTGGGATCAGCCTGAGATAGGTACAAAAAGCTTGTAAGTTGATTCGAACCGGGTATCGACCGCATTGGTTTTTTTTAGTTGGTATGTATAATGTGACTTAGTATTATTGGACTTGACCTTGCTTTAAGGTAAATAAAATCTCTCTCTCTCTCTCTCTATACACTCAGTAGCGTTTTTTAAAAAGCTTCTCTGTTGTGTCGGGCTGCCTGCAACACGCCACTGCCTGCGCTAGCGTTGAGTTGGCAGGTGAGTGTAGCAGCAAATGCTGGGGCGAGTTGATCAAGATCAAACCGGATCTTCACCTTGGATAACCCCGGAGTATCTGGCCCGTATGGGCGCCCTCTAAAGCGATAGCTGGTCCGAGTCAGTGGCCGATCTGCTCCTGATTTGCTTCAGCAAGTATAAATGCCCTTTAAAAAAGTGAGTACTCTTACTCACTTAGCATCGTGCTGTATTCACCTGTGAGCATTCTATACTGTGTGGGTTAGAAGATATTTTCTACTGTGTGCTCAATCACGTTGAAAAAGAATGGGAAGGAGATTGTGGAAGCTTCGTCGTCTCCTAATCTACAGGTTAAACAAATTTTCTGTCTTGCTCTAGAGAATTTCTATAAATACTGTGTAGCTTTGCTGAGATTGTTTTGAGAAAGCTTTATTTAAAAAAAACCCCAATTAATTCTTTTCCGGATACTGTCCTTTCTTGTGTAAGGGGTGTAAGAGGAGATGTAAGATTGGCTTGCTTAGGGATTGATGCAAGTTATGGTTCTCTTTGACTTATGTGGTATGGGTCCGTGAAATCAATGGAAGGGGAAATAAAAAACTGGTTTTGTATGCTATATCCTTTTTGGAGGGGATTAGTCTGACCCTATCGGATAAGGAATAATATGACTTGAGCATGTCTAATGGCATGATTGAGGATCGGATTGCATTATGTTTATTTAGAAATGGTAAAGTTAGCTGGGATTATTCAATTGTTTGATGTATGTATAGCTGGTCTTTGCATAGAGCCAGAAATTCACAAATATCTAAAAAAAAAGAAGCTAAAAACAGTGTGCATGTAATGTCGGAGACCTATGTCTGCTGTAATACTAAGGAGTCGGAGTACATTTTGTACATGTGCTGACCTCAGACTGATTAAACTCATAGTACTAGTACCGAATTTTTTGGAATGGTCTAAAGAGACTTTGAATAAATGGAAGACTGTTTTCAGATTTGCTGACCATATTGGATACTGTCCTTTCTTGTGTATAGTGTGTAAGATGAGTTGTAAGATTGGTTTGCTTAGGGATTGATGCAAGTTACGGTTCTCTTTGACTTATGTTGTAAGGGTCCGTGAAATAAGTGGAATGGGAAATAAAAAACTGGTTCAGTAAGTTTTTTTTGGAGGGGATTAGTCCGACCCTATCGGCTAAAGAATAATATGACTTGAGCATGTCTAATGGCGTGATTGAGGATCAAATTGCATTATGTTTGTTTTGAAATGGTAAAGTTAGCTGGGATTATTCAATGGTTTGATGTATGTATAGCTGGTCTTTGCATAGATCCAGAAATGCACAAATATTTAAAATAAAGCTAAAAAACAGTGAGCATGTAAGGTCGGAGACCTATGTCTGCAGTAATACTAAGGGGGTCGGAGTACACTATGTACATGAGCTGACCTCAGACAGATGCAACTCATAGTACTAGTACGGAATTTTTGGAATTGTCTAAAGAGACTTTGAATAAATGGAAAATTGGTTTTAGGTTTGCTGACCATATTGATGATACTCTAGAGGTATTTTAAGTGTTTTTTACTCGCTCGTCTTTTCCGTATTACAACACAAGATGGAAGATAAGTGTATGTTCCCTTTGATAGTCATAGTTTCAGCCTATTTACAGATTTTTGCTGGCTGAGACTGTTTGACCTTGTGTTTTTTTAAAAATAAGCATAAAAGTATACTTATAAATTAAAACACGAAACAATGTGCTGAAAGGTCCGTTACCTTGGTAAGTTGGAATACCGATGTGATGTAGTGCTCTAGGTAAGGTTACAAATCCTGAACTAATTCGGTTGATCTTATTGAATCAACAAAAGGTTACTCTGAATTTACTCATTACGGGTTTTGCTTACCCGATTGTAGGAGTAAATAATGTTTTTTCAACTTAACTCGACCATTTTTTTATATAGATTGATCTTTTTTACCAGTTGCCTATTGGACTGAATCGGCTATAAAGGTTATTTTGTATATATACTGAGTATAGGCTTCTGGTATGGTGCCCTATATGCTGACTGCACATACCGGACTGAGGTTGAATAATAGCAAGTTTCTAATTTACTATTTTTTCTCATCATCATCATATGCTAGGAAGATTAGCGGTAGGTTCGGACTAACCTATCACTAGTTCAATATGGTGACATATTTGTGATGAGGTTAGGTCGAACCTTGGTGACTTAATTTTGTATGCTCACCTTCTTCTGCTGGCTTCTCTTTCTTATTCAGAATATATAGGCACTTGTCCTTACCTACCATCTTGCTAGTAGGTGTGATCTCGATACTATAGGGTAAATCATATAGTGACCGTTTGTGGATCCTGGTTGGTTAATCAGAGGTTGTTAAATTACAGACGTTTTTTTACTGATATAACTAAAATGATACTTTGAATTTACAGATTACTTTGGATTTATTGCCCTAATTTCTGATATTTGATAGGAATGAATGCATTATATGGTATATGATTCCCTATATCTGGGCATGACCAGAATTTTTTTTTCGGACTGAGTCTAAATTGACTCACGGAGACTAAGTAGTCCAATATATTGTAGTATACTTTTGTTAGCTGGCATATGGCAGCAGTAGGAATGACATAACATAATAGTAAGGATTTTTGGAAATAATAGGTATGAATTTTCTCTAAGAAAGGGGTATCTCGGCTAGGTAATAATGGTAAATACAAATGGTTTTTTTTGGGGATATCCCAGCCCGATTAGAAAAGATAGTTCTGAATAAAAGTTTCTATTACAAAGGTTGTAAATTTACAAGGAAGTGGGTAGTTTTGATCTAGCTTGAGACTACTTCAAATGGGTTATAAGTCACTCTTATCTAGTTAAGGATGAAGTTCTGAAATGGTTTTAAAAAAAACTCCGTTAAAAACCTTAAGATTGTTTTTTTTAAAAAAAATCTTTTTGAAAAAAAATATATATCATAATTTATGGTTGCTCTATGGGGTTAGGTACCGTCTGTATCAGATTGGCAGAAAAGCCAAGGATCTATTTTTTTAAAAAATAAAACCTTCTTTATCAAAAAGAACAAATTATGAGCTAAGAACTATGTTTTTTTTTATGGTGACATGGATAACAACTGGGATGCCCAGCATCACCTCCGTATAGTCACGTGCTAACGAATTGTTTTCTTGTGGCTATGGGTGCAGGTGAGGGTTACCTTCCTTGATTAAAATGTCCGGTTCTTAACAAATGGTGGATCTCTTAGTGTGACGCAAATTTTCCCAAACTTTGGGTTTATTGATTCTTGAGCTGTATCTTGTTATCTTCATTACCTTGTACAAAATTTATTTTCAACTGCAAATAAATTATTGTGCAAAGCCACTGTACTTTTCTAGAATTTTTAGTCTGTGAAGAATTAGTGTTCGTTTGCGTATGTATATATATATAGATTTAAAAATGCTATACACACACACACACACACACACACACACACAAACTAACATCCATGACACCACATTGACAAGTATAAAGAATCATATTAATGTACATAGTTATCATTTTGGAGAGTATTTGTAAGTACAAATTTTGAAAGAGTCAATGTGGTGCAATACAAATTCTAGAGATAAGGGATCAAAATGTACTCTAGGTAGAAGTCATGCTCATGCCCTTCAAATGAGGGCAGGGAGAGAGTTGTGCCTGGTGGATTAAGTAATACCTTATGTGGTGTGTCATCTATCAATAGAGTGTTGTCAACATCAAATGGGACATGAATTTGAGAAAAAGGTTTGTAATAAAGGCGTACATTTGGTTTTGTAGGGTGTTAGTGGCCATTGATGACAACACATTGTGATTGACAATTGACAATACAAAAAATTAAATTTCCAATGCTCTATTTTGGCTATGTTACAAACTATGGCTATGAGGAACTTGAGGTTTCTCAGCTACATAGAAGACCATATTGTGATGCAAAACCTTGGAAAAATAAATTGCAAAAACTCCTTGGTGCGCGATCATAAAATGACTCTATGTTCGGCTACACAAAAGTTGCGCAGGTTGAGATATCCTACATTTGAATCACATGGCTCTCAAATCAACAACAATCCATTGATGTCAAGAATAATTAGTCTTCGCAAACATTTTGTAAAACAAGTAAGTAGTTAGACAATAGGATGACTTTCATATTCTTTTATGTTGGTTATTATCGGAACAATCTTGTCAATGTCAATAAAAGGTCCATTCTGTGTTTGGCTATTGTGGAGGTTGTCTAATCCAATGTTGACATCCTTGAGATTTTCCTCACCACTCCCTCGTTCTTCTGCCATCCGAGACTCTTGTATCTCTAGTGTAGAGTGGTCCATTGCAGATAAATTAGATTCTAACATGTGATGGTCTATTTGTGGGTCGGACATCATTGACCGTTGATGATTTTCAAGCTCTATTGATGGAATCATTGGAGTGGTATGCTCTGCTTGAGGGTTTGGGGTGTTCTTCCTCAGTCCCTCCCTCTCCATTATCTTCTTCTTTTTGAAAACCTCAAAGTGTAGAGGGAGTTTCAATCTTAATTTCTTCCTCAACGCTGCGCTCCTCTACGCTCACACTGTCCTTCCCCTCATCGTGCATCTCCTCCCTATCAAACTCTCCCACTGCATGATTTATCTTCTCATAAGTCCGTTCCTCCTCTTCCTCGTGTCCCTTCTCAACTGATCTTACGAGATCTATTTGCTGGTATCCCTCAATATTCATTGTTATCTCTACAAGATGGTCATCCAAAAGGGTGTCTTCCGCAAAAATGATTACATCATGTGAAATAGAAAGAAGATTCTTGATCAGAGTGGCACAATATTGGTGCAAATACTCTAGTGTATACTTGTCCACTACACTCTACAAAAGAAAAATGAAAACAAAAAGGAATTGAGATAGATTTTTATTGCAACAATCACCATCTCCCAAGTAATGCTTCACAAAATGCCTACCTTTAACATGAATGGATGTAGTGAAAAGAAGCTCTGTAGTATGTACTCAGCATGAAGGAGGCACCTCCAACCACACAAGTTGGAATCCGTTTGTTTAAGAAGTGTAACTTCTTTAATTTACGACTTGTACAACTCGTAACTTCCACACATCTTGCCATATGCGAGCAACAATCTTTTTACGTAGCCTGCAACATGCAGACAAGTTTGGTATGAAACCAACACAATCACTGTATGCATTCCTTATTCCACATCAATCCAAATTCTAATTCTAAATACTCACATTCTTAATTTTGGATGTGTTTATCAAATTGAGTTTAGAATCCAGACAACTGGCTTATCAAGCTCGATGCAAACTAGGCTCTAGTTGTGGTTGCTCTTATATAGAAAAATGATGGTTGTGACTTACAACATCAGACAATGGGCAAGCCACTTCTTGAATGTGCCTTGAGGGCTGTTTTTCATTTTGAGAAAGACAGACAATTGAGGATCCATGATATAAATTTCTAGTTGACTTTGTGCAGGTAGCTGGCTCTTGATCAAGCTATAAAACATTTACTGGGGAAGTTATTCTCTAATATAAAGATAAATAAAAGTATGCTGATGCTAGTGAAAGAATTATACTTTAGGCATATATAGACAATTGAATTTGTTATTTGAGCATTTGAATCCTTCATTCATAGATGATAAAATTTCATTGTTGTTGACATTGATTTCATGAGTAACAATGTGGTAGCTCTTGATCTCCTCTTCTAAAGCATTTGATTCTTTTTATTTCTCTTCAGTCTCTTCATCTCCTCTGCATGCTGGTTTTCGTGTTGGGCTCTGGCCCTGGTGTTCACATCATGGGTAACCTCCACAATCTTCACCTCTGACTGTGGCCTTGATGGAGGAATAACCAAACTTTCCTTCATTTTATTGTTTATAAATTCATTGGGTTGAAGCAGCTTATTATATCGCCACCTTAGTCTTTTCAAGGTTTCAAGCAGTTTATTATATCATCACCTTAGTCTTTTCAAGTTATTCCATTGAAGTATTCAAGAAAAAAATCTTCTTCTGCCTCTTGAAATGCCAACAATGCAACATGTTTCAACCTCATTGTGCTAAAACATGCCTTCTCACATATTGACCTAACTAGCCTTTGAAATGGAAGCTTTGGTGTAAGAAGCTCAATCCATTTTTTAGCCTTCCTAATTTCCTTAAACGACTCGATGTGTCTTTGTAGCCTCTTCATGCTTGGAGATTTCAAATATTCATGGGCTTTCTAGGTCTCTTCTTCTTACTCATAGAACTTCTCTCTCTCTCTCTCTCTCTCTCTCTCTCTCTCTCTCTCTCTCTCTCTCTCACTCACACACACACACACACACACACACAATACATTAGTTGGACCTGAGAATTTAACAGAAGAAAAAACCATTACATGAGTGTTTCCTGAAAAAAACCGGACCCTATTATTCAAATGAGCGCACGCGCGCCCACACACACACACACAGACACTCGTAACATTGATGGTATTTAAATAACTATAGATAAAAAACTGCTTTTTTCACACAAGAAGATACCGGGTATGTCCTTGTAAGCCAATAACAAACAATAATAAGATGCTACTATACGAATATATATATATATAATAAGATAATCTAACTCTGTAATGATTGCAGATACAAGAAAAAATTACTTCGGGAAGTACCAATTCCACTGGGAATCCTCTAAGCAATCCATGATCGTGCAAGTATTAGGGTTTGTGATATAGTATCTCTAGGAAAAAGTTTTCATATTGCAAAGCTTCATCTACCTTGTAAATGGCATGAGGACTGCCTTTCAATAAAATCTCGGATTAGTGTATTATTTATCGGCTTTGTAATTCACTTGAAGAAATATATGGGTTTGATTACTCTTGGATATTGTGCTAGACTTTCAAGTAAATAGTTGGAATGCATATGACTAATATTAATGTGGTGGTTGCTATGGAGTACCACCAAAATCCTAAACTTGGCATTCACATGTGGAGTGGCTAGTAGGATAAACTAGGTCCTTGCCTAAAACAACATATGAAATTAAGAATACCCATTTGGGCAAGGGTTGGCTGGTTCACTGTCCTCTGTGTATTGTATTTAGAACGCTCCTCCTCGTGATGTCTATGCATACACAAGCCCTGGGTTGCAGTGTATTGGCACATATAGAACTTATATCTTACATACATAATCTCTCACATGCACAAAGCCGCAAGAGAGTACATACACACATCTACACACACAGACACACACTCAAGAGGGCTTCTGTCTACATCAAATGGCACTTGTCTGACTCGTGATAACAGGTGATAGCTGGGGTGGAAAGAAATCGTCTCCATTTGCGGATAAGTCCATATTAAAGAATAGCTACCATGTCGAATCAACAGATAGGTGTTTAACTAATGAGATTATGAGATGTATTCTGTATGCCGCAAATAAATGATCACACACACACATATACATAGTGAATTCCACTGCTTTTTGTTTTTTTCAGTAAGCTAACTGGCAAGGAATGTATTACTTACAAGAGGAAAATGTTATTGGTAATGACACATGCATGGCCTAGGTAAGTGGAGCACTCTGCATACTGAGTTTTGGTTGATTTTTAATAATATATGTGCTATAACTTTTTGTGGATTCAAAATCAAAAGAAGTGTTTTGAATTATGGGATGTACAACATCTGGTAGTCTACAGATAATTAATAGGATTACACAGTAAAAACTGCATACCGATTGGTTTGTTCGGATGATGGATTTCATATTTATATACACACTAAGCAGAGAAATAAAGCATTGGTTGAAATACAACAAAACTTTGGAAGGATATTCTGGATCTCCAAATTACTATTATGCAGCATAAATGGTTTTCAGGTCTTGCTGATGCTGAAGTTTAAAACCTGGTCTTTGTCAGACACATTACATATATAACATGCACTCATAGGAGGGTGTAATACAAGTGGAAAGAGGAGCCGATAATTGTGTTTTTAATTGCATAAGGGTAGCAAGGTGGATTGAACATAAAACATAAAAATGTCATATGGTTTGAGATATATGTTTTTTTGAGATTTTTTAATAAATAAACGAACAAAATGCTGTCCGTTTTTTTTCAAATATAGCAAAGTGATTGAATCATACTCACATAATCTGAAAGATTTGTTTGATTGATCCAGGGTTCTCTTGATCTCCAAATTAAAGTTATATAGCTTATAAAGTTGTTTAGTTATGGCTGAGGTTGGGGTTGTAGGGCCTGGTCCTTTTTTAGGCACATTACATAAAAAGAGTACATGGTAACATATCCAGAGGAAGGTATAATAAAGTTTTTTAATTAAAAAAAGGGGGCAGCCGATGGCTGAATCTCTTTCTTACATAGGTGGTATTGAGGATGCTGAAGTATATCGAACATTAAACAATAACTGCCATTTGGTTGATATATGGTTTTTTTTGAGAAGTTGTACTAGTTACAAACAAAATGCTGTCCGGATTTTTACAGTTGTAGTAATATTAATGGAACTACATTTTGATACACATATGTGAGCGAATCTTGTATTAGAAAGGATACATATGACCATTTGGTGGGTATCATACTGAAGGTACCTCTCATAGATAGAGAATGATTTGTTATGATCAAATTGCTTATATTTTGGTTCTATTCAAAGTCTACCTTTATAACATATTACAATGATTACCAATATCTCATGAATAGATGTGTATTTCAGGAAAAATCTAGTACCATGGAAACTACTTACAGACTTACAGCTAGGATGCATACATGTACAGACCCAACCAAGATGGCAGCCATCAATAGGAAAATGGAATTAGAACGTGAAAAGCAGGAACAACAGTAACTAATCATAAAATACCAGTGTCTAGAACTAGACCATATCTTGCCTGACTAGCCAAGAAAGATGTAACTTATCAAGAATAAAATGTATTGACATATAGTGGGCGTCATTTTTCTTTTTGGGATTGACAAGGATAACAAGCGACTGAGGTTGCATGGTACCTGTCTTCCCACAATGTCAAAGTGTGTTCTAATACATCTGTGTTGTTAGATGGTGGCATGTATAAACCTCAATCTTGTTCCTTTGAGGATTCGTCGCCACAACCTTGTTACCTTCCTGTTGTATTTGGATCTTCATTTTAATAAAGATGGTTATCATATTTCACAATGGTTTTTTATTTTGTTTTGTACTTTGTTGGTATTTAATGTAATTTAATTATACAGTTTGTAATCAAAGGGGATTTTCATACTAAACACACACACCATATTGTTTCCCTAATCACTCTTGGTCAAGTGATCCTGTATAATTAAATTTTGTTAAGTACCTATTCTATGCTTATGTCAGGCCAAGGGCTAGAGGGCAGGGCCTGACCTAGGGGAGTCAAGGACTTAGGCCAAGGGCCGGACTGAAAGTGTAGACACGGGATCCATTTAGGGAAAAGGGCCATGGGCTCTCCTATATTAGGTGGGCTGGGAGGAGGATCCGATATTCAGTCTCCTCTCAGCCTTTCACTGGTATCAGTGCTCAAGGGAGGAAGGAACCATGGAGGAAAGAGGAGCCTTGCATGTCTTTGCATGGGTTGAATGATCTCTCTCTCTCTCTCTCTCTCTCTCTCTCTCTCTCTCTCTCTCTCTCTCTCTCTCTCTCTCTCTCTCTCTCTCTCTCTCTCTCTCTCTCTCTCTCTCTCTCTCTCTCTCTCTCTCTCTCTCTCTCTCTCTCTCTCTCTCTCGGGTCGTGGACAAGTTCTCTAGCAAGGGAGGAGCTGAAGATTGTGGGCAGGCACCCTACACAGGAGATGGAAGAACCGTGGGCATGGTCTCCAAGGCGGAGCTTTGAAGCGGGTGGCTGAAGGGGGAGAGCAGTGGGAGCGGCCGCTTGCAAGGAATGGCAACCATGGCGACCTGCGGCGTTTTCAATTGAGCTGGTCCTAAAAGGGAGCACCCTTGCGAGTAAGTTCTTTCGCGACTCTGCAGCGTGCCCAGCCGACGGCCATGGTGCCCGGCTTGAACTCTGGCTTGAACTTGGCTGCCCTGCACGCGGCCGCCATTAAACCTGCAAAGTTTTTTTTTGTTGCTTTTGTTCTACATGCGAGCGCCCTTTTGGGGGTTTATGGGTGGTCAACATGGCCAAGGCCTCTACAAAACCCTCTTCCCACGAACGCTTTCCATGACTACCCTATCTCGTTGCGATTGCACTAGAGTGTACTCTACAAGTTGTGTCCTCTTGATGACGACGTAGACAATTATGGTCATAGCTTCATTGATATAACATCGGAGTAGTTTCTTCCATGGTTTTATGAAACCATTCAAGTTCAATTGCAATACCTTTTCATAGTTTATGGACAATTGCGGGCAAAACCTTGGGATATTGTTCGATTGTATGCATGAGAAGTACTACAAAGGCTATGAGCCATCCATCGGACGCCAAGTATTGTTCACCTGTATGCAGGAGGAGTACTACAAGGGCTATGAGCCATTGATCGGACGCCAAGCCACCACAAACACATCCACTATATGCCCATCGAATGGAGTTTTTGATATGGGAATCAAAACTCCGATTTGCACGACATTTTGATGTGTATTTCCATCTCAACATGATCATCACGTACGCTTTATTTCTGCAGTTACTATAGATGTTCTCAAGTTTGGTACATTGTTTGACAATGTCAACACTCAAGAGGGTTAATTTACTTTCACCTCCATTTCATCTGACAATGTCATATGATGCACTTCGGTACATCAATTCTAACTAAGGAGCAAGGCTCCAATAGAACTACGACAGAGATAATCGGCAAGGCCGATCATTGCTTTCATTCTTAGAAGTCGGCAACCACCACTGGTTCATATGGTACCTGCCAGTAATAGTGGGAAACACCAAACTTTCTACAGTGCCAACTATGTTGCTTCAATCAAGGAGAGTTTGGCAATAGGTGACACTTGATAGCTAAGCTGTTTTTGCTATCTCTCTCAATATTGGGCCATCTCACAATTCTCAATATAGGGCACGGTTGGGCAAGGCCGATTCTCTATGAAATTTTGACACGGTCGATCTTCTTTACTTGGACACATGTGTGTCAACAAGCATATCGGTTTGCTATGAGCATTCCATATCAGTTCTACATCATTTTATTGATAGCCTTCTAAGAAGCAACGCTTTACTCCAAGACATATGACCTAGCAGTTTTTGACGTTCAAAATACGCTATTTGCATACAAACTTGGGAATCTTTGCAACATGTCTACATGCTCTCTTAATAGAGATTGTATTAAACCAAGCTAAGAAGGCACACGTAGGACATCCGACAACTCTCCAGTTGTTTGCATATATGGCTATGAGCCGGATTCAAGCGCACTACTAGCAACCTACCCACAAGTGGGCAACAAGGTTAGTCAATTTCAAGTTACATTTGTTTTTGTCTATGTTTTACTTTTCATTTTGAAAAGATATCCTGCAGTGCAAAGCAAAGTGCTTGGGCAGACTCCCTCCGAAGCCACCGTACAAAGCAAAGTGCTTTGCCTGTCTTCATGTGAAGCACTTCTTCTCTTATGTGCCAAGGTATTATCGATAGACTTCAAATCAATGATAAGGGCACACATATTTGGTACTATGTGGATATAAGCTCATAGTTCTCACAACGGTGAACTATGATGTATCCATGCCAGTGTAATCGTGCAAGGCATGTATTCCAACGGCTCACATGATTGAGACTATCATTGATGCCAAGGGCTTATCATTCCATTTTTTGATCTGTATGCATGGCATACTAGTATGATGGCACGTACACCACCCATCATTTCATATGCTTCCGCTATAGCACTAGCTACTCTATCAAGGACGAGATCAGTTGTTGTTGTTTTTAGACATTTTATTTGTATGTTTATTTACAGGCAACATGCCATACATGTGCACCCTGATACAATCATGCTCACATACAAGGTAAGTGGGTCAAGCTGTGCCTTTTAGTACCTCTCTCTTTCAGGGCATGGTACAATCACACTGCTGTACGCTTATAGGATAAGCTATGACACAGGCATGTTTTGCACTCGAGCATTTGCACAGGGCATACAACACGTTGGAATAAGGAGATTTTCTTAGCCCAACGTTCTCTCTTTCTAAAATTTTTGGACATTATTTTTGCACTCCACACTTGCAGAAATACATAACATTAGTCATCATTGTCTGCCACCATAATCCCACTTGCATACTTTTCGTGTAAGTGATGTCAGTGGTGGAAAGATGTCCTTTAGAGCTCCCATTGTGAGCTTCTATAATCACCTACATTCTTCCTTGCATAGGCTCACACCTTGAAGAACCCCATCAATGCCTAATCTATATAAAGTCCCTCCTATGATGGTGAGCTTTAGACTTTTCAAAATCAAGGCCTTCTTATTTGCCTAGGACTAGTCTTCTAGAAATCCCCCATATTGAAGAAAGTCGTGCACATCTTGCCATTCTAGATCTGGTCCTTGCACTACCATATTCTAAAACAATTTTGCATCTATTGGATCATTTGGCATCGATATCAATACACCTTGATAAGAAATTAGCACCACAGTGAGTCTTATCTGGCTAAATGTTGATTTCTAACTCCATCAAGAATATCATCCATCTAATCAATCTCCCTTGATAATGACTTTTTTGATTAGAAATACAAGACCTTGATGATCCACATGAAATTGAAATGGCTTGCCCAATAGATAATGTCTAAACTTTGTTGCACTAAAGACCTTTCTTAGTGCCTCAATCGCTATTGTGGAATAATCTTGTTTAGCTATACTAAACTGATGACTAGTGAAGTAGACCAGGTACTCTATCATCCCATCAGGCTGGGTCAAGATTGCTCCCATTTCCATTCGAGACGCATCCACATGAACATGGATAATAACATCCCAGTGTGGTTGACGAAGTATTGGCTTCCTAGTGATTGCCTCCTTCAAAAACTGGAAACTTGCTTCACATTCTGAGGCCCAAATAAATTTCTTTCCCTTCTAAGTTAACTCATATAGAGGAAGTGCCTTTGCTTCAAACATGTGAATGAGTCTTCTGTAGAAATTGCATACCCCAAAAATGAGCTTAATTTAGATACTTTTGCTGGTGCTCTGGCGTGTTGATCACACTTAATCTTGTTTTTTACCATCTCAATACCATTCCTAGAGACAATATGTCCTAGAAGTTGGTCTTTCCATACCATAAACACAGACTTAAACGAGTTCAAGCAAATTCTCTTCTCTTTGCATCTTTCAAAAACCATCTCAAAAAATAACAGATGCATTTCTTCTGCTGGAAAGATTGTGAAGTCATCCATGAATATAGCCAAAAATTTATGCAACAACTCACTGAAGACCTCCATGATACATCTTTAAAAGTTTGTTCGAGCATTACATAACACAAATGGCATTACCAAATACATAGACGCTTCCCATTCAGTGATGAAAGTATTTTTTGCTTGATCTTCTAATGCAATTTTAACCTAATTGTAGCCACTGTAACCATCCATGAAACTATACATTTTGTGGCTAGCAATCTCATCTAGTAGCATATTAGTGGATGGAAGTGGGAATGGATATTTAATAGTATGAGCATTAAGCTTTTGGTAATCCACACACACCCTCAACTTTCCATTCTTCTTTAGTACCACTAAAATTGGAAACAGCCACTCGCTACTTGCCAATTAGTAATGAACCCTGCTTTAAAAAGATTGTTGGTCTCCTCCTTTACTTTCTTGGCATAATTGGGAATCATTCTATAGTACCTTTTCACTCTCAATGGTTTGGCATCTTGTTTTGATGATATTCAATTGTGACACACTTCTAGATCGACACCCTTCAAATCAATATGCTCATATGCAAAGATACCTTTGTACTGAAAGAAAGCCTTAGCTTTCTCTTTAATGTTTGGCTTTAGATGTTTGTTGATCTTTAAAATTTTGGGATTTTTATATGTGCCAAGATTCCACCCTTCAATCTCCTAATCATTTGGAAGTAGCCAATTTGGATCGCCTCCTTTCTGTTTGGCCAATGACTCTCTTATACAGGGAGTTTCTCAATAATGTACCCCTCAAGGAGTCAACATTCTTGGAGAGCATTTGAGACAGAAATTGGGTTTCTAGGTTGTCCACACAGACTGAGCTGTCCTCAAAGATGACTTCAAAAAAAGGTTTTGAGGTTCACCCAATTTTTCCTACAAGCTATTACAATCCTTGCCAAGCCACATGATACTATCTTCATGTGCATCCCTTCTACAATGCTCCTCTCTGGATGATGCTATTGCTTCTACACTTGGAAGAGGGATGCCCCATATTTCCACAATAAGTACACTATTTAGATCTCCAATAATCCATTACCAAATGTCCGGGCCGCTTCTTGACACCTTCATTGAAAGCAAGACTAGATTTAGTGCTAAAAAATGGTGATGAAAATGATCTAATGCACCTGCTAATGCCAATTCTCCTCCCCTTGAAGTGAATTTTTCCTTTTTCATTTTTTCTTTTATGTGATAGTCATATATTGAGAGCCCAAGCATGCACCACCCGTTCCTTCTAATGGAAAGAGATTTGACATATATATCATTTCCCTCATTGTCACCATTGTGTGCTGTGGAGCAATCTTAGCACTTGGTCTTATGCCAAGGCCAATGTCTAAACTCCGTACACTTGCACAATCACCTCTAAAAGTTCATGGTGGCATATACTTATTTAGTTGTGCTTGGACGTAAAAAGAATTAAATTTTATGTGTATAAGTAAGAGGGAGAGAGAAAATAATTTCCTTCAAAGAAACTCTTGTAGTTGAGGCTCACTCCAAGGGGGTCCCAATTCACCATACAATGGGAAACTAGAATGTGAAAGGTCTTTGATATCCTGTGAGGGATACAATAGATTTACTGATGCTCTTTGTTTCGGGAAGGGTCGCTTGGGATGAAGAGGGCTTAAGACCCTCTTGAGTCTTTTGCAACCAGGCCGATGCGTGTAGAACTGCCCTTGTGGGCTAGAGGCTCATGTGAGAGTGACCCTAGAAAGGTTTGAGATGAGTGCATGTGGCTTTCTTGGGACACATATTTGGAGACTCAATTGCAATTGAAAGCCAAATTTAAGTCCTTTTGGAGTCCGAGCGAGAAGGATAAAAGAGTTTGGTGCGGGATAAAGACCTAACGGACTTGCCAAAGTAGCGATTTCATGAAAATTAATTTCTAATCTTCTAAAATTATTTTTCATCTTAATTTGGCCATTTAAGTCCAGGAAAAATAAAAGAGAACAATGGAAGTTGATTTAAGCGCTTATGGACCAGCCCGATCAAAGGCTTGGAACCAAAAGAGGAGAAGTCCATAAAAGAGCAAGGGTGATTACTATTTAGTTATCTCAGTCATAGGTACAAATCAAGGAAGGATGAATATATCCTAGAGTAAGCCTTGATCAAAGGTACAAGACAAAGAAGATGACATAGAGAAATCATAGGAGTCTAAATATAGAAAGTAGCTATGATAAGTTCAAGTCATTAAAATAACTCTTTAGATACCAAGTATGAAGTCTGATAATCCTTAGAGTAAATTTTTGACTTGCCACAAATACTCTGAATTTGGTAGGTTTTGGGAGTATCTTGGTGGTACCTTCCAAGCACTTTCTTATTTAGAGAGTTGACTCTAGTCCTTCCTTCTAAGCTTGGCTAGATCACATGTCCAAAGTAACAACTCTCTTTATGTGAAGTTAACAAGTGTGTGTGGTGTGTACACTTGCTGAAAAGAGTCCAAGGAAGGAGGAGGCAAGTTTTTCAAGTATAGCAAGCATGGAAAAGTGTGTGTGAGCATACAGGACCTATATTATCGAGTGTTTATGTCACGAGAAATCTTTGTATTGATAGTGTTTGATACAACAGAGGAGCAAAATATATATGGGCGCACTCCGTTGTACGGAGCTCGAACTTCCCGACCACCCCCAAGCTTCAATTCGCTTGCATGCAGCGTCTCACTTGCACTTGCACTCGCACTCGCACTCGCAGAAGAGAGATTGGTGAATCCCCCCAAAACGCACCACCCATCCTTCTATTCTCCTCCAAAAGCCTGCGACCTCTTAAAATAGCCGCTTTTCTATTTTTGGCGTTTTGGTCGACTCGACTTGCGCGCCAATATACCTGCGAGAACAAGGTAAAAAAAAACGTGATCGCGAAGCGATCCGTAGAGGTCTTCAACTGAACATAACTCCCAAACGGAGCCAAAACAGCCCAAGTCCGTCTCATACAATCTTGTTGCCCTCGCTGCGCTCTTCGACGGCTATGTGATGGAAAATTTCCATAGCCTGCTCTGATTTGCTGAAAATCAACCTGCAAAACAGCATTTTCTACAAAAACGATGCAAAAACAGCAAATCCAACTTTTTTCTTAATCTTTGGCTTTCAACGAGCATCAAAACATCAAAATCTCTAAAGACTCAAATAACCAAAGTTGTTCCTTATAACGCAGGCTTCAATCGCTTCATACATCACTTTTTCAAAATCCCACGTTAACGCCTTCAAAAATGCCCCAGAAAGTGCCTTCCGGATCAAAAAAAATTATCGGACGAAAACAATCCACACATCCTTCTACACAGTGGACTAACTTTAAAATGACAAAAACTTCCTAGAAACAAAATTTATTACTAAAACACCTCAAAATCAAGTCTTGTTACAGTTTACATCTCATTGGTCAAGTGGAATGCATTGAAAACTAGTTGCAAGTTTGCATTAATAATAAATCAAGGGCTTGTTGGATTTTGGGCTCCCTTCTCCCTCATTTTAATACTCTCAAGTGTGAAGAGTGTCCACGAAACTCTCTCTCTCTCTCTCTCTCTCTCTCTCTCTCTCTCTCTCTCACACACACACACACACACACACACACACACACACACACACACACAAAATAACATGAGGTCTAGGTTATTTTGTATATATGCTTGAGTACTGGCTTCTGGTATGGTGCCCTATATGCTGACTGCACATACCGTACTGAGGTTGAATAATAGAAAGTTTCTAATTGACTCGTTTTTCTCATCTTCATCATATGCTAGAAAGAATAGCGGTAGGTTCTGACTAACCTATCACTAGTTCAATGTGGTGACATAGTTTTGATGGTGGCTGAGGTTAGATCGAACCTTTGCAACTCAATTCTTTATGCTCACCTTCTTATGTTGGCTTCTTTTTCTTATTCAGAATATATAGGCACTTGTCCTTACCTACCATCTTGCTAGTTGGTGTGATCTCGATACTATAGGGTAAATCATATAGTGACCTTGAGTAGATCCTGGCTGGTTAATCTGAGGTTGTTAAATTACAGACATTTTATTTTACTGATGTAACTAAAATGATACTCTGAATTTACAGATTACTTCGGAGTTATTGCCCTAATTTATGATATTTGATAGGACTGAATGCATTATATGGTATATGAGTATGGTATATGGTTCCCTCTATCTGGGCATGACCGGAATTTTTTTCGGACCGAGTCTAAATTGGCTCACTGTGACTAAGTAGTCCAATATATTGTAGTATACTTTTTTTAGCTGGCATATGGCAGTAGTAGGAGTGACATAACATAATAGTAAGGATTTTTGCGACATGGTGACATGGATAACAACTGGGATGCCCAGCATCACCTGCGTACAGTCACGTGATAATGAATTGTTTTCTTGTGGCTATGGGTGCAGGTGAGAGATACCTTCCTTGATTAAAATGTCCAGTTCTTAACAAATGGTGGATCTCTTAGTGTGACGCAAATTTTCCCAGACTTTGGGTTTATGGATTCTTGAGCTATATCTTGTTATCTTCATTACCTTGTACAAAATTTATTTTCAACTGCAAATAAATTTTTGTGCAAATCCACTTTAATTTTCTAGAATTGTTAGTCTGGGAACAGTTAGTGTTCATTTGCGTATATATATATATAGATTTAAAACTTCTACACACACAATAAATGCAAAAAGGGAGATTGACTTGACAGTTGGTCTCTCTCAGACTATGATTCTAGAAACTTTCGCCTATGATAGTATAATGGTTATACTCTTATAGGCTGGGGTGCTATCACACAGTCTCTGTGGTTTTTTTAAACCTGACTGGTGATAAGGTTGCTAGCACTACCATACCACTTTATATTCATTTTTCACACTTTACTTTAGATACTATCATTTACATTATCTATTACTTCTGTTTACCAGGTCGTGGGAAATCTCACTGCTAGAATGAAAGTCTGTTGTGACCCAGCAAAAAGAGCTATGATTTCAGAGAAACTTCGTCTAGCTAAAGAAATAGAAAATACCTTCCCTTATATCTCTCATAGGGCTAGGCCCTATCTTCATAGGGCTGTAAAATTCAAAAAGATGTAACTCTTTGTATTAGATCTTCAGGTCTATACTCCTCTTCCTAGACTATGGAATTCTAACTAATGATATTTTTGCAGATTGTTTCCCTTTCTCAAGGACTTGCTCTTCCTGTGGAACCTCTTTCCCTTGCCTCTCTTCTTGTCCTAAAATATATACAAGATAGAGAAGCTTCTACCCTAATTTATGATGCTTCGAAGGAGTCTAGTCTATCTCTTGTCCAGCTGATTTCATTTGACCTATGGGTTAAAGTATTAGCTCTCCTTGTAAAAAATAAATCTGATGGTATCAACCTTTTGATGGAATTTACTTCAAATCTAGCCGGACTTTCCAAAGCACATATTCAAGACTTAGCGTCTTTTTCTTCCAAAGGTTCTGAACTGTCCAATATTCTTACAATCTTTGTTACTGCTCCCTCTATGCCTATTGTCCCTCCACCGAATAGCCTCTTCTGTAGAGATGCAACCGCCTTAGAAGCAATTAAGGGATTCTAGAAAGACCTTTGTTCACTCAGTGAAGCTTCGCTTTTGGACATGGTACCAAAAGTCTCTAGGGCCTTTCCTTTTTTACCGTCACGACAAGTTGAGGTAGAATCCTTGGGAGTTGAGCAGAGGCTGTGGATCTTTCCAAATAAAGGATTTCTTGCACCCATATCCAAGGAAACCTGGGTCTTTCTTGCCAACTTGTCCCCTGCTACTATTGAGGAATGCAAACTTAAAGTTTTGAAAGGAATCCAGCTCTTGGACAAAGGGGATCTGATTAAAGCTCCTTTCAATATGTGTTTCCTTGATGATAAAAAATGTAGTTCAAATACTGGGTTATATGCAAGAACTAAAGGAGTGATGAACTTTAGTAAAAGCAATGGTGATTACTACACCGAGACAGTGTGGAATGTGTTCAGGCCTTACCTTAAGTGTGCTTGCAGATTCTTAGACCCAAAAGCTTCTTGCGAGTCAAGCATAATTTGGTTTGACCATGCTATTTGGTATGCCCTCAACAATCTGCCTAGTATCTTTCCTGATAAAGTAGAAGAATTTCACCTTTCCCTCTTTTGCTCATGGCTCGGTGGAAAAGCGAAGGATCTGGTCTTAGCCCAAATTGCCTTTATTCAATATAGATCAATTATGCGTGACACACTTGAAGAGCTTAGATCTGATGGATGTGGAACTCTGCTAACCACTTATGGCAGCTTTAAAGGTATCAAAAGTATAGTTGGCCAAATTAAACCAAATATTGAAGAGGATGAATCTCAAGTTTCCAAACGTCCTAGTACTCTTGTCTCTCCGACGGCGTCTTACACCTCTTTCTTAACTCCCTCCTCGAGTGAATCTGTGTTTGGGAAAGGGAGAGGTAGAAGTTATGTGAGAGGTAGGGGAAGAAACCTACCAGTCAGAAACCTTTTTGATCTGTAAAATGCAGGATCGAAGGATTGCTTACGGAAGACGTTACCTACCTCCAAAGGATGAAGTGTGTAATAGGATTTTCTCACATTGCTTGTTTACAAAAAAAAATTTGTATTTCTTTACTCCCCAAGCTGTCTTTTCAGAATGTTTTGGACATATTTTTGGGTCTAATTTATTACTAAAGGATGTGATGATTGGTTGGAAATACTCGCCGCCTATTAAGAATCTATTTTATTCCAATGAATTTCTCCATAATAATGAGATACCTATCTGCTCTTGTCTTCTATTTCAAAAATTCTGTAAAAACTTCACTGATTTTGGCTTACACGTTTGTATATCTAGCTTAGAAATCATTTCGGATCCTCAAGTAAGGAGTCTCTTGAGTAATGGCTTGAATCATATTCCTCCTTTTCCACTAAATCCTCAATGTGCCTTATCAGCACTACTTGAATGCCTGGCCGACTTGGCCTTAAAACTCCAACTGGAGGAGGAAGTTCACTTCCAACTTACATCAACACTCAAAAGAATTTTTTGGAAAAAGATCAGTCTTTTGCGACAAGTATGGCTAAGCACTGATACTACTTGGCTTACGCCAAAAATAAAGACCTCTATCTATGATATTAAAAAGAAATGGCTCATTATTGGCCTAGATAAAGCATCAAACATTGCATCCTTTATATGTAAAAAATTGGCATTTGAGGCTGCCAGTTCAAAACTTAATAGTAATGACTTTCTTAAACTTGAACACTCTCCACTTTGCGTAGCTACAACATTAAACAATGAATTATCAGGACTCGGTTATAGTCCTGAATCTCTAAAAATTCCTGTACTCTTCCCAACATATAAGAATCATAAGCATTAACTCAAATGGATTTCTGACGCTTCAAAAAGCCTCTTCTCTTGTGTTACAAATGATATCACCCACTGCTTAAACTTTGTCCTACTAGAAATCGAAAATATATGTGCCATCAAACACAGAGATATAAAGAGATTTAGAAATGTAGATTATTGCCCTTTTTGGGTCATAAAAAACGCAGCTGATGTGTTTATCAACCTTCCAGAAAGAATTTACTCTATCTTCACGGAAGACATAACTCAATGCTATGAAAATATCCCTTTAGATGGGGCATTTGGGCTTTTTTATACCTTATCGTGTCTTATAAAGATTGCCTTTGCCCACAGAAAGGAACTTGGCATCTCACAAAAAGGGAATAAAGGATGGGTAAAAAAATCGAATAAATCTGCACCTTTCATCTTTAAAGAGGAAGATCTATATAAGTATATCTTTTGGCTACTAAGTAACAGCTGTATCCAATTAGGTAATACCTGCTATACAAACAAACTCTAGGGATCCCAATGGGTTTTGCATGCTCTCTGATTATGTGTAATCTTTATCTTTGTTACTTTGAATATCAATGGCTCCTAAAAATATTAACTAAACCAGCAAGTAATTCATTACTCACACACTTTGCACATTCATTCACGTTTATGCATGACCTTTATGGATGACCTTTCTAGAATTGTTAGTCTGAGAACAATTTGTGTTCGTTTGCATATATATATATATAGATTTAAAACTGCTACACACACAAACATGGGAGCTCTAGAGATGGACTCTATGCTCAAGATCTTGGCTATGGATGCAAATCCAAGCAAGTGAAAACTTTATCTTCTTCATCATCATCATATTTTACTATTATATTATGCTAAGCTATGCCAAAAGATTTCCCATGGAGTAAGCATAAATGATTCAACAAAAATTCTCTTGCTTGAAAAATACATCTTTCACCCTCCTTTATCCCTTATCCCACAGTTCTTTCTCCCTGATGGGGTGTTTAGGGCTTGGGAAGGAGGGTTACACCATGAGAACTTGAAGAGCATCATCTTCTTGCTTCAAGGAAAGCTTTACAAGATCAAAAGATGTGTTGTAATCAAAGATCTCTTTGAGAGAGAATTATAGTAAAAAGACCTTTTGGAGGGGAGACCAACCCCAATAAAATCTAGTACTGATCAAGTTGTCAATCTTAGTTGTGGTATTATCTTTGAATTATGTCCAAGGTTTTTAATGTTCTAATGCGTGAATGTGCCTCTAGTCTCCTCTAAAGAATTCTCTTAAATAAAACTCTCTTCTTTTATGAGTTAAAATTGAATCTAAAGCAAGTATTAGATTCTCTAAAAAAATCAGCCAAAGTTAAACGCCACAGTTATGTCCACCCATGGCCCCCCCTTTACTAAGTAAGGTATTAACCACATGACCTCACTAAAGAGAGTGTCTCCAAGATAGGGTGGCCTAAATAGGGTGGCCTAGCCAAATGTGTTGATTCCTTTGGTTGTTGAGGAATACTTGAAAATTATTATTTAATGCTCTGCTCAAAAGTGGTGCACAGAAACACACCTAAGAATAATATGATTTTTTAGCTTGATATTAGGGGCTAATGAAGCTCAAACATTAATATTAGGGGCTTTTCATAAAGCATGCAAAGAGTGCTTTGAGAGGATGTGAGCAATGCAAAAGAAAAATGAAGTCGATGAAATAAATTGGAACTGCAAATTTCACAAAATTGGCACAAAAAGTATGCACTCTAAATGAGAGGGATTTAATTAATAAATTAGAAATTGCTTCCAATCAATCTAGCATAGATGTGAGTGATTAATGCATGACCTAATTATGCCTCTAATCAACAATGGACTGGCTATGGAGGGTATAGGCTCGGTCGACTTGTACCATGAACATTCTTATAGGTAGCAAAGCAAAATGATCGACTAAGATTATGTAGTGCTAATCACACTTAGGGTTGTGATACTAGTTGAAAGGGTTGGGGGGATTAACAAGACTAGCATTGATAGTAGTCTAATAAATTAACACATATCCACATAAGGCGGATGCACATTAATTTCCTGCACAACATTCTAGATGCCCTTTCACACAAGAACACACATCATCATGTAAGCCCACATTGGGAAGTTATCTCTATTCAATTTTTCTTCATGATAGCAAACTTTTATGTTGCTATTAGCCATGGCAAGTGACTGCACCTACTATGAAAACTGATTTGAAAGAGGAGAAAGAAAATACAACTAACATGTGCAACCAAAGATCACCCAAATTGTAGAAAGTGATTAGGGGGTGATAGAGACACTGGCTACCATGCTCGAGAGGAGGCAACCTGCTCTTATACCAATCCTTGGAATTAGGGTTGTAGGGATGCACATACAACGTGGAAAAGATGAAGAATATTGCGAGGTCCCCAACCCCAAGAAGATTGGGGCGACTTGATAAAATGGCCTTCCATTATTCTCCTTTTCTGTTTGAAGACACCTTACTCCGTTTCCACAAAGTAAAGATACGAGCAACAGAAGAGAGGAAGTGTCACCCTTATTATGCCTCAACATGTCCACCATTTGGTTTGAGCTAGTGAAGTTCCCAAGTGACGGAAGAGTAGGTGCCCATAACGCTCCACAAAATCTCTCCTTATAAATTCACTTGCATGTTGAAGATGAGAAATGGCCACAAATAAAACCTAGCTCCTGCCATGGATCTATAAATTAAGATAATGAGCAAAGAGACAACATAAAGGATTGAAAGATATAATCCTAAGAAACACATGGCAAGAAGATAGAAAGAAAATAGAGGAAGATTGAGGTAAGAATATTGTAAGAGAAGAGGATATATTGTGCCTTATATAGATGAGTCACCTACTAGCAAAGACAGAATAAACGTTACCTAGAAGTTAAAGGTGTGACTTGCGGTTGAATATCTACACCTACCTTTATTGTTTCAAGATGAGGACACCTCCTTCTTTTTGTTGGGGCGTTTGTAAGAACCTCCTCCTAGCCATTACTTTTGACTACCACATCTACGCCATCGGCTTTAAAAGAAAACGAAAATAGTATATAAAAAATGTTCAAGTAAATTTGGGTTCAATTCAAGCACCAAAGTATACTCACAAGAAATTTTTGGTTTATATATACCATGAGTGTTAACATATACATGTGGTGGTAGTCATGTGTGTGAACACATCAGGACCTTTGGGGAATTTTTCCCCTCGCTAGAAGGTTTTTTCCCACGTATTGTATATATGCCCATTACTATAGGGCTATCTTATCTTTTCATTGAACACTAAGTTAAAAACTCTATGTTGTGTACCTTGAGCTTCCTTCATCTTTTTGAAGCTGTGTGTGTTTTCTTGGAAAAAAGAATATGTGCTGCCATTATTGTAAAGCTTATGATCAATTGATCAAGCAGTGTCCTAAATTGAAGGCCAAAGAGGCTAAGAAGAAAGAGGCCAGTTCCACTACTAATGATGGTTCCACTACAAATGCAGCTATTGTTGAGTCTTCTTTGAAAGGAGACTGTGATGTTGGTGTTGATGCAAAATGGGATTTTAGTGCAGAGTACACTTATGATCCTTGTGTCCATGATGCATGTTTGTCACTTGCTGCAAATGCCCAAGTGTGGTACTTTGATAGTGGTGCTACAAAGCACATTACCTCTCATCATGTGACTGGTTTACCTCTCTCAAGGATGTCCCTCATGGGAATTCAGTCATTTGTGCTAACAATGCCTCTTATCGAGTCAAGGGAGTTGGAAAGATTGTGATTACTACTAAAATGGTAGTTCTTTCACACTTAATGATGCATTGTATGTACTTGGGATCAAGAAGAATATTTTTTTTCTATCTGCACTTGCTAAACTTGGACTTGTAGTCAAATTTTTGGATGAGAGATGTATAGTACATGATCTCAGTTTTAATGATGAAATTGTTGCATCTGGCATTTTATGTTGTGGGATGTATAAGCTCACTTTTTATGACAAGTGTGGGTAGAATTTTGCAAATGAAGTTGTCGACTCAAAGACTATTTCAGATGCAAAACTTTAGTATACACATTTTGGGCATCTGAATTTTGCCGATTTTTTGTGTTTAGAAAAATCTGATACGGTTGCCTCTTTGACACCTCTTGAAGCACATGTTAAACATGTTTGTGAAGGCTGTATTTTGGGTAAGTTGCAGCATTCAAAGTTTCAAAAGGATGGTTTAGTTAGTACCACATGCAGGTTGCAACTTGTGCATATAGTAATGTTTGCGGGCCCATGCAAACTCTGTCCTTGGACAATTACCTTTAATTTGTGACTTTCATTGATGATTACTCTAGGTATGCCTAGGTATACACAACAAAGTCTAAAGTAATTATGTGCATCAAGCAGTTTCTAGCTATGGCTAAAATGTCTCAAAATGTACTATGAGCACCCTCCGTTTCAATTGGGCGGGGTAGTATATGTCTCATGAATTTAATGCATTTTTGGCTAGTCGTGGGACACCAATGTATAGTGCCTTATACGCCTCAACACAATGGTGTTTCTAAGAGGAAAAACAAGTCACTTATGGAAATGGCACGATATATGGTCAAAAGTCAAGCTTTGCCACATTTGTTTTGGCTAGAGGCCATCATATGTGCGATATAATAATTGTATTAAGCAATTACATTAAATGCCAACAAAGTACAAAACAAAATACAAAACCATTGTGAAATATGATAACCATATTTATTTATGAAGAATACAATAGTAAGGTAACAAGGTTGTGGCGACGAATCCTCAAAGGAACAAGATTGAGGTTTATAGCTGCCACCATCCAACAACACAGATGTATTAGAACACACTTTGACATTGTGGGAAGATAGTTACTATGAAACCTCAGCTGCTTGTTATCGCTGTCAATCCCAAAAGAAGTTCATGCCCAGTATATGTCAATAAATTTTATTCTGAATAAATTACATCTTTCTTGGCTAGTCAGGCAAGATATGGTCGAGATATGGTCTAGTTCTAGACACTGGTATTTTATGATTAGTTACAAGGTACTCCAGTTCCTGCTTTTCACGTTCTAATTCCATTTTCCTATTGGTCTGTACATGTATGCATCCTAGCTGTAAGTCTCTAAATAGTTTCCACGGTACTAGCTTTTTCTTGAAATACACATCTGTTCATGAGATATTGGTAATCATTGTAATATGTTATAAAGGTAGACTTTGAATATTAGAACAAAAATGTAAGCAATTTGATCATAAAAAATCATTCTCTATCTATGAGAGATACCTCCAGTATGATACCCCACCAAATGGTCATATGTATCCTTCCTAATACAAGATTGTGTCACATATGTGTATCAAAATGTAGTTCAATTAATACTACTAGAACTATAAAAAGCCAGACATCATTTTGTTTGTAACTAGTACAACTTCTCAAACAAAACCATATATTAACCAAATGACAGTTATTGTTTAATGTTCAATATACTTCAGCATCCTCAAAACCACCTATGTAAGAAAGAGATTCAGCCATCGGGTCCCCCCTTTTTTTAATTAAAAGACTGTATTATACCTTCCTCTGGATATGGTACCAAGTACTCGTTTTATGTAATGTGCCCGAAAAAGGACCAGGTCCTACAATCGCAACCTCAACCATAACTGAACAACTTTACAAGCTATATAACTTTAATTTGGAGATCAAGAGAACCTCAATCTTTTATATTATTTGAGCTAGAGTATGGTTCAATTACTATTGCTATATCTGTAAAAACCCGGACAGTATTTTGTTTGTATTTATTAAAAAATTTCAAAAAAACCATATATCAACCATATGACATTTTTATGTTTTATGTTCAATCCACCTTGCTATCCTTATACAAGTAAAAACAAAGCAATCGGCTCGTCTTTCCACTTGTATTACACCCTCTTGTGAGTGCATGTTATATATGTAATGTGTTCGAAAAAAAACATTAGGTTTTAAACTTCAGCATCAGCAAGACCTGAACACCATTTATGCCGCATAACAATAATTTGGAGATCTAGAATATCCTTCCAAATTTTGGTTGTATTTCAACCAAAGATTTATTTTTATGCCTAGTGTGTATATAAATATGAAATCCAGCATTCAAACTGAGCTAGACCAACCGGTATGCAATTTTTACTGTGTAACCCCATTAATTATCTTTAGACTACCAGATGTTGTACATCCCATAATTCAAAACACTTATTTTGATTTTGAATCCACAAAAAGGTATAGCAAATATGTTTTTAGAAACCAACCAAAACTCAGTATGCAGAGTGCTCCACTTACCTAAGCCATGCATAACATTTTCCTCCTGTAAGAAATACATTCCTTGCCAGTTAGATTACTAAACTAAACAGAAATCAGTGGAATTCACTATGTATATGTGTGTGTGTGTGTGATCATTTGTCTACGGCATACGGAGTACATCTCATAATCTCACTAGGTAAACACCTACCTGTTGATTCGACATGGTAGCTATGCTCCAATATGGACTTATCCGCAAATGGAGACAATTTCTTTCCACCCCAGCTATCACATGTTATCAGCAATCATACAAGTGCCATTTGATGTAGACAGAAGCCCTCTCGAGTGTGTGTGCGTGTGTGTGTGTGTATGTACCCCAGGGAGGTCACCTAATAAAAATGTAACCTATCACGTGAGTTCAACAGAAAGGTATTTAAAGTTCTTGAAACTTACAAAAATATATATACAGAAGGGCGTTATTTTTCCAAATTTTAAAAAAACTTACAGATTTTAAAAGAAAAGGGTACATTATATTCCTAACAAAATTCACAGATAAGGGGTTTTACAAACATGTCTTGAACGCACGTGATATGGTAGTTTTACACATAGTGAACCCCCCGAGGTATGTACTCTCTTGCGGCTTCGTGCATGTGAGAGATTATGTATGTAAGATATCAGTTTTGTATGCGCAATACACTGCAACCCAGGGCTTGTGTATGGATAGACATCGCAAGGAGGAGCATTTTAAATACAGTACACAGAGGAGAGTGAACCACCTAGCCCTCGCCCAAATGGGTATTCTTAATTTCATATGCTGTTTTTAGGCAAGGACCTATTTTTATCCTACTAGCCACTCCGGATCCACATGTGAAGGCCAAGTTTAGGATTTTGGTGGTACTCCATAGGAACCACCACATTAATATTAGGCATATGTATTCCAACTATTTACTTGAAAGTCTAGCACAATATCCAAGAGTAATCAAAACCATATATTTCTTCTGCAAGTGAATTACAAAGCCGATAGATAATACACAAATTCGAAATTTTATGGAAAGGCAGTCTTCCCGCCATTTACAAGGTAGATGAAGCTTTGCAATATGAAAACTTTTTCCTGAAGATACTGTATCACAAACCCTGATACTTGCCCGATCATGCATTTCTTAGAGGATTCTCAGTGGTACCGAGACTTCCCAAAGTAATTTTTGCTTGTATCTACAATCATTATAGAGTTAGATTATCTTATGATATATATATTCATACATTAACATCTTATTATTGTTTGTTATTGGCTTACAAGGACATACCTGGTATCTTCTTGTGTGAAAAAAGTAGTCGTGTATCTGTAGTTATTTAAATACCATCAGAGTGTGTGTGTGTATGTGCTCATTTGAAAAATAGGGTGCGGTTTTTGTCAAGAAACACTTATGTAAGGGTTTGTTCTTCTGCTAAAGCCTCAGGTCCAACTAATGTATTAAGTGTGTGTGTGTGTATGTATGTGTGTGTGTGTGTGTGTGTGTGGCCCTCCCCCATCCTAGACGAAAGGTCCACTTGGTGGGCAATAGGCCACCAAGTGGTCCTATCCCCCACAAAAAGCTTAATAAGTAGTGATATATCACTCCTAATTTTGGGAAATTGATAATTTTTTAGAAAATGCACAATAGGTCGAGTGATTCTATTTGGACGGAAACTATTTTTCTCAAACATGTTAATAAGACGTTGTCAGGCATTTTTTAGATAATCATGAAGTCATTGATTCATGCTAAAAAGCTTGCCCACTAGCCTTTTGTATATATGTGTACATACCCCTACGAGTTTTGGAAGTGGCTCTGTAAAAAATTCATGTACAAAGGTGTAATTTTGCCAAGCTTGAATGCTGATGTTTTGGGTTGTTCGAGACTCCAAAATATGGTTTTTAATAAGTGTTTTCAGCCGTGCTTTATAGCTTGTGAGTCGAACTTGTACATCATGAGTTGTGAGTATCCGAAGCGGGCGGTCTCAACTTAGAGGTGATTGCAGGTGCATGCAAGAAGAGCAACTACGCCAACTTGGGAGTCTAAGATTAGAAATGCTGAAGTTTTATACTTCCGTACATAGCCGAGGTGATGGGCTTTGAGCCATGTGTTACGGTGTCATTCGATGACCGGAGCAGCAAGGTATGCCTCGGGGAAAATTGTCCAAGAAGTCCTCTCATGCTTTGGGAGAAGCTGTGAATTTTTGGGGAAGTTGGGGAGCTTGGGGAGAGTTTCCATGTGGCATGGAAGTAATCCCACACGGGAAGAGGAAAGGGGAAAGTGGAGGGTACATAGGGCACTTTGGGAGCCCATTACGGTGTATCAAAAGTGAGAGGAGCTCTCTCAAGGCTTGGCTATGGGGGCTCGTGGGCTCATGGGGAAGGGGATGACAAAATTTTAAGTTCACACCAGCTGCCCAGGTGCCTGGCCACTTTTTTTGGTCCCCAGACACTTGCCCCCACCCCATTCCTTGGTCAAAGGGTCACTGACAGGTCATTTTTCACCCAAAAAAGGCCAAAATTGGACCAATTAAAAGGTGCCCAAGGAGAGAACCATGTTGGCTAAGAGGAGAGAGAAAATTCCTTGGGATAAGAGCCAAAAAATCCCCCTTTCTAATAGCTGCAATTGTCTACACACCCTTTTCGCTTACAGAGAGTAGCTTTTTTGGAGCTTTTGAGAGATACCCCAACTTCGAAAGCTTGTAACTCTCTCGTTTGTTGTCGGAATCAAGAATATGGATACTCTACGGAGGTCTACATGAGACAAGATTCACCTTTATGGTCTTGGTTTTCAGCAATTTTAATCATGGTTTGGGTTAGGACTGTTTCCCACCCGACTCTACATATGTTTGACATAGGTGTTTTCCGCAGCTTTATGGTGTTTCCTTCCGATGGTGTCGTGTGTGCAAGGCTATAGGTTTCTCATTTTCCTTCTTGTTTGCATGCTAACATTGTTTTGGTGGCCCCATGGAGGAGAAAGTGCTCCTATGCTCCAATTCCTGTGAAATATGTCTATTCTTGTAAAAGGGATGTGGGTCCTTATGGACAACCGCCTATGTATGTGCAAATTGTGAACAACACTTGAGGTGGTCCTATAATTGGATTGTAGCCTTTGGAGGGTTGTGAGGTTTTGTGAAGCCAAGCATTGGGGGTCGGGCTACCTAGTATGAGGTGGATTAGGTACTGGAGCGATCCATCGACATCCCTTGAGTTTTTGACGTCACATGTAAGTGTTTTTGTGGCAATCAAACATGGCAGATGAGTTCTCACAGTTTCATAGATTGCCTAGTGAAAATGCACACACGTTTATTGAAAAGTTCGAAGTCAATTGCTTGCTGCACAATATACTAGACCAAGCTATATTGTTGCGGCTGCTACAATATAGTTTACAGGATGAGGCAAAATTTTGGTTACACAATTTTGAGGAGTTGATGCAGGCACAAAATCCAGGGGTGGTTTTGGACTACAATTGTGTGAAGCAAGCTTTTTTGGCACAATACCGATCCATCGAAGTACCTGAGAAAGTTTGGCATGAGATTTTGGGGAACACTCAGAGGGCTAATCAAAGTGTTGATGATTTTGTCATGCAGTTCACCCGTTTATGGGATAAATGGGCCCAGGCTTTGGGAAACGAGATCCCTCCATCCATGTTAACGAAGGAACATTTTGTGGCAAACCTAAAAGAAAGTCTGAAGTTCGAGGTTGAGCTGAAAAGACCCGTCACCTTCGAGGAGATAGTTTCCATTTCTAGAGAGAAAGAATGGCAAGCTCAAAGGCTTAATGAATATGGGAAAGTGGTCCCTCAACAAAATAATGGTACCCAAAAGGAGGAGAGTCAGGTAGAAGCTGCAAGCCAACCTATTCAAAGGGCAGCTAATACCAAATAGTTACAATGAAATATCCAAGACATGATGACCATGATGCAGGAATTACGACTTAGTGTTCTTGGTGGTGGAGGTTGTCGTGGTCGTGGACGTGGTAGATGATGGCTCATGCATGTGAAGCTCAACCTAATGCAAATGCTAGTCATGGACAGGGCGGTTTTGAGCCATAGAGGAGGTTCATTCCCACTTGTTATAATTGTAGTGAACTTGGTCATATTAGCACTATTGTTCAAAGCCAACAAGGATGGGAGGATATATGTTTCCACTTCCTCAGAAGATTCCTAATAGAGCTAATGATTATGCATTGGATATATGGGGAGATTAAGGTACTGGACACGAAAATCAAGCTTCAACTTCTGGTGGTCATGTGGGTGTTGTGCGAGTCGAAAAGAAAGAAGCAGATGTGCTGTCAGTAGGTAAAAGAGAGAGGGAAGGCTATGCAGCACTAGGGCCTAGCAGGAAGAAAGGGAAGGAGAAAGAGGGTGAAGATGAAAAAGACAAGAGAAATAGAAAGCCTCGTAGACAATTTGAAGTGGTGGATTTATCGTTGGGAGAAGGCCAACAGCTTACAATTTAAAGGAAGACCTGATCGGGAGGAAAGTAGATTGTACTTTTGGACAGTTGATGAATATGGTGCCCAAACTTAAAAGGCAATGTAAGTCATTAGTGAATCCAGAGAAAGAGACAAAGCATGTACAAGTCACAGTATTGTCTGTGGGAGAGTTACTCGACATCTATCCTGTGGTGAACGCTTGGCACAAACGTGTGGGCATGGGAGAAGCCTACATTGATGGAGGTGCTCAAGTTTGTGTGATCACACAGTCATGTGTCAAGAGACTGGGTCTTATTACATGCGGAAGCTTTGGGTTTTGAATTCAACTAGCAAACCATACCAAAGTGAAATATTTGGGAATGATCAAGAATTTGAAAGTGGAAGTCTTTAACATGAAGGTTATCGTAAACTTTCATGTTATGCCACTGGTTTGGGAGCCTTTTCTCTCATTTTGGGACAACCTTGGTTGAGAGCTGTGGATGCCATGCAAGATTGGTGCAAGGGCACAATAAGTGTGTATGACAAGAAGCGTGAAAAGAGAGTGTTTGATATGACGGGAATAATTAACTTGTGAGCTTTTTATTTAGAGCTTTCTTGAAGAATTGGAAGCTTTTTTATTTCAGAGCTCGAACCTATGATCTTTCATTTACTTGGTTCTGAAACATTCAATCCAATATGTGTAAGGGTCAAAACAAAACCTCATGTTGTATCTTCTATACCTTCAGTTTCCTTTGTGTAAAATATATTTAACATGTCAATGTATAAGGTTAAGCATGCATCTTTAAGTGATTGGACATTGACTAGAGAGTGAGACAATAGGTCAAAATCCAATAAGTGACAAAGAGAGACCCTCATGTATTTTTACACATACTTTGTCATCAATGACATATTGAAAAATGCATAAAGGTTGTTTAATTGTTATGTAAAATTTTATATTTATGAAAATATAATATAACCAACTTGGGAATACAAGTTTATGCAAGCATTAGGTTGTATTTAGAGACTCTAATTACAAAGTCATATGCTCTTGGTGCTTTGTTACAATCTTATATGATCAAGATTAAGCATATGTGATCACAACATTCTTTGCCATCAGATGCTTCGGTCCTAAAGCTATTTGTGATCCATAATGAAACCCTAACCCTTTATTATCTTGTGCCATTTAAAGATACGGTTGGCTGTAACCACTATGATGTGCAACCATGAGACTAAAGAATGTATATAAAAAAATGTGTGGAATAGAGCTTTTTCTCTACGTGGGAGAATTGGTCTCTTATGTTTTGACCATAACAATTCCAAATAGTTTGGGAAATGAAGCATTCACAAACCATTAAAGTAATACATATAAAGACTTTTGTGAGGCTCAAATTTGAGGCGCTTTTGGACTAGGAAAGAGCAAGTATTGATACATAGGCAATGGAGGTCACCCCAACTTACCTTTTGCACTTGTTGGTTTGTCACTACTGTAAACATGCCTATTGCTTCTTCTTCTTCTTCTTCTTCTTCTTCTTCTTCTCTCTCTCTCTCTCTCTCTCTCTCTCTCTCTCTCTCTCTCTCTCTCTCTCTCTCTGCAAATGAAAAAAACATCATTTTCTCATGTTCATGTCAAATTATTATCACTTGTTGGAAGTTATTTTGTAGTTCTAAAAACACTAGAGTTATTCCTATATAAGGAGAAGACAAGCATCACATGCCCTAGAGGTACTTGTAAAATCAACCAATATGATACAAAGAAACCTATTTACAAAATACAAATCTTCAAGGTGGTTGTACTGCTCGATTTGAGCTTGTGCTAATTGAAACCTCTAGCACGACCAATATGCATCAGAATGATTGTGTTCACTTCACACATATAAGGAAATGTCTTGGTAACATGACTCTACTTGTGGTCCTCTAGAAGACAGAGCTAGCATTTAGGTCAAATCTTTCACCCGTAATTGAGGAGACCAAGAACCATCCAAATGAGGGTATTTTTCATACATATTGATGGTAGGGTATCTTGTTTGCAAGGCTAGAAGAATAGCATGCACCAAGATATAGCACCTCATGATTGGAGATAAGCTTTTAGGCATTTTAGGGATACTCGTTTCCATAGTCATTAAGGTCGGGGGCAGCCCCTCTCATCTATCCATCTATTGGTATTTCCTCACCACAATCCATGGCTCCACCGTTAGATGTTTGATAGATCAACAGGTTGATAGCATATGATTTTCTTATCATACACAATCTAGTACATAACACATATAGATGTATAGATGGACAAGTATTGAAGAAGTCTTATGTCCTATGGAATGTTGGAGATGAGTCTAGAAGAATGCTTATAGCTCCCAAATACTTGTAAGAAAGTTGATTTTTTTGGTCCAAGAATTTCATAGAATAAAACTTGTGTGTGTGCTCAAGGAGATCATAACATTTGATTTTTTTGTTATATAGAAACCATACTTTTGATAAACCATCACTCTCGCCAAAAGAGAACAATTTCTCTTTAACACTATATAACGCTCAAAGATACCCATGATATACGAGCATAAATTTTTTTGAAATATGCTACCTTTATTGAATTTGAGTTATGGCATGCAGAATGAAAGATGGGCACATAAAGGCTAAGAGTACAAAGAGTGTTTGTAAGGAGACAAGCATAAGGGTCATGTAGTAGCTTTGCTAAAGGAGACTTGTAGAATGATATATTGACACAATTTATAGATAAAGTGCTCTATTTTTCTATGTTTTTCCATCTCCTAAATTGAATTTTTGAGAAAATTATTGAAAACTGCAGCGAATTACACCAAGCCAATAGAAAAAAGTAAGTATATTCAATAACCTTCATGATAAGCTCATCCAATACAAGTCTTTTTAGCTTTCCAATTAGAAAAACAATATCTAAAATAGAGAATTTGAGGTAGATACTTTATTATTTTTGCATTCATTGAGCAGCCAATTCATCCGCGTGCGCACAGACGGTCTGCCGGCTCAAGATGTCTCCTAGGGGAAATGGGTCGATTCTCTAATTGGCATTTTGGACCTTGCAGCCTAGTTTCTTAAGGCTTTTCCAAAGTTGTGGGGGGAGTATCGTGCTACAATACAAACTTGCTACTCTAGCCAATTAAGCGAGTTGCGCTTGGAAGAGCTCACAAACTGTCCGCACGCGTGCAGACGGCCTGCGAGCTCAAAAAATACTCATAAGGAGCCTAACCCGTGCAGCGGAATGCTACTCTAGCCGTTTATAAGCGGATCGAAGTGCTGTACAAAACCCAGCCAAGCTGCTTGGAAATTTTCCTATGCTTCATGGCGCGCCGTGTGCTCAATGCTGCCAAAACTCAATACTGTCATGGTGACCTTCCGCAGCAATAACAAAAGGAAAATGCTGGAGATACGGTCTTTGCACTTCAGCATCAGAGTTTTGAGGCTGGATCAAGATCAGTTTTGCCTACAATAGGTCCAAGAAATCTTCGCAATCTTCCTATGAATGCCTTGCCGCGTACATCTCATAATCACTTAGCATTATATTGGCCTGCACTCCCTCGTCAACTGAAAAAGCGAAAGCTTTGGTGAGTTTGCATGGCGACGAACTGGTCTCTGCATGAGGTATTGCAGGTCTTCACGACGCGTGGCCTTACAACAGAGAGTCAGGGTAGAGTTTGCTTGTCGAGGGCTGCTGCCACGTAGACAGGTAACAGCAAATAAGGATGCTGCAAAGAGATTCTTGCTTCAGCTCATGCCCACGCTGTCTACGTACCCAGCTCTTGCACTGCCTTTGCCTTTGACATGCAACCCCCATCTTAGACCGCTTGGCAAACTGCAACCATTGATGTGGCGGAGACTTCAACACTCATATTTTTTTGAAATCTCAAACTGATGCGATCAGCATTGCGAGCGCTCGTCTTCGTGGTGTAGACTGGTGCTCCTTGGGATTGATGTCTTTGCTATCTGCATTCGAATCCAGTGAGCCTGCTATTTTGTGTAAACTTCAATAGACGGCCTCATGTAATGGAATCTTCAAAATGATATGAAGAAAATAATAGTGGAGCCAGTAGTCTCAGGGTAGTAGGTCAATGATTACTAGAGAATGTTTATTCAAACAAAACGAGTATTCATAGGAGGAGCTTAAATAGGTCATTTTGAGGAAGAGGTTAAGGCTCAAACATACCATGCTGGGGAGCAGGAACTATACGGAATGGTCACCACTGGACCATTCGTGACCATCAAGAGTCGGTGGGAGGGAGACAAATCATAAGGTACTACTAGGGCTAGCTTTGCATGGGCCGTAGTTTGCACCAAGTTTGCCAACCTATTACTTGAGCTAATGTACTGGTGTAGTGCCATTGAAGCTTGGGCTGCTTTTAGGCGTTGATTTATCAAAAGCACCTGCATGGTCAAAGTGCAAACATTGGGAGGTGTTTTGGGAATTTCCACAAATTACAAGGGTGTTTTGGTAATTCATCCTGAAAATAGCAAATTAAGATTAAAGATCAATTATCAATGACTTGCAAACATCACAATGTAATATATTCTCTCACAATTTGCAACAATCTACCAGAGTCTTTCATAATATAAAGTATGTAGATGGAGTATAAAGAATTAGTTTGTGAGATTGTAACGGTAAGAGTTGCATCTCTTGTTTATCTATGAGTATCTCAACCCTAAATTTTGTCTTTCTCACAATAAATAGCTATCTTGCAATGGCGTAGACAAAACTAGCTATATCATCTTGTATCAAAGGAGAACCACTCTTAATATGAGAAGGGTTGTCAAAACAATTATCTTTGCAGACATTTGCGAGGTTAAAGAGGGGTATTTTCAAGGTTAAAGAGGGGTATTTTCAGTATGTAAAAAAACCAAAGAGCATTTTGGGTATTTTTAACCAAACCTGTGAGGCATATTAAGAATTTCAAAAATTTGTGGGTCATTATTGAAATTTCCTTATATTTTTGGGCTACTTTAGTAGATTATCCTTAATGAGATGTAGCAAACTTTAGTAAGCTCCAACTAGGAGAGCCAAAGTCCATAAAATAGGCCATTCAAGTGGGTATTTTAAGACTAGACCAATCAACAATAGAATTTTTTAAAAGTTCAAAGCTTGGAATTTAAACTTTTTGATGTGTTTTGTTAATGAAAGATATAAAATTTAATTAGCTTGTCATATTCTGTTGATCTTGTAGGTTTACAATAACATATTTCAAACATCAATTTCTTCTTATATGTTTGCGACTAGTTCTAATAGACTACAAAGCTACTTTTAACATAAAACAGAGGCATGAATTTTGTCAAATTGCCTCTTATAACCAATAGAGTGCTTTCCATATGAGACAAGTACAATACAGATGTTATTTGCACTTAAAGAGGAACTTTATACTTTATGCATACATTAGAGGGTAGCAAGATTTATTCCCCATAGCTTGCACATGGAAATACTACTATGAGGAGCTCCTTTGTTAAGTGACCACCTTGATCTAGCTTAAGACTTATTTCTCTTTATATATAAGTCTTAAGAAGGCTCCCTAGATAAATAGTCATAGTTTAGAGTTCTTGCTGCACTATACAATCCAAATCACAATTTTTAATATGTGATATGAGCTAAGAAAAACACTTGCACGTACAGTCTCTTTAATACATAAGTGTGTGTGTGTACGTGCATGCAACATGTGCGTTTTTGTGTGTATATCTATTGGAACATGCTTGTTGAAGGCATCATGATTCTTATTTTCTCTTATAAAAGTACCGTTAGAAGCTCCTTGAGAGAAAAGCTCTAAGTTTTAAATTAGAAGCTTGCAAAAATTTCACACTTTGATATGACAACCAAACAACCTATGGAACTTGAAGATGTGAGTGAGAATCATGAGTCCGAAACTACCAGTGATGATAGTTCTAAAGACTCAGAAAGTAGCACTACTTCGAGTTTAGTGATGAGGGTGAAGTGTCATTCTTATTGTTGGATGAGGAACAGAAAGAGATTAGTAAAGTGTTGCAAATATTAGGGAATATAAATGCTTCAAGCCGTTTAGAGCAACTTGAAGAGTTGATGCAACCTAAACAGGAACTACCAATGAAGAAAGAGTTGATTCAAAATATGCTAAGTAATGATTTGACACAAGGAGAAAGAAGGGAGTACTTAGCAATGTTGGACAGGTTTCCAAATCTTTTCATTACCTCATATCAGGAAATAAGGGGTTTTGTTGGGGATCCTATGAAAATCGAGCTAGTTGAAGGGGCAAAGCCAATACGATAGAAATTAAGAAGGATGGGTAAGGAACAGATGAATGCTTTAAAGGAAGAAGTGGATAAGCTTTAGGATGCAGGGTTCATTGTGTCAGTGGATAATGCTAAATGGGTGAGCCATGTAGTAAGAAAGATGGGCGTTGTCGGGGGATATGTGTTTCGCTACGTGAGCCGGGCATGCACCGGGCCTCTGGCTGTGGGAGGTGTGAAAGAGAGAGAACAAGAAAAATAGATGCAATTGAATCTGGAAATCATCGTAATCATCAATTAATTGATTAACGCTTGAGTACAATTGAATCTTTAGCCAAGGCGGGCTGTTAACAGCACTGCCACTTGGATCATCTACTTACGAGGAGTTTAAGCTCCCGCCTTACAAAATTAACCGGGTCGTTAACGACACTGGGCTTAATAGAATGATTACTCAAACATTAGCTGATGACGGTGATGGAAATTTTCTCCTGCCGCTTTATCTGCTTCAAGTGACCTTAGGTTCTGTAAATTTTATCTTTCTTACCGAGTTCGATGGAATCAGCTTACTTGCTTCTTTACTTTTCTCCTGCTCTTCCTTCCTTGCTTCCCCACTTTCTCCCCCTCTGCCTTCCTTACTTTATCAAGGTTGAAAGCGAGAGAGAAAAACCTTGTCTTTGGGTACCTTCTTCTTTATGCTTGACCTATTCTCATCGAGAGAGAAACATTTCTTGCTGCTTTCTTGCTTACCGAGGCCGAAAGTGAGAGAGAAAGTCTCCCTTTTATTTTTCTTTTCAAACTCGAGCGAGAGAGAGAGAGATAGAACTCTCCTTGTGCAAGCACAGAGAGAGAGAGAGAGAGAGAGAGAGAGAGAGAGAGAGAGAGTCTCTCCTTTGCTTGTTTCTTTGCCTTGCCGATAACTATCGAGAGAGAGATCTCGCGTTGCTTGGTTTGGAGATTGAAAGAGAGAGAGAGAGAGATCTCGCCTTGCTTGCTCGTTCAAGCTTCCCTCGAATCTCTCCGTTATCTCCCTTGGTTTCTCTCCCTTGTTATTCCTTCTTTAGCCGAGGTCGAGAGAGAGGATAGAGAGCTTTGACTCCAAGCTCCCTTGCTTCCTTCTCCCCCTTGCCCTCGTTGATGCCTCTCGTTAATAGCCTTCTTCTTCATTTTCTCCCCTCCCTTCTATTGTTGATGCCCTCCTATAATAGCTCCCCAAGTTTTTGCCCCACCACGACGTCACGGCTCCGTGACTGACGTGGCGGTCGGCGGGTTGAGCAGCGTGAAAATCGGGGGGAACGGCACCAAAACGGTTTGCCATGGCCTGCGGAGTAGTTTTTGCTTCACTAAAGTGCTCGTCTGAGATCGCCTACGACTGTTGTGAGCCTTTCTCCTCCTGCGTAGTCTCGTCCTCGCTGCTTACACCCCTGCTCACACCATCCCTTCTTTTTTTTTCCCCCCCTTTTACATACAATAGGCGGCCATTCCTCCAAGCAACCTGGGCGGCCACCATTGGAGTAACCATTGGGCAGCCACTAAGCATGTCCCCTTGGGCGGGTGAAGGAAACCAATTTGAATGATAATCTTCCTTGCTCCACTACCTTCACACTGCCATGTTTGGCATGCATCTCAAGCAAGGGATGGTTAGTTGCATGGTTAGCCAAGCCTGCCAAGCACGAAATTTTCCTCCAATAGCCCTTGACTAACAATATCATAATGAATTTGATGCCCATATCGTCTTGCATGGTGATGCTTGCCTTCAAGATATAAGCATACGTGATTGCATTTGTCCAGCTTCCTGGCCCTACCTCTGTTGGAGTTATCCCGCAATCATTGCATTCCAAGAGATGACATTCTGAACACGAAGCTCTTCAAGCACTTTTTGTACTTTATGAGACGTACACCACATTTGACTTACATGTAGACTATCATAGTATTGCTGCTAGCAATGTACCCTACTATCAATGCACTGCAGGAGATAACATTTCAGACAAGATTCTCATCAAGCACTTACTCTGTTGCATTTCAAAATTCGATCGAGAGCAAAAATCTCCTAGATGGCACTCCGGTCGAGTTGACTGGTCTGGCACGGAACCGGCCCCCGGTGAATCTTTAACGGCGGCTAATAACTTGGCAACCGAAACTCCGATTGCTGATCTGAAAAGATTGAAGCGCTCCACAAAGTGAGCACTTCAGGCCCGTGCATTCATTCCATTTTTGTCACCTCAACTGCAGTTGCCCAATCCGGTACGGATCTGCTATCGACTTAAACTTCAAAGTCCATAACTTCTTCACTGTGGCTCCTATCGACGAGCCGTAAAGATAGGCCGGTAGAGCACTTCAAGCACTACAGTTCTAGATCATAATCTCTCGATCATCTATGGTAATTACAAGCATACTATTTTTTGGCATCATTGAGGCATCTGTTGGCCCTTTTAAGCCGCATCTGGCATGATTAATCATTAAGCTTGGCCTGTTATCAAGCCTTGATCACTACTCACTTAATGTGTAGGCTTCAAAGAAGCTTAGCTTGCATTTCTCAGCTCTTTTTCTCATCATGGTGGCGGAGCTACACGACAGCGTTGGAGAGTTTGTGTTGATTACAAGCCACTATATGCGGTGACCAAGAAAGATCCTTACCCTTTGCCTTTTATTGATCAATTGTTAAATGCAGTGGCTAGTTTCGAGAGATACAGTGTCTGTGATGGGTATTCACGATACTTTGAGCTTATCCTTGCTCCTGAAGACAAGAAAAAGACTACTTCTATCACACCATGGGGTTGTTTCTGCTTTTGTTGCCTTCCTTTTGGGTTGACAAATGGGCCAGGAGCCTTTGAAAGAAAAGTAGATTGGGTCCTTATCCCGTTCCTTGGGAAGTTTGTCAAAAGATTCATAGATGGTTTCTGTGTATACAGTTCAAGGAAAGAGCATGTGCAAAAGCTTGAAATGAATTTTTCCAACTATGATGAATGCGGGGGTCAGCTCAATCCTAAAAAAATGTCATTTGGCATAGCCACGGGTGAAGCTTCTTGGGCATGTTATTTCAAAAAATGGAATTGAAACAGATATAGAGAAAGTGGAGGCTTTGCTATTACTTTCATCTCCAAAAGATACCAAACTATTGGCCACTTTCATACAAAAAGTTAAATATCTGTCTTGCTTCATACCTTTGGCATCACAGCTATTGTATCCATTGCAAGCAAATAGTTAAGAATGATCCCTTGGAGTGGTCTCATGACTATGACAATGTTTTTGTCAAAGTTTAAGAGGTTTTGAGTATGTTACCTATTATGTAAGCTCCTGACTGAGAAAAAGAGTTTTATGTCAACCCATTAGTGGGAGATGATGCTATTGGAGCTATGTTATTGCAAAGGGGGAAGGAATCTTAGTATACAAAGCCTGTTCATTATGCTAGCAGAGTGAAGACTCCTCATGAAAGAGATTTTTTTGAAGTTGAATTGGTGATGACCAATATGGTTTATGCTTGCAGACGATTCAAAAACTACTTGCTGTTCTCACCAGTTATTCATTGCTTCCTTAGCTGTTCAATATTTCAAATTTATCAAAAAGAGTTATGAAATGGGTTATTGAGCTTCAAGAGTTTCAGTTCACCTTTTTGTTGGAGGAAAGTACTCGGGCTACCCTTGTAGATCTTCTCACTTATAAGGATACTCCAGTTTTGGTTAAAGAAGAGGTGGTGCAAAAGAAGGAAGCTAGGACTCTTGCCATCCCTAATGCTTCACTGTTATACTTTGGTAGCTCTTATCGAAGAAGTCATGATGCTGCTTCAAGAGACATTGTTATTTATGATGCACAAGGAAAGCTTATAAGGAAGCAAGGGCTGAAACTTGATGCCAAAAGTAACAAGGAAGCAGAATACATGGCTCTTGAAGGTGGTTTGCATATTTGCTTACAATTGGGAATTTTATGCTTGCAAATTAAAGGAGATGCTTTGTTGGTTGCGAAGCAAGTGTTGGGAGTATGGAAGAATAAGAACCCTAAACTGGAAAATTTATGCTTCAAAGTGGAAGCGTTGCTCAAAAAGCTTGAAGCATGGAGTTTGCAGCATATTGAGAGGTTTCTAAATGAAGAAGCTCATGATGCTGCCCAAGAGATGATCACTTGTGTATTTGTGGTAAAGGCAGATGCCCCTTTATATCATGGGAGGGAAATCTTATAAAAGGAAGTGGATTTTCTATTGACAGGTGTTCTACCTGAAGGTTTATCGTCTTCTAAAAACTATGCGCTTATAAGAAAAGCCAGGAAATACAAAATGCTTGATGATGTGCTTTACATGAAAGGAAGTGATTTGGTTTTGCGTTGTGTGCCTTGGAAAGAAAAAAATTACAAAATCCTGGAAGGAAATCATGAGGGATCTTGTGGAGGCCATTTTTCTATGATAATCATGTTTCATAATTTCTTTCAAGAAGTTTATATATGGCCGAGTATTCAAGGGGATGTTAATCATTGGTGCAAGTCATGTTTGCCTTGTCAGAAGATGGGAAAGAGAATTTGAAGCCTGAGTTGCGGAGGACAATTTTAGCTTTTGATGTGTTTGAAAAATGGGGTCTTGATGCTATTGGACCCTTACCTATGACTAGCAAAGAACTACTTACATTTTAACAGTAGTGGATTATTTGTCACGATGGGCAGAAGCCAAAGCTGTCAAACAGATTACTAGTAAGGAGATGGGAAAATCTAATTATGAGTACATATGTTGCAAATTTGGTGTGCCACTAGAGCTAATTTCAGATAGAGAACCAGGATTTAGAGGAGAGCTGTTTGATTTCTTATGCAAAAAGCTCTATATACAACATAGGTACAATTCTCCTTATTATCCACAATGCAATGGTCTTAATGAAAGGTTCAATGGAGAGTTGGTAAAGATCTTGACAAAGATGACACAGACATATGGGGAGACTTGGGATTCAGAGTTGCCTTGTGTGTTATGGGCCTAAAGAACTGTTATCAAAACAAGAACATAATTTCCCCCCTTACCACTTGGTTTATGGCAAGGAAGGTTTATTGCCAATTGAAGTGGAAATTCTCTAAAGTTGTTATCATTGGAAGATGAGGAGAAAACAAATGCATGGCAAAAAAGATTATTGGATTTACAATGCTTGCAATTGGATCGAGTTTTAGCTTTGGGTTACTATGAGGAAGTGTCAAGAAAGGCTCAGCTAAAAGCCAATGAATGCGTAGAGGATAAGAAAATTGAAAAGGGTGATTTGGTGTTGCGATACAATAGTAAGTTGGACAATACCTTTCAAAAGAAGTTTCAAATCAAATGGGAAGGTCCTTTTACTATTGTAAACAAATTTGAAAATGGCACATATCAGTTGGTAGGCTTAAATGGTTCACATCATAAGTATCGTGTTAATGGTTATACATAGAAGAAGTATCTCACACGTTTTTGATGACAATTGTGACTGATGAAATGCTATCAATAGAAGGAGATAATGTGAAGACATCTGAAAATGTGGATGAGGTTTCTGGGGATGAAATGCAGCACTTGTTCACCCTAGGAACCTCTGCTTGTCATGAATGACTAAGCAAGCTAGGGGGCGTTGGCAGCCTATGTCATGCATTTTTTGGATAAGCATGAATTCATTGATTCATGCTAAAAAGCTTGCCCACTAGCCTCGTGTATATATGTGTACCACTACAAGAGGTTGTGTGCTCTTGTGACGCTGTTAGCGACGGAAATACATTGGGTTTTTATAACCCTCGGCGTCGCTAAAACCGTCGCTACGAGCGTCGCTATAAGCGTCGCTATAGGCGTCGCTATATGCGTCGCTATGAGCGTCGCGAGATCACCTTCTTGCCGTCATCATCCATGATGATGCCGCCGCTGATGTCGACGGAGTAAGGCAAGCCCTCTGGCCGGTGACGCGTGAACCTGGGTGTCCCGGCAGGGGTCTCTAGCGGCGTGTCGATGGGGGTACGGACGTCAGGTGTCTCCACCGGCGTCTGGGCCCCGAAGCGAGGAGTGTCGAGTGGGGTGGCTCCTGGCGGAGTAGGTAGAGGTGTGTAGCTTCTAGGAACAGTCAGCCGTGCAAAACCTGGCGTAGATGGTGATGTTGTGGTTGGTGTGGGGGCGGGCAAAGAAGGGGGGGGTAAAGAGCCTCGTTGAACACGAGGCGGTGTGGAGGCATCGGTGGCGGAATCCCCACAACAACCGCCACCGCCACCACTAGAGCACCGGTGTCTAGACAAGTGTGAAGCTCGTCTCGTCGACGCCGAAGCTTCGGAGCGCGCCGAATGCTCCGAAAGAGAGGGAGATGCGGATGGTGTAGGAACGCGCGATGATGCGCCAGAGCGATGACGCTCCACGTACCACTGTCTCTGCTGCGGTGACAAAGAAGAAAAAAACTCCTCATCATCCATACCTGCATTAAACACACGAATATTTAAACTTAATATTGAATGAATAGAGTAGACAATGACGCAAAGACCATTAAATACAATGACGTAATGACGCATATAAATACAATGACGCAATGAATCGAGTGATAGAAGAGGCAAGTCGAAAACTCAGAATTTTCAATCAAAAGATGTGAGCGCGAGTAGAAAAGAGCGTTATACACCATGGAAGGTACTTAGAGAGCCAAAGCTTTTACAACACGGAGCAAAATTGTTCAAATACAATATTTGTGGCTTTAAGAGATCTCTCTCTCATCCTCGCATAACTCAGCATAACTTCCTATATCTATATAGAGCTCTCCGTTTAAACACATATCCTCTGTTTCATTTTGTAGCTCCTCTGCATGCACCCCATATAGAGTAGTAGCATCTTGATGCTCGTCTGGCACCACCGCAGTGGCTTCTGATTGAGCATCTTCTCTGATCTCCTCCATTGATGTCGTTGTGATTGGTACATGGTAGCCTTCATACGTCCTTGCACTACGAGGGGCTACCTCTATGACGTACCACCAGTTTGATGTAGACTTTGTAGGATGAAATACTACCTGCCAGAGCCACATAACTTACATGAGAGCTTTCAAGCACATAACTTGTAAAAGGGGGATGTTAACTATTTACATACTTACTTGTTCACAATGCTCGGGTAGTACGAAAGTGTCTCTTAGGTCAGTCCATTTCTTAGTAGAATCCACCTCAAGAAAACCAGACTCTCCTCTACGCACAGTAGCGTTGCGACCCTCCATGATTATCTTGAACCATTGCACGTCGAACAAGTCGACAAAAAATCCTCTGTAATCGATCCTCAAAATCTCTTGCAGCGTGCCGAAGTAAGTGAGTTCCGCCACCACAGGATCTGCATCAGAGGAACGTCGTCGACTAGACTGTTCAAATTTTGCCATGATTCCACAATCTTGAGTAAAACGCTTTTTGTCGATTCGTTCCACCCTAAAATGTCGATCTTTACACCATGCTGCTGTGTATGACTTATACTACAACGAACAAAGATTATGAGTGGCCGTTCAAACGTTTATAAATAAAGTCACTTGCTAGTCGTACATTGCAAACTTACCTTGGTCGCGCAACCCCGAGAGTACTCCCACTCTTCTTCAGTAACTTCGTCACCGCATTGTTGTGCGCTTTTCAATTGGTTGTGCAACCATCTTAAGCTCATGAAGGTTGGTAGGCTCTCCAGAACCGCTGGATAGTGCATCGGTGGTCGTCTTCCCCGTCTCCACTCGATTCGTGCCCTTTGTCGCTCTTGCTTTGCATCCTCATATTGTGAAATCCACTTTTGCATCACTGGATTGTGAAGCATGCAAAATCGGTTGATTTTAGCCTCTAGATCTTCCATCATCTTCTTCTCAACACCGAGATTGCACATGACAATCCCAGATATGCGCTCATCATCTATGGTTCGCCATAGCGTGTCTCGGGATTTATCAAATCCGTCTAGCCACTCTCCAATGTACACTAGGGACTCTGATACCAACCAACCTTCTGCCATGCTACCCTCCGGACATGCCTTTTGACGCACATATCCCTTAAGCGTTTTCATGAAACGCTCTAAGAAGAACATCCATCTGGAATGAACTGTGCCAGCTATTTCCACCTCATCAAGTATGTGAACAAGAAGATGCACCTGAATGGTTAGCATTGTAGTAGGAAAATGTTTCTCAAACATGCACACAAGCTCCGCAGCATTTAGTTTGGCGAATGGTATGGAGTCTACGTTGATCTCCTTTTGTGAGATCCATTGCACCAGCTTTGCAAGTTTGTAGATTGTGTTACGGATGTCGAGAGACAAACATCCCTCAATGGCAACCGGTAAAATAAACTGTAAAGTATGTGCAGCAATGATATTAAAGTCCACATTTTATGCAATGATATTAAAGTCCACTATGAACGTACCTGACACATTTTATGCCAATCGTGTGACTTCAAACCGGTAAGCTTTCCTTCTTTAGTAAAACACGTTCGGAGCGAGTGCATTACGCCAGTGGGGGTCCGCAAAGATGGAATGGCCTCTTTTACTTTGCGTTCTTGGGCTCCTGTGAAAATCCATGGTGCTTTGGGGAGTTTTATCGATCCATCAGACGCTGTTTGCGGCCAATATTGCTCCATACGATCCACATTTCTAAGGTCAACTCTGGCTCCCAAAGTATCTTTCTTACCGGTCAAATGGTCCCATAGTAGATTACCCACATTCTTGAATATGTGCATTGGATCGAGCAAGTGATTGATCATGAGTCGGGGCCAGTACGGTAACTCGTACCATAGAGATAGTCTCTTCATCCCTGGAGGCAATCCGTCATCGCACATCTCCTTCTGCTCTAACCATGCTTGTGCAGACATCCTTGGTGTCTCTCTTCCCAAAAAGCCGTCGCGTAACACATGATTCTCTGGAAGATACGCTTGATTACCTTCGTAGATTTGCTTCTTCAGTGAGGGTGCCCTACGTGCATTCAGTCTAGGTCCACATGTGACACATGCTCTATATCCGCTTGTTTGAAGCCCTGCATGTATACACATGATAATAGATCAACTATGGGAAAAAACAATATTTACAGTGTCTGAGTGAGGAGTGTCAATAGATCACCTGAGCATTCTGTTAGCCCGGGATAGTCATGCATGGTCCACATTAGAATGCCTCTGATCAAAGCATTCCGTTGTCCTGTGTGTGGGCTCATATCCACCACCTCTATGCCAATCCACAATTGTTGTAGCTCTTCCAATAGTGGACGAAGATACACATCCATATTCCCCACTTTATATCGCCCTGGCACAATCAAGCTTAGCCATAGGTGCCCCTTCTTCGTAGTCAACCACGGGGGAATGTTGTAGTTGACGATGACAACGGGCCATACACTGTAAGATGTTGATCTTTGACCAAATGGATTTACGCCATCCATAGCCAGGCCTAAGCGCAAATTTCGAGCTTCCCTGGCAAAATCCGACCATGTTCCATCTATATGTTTCCAGGCTGCGCAATCTGCAGGAATTCGTAGCACACCATCCGAAGATTTATTCTCCTCATGCCATGATGCTAGGGCGGCCATGGACTTACATTCGAAGAAATGCTTGATGCAAGGAAGCAAAGGAAAATGTCGCAAAACCTTTTGTGGAATTTTTGTCCCGTGGAGATCTACTCGATATCTTTCGGAATCACATTTCGGACACTTCTCCATGTCTGTGTATTCCCCTCTGAAAAGAATGCAGTCATTAGGACAAGCGTGGATAGAATTGTAATCCATCCCCAAGTTTCGCAAAATCTTTCTTGCTTCATCTCGGGAATCTGGCATCACATTGTCAGCTGGTAGTATGTGCTCTTTCAGCAATCTACACAACATAAAAATATGACACAATCGTGTAAAAATCTATCAGATCATTATACATTTAGAGTTCTATTAAAGTAAACTAACTGTAATAGATCACCTGAAAAGCGTTGTGACGCTAGTGTCACTCCATCCAAACTTTGCCTGCATGTTGAGAAGAACCAGGAGTGCTTTCAATCTAGACATACGTGCTCCATTATACAATGACGTATCGGCTTCACTTTTCATATCATCATAGATAAGCCTTTCTGAATCCATGATCGTCTCGATCATTTCATCAATCTCGGGCTCAAACATTGCCTCGTTGGGAATGTGCTCTACATGATCATCCCCCGAGCTGTCAGAGGCTACATCTTGTGGCCTCACATATGCTGCTTGACCAAAGCGCCTGCGAACACGTCTATTGGGTTGCAAGATTGCTGCTTGTTGGCCAGCGTCAGAGTCCGACGAGTTATAATTGGCAACAACTCGATCTATAATAGATGGATCGAACTCGCCAAATTCGCGAACGTGCTGCAAAGAAACACGTCTTGTCCGTCGCATAGCATGCTTGCATTGATTACAAGGACATAAGACCCTCGTTGAGAGATAGGTGTTTCGGTTGGACGGTCCCACATCCTCGTTGCTACTCATAATGAGGATAAAAAACTTATAACCTGGACAACAAATTTAATATTCTATTGGCATTCTTTGTCTTATCTCTCTCTCTCTCTCTCTCTCTCTCTCTCTCTCTCTCTCTCTCTCTCTCTCTCTCTCTCTCTCTCTCTCTCTCTTTACCTCACATTCTCTAGTCATGTCCAATCCCCGCACACCTCGGTCTAGAGGTGCACGGAGATCAGAACCACCGGGTTATAATCTCGTCTTTATTGGTCAATACCTATATTTGTGGGTACAAGAAATCTACACACCCACGTCTACATGATACTGCATGTAGTGGACAAAATCCCTTTGCCTCTTCTCTAGCTGTAGCACTTCACTTCATCTTAACATCTTTTCACAGTAGATTTTTTCACTGTTCGTCTAACTCTAAACCCTAAACCGTAAGTAATTCTTGTGTGGACTCGATCTAACGTAAATAAGCGTAAATCTAAATAAACGTAAATCTAACTAAAAATAAAGCTAAATCTAATTTAACGTAAGTCTAATGACTAGAGGTTGTCTAGATGGTCATTGTGTCGGGGATGTAGTGACTCTTGCCGCCCTGAAGATCCACCTTCTTCCCTATCTTCTGAAGACATTTCACCAGTACTTTTGGATCGACGGAGCCCACCATGAGTGAAGGCAGCAATACCCTATATTCCATTGAGGGCTTTCTTCACTCGCTTCATGCAGGCATCGTAGTCTATGGAGACCTAAATCTAATCTAATATAACGTAAATCTAAATCTAGCTTAAATAAACATAAATCTAGTTAAAAATAAACCTAAATCTAATTTAATGTAAGTCTACATATAACCTAATCTTTAACGTCTTTTAAGATAGTTTCCTACGACGTTATAACTCTCTTCTTCTTGTGTGTGTGCGCGTGTGTGGATGTGTGTGCCAATAAAAAGAGATAAATGGTATAACCTTTCTATCACCCATGCCAAGTATGATAGATTGATTATGCCATTTCCCTCTTGAATAATAGGTCTTCAGTTCAACTCCTCGTCGGCTAGATCTCTAGGTCTTTTAATTTTAATTAGTTTCCTACGACGTTAAATTAGTTTCTCTCTTTTTCTCTCTCAATATGTGTGCGTTTTTTTGGATCGTATGCATGTTTTCTCTCTCTTTTCCTCTCTCAATGTGTGCGTTTTTTGTTTATGCATGTTCTCTCTCTCTTTTCCTCTCTCAATGCGTGCGTTTTTTGTTTATGCATGCTCTCTCTCTCTTTTTCTCTCTCAATGTGTGTGTGCATTCTTTGTTTATGTATGTGTGTGTGCGTTTTTGTTTTTGTTTGTACTCTCTCTCTCTCTCTCTCTCTCTCTCTCTCTCTCTCTCTCTCTCTCAAAAACACTATGTGTGTGTGTGTATGTGTGTGTGTGAGAGAGAGAGAGAGGGAGAGAGAAAGAGGGGAAGGGAACATGAGAATGAGGAGAGGGAAGGAGCATACCTGGCTCTCCTTCCTCTCCTTGTGTGTGTGTGTGTGTGTGTGTGTGTGTGGAGAAGAAAAAGAGAGAGAGAGAGAGAGAGAGAGAGAGAGAGAGAGAGTGAGGGAGAGCGTTACCTGCTCCTTGCTTGAGGGCGCCGAAAAACTCAGATCTGAGATCTGAGTTTTTGGGCGCTCTCGGTTATTTTTTTACCCCAGCTGGCGTCGCTATGAGCGTCGCTATAAGCGTCGCAAATTTCTTTGTAAATTTGCGACGCTTATAGCGACGCTCATAGCGACGCTCATAGCGACGCCGGGAATTTTTTTTTTGAGCGTCGCTGTGTGAGCGTCGCTAATATGAAGAGCCTCTTGTAGTGTACATAGCCCTACGAGTTTTCGAAGTGGCTTTGTAGAAATTAATGTACAAAGGTGTGATTTTGCCAAGCTTGAATGCTGATGGTTTGGGTTGTTCAAGTCTCCAAAATATGGTTTTTAATAAGTATTTTCAGCCATGCTTTATAGCTTGTGAATCGGACTTGTACAACATGAGTTATGAGCATCCGAAGCGGGCGGTCTCAACTTAGAAGGTGATTGCAGGTGCATGCAAGAAGGGAAGGTACACCAACTTGGGGGTCTAAGATTAGAGATGCTGAAGTTTTATATTTCTAGTGATAGCGGAGGTGATGGGCTTCGAGCCGTGTGTTACGGTGCGTCATTTGGTGACCGGAGCAGCAAGGTATGCCTCAGGAAAAATTGTCCAAGAAGTCCTCTCATGCTTTGGGAAAAGCTATGAGTTTTTGGAGAAATTGGGGAGCTTGGGGAGAGTTGCCATGTGGCATGGAGGTAATCCCACATGGGAAGAAGAAAGGGGAAAGTGGAGGGTACATAGGGCACTTTGGGAGCCCATTATGGTGTATCAAAGGTGAGAGGAGCTCTCTCAAGGCTTGGCTATGGGGCCTCGTGGGATCATGGGGAAGGGGATGGAATTTTTTTTAGTCCACACGAGCTGCCCAAGTGCCTGACCACTTTTTTTGGCCCGGAAACTTGCTCCCACCCCATTCCTTGGTCAAAGGGTCATCGACAGGTCATTTTTCACCCAGAAAAGGCCAAAATTGGACCAATTAAAAGGTGCCCAAGGAGAGAACCATGCCGGCTAAGAGGAGAGAGAAAGTTTCTTGGGATAAGAGCCAAAAAAATCCTCCTTTTTAATAGTTGCAATTCTCTGCACACCCTTTTTGCTTACAGAGACTAGCTTTTTTGGAGCTTTTAAGAAATACCCCAAATTCGAAAGCTTGTAGCTCTCTCGTCTGTTGTTGGAATCAAGTATATGGATACTCTACGGAGGTCTATATGACACAAGATTTATCTTTAGGGTCTCGATTTTCAAAAATTCTAATCATGGTTTGGGTTAGGGATGTTTCCCGCCAGACTCTACAGGTGTTAAACATAGGTGTTTTCTATAGCTTTATATTGTTTCCTTCCAACGGTGTGATGCGTGCAAGGCTTTAGGGGTTCTCATTTTCCTTCTTGTTTGCATGATAACGATGTTATAGATCAATGAAGGCTAACAATGTTTTTAATGCATTGTAAATGATAGGAACACAAACCTTTTCAGCCATCCATTTTGGTATGTTACTATGTGCATGTATAAAGTTCACATGATCTTCTGGTAGCACCTCTTTTTTCCAATATGTGAATGTTTCAAAATCCCCAATAAAGGGACGAATCAACTTTATAGTCGTACTTAAGTATGAAGTAATGTGGTTGTCATAAGTGGGATTGATATTGATAATATCAAGTGGGTAAATAGAAAAGGGGTCCTCATTTGAAAGAGGTCTATTATGGTTAAAACACTTCAATATAAATCGATTATTAATGAAGAGAAGATCATCCATGTATGCATATAACATGTCATTTCTTTGAAGCCTTGATAACTTTCTGATAAATTCTAATTCAAACCATGCGAGATAGAGATTACACCATAAAAAGGAACAAGCATATCCCATTGGGATTCCTTGTTTTTGATAAAAGATGCAATCTCCTAATTTAGATACACAATTATCTAATAAAAGATAGTTCAAAGTGATGAAAAATTTAAATGACCATGTAATCTCTTTATGCTTTTTTGTGAGAACACTACTTTTACGAGATTTTTTAACCCCTTTATAACCCATTCCATGAAGTAGTTCAATAATGTGTTCAAGTGTGTCAACCAATCCATTATTGCCTTAGTGTGGTATTGCCTCATAGCAAGCTTTTATATCAAATGTATAAGCTGAAAATATTTTATCTGGAATGTTTATCAAAAAATCATATTGATTATGGATAATCCAGTAACTATTAGTATTAATTAAAAGGTTATGTAGGCTTTCACAATATTCAGCAAGGCCAATGTTTACTGCTTTGAGAATAGAAGCCATAATGCTAGTTAAAGGGGGAAACATACAATCATGGGCATTGGTTATCCATCTAGATTCCTCCTTGTGAATCTTCTAATTACCCATGAGATAAGGAAGACTAATCTTAGAAGGTATCAATATTTCATTCATGGAAGAGAATTGCATAACCTCCTTAGAGATTTCACATTCATTTCTATGAGATAATTGAAACTCACTAGATGAAAGTCTTTTGTAGCGGCTAAGCGCGATAGCTTTTTAAAATAAAAATGGGTGTCTGGGATGATTTATCCAAGCCACAAACAAATAGGTGTTTTAGTAGAAACTCAATTTTGTTCATCAGATCCGGTTCCTTAAACCTGGATAATTGATTGACCCTATGTGGAATTCATTTTTAAATTGTTCATCAATTTTTTTAGAAATAATCTTGTGGTGTATAATAGAATCAACTATACCCAAGATATTAAAAATTTTAGACCAACCAATAATCAATCCTTTTGCTACTTTAACAGGGTCTAAAGGGACCACAGGAATATGATTAAGTCCTTTCCTAAAAAAGTCTTTTGGTATGGCATGTCTGCCAATACTAGTGTCAGTTGTAATAGCATGTATTCCAAAAGGTTCAATATTCTTCCTGAATTTAGCAAACCTATTCAGGGACATACACGAAAAATCAAGGGATAAATCAAAGGGGATTGCGAAAGTATTAAATGGTTTATATAAAATATTATTTAAATTTCTAGTGTATTTCCATCCAAATTTAATATTGAAGTATTTTAAAGTTCTAGGTATGCCAATAAAATTCAAGACATCTTGGTAAAAAGAAAAAGGTTCTATGAAATCCATAAATTTATTACAAAAAATTATATGTATGAATCTTCCTTTTGACACATAGTTTCTTGTCATCTGTTTAAGTGAGTTAGCTTTAGTAAGGATAGTTCGAACCTGTTCCTCATTAACGAACTCCAAAGTTTTTAATGTATCCCCAATATCTTCAGCACCTCAAAATTGTTGAGGTTTCTTATGTAGAGTAGAAGATGAACTTCCCGGTGTATGTAGAATCTTCTTCATGGGTTCTTTGCCTTTTATCGGTTTGAGGATATTTTTTATGGTATTGGCTATGGGTGTGTTGGCGAGTCTAGGTAGTAGAGGGTTTCTTGGAGAATATAATACTAGCCCACGAGCAGCCTCTAGCATATGTTCATGGAACTGATAATATACTATAATAGCATATTGTACTTCCAGAGGTAAAGTAGCCACCCATGCTATAAAGGTGTATACTTGTGTGGGTCTAGATGTGAAGGGAAACAACTTCGGTAGATTTTGAAACACATACCATTATAAATGGTCAATCCATATATAAAAGCATTACACTTAGAACTAAGGTCAAGTTTTCTTCATGCACATTTGACAAAGGGTCTATATGTGTTCCATCAGTTTCTAAGAAACCTCTTTGTATCTTTGACCCGGTCTGCAAGGGATAGTACTTTTGTTCTTGCCACCAGAGAAGAATTAGAGCACTTGTTTGAGTCTACAAGAGCTAAGGAAATTTGTTGAAGCTCAAAAGATAAATCAGTAGATAATAGGTGTTTAGCTTGTAATGTATGAAAAAGAACTTCTCAAGCTATGGAGTATGGAGGTAGACTTACTCAAAGCTACAAAGATTAGTTTTGATATAGAAATAATTTAGTAGGTTATAGATACTTTCAATCTAGACACAATCATTGCTGAAATCAATGGAAGCCTAGTCCATCTATAGTAGCAGCACTTGGCAAACGTTTTGTATATGCCTTTTAGAACTAAGGTCACAACATGCTCCGCTACTGAACTTAGCAAATTTCTGTAAGAAGTTTCTCATGCCAAAAAGAAGAGAAAATTCGATGGTTGCAAAATTCCAGTAGCAGCACTAGAATGTAAGCCAAAATGTAAGTTTGTCATAGAAGCTTACAATCTCAAGAATAACCCTACGTATGTGTATGAGAAATTACGTAGTATGCTTTTATCTCAAATTAAAAATCCCGAGCCTGACATCATCATGAGTAACTTTCTATATAGTTTCTTGATAAACAGGACTCAAAACCTCTTTAGGGCACTATAGTAGACAAGCAATCAAATTAATGAGTACTCCACTAGAGTCTACTATGGATAAATACACTTCTACTGACAAGGGAAAATATAGTATGTCTGCCAGTACTTCTCAGACTCAGACACCTTTAGTAGTGCACACACCTGGCTGGCAATTTGGACCAGATCGGTTGCCACAATGATAGATAAAATGACACCACCCACACACCCTCACACCTTGACATAACACAAGGAATTCACTTACCTTCCTCACCTCATGCATCACCATAGTCTCAAGATCTCAATGAAAGTCCTTCCCCTAAACTCAATTCCTGTCCAAACATCTCGATCTACAAGCACTTGCCTACCCACAGACACTACGTAGTGATTCAAGTTGATCAAGGCTTGAAATCACACTCGATGGCAACCAAAAGACACAAGAAAAACCACCAAAAACTGAAAAATTCTAGCCAACAAATGCCTCTCTCTAATCATTGCAAAAGATTCACCAAAATCCACTCCACTGGTCTCCTTGGTGTATCCTTAACCAGAATGGCACAGATACATGGTCACATAGTCTTGCAAAAAGTTGCACCTTATCCCCCCAATTCTTGCACACACATATACATGGAAACTGTAGAACTTCCATAGACTCACCCAAGAGAAAAATAAAAGAGAAGAAACTCTTGTTCACTCCTCGACACACTTGAAAACAAGACGCAAACAAGATGGGACTGCATAGGACCACCTGTAGAAACCTTTCTTTGTCTTCCACATAGAGAGGTGAAACTACTGATATTAGACTTCCCAAACACTCCCTCAGTTTGTATACTCATGGAACCATGAGTTATGTGGCAAAAAGAAACCATTTTCACACCTTTTTTGACCTTCTTAGGGATATTTTTTGTTAGTTTTGTCCCTCGACATACATTTTTTGTGGGGAAAACACCAAACCGAATCCAAATTCCACCAAATTTTGTAGGCGTGATCCTTGACACCTAAAACTCATGGCCTCATACCAAAATTCTATTTCTAAGCACTTATAGGGTGGTTTGCACATCATTGCATATCGGACACTGCAAATAGATAGTCATTGCACGTGTTAAATTGTTGGGGCGGAAGGACAGTGCCCACACTTTTCACTTGCATTATTTACATTCTAAAAATATTAAAAATCAAGCCAAAATAATCTATTTTTGCACCACATCTAAGGCTTTGACACTATATCTAGGCATGTATATGTGCGTGATTTTTCACGCACAAACCTAACTATTTACAATGTGTACATGCTGTATATGTGCATGATTATTGACGCAAAAACCTAACTATTCACAATGTGTACAATGTGTACATGCTGCATCATGTTTGAAACTCAAAATCATGTTGTGAAGAATCCAAATGCATATATTTACATTTATTTGTACACATGTCCATGCATATACACACTACTCTAAAAGTTGTCTATTATCATTGCCCACCCTCTAGGTCGAGCATTTATGCTCAACCAAGAGACTATTTGCATTTGTAACCATATCCCTTGAAAAATATTTCTTCAGCCTATAACCATTTATCCTATAGTTCAAAGGTTTTCCATACTGTTATTGAGCCAATGTTAGTTAACAGAAGCTGCTAAAGACCGAAGACGTACGAATGCACATCGAAGATCAACACAAAGAAGTAGTAAAGATTGGAGTTACACATTTTTCACGTTTTCCCAAAATGGTCATGTATTGTAAATTCTCACTTTATTTCAAACCATTGTAATATTTTAATGTGTTATGGCTCAATGGGAGTTCTAAGTTGTAAAGAACAAGTCAGTTAGTGTGCCTAGGTTGCAGATTTAGTAAGTGGTGGAGTCCTAAAGGCCTTGGGCGCCCGGACATTGCATATTTTTACCCTAGGTATATAAGGTAGTATGTAAAAGAAATTAGGGTTCTCAAGCTCATTTGTTGAGAGCACTCTTTGATGAGAGCTCTTGAGGTGTGTGGCTATGGAGTCCTTGAGCTTCTCATTGCTCATGTGAGTTGGTGACACTACTCAATGCTTAATTCTCTTTCACTATGCCTCTCTCATGCTTCTTATGATTGCCTATGATACTTTGATTAGCTAGATCTTAAATAATTAGTGGTTAATCCCTCTCTAATCTTGTTTGATTTTCCTCTTTTGCTTGTGTGTGCATATGGGTTTGATTGGAGTGTGGTGCTTGATAGATCTATGTGTGTGTGCTTGTGATTAGTGTGTTGTATGATAGGATTAGTGTTGTGTGCGTCTTGCAATCGTTAGTGTGTGTGTGATTGGGTTGATTAGAGGTAAAAAGAAGTGGATGTCGAGATTGCCTTTCATTGTGGTTTAGCTCCTCCATAGGCCAAGAAGCTAACCTTGTAGAGTCAATCAAATGTTCGTGTTGCCATGATTAGATCACTAATCGTGTGAGTGTTTCCATGCCGTAGCTGGGTAGCTCATCCCTCCGGATTGATAATTTTGTTGGTCATTGGCGCTATGCAATGATGAAAACCCCAACTTTTGGCGCGTTGCCAGGGACGATGGCCAATGCTAGTGTAATTGTGGCATAATCGGATGTGTTTCCTCACTAATTTCACTACTAATTTCACCTATGTGTTTATGATTTTGTGGATTTTGGATGTGTGTGCATGAAGCAATGTGTTCATTATTCCCTAATTTGTCACTATATCTTGCTAATTGTGTGTTTACACACTCTAATTTTACACTAACCCCTTGCTAATTTCTCTAATTTTGCTAACTTACACACTAATTTGCTATGAAAGATTGGAGCTTTCAACCGTTCAATCGATCTTCAATGTGGAAAGGTAATCAAGGTGGTATTCTCAACCTCCCTAGAATCTAAAGATGTGTAGAATTGTGTAGAGATCCCACCATGATGCAATGTAATGTTGATGCTATGTTATTGCAATGCAATGTTGATGCTATGAATTTTTTGGATTGTTTGTTCTCATGCACTACAATCAAGTGTGTGTGCGTTCTAATTGAGTGTGTGTATGCTTAATTTTAGGTGTGTGTACACTATTTTGCCCTTGATTGTGCACCTAAAAATCAATGTGTGCTTAATGATTTTTCAATTGTGATGATTGACTTGTGTTGTGGTCATGCCCAACTAGATATTTGTGAAATCACATTGCAATTTGACAAGATTAACCCTTTTGTGCGCACCTAAAGATTGGTAAAAATTACCAATTATTAGGTGTGTGTGCCTAAAAAGTGCTTAATGTGCATGATTAATTCAATTTTTGATTGCATATTTGGTGTGTGTAATGGTTAATTGCTACGTTTTTGAACTCAAAACAAGGTTTACACACTTCAATTGCGTCAAATTCTGACCTAATTTTGCCGATTTAATTGCGTAGTTTTGATTTTATTGATCATATTAATTGGCAATTGAATTGATGTGCTTTTTGTGATTTTATCTAGCTGCACTAATCCCCTATGTGTGGAGATTTTTTTTAAAAAAAGGGTATTTTTCGGATAAGTTTTGCAATTTTTGTAATTTTTGCATTAATTTTCAGTTAATTCCATAAAAAATTGATATCTTGCGATCTTTATGAGCTATTTTGAATTTGTGTTTACTGCTTGATTTTGAGCGCATTTGGGCTTTTCCTTGTCAAATTTTAAGCGTTTTACTATTTCCAGGGGTCGGATTGACGATTTTGTTGGATTTGGCGTTTTCGGTAAAAACACTTATTTTTGTGTGCTTTTACGTGATTGTCTTAGCTGTTCAATTGTGATTGTCGATGATTTTTCTAAGATTTTGGGAAATTTTTTGTGATTTTTTGGAGTTTTAGCTAATTTTTGGCCTATTTTTGGTATTTCTGGACATTTGGAAATAAAAATTTAATAAAAAGATGATTTTCGAGCTCGATGCCCATGCCTTGCGCTGCATACAATTCTCCACATTGGATAGATCTTTGCGTTCTCTTGGGATAGTTTTCTACAACGTTAAAATAATCCTCATTTTCTTTTGTTGCACCCGTGTTCTTTGACTTGCTCCGAGTGAACCCACCCCACACTCTTCTCTCTGTTCTCTCACTCTCTCTCCTCCCCCTGCCAAAAGTTCGCTCATCAACACTCTCTCTCTTCCCCTCACTCTCTCTCTCTCTCTCTCTCTCTCTCTCTCTCTCTCTCTCTCTCCCTAACCCACTCACCAACGATTATTTAGTCTCTAACTAACTCCCCTTAACTCTCTCTCTAAATCTCACTCCCACTCACCCTCTCTCTCTCTCTCTCTCTCTCCCCCTCTCTCTCTCTCTCTCTCTCTCTCTCTCTCTCTCTCTCTCTGTGTGTGTGTGTGTGTGTGTGTGTCCACGCGCGTACACACTCCTTTCCTTTTGTCTTTTTCACCACCTCCAGCCTTCCCTCTGTCGTGTACCGCACGCAACTGTCACGCTGCTCGTACTGAGCCACTTCAGCACGCGTGCACCACACCTCTCTCTCTTTCTCTCTCTTGCTAGGTACCGTGCGCCTGCTGCTCCTCTTTGCCGCTGATAGGCTGCCGTGCCAACTCACGCACACCCTCTCTCTCTCTCCTCTCTCTCATCCACCTGCACGCTGTATACCCATTCTCTCTCCTCTTTGCACTCCGCAAGTGTGCACGCTCTCTTTCCCTTCCCTCTGCTTGTGCGTCGGACCTGGATTCCCTACAGTCGCACTCGCCACACCACTGTCAAACACGCCAGATCCGGATACTCACGCTGTTAGCCCTTCGTGAAGTCAACGCTGCAGCCAGGTAACTATACATGTAAAAGTTTTTTTTATTTTTAGTTTATTTAATTTACAATATTTAATTACAAAATTTAAAACATTTAAAAGTCCAATATAAAAATTAAAATTTCAAAATTCCAATAAAAATAAAAAATAAAATCAGATAAAAGAAATACAAAAAATAAGAAAGAATTTTTTTAAAAATCCAATGAAAAAATAAAACGAGGATTAAAATTCACAATTTGTTTTGAAAAAAACATAGCAATTTTTTTTTTTAAAAAAAAACTCATAGAAAATCATAAAAAATTAAAAATTGACACAAATAAGTCACAAAAATAATAAAAAAATCGTATAAAGTCACAAAAAATTCATATAAAATCCAAAATTATCCGACAACCATTTATGCACCTTGAGAATGTTCCATCATGCTACCCTTTCATATTTGATATTTCTTAATTTCCATATGTCTCAGTAAATAATCCCAGTTTTATTAATATTTCCAATGTTAATAAGTACCCCAATAATGCGCGTATCCCAATGGCATTTTTTCCCCACTGGGTACTTTCCCTTTGGTCATTCACGTATTAGACCCTAATTTAGAACCTCATCACTCTACTTCCCTAGTATATACTTTCCATAAATAAAAATCAGCCTCATCATTATGGTATTACAACGGACAAATGCAACATCATCTCTCACAACAGACATATTCCGACCAAGAAGATGCTACAACAAATTGAACCTCATCAACAAATTCAACGACCAATGAAGAAATCAGCCCATCAACAACCAATCAAAACCTTCCACAGCCTCCACAAACACTTTTCAATAGTGTTCGAGGACGGGCACTAAAATTGGAAGGGGGGAATGTTAATTGTCAACGTCAGTGAGCAGAAGTTGCTAAAGACTGAAGACGTACGAATGCACATCAAAGATCAACACAAAGAAGCAGTAAAGATTGGAGTTACACTTTCTCACTTTTTCCCAAAATGGTCATGTATTGTAAATTCCCGATTTATTTCAAGCCATTGTAATATTTTAATGTGTTACCGGCTCAATGGGAGTTCCAAGTTGTAAAGAACAAGTCAGTTAGTGTGCCTCGGTTGTAGAGTCAGTGAGTGGTGGAGCCCTGAAGGCCTTGGACGCCCGGACATTGCATATTTTTACCCTAGGTATATAAGGCAGTGTGTAAAAGAAATTAGGGTTCTCAAGCTCATTTGTTCAGAGCACTCTTTGGTGAGAGCTCTTGAGGTGTGTGGCTATGGAGTCCTTGAGCTTCTCCTTGCTCATGTGATTTGGTTAACACTAATCAATGCCTAATTCTGTTTCACTATGCCTATCTCATGCTTCTTATGATTACCTATGATGCTTTGATTAGCTAGATCTTAAATAATTAGTGATTAATCCCTCTCTAATCTTGCGTGATTTCCCTCTTTTGCTTGTGTGTGCATGAAGATTTGATTGGAGTGTGGTGCTCGATAGATCTATGTGTGTGTGCTGGTGATTAATGTGTTGCATGATAGGATTAGTGTTGTGTGCGTCTTGCAATCGTTAGTGTTTGTGTGATTGGGTTGATTAGAGGTGAAGAGAAGTGGATGTGGAGATTTCCCTTCATTGTGGCTTAGCTCCTGCATAGGCCGAGAAGTTCACCTCGTAGAGTCAATCATTCGTGTTGCCATGATTAGATCATTAATTGTGTGAGTGTTTCCATGCCCTAGCCGTGTCACTCCCTCCGGATTGAAAATTTTGTTGGTTATTGGAGCTATGCAACGATGGGACCCCCAACACATACATTTTTTTCAACTCATACGTGCCATTCGAAAAAACATGCTTCACTTTGTACAGCCCCTATCATCTATCCCTCAACTTCTTTTGAAAAGTGAAGTCCAAGCTTTCATCTTGACAAAACACGAGGAATTTACTTAATTCCCCACCTCACACATCACCACTCAAGAGCTCAATGAAAATTATCCCCAAACCCAATTTTAGCTCCGAACGGCTCAACCTACAAGCCCTTGTCTACCCACACACGCTACATAGTGAGTCGAGTTAATAAAGGCTTGAAAGCACACTTGATGGTGACCAAAAGACACAAGAAAAACCATACAAAGTTAAAAAATCCATCCACAAAATACCTCTCTCAAACCATTGCAAAAGATTCACCAAACTCCACGTTGTTGTTGGACTCTTTGGTGTAATCCCCAATAGGCGTTTTTCATAGGAAAAATACCAAACGAACTCCAAATTCCACCAAGTTTTGTAGGCTTGATCTTTGATACCTAAACTTCATGGTCCCACATACCAAAATTCTATTTTTGACCATTCTAGGGCAGTCCATGCATCGTTGCATATCAAGTGCTGCATATAAATAGTTACCACATGTTGTTGCTGCCAAATGTGGTTGGAGATGTAAGGTGGAAAATGCAATGCTATGGGTGTCTATAGGTGCAAGCTAGAGTTCTATAGTAGATATTAAGGCCTTGGGTAGGCGAGGAGGTTGAGAGATGTATGCTTGGTGTGTTTTCTAGGCCAAAAGGACTCCATGGTGGGCCCACCAGGTTGGCTAGTCGAGGAGTCTTAAGTGCTAGAATTGTGCCTTGGAATGTGTTGTTCAAGATTATCTAGCTATGAGCTGGTTTAGACGGATTCTCAAATGGAGAAACAACGTGAAAGATATGGTAGTGCTTTGTAGATCCCCAACAGACTGGGTAGGTGTAAGTGAGCGATCAAAGCTGATGTCAATAGATGGATTTGAAATGATCAAATAGTGGTAAATGTTAGTCTTTTTAAATGTAAGGGGCTCCTCCTAGACCTTACTTTTGACTATCGCATCTAAGCCATTGGCTTTAAAAGGAAAAAGAAAATAATAGGAAAAAGATGTTTGAGTAAATTTGGGTTCAACTCAAGCACCAAAGTATACTCATGAGACACTTTCGGTTTATACCATGGGGACATGGGCATAACCAATGCATGAAAATTAGCTTTTCACTTTGAGAAAATTAACATTAAGATAAGGACTTATCGATAAGGAAGATAAGCTATCAAGATAAGTGAAGGCATTTATCTAAAATATGCATTTAAATAGGGCTTCTCTTCTCATTTTAGACTTCTCTCCTTCATTTCTCAAGGTGCAAACTTGAGAGTAGGCTTGAGAAAGCCATACCTAAGACTCTTTCACACACACACACACCCTCTCCAAGAGAAGCCATGGCCAAAATCCTAATGAAGTTTGTCAAAACTTGATCTTCTGCTTCACATTATCCTCTCCCTCTCCTCTCTCCTAATTCTCAAGCTTTCCATAGCTTGAATTCCCTTTGTCTCTTGCCATTCTCTCATTCAAGTAGCCAAATTGGTGGTTTTCAAGTGAAATGAAGAGGGAAAGAGATGATTACATCAACACATTTCTTCAATACTCTCCCAAATTGAGGAGAAGACTCTACCATATACACACTAGGGTGATATTTTCTTGTTCTCTTTATGTTATTGCACTTTATTAAAAGTGATTTACTTTTATGCTTACTTAAATTCATGCTTAAGCTTTCTCATTTCCATAAGCAAATATTTTCTCCTGAGAAGAAGAAATAACTTCTTAAGAAGTTGTTTATTTCTAATTAGGGTTCCTTTCTAATATTAGCCAGCCACGTTGTTAACCACTAACACAATGTTATTTCTAGTTTTGTTATTTTAAATTTCCTAGACTAATATGGCATAGAGAGAGTAGAAAAAGCACTCTCTTTAACCATAGGTGATTGGAGATCATATTTACCTAAATAGTATGCCTGATTGAATGGTGACTAATATGCTTAATTAGAAACCTTTTTATTGATTTTTAAGTTACTTTTATTATTTTATCTAAATTACTCTTTTAAAGGTAAATGTCATTAATCGAAGGAAATTTAGTAATGGAATTATTTTTGGAACTAACCTTATTTTTCAAAAGAGGAATTATTATTTCTCCAAAAGAAATGCTCTTGCTTTTGCATAATTTATGTGTGTAAAAGTTTTAGTGACATACTAAGTTAATATCCAGATTTCAAGAGGGAGTTGAGTTTTGAAGGGTAAATTTATCATAACAAAATTTTGAAAAGAAGATTCCCATTCCAAATAAGGTCATTTCCTTCCTTCCCACTTGTCAATTGGAAAATCCCAAATCTTTAAGCCTCTCCTAGCTGTGTGATTAATCCTCCCAAGAAAAGCAAGAGGTAAGCCTAAACCCTATCTTAGGAAAAATTTAATAGTCATTCATACTCCATTGCATGAGCATTTTGCACGGCACTATCATGTCCACTATAAGGAACTTCACAAATTTCTCTTACATTACCATTCATCGAAGGATTCTACTCTTTCATAAATAATCATTTAATCTTGCATAATCAATTAAATGAAGTTTTGGATTCTTTGTCTTAAGATCACAAGTTGATGCATTCTAAATGTTAATGTTTACTACTCATGGTTCACACTTAAGTTGTAACATTTAATGGTCTAGTAACTTGTGTGTAGCGGAAAATAGCATGAACATAGTGAGAATTTCATTAGAATAGCTTCCTAATGCGAATAACAAGAGTGCTTGGGTGGAGAGAGCAACAAAAAGTATAACACCTAGTTAGATAGCATGAACAATACTTCAAAAGAGAGAGAAATTAAGCAATTGACAATAGTTGAGGACCAGATTTTCATGGAGCCGGTCCCCCCTCCAAAAGGCTTTGTATTATGGTTTCTCCTATCAAGAGAGACATTTTACAATACAATTCTTTTTGTTCCTTCAATACTAGCTAGTGCAATGAATATGGAAACTTCATGCACTAAGCAAAACACTTATCAAACACAACATCAATTCCCTCACGGTCTCAGACCCAAGACCTCACACACCTTCAAAGATGGTGAGAGCTAGCGGGGTATGAGAGTAGATTGAGAGAAAGGAGTATTCTTACGAGAAAGATGTACATCTCCTCACATAATCACTCATATTAGCATATCTTAGCTTAGTGATTAGCATGGTAGAGGAGATGAGCATGCATTGAAGCTTAGATCTTGGTTGGATTTTCATCACAAAGACAAGAGTTGTTGGTGTAGGCCTCCCTTCTCACAAGCTTGGAGTAGGTGGTAAGCTTTCCATTAAAGCTTGAGAAGGAGAGAGAGTCTTCTTTGCTTCACACATGAGATTGTGTGAGTGTGTGTGTGATAATGCCTTGCAAAAATCACCCCCCTCTCTCTATTGGTCGACTCCCCTTGCTAATTGCTCATGTTACAGCCCTATTGGACCTCCCCAAGCCTAGCCAATGGAAATTAAGCAGCATAGGTGATAGCCTTCTGACATGTGTTCCCCTTTCCCCTTTTTTGAGAGCTTTAGGTAATTAATAAATGCAACTAAACTCTCATTGGACCCCTTTGCCTTTGGCCAATAGGGATAAGGCAAGCCATTGGGCTGCTAAATGCTCATTGGTCCCCTTGGGAGACTGTCCAATAGTCTTCTAGAGAGCTTAATTCCTATTTGTTCTTTTATTAAGTGTTTCTAAATTAAATAAATTAGATCTACTCTAGCTTAATTCTCATTGGTCCACCTCCAAGGCCATCCAATAGGATTTGAGTACACCTTGTGGGCATTTGGCCTAGGGAGCTGACATGTGTCCCTCTTTCCCCTTGTGTACAAATGAAGCTTGTGCGTGTGTGTGGGTGTTTCTCTCTCATCCCCTACTTCTTGGGCTTGCCCCCTCCTATGTAGGGACTTGTGAAGACTTTTGTACACACACACACACAAAGCATCCAAATCTCCTAAGCTTTGACCTTTGGACACAACCTTTGAATTTTGGAACCTTAGCATTTTGGAAGTCTTAATGGGCTGAACCTTAGGGTCTTTTAAGCCCATTGTTTGCACATTGCTCTTTTGCATATGCCCCCCCCTTTGGATCCCTACTGTGGCTGGTCTGCTAGCTTAACCAATATTCTAGCTTTTTCTCCGTTGGCACTTCCCCATATTAAATGATAAGAAAATCATTTAGGAGAATTAGATATTGATAATTATGACATTACCTCTCTCTTGAAATCATAGTCGTTCTCGACTATGGGGTAGAGAAGATAAAACATATTCATTAGTCCTTTTTCCTAGCGGGTAAAGGATCCCTATGTTACCCTGCGACATCTTTCCAGAATGGATGACTAGTCCATTTGGCGCTTGAGAGCCTAAGCTGCCGCAAGCATGTGTGCACATTAGTCCTATTAATCTTCCATAGTAGAGTGACAAGCTCTACTTGGTGTTTGGGAGACGTCATCTCTGCAAACCTGATCTAAGCATGCATACTATATTTTTGTGCACAATAAAGAAAAAGAGAGTCTTATAAGACAAAAGATTTGTTCATTTTTAACATTAATTTGTACATTTGCTTACTCTCGGGAAGCATTGTTAGCATTGACAAGGTTTAGGTTATCCTTTATCTGTATGCCTTGCATCCATCTAGCATCTTCAAAAGGATAATTTTTAAACTTAATAAGATATCGTCAGATAGTCTTAACACCTCCTAGTACCTTGTCTTCATGTCGGAGAATGGACTTGGACTGCAACACCTCTTCTTGGTCCTTGATCTCCGGTGGGTCTTCAATAGTTGGTTCTTGAGGTGGCTCTCCTTTGTAAGGCTTTAGTAGGCTCACATGGAAAGCATTGTGTATGAGCCAATGGTTGGGAAACTTGAGTTGATAGGCCATCTCATTGATTGGCCTAAGAATTTGGAAGGGACCATAGTACCTTTTTGCTAACTTAGCATATTGCTTTTGATGTCCCGTAGGATTCTTGCCCGTTGTGTGCTTTAATCGAGCCTTGGGAAATTTGAGTAAGACCCAATCATTTTCTTTAAAGTCTTGGCTCTTCTGTGCTTGTCAGCAGCAGCCTTTTGCCTTTGATGTGAGATAGAGATAGCATCCTTAATCTTTTGGAAAGATTCTTGTAGGTCTCGGCTATACTCTTCTGCAGCGAAGATCTTCCCATGTACCTTAAGTAGCAACGGACTTTTTGATCTTCCCTCAATTACCTCAAAAGGTGATTTTTTCGTGGAAGTATGTATAGTGTTATTGTAGGCATACTCCAATAAAGGTAAGGACTTCTCCCATTGGGATCTTTGATCTACTTCCGCTATGTACGCTTTTAGTAGATCTAGAATTGTTAGGTTATGCTTGCCAGCAATGTGAGCAATATGAAAATGAAATTGTGAAAGAAATTTTGCCCACCTCATTTGTTTTTTGGAGAGCTTGGTCTGCATAATGAAGGACTTAAGACTTTGGTGATCCATTCATAGAATGAAAAGAGTCCCTAATAAATAGTGCTTCCATGAGTCTAAGGCATGTAGAACTGCGAGGATTTCCTTTTCATATATACCTAGAGCTTGCTCAACAGGGTCAAGCCTTCGACTTTCATAGCCTATGGCGTGCCCTTCTTGAAGCAAAACAACTCCAAGGAAATCACCACAAGCATGACATTGGACCTCAAATGGCTTTGAGAGATCCGGTAGTGTAAGCACAGGTTGAGAGATAAGCTTTTGTTTAAGCTTTTCAAAAGCATTGCTCTCCTTGGCAGACCATGTGTACCTAACATTTTTCTTTGTTAGATCATGTACTGGTCCTGCTATTAGTGAGAACCTTTTATGCAGCGTCTATAGTATGCACACATACCTATAAATCTTCTTAACTCATGAAGACTCCTTGGTTTAGGCCATCCTTTTATTACCTCTAACTTTGGATTCCATCTTGAGAGATAATGTGACTTAAATACTGAATCTCTTGTAAGAAAAATACACTTTTCTTTCGATTAACATAATGTTTATTCTCTCTTAGAACTTGAAATATTACCTGGAGGTGTTGCTTGTGTTCGTCTAATGAATTAGAGTAGATGATGATATCATCAAAGAACACTCCACTAAAGGTTCGGTGAGGCCTGAATAGCTTCTCCATCAAGCGCTTGAATGTGGTTGGTGCATTGGTCAAGCCAAAAGGCATGACAATGTATTCATAAAGACCAAACGTAGTGCGAAATGTGGTCTTTACAATGTCTTGATCAACTACCTTATATGATGATAGCCACTTTTTAGGTCAATCCTACTGAAGTAGGTGGACCCTTGTATCTTATCAAATAGGTCTTCTACCCGTGGAACGGGAAACCTATTTTTGATAGTGATCCTATTTAGTGCTCTATAGTCGACACACATGCGATATGTGCCGTTTTTCTTTTGCACTAATAGCATAGGAGAACAAAATGGAGATGAGCTATGCCTAACCATGCCCTTCTCAACTAACTAATGCACTTGCCGCATAATCTCCTCTTGATGAGCTTGAGAAACTCTATAAGGAGGTTTGTTAGGTGGTGAACTTTAGGTGGTGAACTTCCTGGAAGAAGTTCAATTGCATGGTCATCATTGCCAAGTTTAGGAGGTAGCTCACAAGGGATGTCGTCAATAAAGACATCTTGAAACCCCTTGAGAAAATTGGATAACTCTAACTCCTTTTGATTGTGTATATTTTCTTTTGCTAAAACATTAGGTTCATTTTGAGAATCTTTAACAAAAATCATATACACGGAAATAGAGCTCTTTATTGACTTGTTGAAAGCTTGTGTATGTACAGTGGGTGGGTATAGTGTTACGCATTTCCTTAGCATCTATATACATATCTTTTTCCCTGAACTTAAAGGAGATTCTCCTTTTAGAGAATTTAACATTGGCAGCCATGCGATCAAACCATGGTGCCCCTAGGAGTACATCCTCATGCTTGAGAGGAGAGATAAAGAAGTCCTCTTTGTCCACATAGCTTTGGACATGAAGCCTCAATTTCTCGATTAAGGGAGTGACTGAAGCTTCTTGCCCCTTGAAAGCACCATCTGTGGGTAGGACATCTCCCATCTCGTAGTCTTGTATGCCTAGCTTGGTGGCCAACTCTATAGATATAAAATTGTGAGTAGAACCAGGGTCAAAGAGAATAAAATCATCATGTTCTGTTAACTTTCCCCAAGCATGGCATAGAGGAGATCCTTTGTGGTGAATTTCCTCCTCTTGGATTTCGACCAAGGTAGCTCTAGGAGGTTCATGGTGGGTGTTCTTTTGGGGACAAGTGCGGTACGCATGCCCTTGCTGGCCGCACTTGAAACAACGGTTATCCTTGCGATAACACTCAAGCTCTTCAGGAGAGAGTTTATTTTTGCCTTTATAAACTCCCTTCTCTTTAGCTTTGTTGGAGTTGCCCTTAGGAGAATTTTGGACATTGTCCTTCCCCTTAGGCTCATTGGAACCCTTGTTTTCCGTGGGCTTAGAATTTATTTTATCTCCCGTTTGGAAATTGATTCAGAGGCCACCATAGTATGGTGTATAACCGCCGATATGGTGTGTGGCCTTTGGGAGTTGACATACTCCACCATGTCTTCAGTTAAGCCCACACAAAATTGTTGCTTTTGCTCTCCAAAATCCAACTTTTTGAAGACAGTGGCTTTGAGTTGTAGATCCCAAAACTTGTCTACATATTTGTGAAAGGATTCATAGGGAGAGAGCTTCAAGCTTCGCCATTCGGTGAGTACTTTGTCTTTGGCATCGGTGGCCAAAAATTGCTTCATAATGGAAGCTCTTAAAGCTTTCCATGTTCGTGGAGCTTCACCATTGGCCCGTAGCCTAGACCACCATTGCCTGGCGGACTTTTGAAAGTGCACAACTACATGGCATAGCTTAGAGGACTCCGTGAAGCCTTCATCTCCAAACTCCGCATCGAATTGTTGGATAAAGGCCAAGACTTTGTCCGTAGCACCGAAAGTTCCATCATAGGTAAGGAAAGAGACTATCTTCCCTCCCTCTTTGAATTTCTTGAGCTTGGACGACCTCTTCCATGCGGCATAGGATTTCCTATGGCCTCTTTTGTTTTATGGTTCAAAGGTTGCACCATCACTTTCTTCAGAAGATGAAGAATTTGAGGAAGATGGAGAAGAGGGTGACCTCTTTCTCGCCTTTTTCTTGCCTTGATCTTCATTTTCTTCACCATCACTTTCATAAGAGGAAGAGGATGAATAAGATGGAGAAGAGGGTGTCCTCTTTCTTGCCTTTTTCTTCTCTTGCTTTTTGTCATCCCTCTTTGAAGTATGGTATGGAGAAGTATGTGATGGTCTTCTCCGTTTTGGAGGTGATGGAGAGCGTTTAGCCCGCTGTCTTCGTGTAGCCATCTCCGCCAAGGTGGTAGGAGACTCACTTCTTTCTCGTTCATTCGGTGGAGGCTCTTGAATTCTCCTTTGAGAAGGAGACGCGTCATCAAGGAGAAAATTTTTGAGCCCTTCATATGGATCCTCTTCTTCTTCCCGAATCGGAGAGAGGCCTCTTTTGGAGGTCTCACAAGGAGGCTTCCTAGGTGCTCTCTCGTCATGGTGGGGATCTTGGAGAATCCCATGAGCACAAAGCTGATGTTGCACTTCACTTTGGAGGGATGGATTGCCCATGGCTTGTTGAAGCCTAGAAACAAGATAGTTAACAAGCATTGGGGCATCATTAGTAGCTTGCTCATTAGCAAAATCAAAGTTATCAACATTAATTTCACTCTCTTTACTATTGTCAGCCATTCTAACAACTTTTAGGTGTAAACTTTTTAGGTTTACTTTGGCACTTCAAGACCTAGTTGCTACTCCTCTTTACCCCTTTAGAAAAAGCACTCAAGCTACTGTACCCGTGGCTCGAATACCATTAATTTCAAGGAATATAAGAGAGGGTCGTTCAACACCAAAATAGCACCGGCTCCTATCAAGCTTCTAATAGCTCAATAGTGCGGGTTAAGCCATAGGCAAGCCCCGTAGGAATCCACTATTAAGACCATAGCTCTCGACGGTGATGCCCCGTTAACTGCATAAAGGTAGGCCCACTGCAAGGCTGCAAAATCCCTATTCTACTTACTCACATGCAATTAATAGTACCAACCATTTATAGCTAGCTTGAGGACCTCCCTTCTTGAGCAAGAAAAGAGAAACCTTGTGCTCTGATACCAATGTAACATTTAATGGTCTAGTAACTTGTGTGTGGTGTAAAACAGCATGAACATAGTGAGCATTTCATTAGAATAGCTTCCTAATGCAAATAACAAGAGTGCTTGGGTGGAGAGAGCAACAAAAAGTATAACACCTAGTTAGATAGCATGAACAATACTTCAAAAGAGAGAGAAATTAAGCAATTGACAACAGTTGAGGACCAGATTTGCATGGAGCCGGTCCCCCCTCCAAAAGGCTTTGTATTATGGTTTCTCCATCAAGAGAGACATTTTACAATACAATTCTTTTTGTTCCTTCAATACTAGCTAGTGCAATGAAGATGGAAACTTCATGCACTAAGCAAAACACCTATCAAACACAACATCAATTCCCTCATGGTCTCAGACCCAAGACCTCACACACCTTCGAAGATGGTGAGAGCTAGCGGGGTATGAGAGTAGATTGAGAGGAAGGAGTATTCTTACGAGAAAGATGTACATCTCCTCACATAATCACTCAGATTAGCATATCTTAGCTTAGTAATTAGCATGGTGAAGGATATGAGCATGCATTGAAGCTTGGCTCTTGGTTGGATTTGCATAACAAAGCCAAGAGTTGTTAGTGTAGTCCTCCCTTCTCACAAGCTTGGAGTAGGTGGTAAGCTTTCCATTAAAGCTTGAGAAGGAGAGAGAGTCTTCTTTGCTTCACACATGAGATTGTGTGAGTGTGTGTGTGATAATGCCTTGCAAAAATCACCCCCCTCTCTCTCTTGGTCGACCCCCCTTGCTAATTGCTCATGTTACAGCCCTATTGGACCTCCCTAGGCCTAGCGAATGGAAATTAAGTAGCATAAGTGATAACCTTCTGACATGTGTCCCCCTTTCCACTTTTTTGAGAGCTTTAGGTAATTAATAAATGCAACTAAACTCTCATTGGACCCCTTTGCCTCCTGGCCAATAGGAATCAGGCAAGCCATTGGGCTGCTAAATGCTCATTGGTCCCCTTGGGAGACTGTCCAATAGTCTTCTAGAGAGATTAATTCCTATTGGTTATTTTTTAAGTGTTTCTAAATTAATTAAACTAGATTTAATCTAGCTTAATTCTCATTGGTCCACCTCCAAGGCCATCCAATAGGATTTTAGTACACCTTGTGGCATCTGGCCTACGGAGCTGACATGTGTCCCTCTTTCCCCTTGTGTACAAATGAAGCTTGTGTGTGTGTGTGTGGGTGTTTCTCTCTCATCCCCTACTTCTTGGGCTTGCCCCCTCCTATGTAGAGGCTTGTGAAGACTTTTGTACACACACACAAAGCATCCAAATATCCTAAGCTTTGACCTTTGGACACAACCTTTGAATTTTGGAACCTTAGCATTTTGGAAGTCTTAATGGGCTGAACCTTAGGGTCTTTTAAGCCCATTGTTGCACATTGATCTTTTGCAGATGCCCCCCTCTTTGGATCCCTATTTTACCTCCTTTGGATCCCTACTGTGGTGGGTGTGCTAGCATAACCAATATTCTAGCTTTTTCTCCCCTAGCACTTCCCCATATTAAATGATTAGTTTAACATGAGAAAATCATTTAGGAGAATTAGATATTGATTATTATGACATAAGGAAAGGTCATTGTATAGATTATATGCATTGCTCATTTCAAGTTTGTCTTCTTTCAAATTTGTTTTGCAAGTACAAAGAATGGGAAGTAAGGGGATAGATTTCACGGAAGTGATGACCGTGTTGCTTGAATATAAAACTCCCATCGCTTCCATGGAGATGCCCCATGGATGGCAAATGATGCAAAGAAAACAAATGGGATTCATCCAGGAGGGAGTTAACAAAACTTACGTCGAGGCAAAACCTTAACGTCCAAAAGACTTGTTGTTTTCTTAAGGTCTTATTTCAGTAGAAACTGAAAGGAAGTAGGAGATAAGTGATTATAACTCAATGAAATTAATCTAAATTTGAACTAGGATTAAAAACTTACCAAGAAGATTTGACGTGGATAGCCCTAGCATAACATAGAAGATTTATGCATGAACTTTTTCTTACATGTTTGGAAAAGACCGGCACAGTGTTTACCTATGGGATGAAATAGCGGATAGTCCTTTTTGGCTAGGACTGATAAGTATTGGTCTATATTTTGGCTTGTGTTTATTCAAGGCCCTGGAATTGGGATTCGATGGGAGTGTGTCCCGGCCGGGTGGTGAGACCCTCGGATGTACCTAGAAGTCGACCTAGTCTGGGTACGCGTGATGCTGAATTTATGAAACTATCACTGAGAGAGAGTGTTTTTTTTCCACAGCCATAAAATATGCCACGTAAACTCCCAAAAGATAGAGCTACCCGAGACTCGCCTGCAGCAGCTAACACTTTAAATTATGTTCTTTCTTATGCATGAGCACCACCAGTACCTCAAGTTGTCTCTATACCAAATCAAATGTCCCTTGCTACGACACTCTTAGAGGATTTTGAATGTGACAAGGATCTGAAGGCCCTGCTCAAATCTATGCAACCATGTAGATTTTTAGGCACTGGTGATGATGTGTCTACTCAGCTAGAAGAAGAGGATGCTAGATATTTGTCCAAATCAATCTTGGATTAGGCTACTACCAAGTTCGGATCAAAATAAGTTACCCCATACAAGGTTTGGGCATTATAAGTTCACAGTCATTCCTTTTGGCCTGGGTAACGCCCCTACCACCTTTAACCATCTTGTTTCTAAACCGAGCTAGATGATTCTATAGTGAACTTCTTTGATGACAATCTTGAATTTTCAAACACCTAAGAAGATTGAGAACATCTTGTATGCCATGTTTTGGAAACTCTTAGAAAAAGCCTAGTTGTACGCTAAGCGATACAATTGCTCTTTATTTGTAAAAAAGATGTATCTTTCCATTGAAGATGCTTCATGGGAAGATTGAGAACGCCCTATTTCTCATTTTTCTCACCTTTTGTAATGTGTTTTCTCCTTTTTGTGGTCGTATTAATCTTCCCTAGCCGATGAAATTGATGAATATAAGCATTGTCTTGTTACCTTTCTGTGTCACTCAAGTAATGCAACCTTTTGTAATACCATTTTTTTTGTAAATAATTGCAATATTAGTGTTATCCTTTAAAATTTGTAACTCTAATCGTTGTATGGAATTGGAAAATAAATATATAAATAGCTTTAGTTATGTCTAAAAGTATCTCAGGGACTTCTAGAAGATACCAAGAAACTAAGAACGAATTTAACTGTATCCATAAAGAGAAATTAGAAAAACAAGGATTAAAGACAAGAACCAAGATCTTAATATACGATGAAATTCTTAAAAGGTACAATGAAGATATATATTTTTTACAAGTCAATAAGTCCATCCATCACATGATCACAAAAGCAACCATCACAAGCAGGGCACATATTAGGCCTTTCATCCATAGGAAGAATTCATTGTGAAATTATTGCACTGATCCCTCGAGTATGAGGTGAGAAGTTAAATGGTCCTCTAAGAGGTAAACCAAAGTGAGGATAAATATATATCTCTTGATGAGGAAGTAATTGTGTAAAGTAAAAGACTTGTTCAGAAAATCCCTGATGCATTGACCTCATCATGCAATAATATTGAGGACCCAAACCCATAGCTTCAATCTAAAACTTCCTCTACTCTAATTACTCTTCTGAAAGCCGCTACGTGATCTCTCGGATCTTTATCTCCAGAGTATTTCCTATTTCCCCATTTTTGGACTTGGGATGGTCTAACTCATTGATTGTCTACAATTCTAACCATAGACCCTCCCAATTTTGCTCTCGCTTCAAGCCTTTTACTATGGCTAGGTTCTTCTTCAAAGGGATTGGTCGTTCTCTTGGAGATTAGTCCTTGAGAAGGCGTGTCTGCCATTTTTGGATCACTTCATCTCTACTTATCTCTTTAGAAGAGAATCCAAGTGGCTATCCTTTTGGGAGACTATTGTGCATAGTCTTACTGTAGAGGCCATCGAGTCTATTAAATGAAATTTGGCCCATATGCTTCCTAAATGCTATAGATCACAAGGGTGCACTTAGTTGTAACTTTTGACCTCAGATCTGGCCTCTAAGACATCATACGTGTATTATGTCCAGGTGGTCAGAATGGAATTTAATTTCTACCCAAGGTGCCCCTTGATGTGTATAACAAGAATATGTGCTCACAACAAATTTTGGAACTTAAAAATGCACAATATCATCACTTTTGACAAGGAAATCCCTTGAAAGAGTAAAATCCCCCCATTTTTCAATCTATGAGCCCAAATGATATGAAATTTGGTGTATGTGCTCAACACAACATGCAAAAGATGGGTATAATGTCAAAAATTCAAATTTGCTGCCAGAATCACCCTTCAGACATCATACGCGTCTACTAATGAATTTTGGGGCAGAATTCATTCACAAGCATCCCCAAGTCTCTAGCACTTGTTTTCAAGAACCTCTACCAATTTTCATGCAAAAACATGCTCAGGATCACAAGTTTCTCTTTTTTTTTTTTAACACTTCGTGTTTTGCCTTTTGGGTGTCAAGGGTTGGTCAAAACTCTAGTCTCAATATGCACTTAGGGTAAAACACCCCTTTTGAACACTCTGGTTCAATCAGATTTTCAAATTTGGTCTCCAAATGCCTCTTGAGACATCATACATGTATGATGTCCAAGTTTACAGAATTGCAGTTTTTGAACACAGAACCCTTGCACATGCCCTCTTATATGCTCATCACCTGCTACAGTCGGAAGCCTGGCTGCCCTGCAAAATACTCGAAAATAGCACATAGCAAGACATAAACGACTAAATCTACGTACCTACCGACTTGCACAAATCCATGAGCGCGTGAGGCGCACCTCCTAGAGCGGAGTGCTACGCTGCCACGGCGAGGAGAAGAGTGAAGAGGAGAGAAGAACAATGCAAACACTGGGTGCAATCTCCCCCCGTGCAAGAGTGACCATTTCCCTCTTGCACGTATTTGTTTTATAGATTTCTTAAATGGTCAAGTGTGAGTACAAACTGGCCGGCTGAACATAAATGGCCAAAGCTCATAAAATAGCACTTGAATAATAAATTATAGAATATAATATCCTTTCGAGATCCTTTCACATAACCCTTAGCCTTTTCCACATGTCAGCTGCATTAAACAATAAAATATCAATTCCATAACATACCTCTCCGTTGGAAAGCAACTGTCCTCAGTTGCGAAGATAAAAATCTGCAAACAATACTTGTCAAAAACAGTGATTAGTATATTGTGTCAAAAACATCACATAATAAAAGAAAAATTTATGAAACTAAACAACATTAGCTTATGCGTCCATGTACTACCTATTCTAGTGTCCCATACCACTAGAATAAGCAGTATATGTCATACCCTGATAAATCAGGATATCATTGGTCACACTCATTGTCAATCTCATAATATCAAGTCTCATCACATAAACACTGCCGTGATAAAATAATCATCAGATACCAATTCCCAATCCAATTCCAATTCCACAATATAAGTCCAAATCCAAAATATCTTTCATTTTCTATACCCGGGTAACAAAATCATACCAGTTACAGTGGTGGCCAGCCACTGTAGCATGATTTTGTGATTGGTATTGCCTAAATCGGTGAATCTACACCAATAAGACGTGCTGCCTAAATCAGCAAATCTGCACTAATGCTGCCTAAATCGGCGAAGCTGCATTTTGTATAAGTTTAAAAATCATGAATTTGCAAGTTATCAATGTGCTACCTAAATCGGCGAATCTGCACTAGGATGAGCATTTACACACTGCCTAAATCGGCGAATCTGTGTGTCCGTGACCGATGGACTAGGCTAGGCATAAAAAAATAAAATAAAAAATAACATTCATCACATGTGTGAGACCAATTTGGAACATGTTTGAGTAGGAGGATATTTACCAATTGTTGTCCACTATCCTAGAGCAACTTAGCTCACATGAGTAGTTGTATGGCTTAATGACAAATGATCTTAGTAAAAAATCCTTTAAATCAATGAGAAATCGTGGTCGTAGCAGTGCGTAAGTATTCAGCTTAGAAAACTATGTAGATAAAGGAAATATATTAAGAACACTAATGTATTTATTGTACATACGAATAGGATATTGAATGGGTATCTATGAATGCGTGTCGAGAGAGATGTGTTTTCTCTTTGAATGGTATAAGCAAACACATCTAAGAGTTTGGCACAATCTAATCGTATGATAGTGTTAGTATAGTTAACCAGTAAGTAGTAAGATATGGATTGATTAAGATATTTGATTAAGCTAGAGACTTATATTGCCCCAAAAAATAAAAACTGTGCTAAAACTAATAAAGGTAATGGTGTTGACCAGTGATATATAATTAGCATCTAGTAAAATATAACAATGAGCCATTTGAAGAGGACAAAAGCAAGAAAATCTTCACTGCAACAAATGTTAAGCCCGATAGATGAGGGTATGAATTTTTATAACGTCAATTGATGAAATAAATCCTTCAACCCCTTGCTAGGAGCCATGGGGAAGCAGGATTATGGGGAATGGACCATTCCCTACCCCTTCATGCCTGATCTACAATGTTGTGGTCACTGTTACTTGTCCTCCTGCCTTGATTTCTTTGTTTCTTTTCTTGATTTCTCTTCGTGGATATAGAGATTTTCTTTTGTTTTCATTGTCAGACTGCCTTTTGTTTTTCTTCTCTTCTTTTTGTGTAGTTGTTTTCTTTCCTCTGCTATCAACCGTGTTTGCTTTGCATGTGCCTCTAGGTGTGAGATCCACATGCTTGCGTGTGTGGTGGTATGGGCTCATCTATATTTCAATGCAAAAGAGGGAAGAGACAGTGGCATTGTGCCTATTTCTTGAACTTTCAATTCAAAAGAGGGAAGAGATGAATGGGAATACATGTAAGCACCTAGGGTCCTGCAACATCATTGACATAGCGCACATCAAATTAGCTTATCCAATGAAGCACCACAAGCGCCAACAACAAGCCGTAACTGTAACCATTTGTTATCTTTATTAACACCTGGCAACTGTAGCAAGCTTCATAGACCTAAAATCAACTTGCAATTAAGACTTGATTGTGCTCTAGCTTAGTTGAGACCTTCATGAGTACAAACATAGCAACACACTATTTCGAAGTCTTCACACCAACTCTCTTTAATGCATATATTGCAGGAGCTCAGTTCATGCTGTGCTAAAGCCAAAAACAACAAATACATGTCGCCAAAAATCTACTTAAAATCCTGAATTTGCATTGCCAAAGATGCACCATTGTTAATGTTGCAACTAGCCATAATTTCATTTATTATAGGAAAAAGATATGGTGGTAAGACGAAGCTTGCTGCCATGTGGGTAGCTGAGCAAGCCTGGGAGCATGGGCAGTCAAGCTACAAGGAGTACACCAGATCTCGTTGAGAGGAATAGCCTCCTTGGGAGCTTGCAATCTAAAAGCTAAGGGCCAATGCTGATTCAGTGTTTGCAGACTAACAACCTTGAACATGAAATCATCGCAGTCATGCATCACGAATCGTCACGTCTGGAAGAAGGCTGTATGACGCAGAGAAGTGGGGGGAGGGAGAGAGACATTGACTCAGAGACAGATAGAGAGAGAGAGAGTTTGTCCTGCTATTTTGCATGCACCAAACGAGAGATGGAGAGGGAAAAAACAGAAGAAGGCTCGGATGCCTAGTTGGATGTTTGTAGTTGGGTGGTTGGTCGAGGGTCCAAGAGCCCATAGGTGTCAAGAGGGTTTGGTGCAGCCAGTTCTGATCGACCTCACATTAACCGAAAAAGGTTGGCACCCTGTGCATGTCGAGTTGGCACCTCTGGGAGTCGCAGTTGTGGTTTGACGGCAGTGGCGGCTCTAATAAGAGAGAGGGCGATGTTGACTTGTGTGGTTGGTAGTGCTGCACTACAAGGGCCACATCCAAATGAGAGAGTTAGTTATCACTCAAGTCTCGCTCACTAAAGGTCTCCAGCTATGGGTAGTTCACGGGCGTAAAAGGTGTGGACAAAGAGTGAGAGAGGGATGAACGGGGAGATTGAGAGAGGGAATATTGAGAGCAACACCTACACAACTGGTGGTAGTAGCTGGCCGAGAGAGAGAGAGAGAGAGAGAGAGAGAGAGAGAGAGAGAGAGAGAGAGAGAGAGAGAGAAAGATCACGAGAGTAGAGAGAGAAAGAGCATGATTGACGCTGCTTCATGGAGTTGGGTGGTTGAACCGAGAGAGAGTGCATGGTCAACAATGGACCAGAGAAAGAGAGGGAGATTGGGGAGTTGAACCGCTGCATGGCATCGAGAGGGACCCACTGGAAACTGCATACTGAGTGCACATCCCCCCATACCGTCGGTGATGGTCCTTGTTCGCTTGCACCACCTGCTGTGGTTTATGCTTCAACTGTGCTCGTTAATTAAAAAAAACAATAGTATGGCTTTCAATGATTCCCACAAAAATAATTTGATGGTCGTTCCCACTAAGCGGAGAGAAGGTAGATTAGGCAATCGAGTTCGTGTTCTCCTCCCATTTACTTCTTCACTCGGACACCCACCAAGGTAGCTTGGGTATATTCCTACAACAATCTACCGTAAAATCTGCTGCTACTACTACTTTTTCTGGACGTTCTATGTGACAGAATTCGATTATACTCTCTATTTACAAAGGTTCATCATAGGTAAATACATTATCTCTTGTGATTTATTCTTTCGTAATATCCTATCTAAGGCCATATGCTAATCCCTTCTTATTATTGAGTATTTTCATTAAGTTTAATATGTTTAATCATGACGTTTAATTATCATACTTACACTAGTAATTAATATATCATAACAATAAAGAAGAAATTATCTTTAATTTCAAAGAGGACTAAGTGTATTATACAATCAACACTAATTACTGCAAGCTGAAGCAACTAACAACACAAACAACATGAGAGAAAAAAATACTTAGCTGATGTTTGTCAAAATCCTTAAGCTGGGAGCATAGCCTATGCTCTGATACCACTGCTACAATCGGAAGCCTGGCTGCCCTGCAAAATACTCGAAAATAGCACATAGCAAGACATAAACGACTAAATCTACGTACCTGCCGACTTGCACAAATCCATAATCGAGCACAACACAAGTAGAGAGACAGAGAGCGGGAGAGAGCAAGAGAGCGCGTGAGGCGCACCTCCTAGAGCGGAGTGCTACGCCGCCACAGCGAGAGAGAAGAGGGAAGAGGAGAGAAGAACAACGCAAACACTGGGTGCAATCTCCCCCCGTGCAAGAGTGACCATTTCCCTCTTGCACGTATTTGTTTTATAGATTTCTTAAATGGTCAAGTGTGAGTACAAACTGGCCGGCCGAACATAAATGGCCAAAGCTCATAAAAGAGCACTTGAATAATAAATTATAGAATATAATATCCTTTCGAGATCCTTTCACATAACCCTTAGCCTTTTCCACCTGTCAGCTGCATTAAACAATAATATATCAATTCCATAACATCACCAATCAGTCATGCAAAAATATCAACAAAAAGCTGTTTATTGCATTTTTTCCTCAAAAGCAAACTTCTCAAGATTTTAAATGCAAACAAGCACTTCAACAAATAAATCAATGATGAAAAGCTCATCACTTACCTAAAGCTACTCCTACACATCATATGGGGTTTTGCATCTATGAGTAGAAAAATGTGTCAATGCCACACACGGACTAGCAAACACTCTTATCACCTCACAAATCACTCAAACACCAACAACTACTCTAATCTACATCTAATACTACAAATCCTAACTAAACCTACCTAGTCACAGACCCTCAGCAAGACACACGCTTCTTGGCTATCCACTTGATCTCAAAATAACCTCTTCCGGGTCCACTTAAGAAAAATGCTTTCTTTAGCCGAAACTAAAGTAAACAAACATCACACAAGTGTTAGTAGGACTACCTAATGAAACCCTTGTGTCCCCAACAACGGTGCCAATGTTGCGGGAGCGATTCACAACACCTATAAAGTGCATGCAACACAACCTAGATCAACATAATGTCAATCGAGGACATAGATGACACAATAGGCGCACAGAGGTATTCTCTTTAGCTTGTCAAGCTGAGACCATCCCATGCATACAAGTTTACAACACTCTGGAAGGCTAACTAAACCACAATCTAGAATCTCACTGCTCTCAACTACACCACTCAACCCACATATACACAAACGGAAGGAAACTCACTAAACCGTATCAAAATCGTACAAAAATTAAGGAACATCATCCCCTCACTAGGATACACCTATCCCAAGGCCTCTACACTCAAAATCCTGACTCTAAACCCATCTGCAAACGATGGTGTTGTTAGATCTCCAATGTGATGAATGAGCGGGGAGTTGCGTCAGGAGAAGCTCATGCTCTCTCTCTTTCTCTCTCACACACAATCGGCGATAGCTTAAAACTTGATAAAAGTTCTTTTTACAAAATGACCTATGTACCTTATATATTGAGGCTACCATAGGTTAAACCTAAAATAGAGTTCAAGGGGTAAAATGGCTTTATATGTACAATCTGGAAGTGCCATGGCACCCTAGCTTCTCCAACTAGACTAACTACTTATTAAAAATGAATTTTTTAACCATAATCCGTAGCATTTTATAACTCTCAAAACATGAGACTTTGGTACGAAAATTGAGTTATGACGTGTTGTTGACCCACAGGTCAACAACTACCAAGGATTGGAGCAACTTCAAAAACATAATGTTGCAAACGAACCTGCACACTGCTTAAACAATAAGTAGTTGTGTTGTGGATGACACAATAAGTAGTTGTGTTGTGGATGACACAATAAGTAGTTGTGTCATGGATGACATAGATAAGGAGGGGGAAAGTTAGCTGCTCAACCAACAAGAATATCATTTTTTATCATACGAGCTAGTTTTTTTTTGTAGTGTAACTCATTTATTGAAAAAAAATCTTGCTACATTCCAATATTTGCTATATCACATTATTCACTTGGAAGTATAGAATAGGTAAATGGGGCCAAGGGCTTCCAACTTATAATTAACTTTGATCAGATGCAACTTAAATCCCTTCTTTTAAACCTTGCTAAGGTATAAAATCCATTTCATAAAAATGGACCTAAGTTTTGGACCCAGGGTCTTCACTAAGGATTACCATATGCTGTCATCACTTTTGATCTTCCACTTAGATTGGAAATTTAGATTGGGTACTCCAAGAGAATTGAAACCTCTTGTAGCTTGCATACGCTACTCAAGTTAGCTACATCCCATGTATTGACATATTAATGTTTGTGGCTCTCGGTTTGCTACTATTTATTTGTTGAAGCTTGGTAGTTGGGCAACCTTGAAATCTATCCTAAATGTCCATAGTGTTGTGGATAAATAGGTATCCTAGGAAGTCCCTTTGATACACACCATGGTGGTGTGATTATGCGCTTTAGAGTCTAGTTACATCTCTCGACCTTGCCATTACTTTTGGGATAGTGTGTAGTGGACCTTCAACGTTTGATTGAGAATTTTGTAATCAACAATGGAATGAGCTTGTTACCTGATAGCTATTCTGGGTTTAGAATGCCAAAGTCAAATATCGGATATCAAATCACATGATACGAATAGAATTAGAATTTAAAAGACTAGATGGGAACATCATACAAATAACTCAACTGAACTAAAAGAACGAATTCAAATGGCATGAGCTGAGACAATTGGAACATAGATATTCAAATTTATGAATGGTTCATGAGTACAAATATGGAAGTACAAGTCATGCTACACTTATTTCTCAATTACAAGGTGTAAGAGTTCTAAACAATGGCTCATGAAAGATACAAATAGGCTCTGAGAAAAACCAACAGAGTGAACACATACCCAAAATGAAAGTAATGGATCCTATTTATAGGTGCCGGCCCATGATGGGTTTTGACCGACTGCACAACTAAACATTAGTAATTACTAGTAGCTATAGGTAACTTCACTAATTAATTCCTAGAAGCCGCTTTCGTATAGACTATCTCTAGGGTTAGGTTACCACTATCTACATCCTCCTCCCCTTTCTTGAATTTTGGCATGCTCCCAAACTTTAGACTACTGGATTGATTTTATTTCATCTTTTGTGCTTAGCCTTTCGTTTTCGAGGGATTTCTTCAATTCAATCTTTGGCACTTGCTAAGGTGGTGGTTGAAGAAGTATGTGCATGACTCGACCTTGTCTCCTTATCTAGTTGCTCCCTTCTCTCAAATTGAATGAGCATCTCCACCTAGTAAGGTTTGAGTGCATTCTAGGTCTTTGTATTAGGATCCTATAAATTTTTCTTTTCTTTTTGTCAGCCATGCCCTTGCCAACCTATGATAGATAAACACTGTGTGGATCCATCCATCCGGATCTAGATGATTGGATTTGAGTATGGCTTCAAACAAAACTTCAGCCATTTCTCAGATCTGAGGTTCATAGTTGACTTTACTGGAAGGTTCCTATTTAGAAATCTTGGATGCCTCCATAGATAGCTGAAGTACCTCATCAGTGTACTTGATCAAGAGACTGATCTGTGATCTCCATGGAGTCATCATGTCTCTAAAGTTGATTAAATCATCTTTAAGCTTGAAGAGCGTGCTCTTCTATTTAGTATCATTTAGCACTAACTTGCATGCAACCCAATGTGCCTTGATTTCCTCATACGAGTACCTTATCTGATCTACAATCTAGATATAATGCATATGATGAGTAGGCTCATTATCAATGGGGTATAGAGTTGAATAAAGCTTTGGTAGCTTATCTTTGCTCATTGGGAGTGCGTACATAAAGAATGACTAGTTTGGCACTACCTCAATGTACGTCAAGACAATCTAATTTTCTTAGTATTCTGACTAAATAAAATAGGATTTTTAGGGCATATACTTGTTCTTTGATAGTCATTTTGTTACGCTTAATAGCTGGTGTTAACCCTCATGGCTCACGGACACCCTATCGCCTACGATGGACACCGTAACCGTATTATTTATTTAAGTAGAGTCAGGCACCGGGCTTGTCGGTCCAATAGGGAAAGGTAGAGTGATCGCCGATGAGAGGCGCACTCTAACACGAACATGCTAGGGTTAGTTGGCTAAGCATGGGCGCCCAAGTGTGAATGGGGTGAGCTCACATAAAAGCCAATTAAACCTAAAATTGAGTCATTCTCTCATTGTGCAATAGAAGTTGCTCTTGCTCCATCTCCACCTTCTCCTTCACCATCTCCTTGTGTGTGTGCGTGTGAGAGAGAGAGAGAGAGTGTGAGAGTGTGTGTGCGATCGCGCGTTGCGGCGGCACGACGGCGGCGAGTCGGTTGAGCACGGCGTAGCGGCGTCTCCCTCTTCTTCGCGGCGCGGGAATCCTTCATTCGCAACTACGCAGGAAGGTGAGTGACACAGTTCTTCCTTGTGAGCTTGTCTGTTGTATGACTGTGTGCTAGGAGCCTTTGTGGCTCGCACACGGCGCATCACAAGTCCCTAGCCTTGACATTTTTGGCGCCGCTGTCGGGGAGCTGCTGCGCGTGAAGCTCCAATGGCGACCTGTAAATTGTATTGAAGTTATTTTTTATGCAGGAAAGGCTCGGCTTAAGTTTGATTATTGTTGTCTGCATTCAAGTTTTCTGTGTTCTGTTAAGGTCTGTTTTGCTAGTTCTATTAAGTTCATATTTCAGCTTACACAGTTAGCAATTCTTGCGTTTTTTCATTTTCTACATTTTCGGTGTTTTCACTGCACAGTTCTGTCAAGTTTCAATTTCTGCATTTTCTGTGTTTTCTGTGTTTTCTAGTTTCTGCACAGTTAGGCGCACAGTTAGTTAATTAAGCAGGTTAGTAATTAGGTGAACCACTGATTAGCAGGTTAGTAGGTAGGTGGGACAGTAAATAGTTAGGTGAGGTCAACGCGCACCAAAACGCGTACCAAATAATATCTCAAAAAAAAAATGAAAAAAAAAATGTTTTCAAAAAATAAAAACGTGAGCGAGGGGGAGGTTAGATTTTCGAAAATAAAAAACGTGAGTTATAAAAATGGACGGGTTGGTTTGTACAAAAGTTAGATCGGGATCGGTTGCCCAAGCCCAAGCCCAAGCCCAAGCCCAGGCCTCAGTCCTCAGTCTTATGATATATACTAGACTCACTCTTATATATATACCCTACCTCCTCAAGAGGGAATGAGAGCATGTGGGACAAGTCCTCCACTCTCCTCCCTTCTCTTCCCACTTGCACCCTTAGACTTGCTATTTGGAGCCTAGTTCCCCAGCTAGGAAAAGACTGTTTCGGGCTTTTCTGGAGCAAAATAGAACCAAACGGTGGGCTGTAAAGCACAGCGCGTCCCTCCTAATGATACGCTCGTTTCGAGCTATCATACGGCCCATTCCACGACACGCTCTAAAAAATCTAGCAAAAAAACAAACAAAAAACACACTAAAAACTAGTCACAAGGCCTCCTAGAGCAGCTTTTTGACACCTTAGGGTATCAAAAGCACATGCACTTACGCTCTGGGCGGGTGCTAGAACACGGGCATATTGAGGGTACCTCTGTTCATACGGACACCCATTACCCATCCACGATAGGCTCTAGACCCTCAGCGGGGACACAAGGTAGCACCACCCAAGACCCTAAAATAGCCGCTAGTGATTCCTCCTCCGACTCAGAAATCATGGAAGCATACCCTACCCAAAACACTGAGAGAGAAGGCCATGCACCTCCCGAAGCCCCACAGCCTAGTACTAGTATGTTTAGACGTTTCATGGAAACATTAGGTAGAGCTACTCGCTCGGAACCTGATGCAAATGAAGCACACGAAGGGGGTGGGGAAGTGGACTCTCATTTCACATCGTACGTGGACCCCACACCCCCAAAGAGTGTCCATGTGGATATCCTACCAACTTCTTACCAAGAAGGCCCTGTTGAGCTGCCTCCTTCAGAAGTTCCCTCTAGAGTACCGTTGGTGACAAGTAAAACCACGGGGAGCAACATTGCTTCTACCTCACAAGAAACCGTTAACACGTCGACTCTACAAGGATTGTTCATTAATGATCATTGGACATAGACCTCCACACTGAGGTGTTGACGGATCTACACTCTGGCCACGCCTACCATGTAGGATAGATAGAGATTGTACAATCCACCTCTAGTGCCACTAGCATCAAAGATCAACAGAAAATGATCCGTAATGTTATCCATGGCATTATTCAATCAGAAAGGAAAAACCGAGGGGTAAATATACTCTCAACTGGCCCCATGAGATTTCTGGATACGAGCAAGGCTCAACAGCCTACTCTATCACAAATGGAGACTCCTAATGAGCCCCATGGACCCATCTTACGTCATTTTCAACTGGGGTCTCTATGCAATCTGAGCCTCCGAGCGACAACTTTAGCTTCCCTAACTTGGCTCAACCCTCTATTAAGGAAAACACAGTGCTCACTCCAGGGATAAGCCTACAGAGAATGTACCGATGACATCTACGGTTAGCGCAGTGCCACTACCTAGTGTCGTAGTACCTAATATGGGGCCTCGACCGTATGTGCTTCTAGCCCCTTATGCACACATGGCCCCCCACACCTCCAATTGTACCACTTGTTTATGCTCCTCGAGTGCCGCTCCCTAGCCCTATCCGAGTGGACCTATGCCCGGTTATGTTCCATATCCTGCATCGTCCACACATATGCCAAGACCGGTACCCGTCCCTCTCCACATATGATTCCAAGAGTACCTCCACCGGCCCTGCCTCCTCACATAGGTGACTTGGCAGCGTTTGCTCAAACCATAGGTCGATCTATCGCGGAAAATATGCGTCATGCATCTGATAGAGAGCCTAGAAGTAAGGCAGTACAAATTGCCAAACTCACGCAAAAATTCAATGGGGACGAAGATGCTAGAAAACACATTGAAGTGTTTGAACAAGTATGTGATTCCTTAGGGGAATGCAACGAACTACATAAGTGCAATGCCTTAAGCTTGACATTAAGTGGGAAGGCTGGAGATTGGTATAGAACCCTAAGGGTGGATGAAAAAACAATCTACCCTACCCTCGAAGGTTGTTCTAAAGGAGTACATACGAGAAGGTGTGCTTTGGGGTGTAGCATCTCAGCTACAGAAGGCCGAACGTAAGGAAGGAGAGTCAGTAAGGGACTTCATTAGTCGTCTAAAGCACTTAAACTCTCGCTGCCCTGTAAATGAGCGCTTCAACAATAACCAACTGCTTGATCGATTCATTCGAGGGTTGAGGAATGAAGGAATCTATAATGGACTAGTGATTAGGGGTATCACAACCTGGGAAGATGTCACTGCCAATGCAATCCAATTAGAGGACAACTTGATGATAGCAGGCATGAGGGTGTCTACTGACACGAGATCCACTAGCTCACAAGCCATTGAGTATGAACCCATGATTGCAAAGCCCATTGCCAATGAGCCAAAGGTATTTGAGACATTCTTGACAAACCTCACCAAGGCAATCCAGGAGTCTCTTAAGGATAATCGACCCCCTCAAAATAGTCACATGTATCCAAGAAGGGAGCAGCAATGGTGTTCCATTTGCTTAGGTCCACATAGCACTAGTGAGTGCCCTACGTTTAGAGTAAAATTTAATGGAACTTGCAACGCATGTGGTAGGTATGGTCACCAAGCTAAGGAATGTTTAATGATCAAACGTATGATGGCAAATAGACCACCTGTAGCCTGGATGGATGCACCTCGAGCTCCTGTATTGATGTCTGCTCCACCTGTTGAGCAACTACCGCAACACACGGTCCCTAGATCTCAAAATTTTGTACAAGCTACACCGCTACCACCTCCTGTGCTACGACCGCAGCCCCCGCATTCAAGAGTCGCCCCTATGAACCAAGTGGGTTGCGAGCCATCTAATGCTTATGCAGATGGCTGTGAGGAGGAAATAGACACTAGTATTGCCTACGGACTTGATACATTGGAAGAGTGTCCTATATACTACATGGAAGATTGTTGGGGGCAAGTTAAGCCGGTTTCTCAAGCTGCTGCTCTCGCATCCAGAGGTCAAAATATCAACACCCAGGCTAGGAGGCCACAATTGTTGTGCAATCTCGGTGTTGAGAAGAAGATGACGGAAGATCTAGAGGCTAAAATCAACCGATTTTGCATGCTTCACAATCCAGTGATGCAAAAGTGGATTTCACAATATGAGGATGCAAAGCAAGAGCGACAAAGGGCACGAATCGAGTGGAGACGGGGAAGACGACCACCGATGCACTATCCAGCGGTTCTGGAGAGCCTACCAACCTTCATGAGCTTAAGATGGTTGCACAACCATTGAAAAGCGCACAACAATGCGGTGACGAAGTGACTGAAGAAGAGTGGGAGTACTCTCGGGTTGCGCGACCAAGGTAAGTTTGCAATGTACGACTAGCAAGTGACTTTATTTATAAACGTTTGAACGGCCACTCATAATCTTTGTTCATTGTAGTATAAGTCATACACAGCAGCATGGTGTAAAGGTCGACATTTTAGGGTGGAACGAATCGACAAAAAGCGTTTTACTCAAGATTGTGGAATCATGGCAAAATTTGAACAGTCTAGTCGACGACGTTCCTCTGATGCAGATCCCGTGGTGGCGGAACTCACTTACTTCGGCACGCTGCAAGAGATTTTGAGGATCGATTACAGAGGATTTTTTGTCGACTTGTTCGACGTGCAATGGTTCAAGATAATCATGGAGGGTCGAAACGCTACTGTGCGTAGAGGAGAGTCTGGTTTTCTTGAGGTGGATTCTACTAAGAAATGGACTGACCTAAGAGACACTTTCGTACTACCCGAGCATTGTGAACAAGTAAGTATATAAATAGTTAACATCCCCCTTTTACAAGTTATGTGCTTGAAAGCTCTCATGTAAGTTATGCGGCTCTGGCAGGTAGTATTTCATCCTACAAAGTCTACATCAAACTGGTGGTACGTCATAGAGTTAGCCCCTCGTAGTGCAAGGACGTATGAAGGCTACCATGTGCCAATCACAACGCCATCAATGGAGGAGATCAGAGAAGATGCTCAATCAGAAGCCGCTGCGGTGGTGCCAGACGAGCATCAAGATGCTACTACTCTATATGGGGTGCATGCAGAGGAGCTACAAAATGAAACAGAGGATATGTGTTTAAACAGAGAGCTCTATATAGATATAGGAAGTTATGCTGAGTTATGCGAGGATGAGAGAGAGATCTCTTAAAGCCACAAATATTGTATTTGAACAATTTTGCTCCGTGTTGTAAAAGCTCTAGCTCTCTAAGTAGCTTCCATGGTGTGTAACGCTCTTTTCTACTCGCGCTCACATCTTTTGATTGAAAATTCTGAGTTTTCGACTTGCCTCTTCTACCACTCGATTCATTGCGTCATTGTATTTATATGCGTCATTACGTCATTGTATTTAATGGTCTTTGCGTCATTGTCTACTCTATTCATTCAATATTAAGTTTAAATATTCGTGTGTTTAATGCAGGTATGGATGATGAGGAGTTTCTTTCTTCTTTGTCACCGCATCAAGCAGAGACAGTGGTACGTGGAGCGTCATCGCTCTGGCGCATCATCGCGCATTCCTACACCATCCGCATCTCCCTCTCTTTCGGAGCATTCGGCGCGCTCCGAAGCTTCGGCGTCGACGAGACGAGCGTCACACTCGTCTAGACACCGGCGCTCTAGTGGTGGCGGTGGCGGTTGTTGTGGGGATTCCGCCACCGATGCCTCCACACCGCCTCGTGTTCGACGAGGCTCTTTACCCTCCCCTTCTTTGCCCGCCCCCACACCAGCCACAGCATCGCCGTCTACGCCAGGTTTTGCACGGCTGACTGTTCCTAGAAGCTACACACCTCTACCTACTCCGCCAGGAGCCACCCCACTCGACACTCCTCGCTTCGGGGCCCAGACGCCGGTGGAGACACCTGACGTCCGTACCCCCATCGACACGCCGCTAGAGACCCCTGCCGGACACCCAGGTTCACGCGTCACCGGCCAGAGAGGCTTGCCTACTCCGTCGACATCAGCGGCGGCATCATCATGGATGATGACGGCAAGAAGGTGATCTCGCGCATGCGTGGTCTTTGCTCTCAGCTGTTTAGACACTATATACTAAACAAATGGAGTGAAGTACCAAGTGATTTAAAAACAGAGTCATCAGCATACTTCATGATGAGTTTCCCGTTCAACACGGGATCAGCGCTTCAATGAAGACCTGATGAAGATTCGAATGCGCGAATACTGCAAACACAAGCGTTCCGAAGTGCAAAAAGCAATCAAGAATGGTGGAATAGGCCAGATTGGCTGGCCAAAGAAGATTGGAAGAATGCGAAGAAAGCAGCGCGCGAGAATCCCGACAAGTGGAAGCAACAAAAGGATGCAGCCAGAGCGCGAGTAGAGGCAGGGAGCTCGCACCACTTGGGGAGCGGTGGATGGGCATCATTTGAGGCCGATTTCGTAAGTCTTTTCACATTGCTCTTTATGCATGTTCGATAGTTTAGGGTTTATGAGTTTTTTAGTTCTAACATAATGAAATCTTTGTATGTTTTGACAGTGGTCGATGACAGGACGTGATCCCACACCGTACGAGCGCGAGTACGCAGGCAGGAAGGGCTTAAACCGCCCTGATGGACATTCTCAGTTCCGCGGTGGCATGGTTAGTATTAGGGTTTACTCTTTTTTATTTTTGTATTGTTTTATAAATGTCGTTATATGTTTATACTTACTGAAAACTGTCTATTGTCTTCTTTTGCAGAATCCGACAGATACGCCGCTTGGACGCGATGAGACGTCTGATTAGACGACGTCAGTTTAGCCGTAGCTAGATAGCATTAGTTTAGGGTTTCTCATAGCTTATGTATCATGAGACGGATTTTATACGTCTTTTTGAACCATGTATATTATTACATTTGTCACCGCAATTCCTTTTGCCAATCAATTCTTTATGCCTATGATGTTGTACAATTGTCATTATTACATTTGCCAATCAATTCAGTTTGTCTATGATGTGTACAATTGTCAATTTTGCAAACAATGCGTCTTGTGGGTGACTATTTGGGTCTATTATTTACCTTTGCACTTTTTTTAAAAGTGAATCAAGTACAATATGGTTGATGGGTGGCAGGGCATTCAATGCCCTGCCACCAAAAAAATATTCTCTCAGGCGTCGCTATAAGCGTCGCTATTTATGGCTCTGTAGCGTCGCTATATGCGTCGCTATACTCTTCTGTGAGAGCGTCGCTATAAGCGTCGCTATAGGCGTCGCTATGAGCGTCGCTATATAGCGACGCCTATAGCGACGGCTATAGCGACGCATATAGCGACGCTCTGGTAGCGACGCTTTTAGCGACGGTTATAGCGACGCCGGGGGTTATAAAAACCCAGTGTATTTCCGTCGCTAAGAGCGTCACAAGAGCACATAACCTCTTGTAGTGCCTCTTGAATAATAGGTCTTCAGTTCAACTCCTCGTCGGCTAGATCTCTAGGTCTTTTAATTTTAATTAGTTTCCTACGACGTTAAATTAGTTTCTCTCTCTTTCTCTCTCAATGTGTGTGCGTTTTTTTGGATTGTATGCATGTTTTCTCTCTCTTTTCCTCTCTCAATGTGTGCGTTTTTTGTTTATGCATGTTCTCTCTCTCTTTTCCTCTCTCAATGCGTGCGTTTTTTGTTTATGCATGCTCTCTCTCTCTTTTTCTCTCTCAATGTGTGTGTGCATTCTTTGTTTATGTATGTGTGTGTGCGTTTTTGTTTTTGTTTGTACTCTCTCTCTCTCTCTCTCTCAAAAACACTATGTGTGTGTGTATGTGTGTGAGAGAAGAGAGAGAGGGAGAGAGAAAGAGGGGAGGGAACATGAGAATGAGGAGAGGGAAGGAGCATACCGGCTCTCCTTCCTCTCCTTGTGTGTGTGTGTGTGTGTGTGTGTGTGTGGAGAAGAAAGAGAGAGAGAGAGAGAGAGAGAGAGAGAGAGAGAGAGTGAGGGAGAGCGTTACCTGCTCCTTGCTTGAGGGCGCCGAAAAACTCAGATCTGAGATCTGAGTTTTTGGGCGCGCTCGGTTATTTTTTTACCCCAGCTGGCGTCGCTATGTTTTTTTTTTAGCGTCGCTGTGTGAGCGTGGCTAATATGAAGAGCCTCTTGTAGTGGACGAGTCTAATGCGACCCTACCCATCACTACCAAGGGATTAACTATAAAGGGAATTCTTGATGGTGGTGCGGGAGTTAGCATCGTTACAAAAGATTGTTGGGAATCCATGGGAAAACCCCGCCTGAGTGTTACTAACATTGTGGTAAAGATGGCAAATGGTACCATAGCCAAACCTATGGGGATGCTCAAGGTTCTTAAGATCAAAGTTCTAGGACACAAGGTATGACATACGTTCATTGTAATGGATTTCTCTAAACACCTTATGTCATATGAAATGATTTTAGGACGACCATTCATGAGGGAAGCACAAATGGTTCACGATTGGTCTAAAAATCATGTCTATTTGCAATTCCAAGACTCTGTCCTTAGAGTGGATTTGGTGACTGGTAAGGTACACCCCTTAGGGAGTAAAACCATTATTGATCATCGCTCTGACACCACAATTCACTCGGCCCCACTACAATATTGTTACACTTGTAAGAAGGATACAGACATTGGCCAAGATTCTCCTTACTTGGATGTGTTACCGGGTATGACGGAATCAGACAACGTAGACTGGGTACACCTAGCTGCAACCATAGATACCTGGGGAAATAGAGGAACCACTTGGGTCACACTAGAGGGGGAAGAGGTACCACAAATTGCACCTCTGAACATTATAAGTGCCATACATGCATCTTCTAAGGGCAAGGCAATTGTGGACCAATCTGACAGTGACACCGATAGCTCAATAGAAGACTTTAACCAACACGACTCAGACACTGACTTCCAGAGTGAAACGGATTCGGAATCTCATGAATTAAAGAGTGGAGCAAGTTCAGAGTCAAAACATTCGGAAGGACCGAGCACATCAACCCATGATAGCTCCTCCGAGAGTGAAGAGGACACCAATGAGGACTCCTTTAGTGAGCCAGATCTAAATGCAAATCAAAAGCAGGGCTCAAATAAGAAAAAGAAAAACCTTAAGAGGCGTCGATATCGAGCCAATGTACGTGCTAGGATAAAAAAGAAGAGATCCTCAGTAGAATGGCTCAGTTGTATAGGAGCATGTGATGCTCATCGAAAATTGGTAGACAATTGGGGTGAATATCTCCAAAATGTTATGTGGTGTAGACCACGACCCCATGACATAGCCCAATTAGAGATCATAGACAAGCCAAAGTTGATCCGCACTGCAAGGAGGCGTCAAAACCAAGAGTTAACTCGACAACACAAGAAAGCAAAAATGGAAGCACAAACCAAAGCACAACCAGAATCCACAGACTTGCATCCTGCACCAGAACATTTCAAATCTTACACCACAGGGGAAGCAAAGGTTGTGTACACAAAAGCCCAAAGAATACCTATCGATGGGAATAATGGAATCTATGATGGTCCAGCAATAGTTAAAGAAATAGAATTAGCCGACCCCGGTGAAGAATCAAAACCTGTTTTTATTGCCCAAGACCTCACAGAAGTTGAAGAGGCGGTCCTCAAAGACCTTCTCAAGGAATTCAAGGACATATTCGCTTCGACACACCATGATATGAAAGGTGTTCCACCTTCTGTGGTCCAACATACAATCCCTATGATTAGCACTGCGAAGCCCGTACAACAAAGACCCTACCCGATGAATCCTAAGTACGCAAAGATCATTCAAGAAGAACTAGAAAAGCTTATCAAATGTGGGTTCATATATCCTATTGAACACTCTGAATGGGTGTCTCCAATAGTTATCGTGCCAAAAAAGAATGGGAAACTCAGGGTGTGCATGGACCTCAAAAAAGTTAATGCAGCTACTAGAAGAGACCATTACCCCCTACCATATTCCGAACATGTACTCGAAAGAGTTGCAGGCAAGGAAGCTTATAGCTTTCTAGATGGGTACTCAAGCTACAACCAAATCACGATAGCGCTAGAGGACCAAGCTAAAACTGCCTTCATCACGGAATTTGGCGTGTTTGCATTTCGTGTGATGGCTTTTGGCTTAACAAATGCCCCTGCTACATTCCAACGATTAATAAACACTGCTTTTAAAGAATATTTGAGAGAGTTTTGTGAAGCTTTCTTAGACGACCTTTGTGTTTACTCTTCTTGGAAAGAACATCTATCATGTTTGCGGAAGGTGTTTGAAAAGTGTAGGTTATATCGTATCTCATTGAACCCGTTCAAATGCCAATTTTGGGTCAAACATGGAGTTATTTTAGGGCATATAGTATCCAAGAATGGTATCTCAACCGATGAGAGAAAAATTAAAGTGATTCTAGAGTTACCACCACCAACCAATTACAAGGGAGTTCAAAGGTTCATGGGACACGTGGGTTATTATCGACGGTTTATTTTATTTTTCGCTGAGATAGCACGTCCTTTGTACAAGCTTCTCATTGAATTTAAATGGACTGAAGAGTGTGACCAGGCCTATGAACAATTGAAGAAAACACTAGCAAGTGCTTCGATTTTAAGGACACCTAACTGGGATGTCATTTTCCATGTGCATATTGATGCATCAAACTTTGGTATTGGGTGTGTTCTCTCTCAACCAGGAGAACATAAATTGGACTATCCCATTAGCTTTGCAAGCCGTCAATTGAACGATGCTGAAAGGAACTACACCACTACAAAGCGAGAAGGTTTGGCAATGGTTTATGCAGTAAAGAAATTTCGCTACTACCTTCTGGCAAACAAGTTTGTATTTTATGTGGATCATCAAGCGTTGCTGTATCTGGTAAACAAGCCATGCTCCACAGGAAGAATCACACGATGGTTGTTAATTCTTCTGGAGTTTGATTTCACGATTGTAGTGAGACCCGGTAAAAGGCACGTCATGGCTGATCATTTGTCTCGCATACCCAATGGTGAAGGCCCTACAGGAGTTGATGATGAATTACCCGATACTTCCCTATTCATAGTTGAGACTATGCCTGAATGGAGTGAGAACATTGTTAAATTTTTAGTTAATGGTTTTCCACCCAAGGAACTTCGTAAGGATATCGCTCGAAGGCTAGTAAAAGAATGTGAACCCTATTGTTTGATTGCCGGAACTCTGTATAGATTAGGCAAGGACGATATTCTTAGGCGTTGTGCCCGCGAGGATGAATATTTGTATATCTTGCAAGAAGCACATATGGGCATAGCAGGAGGACATTTTTCAGGAGACCTGACTGCTAGAAAGGTGCTGCAATCAGGCTATTGGTGGCCAACTTTATTTAAGGATGCATCACTTTTTACAAAAGGGTGTGATGAGTGCCAACGTTACAAGACCACACAGCGCAAAGACAGAATGCCCTTACATCCTATTAAAGTAACCCAACCATTTGAAAAATGGGGATTAGACTTTGTAGGTCCAATTAGTCCCGCAACTCGCAACACTCAATCTCGATATATTCTAGTTGCTACGGACTATGTAACAAAGTGGGCTGAAGCTAAGGCTTCACAAAAAGCTGACGCAAGGACAACAGCTAAGTTTCTTTTTGAGAACATTATCACAAGATTTGGTTACCCTTTTGAAATTGTTAGTGATAATGGTACCCATTTTATAAATGAGGTAATAAGAGAGCTTACCACGACCTTTATGATATCCCACCATAAGTCTACACCTTATTACCCGCAAGCTAATGGACAAGCCGAGAGCACCAACAAGACTCTAATGTCTATGTTAACCAAGACGGTAGAAGCTCATTGCACTGATTGGGATTTGAAGTTGACATCTGCTCTATGGGCTTATCGTACTGCTTATAAAGTGGCTATTAATTGTACGCCATTCAAAATGGTATACGGCCAAGAAGCGGTTATGCCTTGGGAGTTTGTCATTCCTAGTCTTAGGGTAGCTTCGCAAGAAGGATGGAATGGTAACCCCTTAACCGAGCGTTTGTATATCTTACAAAAACTAGACGAAGAGAGACAGTTGGCTGTGCAAAATGCTCTTGTGGAAAAGGATAGGAGAAAGAAGTGGTTTGATCGCCATGTGAAGGACAAGGACATCAAAGTTGGTGATAAAGTCCTTATGTATGGAGTACGTAAAGAGAAGAAAAAGTTGAAATATGCTGGTAAAGGACCATATAGAGTATGTGAAATTACCCCACAAGGTACCCTTCGTGTGGAAACTCTTGATGGAGTTGAAACCATTGGATTCCTCAATGGGAGTAAATTCAAAAGATATTATGATCCTTTAAGCCAAGAAGAACTACGGGCCATTCATCAAAAGAAGGCCGCCAAAGCACAAACCGAGTTAAACAAGATACAAGCTCAAGCTGAGGCTAAGGAGAGACAACAACGTATAAGACACAAACGAGAGGCTAACCTTGGAGTCACAAATGCATTCCACGTGGAAATCAAAGAGGATGGGTTGGACTCTGACACACCTCTACGATACCCTATTGAGTTAAATAGTGCCTATGGAAAAGTGCTGTATAACACCTTATTGGACACAGGTGCTAAATATAATCTGCTATCCTATGGGGTGTGGTGTCAGTTAGGGAAGCCACCTCTATCTGAGAGTATTATCCAAGTCAAGGGTGTCAACAAGAAAAAAACTACGGTTTTTGGAATCTGGCACACTTCTGTCAGTTATGACAATGGAATTGTAGCTCAAGACTTTTTGGTCATGCCTACTGGAACTATGGAGGGTAATATAAACCTAGGCCGCACGTGGATGATAGCCACCAAATGCACTATTGATTGGGGGACTGGGGGTGTTACAACGCAAAAACCAACTCTTAGCCCTACCACTCAAGCCATAGTCCCTGAGATATTGCCTAAGGAAATAAAACCCAAGACATTGCATGCCCAGGAGGTTGAACCATACGTCCCCATAGCCCAACTCTCTAGAGCTTCAACTGATGTAGTTGAAAGAAAGCTTGAGACACACAAGAACCATCCTAATATAACAGAGAAAACATACAAGTGGGTCCCTAAAGCCTCTGTAGTGAACATGGTTGATGCAAAAAAATGGAAACCTCGTAAGAACCGTCCCACTCACTCCAAGAAATGTAAAGAAACATTGCGTTGGATTCCTAAATGACTATTGGAAGCCCAAGGATACTATGAAGGAAATGATCAAATCTGGGTGCCCAAACGTAAAGTGTACTCTTACCTGTCACCTGGCCCATATAAGCCCAATCCTGTGGCTCCAAAACAAATTGAAAATCGTGGAAAGGAAAAAATCATGGAATGTTACACATCCGCTCTAGAGCTAGTTTGGGTACCAAAGAAATAACGATTTGTTCCACCTAGCTCAGGAACAGGGAAATCAAATGAAGCTTCTTGCTCTTCATGTAGTTCCTATACGCAAATAGAAGCTTCGACACAACCTCCACCTACCACTGTACATATCCATACAAGCACGAAAGAGTTTGCACCTCCCGGGGTAAGTTCACCACCTACAACAACGTTGCAAATAAAATCATGGGAGAGTACCTTACCACCCTTGCAACTAGATGAAACGCATAGGGCGGTCGAAAACTATTGGTTAAAATCTTCACCCATAACAACTTGGAACAATTGGTTTCAAAAGGTGACGACCTCATTCCAAAAGGTATGATCTACCCAAGGAAGGGGGGAGTGTTTGCTAACATCAATCATTCACTCGCTCCCCTCTCAACCTTCCTCCCTGACCTCTCAATTCCAATCTTAGGGAATGTATATATATAGCCTTATACTCACAAAAAACAAAAATAATAAAGAGCAAGAGCGACTAGCAACGAGAGAGCACCCTATCAGATCTTACATATAAGTCCAAATTCACCGTGTCAATTCAAGCAACACACAAAAACAACTCTTATGTTTTAAAGGCCTAACCAAATCTATCTGTCTTGTCAGAAATGGCTACTTCACCAGAGGCATGCACTTCTATTTTTGATGAAAGGTACCCTTTGTCTTTTCCTCAAGTGTTCTACGTATGCTACCCTATACTTTCTTGCGAATGGGATTTGATAGAGAGCCTTGCATGTGAGAGAAATTTTGAGGAGTTAGAATGGCTGATACGTCTATGGCTAACTAGTGATCCCTACCAAGTAGCGAATGTGTCTCCAATGGCACATGCTTATTCTTTTGCACAAGATGAGTATCCACGCATCGCGAGGTTCTTGATTAGCATGCTTGCACAAGAGGATGATGAAGAGGAACTAATAGAGACCCAGGAAGACTATGGCCTCACGGACAACGATTTTATTTATCTAGATGATGAGGATAGAGGCCTAGCCTTAGGGTGGCCACCCGGTTTATATAATATCCTCTTTCCTTGATTCTAAAAGGGCTGACAGATAGGTAGGTTAGGGGTCTAGATTGTGTTTTGAGTTTGTTTTTTAGGAGTTTTAATTTTTCACACTGACATGCCTCTTAGAAGTATAGTGCCTGTTTTTGGATGTGTTAGGTAGGACTTATATGGATCTCCATCCACATGGCTGAGGACATCTGCTTCAACGAAATGAGCCACTCCATACCTCCAGGTGTACTACTTTCAATGATTCATGTTGGTGGATATGTGTAATTGCTAATAATGATTTTTCATTCTTTGTTTGAGTGCAATAGTTATGATTGTTATCTACCATTATAGATGTATAAATTTGTCTTTGCTTAAGTTGATTGAACTCCAGTTTAATCTTATGGATGAGCCTGGAGATTAGGAGACCGTGACTTTAGGTTAACTCATTTACTTGACCACTAGGCCTAGCTAATAAAATTATCCGAGTATTTGAGACCTTAGGAATGTTTTAGGCAGAGAAAGGCTTGCTCACTTAAACAACAAAAAACACTAGTGCGAATACCAAGGAAATGGAAGTAAAAAAAAAAAAAAAAAACAACATAAATGCCACAAATGAAAAATCTTACGCTGGAAGAGAAATCCTGGCTGGAATTGGTACTTCACTCACATGTATTGTCTATGGTACTAGAGCCCTAGAGGTTCCCAGTGTGGGCGCTTTTCCTTGAGAAGAAAAAAACCCCGGACATACAAAATAAGCACACACGTCACATGATTGTGACCCAAAGTAAAAAAGTAGTTTAAAAAAAAAAAAAATTAAAAAAAATAATTAAAAGACTTCCATTGAGCTTACAGTTAACATTTCAAGCTTTTGTTTGCAGTTGTGAGAGCGAGTTGGCTAATCAAAGCTGAAAAGCATAATTAGGGAATCTTGCATTTAGATAATCTTCTTAGCTTAGCTAGTACTAGAGTAGTTGTTTTAACCTTAGTCATAGCTAACTAATTGATAGACTCACCCATAAGCTCAAAACTCTTGATTAATTAATCTACTCAAAGTGCAATTTATTTGTCCTTAATGGCAGTACTAGTCTAACATTTCATAAATCTTGCATTTACTCATTTCCACATGTACTTTACATTCCCCTCATGATTTATGGCAATATAATTCCGCTTGCTAAAACAGTGACATTGCCTTGCAGATTCAAATCTAGATGCTTTACAACATGGACATACCAAGCTTCAACTCAATAGCTTCCGAGGACGGAATCTACATCAGGAAGGGGGGCAATGTTAACCCTCGTGGCTCACGGACACCCTATAGCCTACGACGGACACCGTAACCGTATTATTTATTTAAGTAGAGTCAGGCACTGGGCTTGTCGGTCCAATAGGGAAAGGTAGAGTGATCGCTGATGAGAGGCGCACTCTAACACGAACATGCTAGGGTTAGTTGGCTAAGCATGGGCGCCCAAATGTGAATGGGGTGAGCTCACATAAAAGCCAATTAAACCTAAAATTGAGTCATTCTCTCATTGTGCAATAGAAGCTGCTCTTGCTCCATCTCCACCTTCTCCTTCACCATCTCCTTGTGTGTGTGCGTGTGAGAGAGAGAGAGAGAGAGAGTGTGAGAGTGTGTGTGCGATCGAGCGTTGCGGCGGCACGATGGCGGCGAGGCGGTTGAGCGCGGCGTAGCGGCGTCTCCCTCTTCTTCGTGGCGCGGGAATCCTTCATTCGCAACTACGCAGGAAGGTGAGTGACACACCGTTCTTCCTTGTGAGCTTGTCTATTGTATGACTGTGTGCTAGGAGCCTTTGTGGCTCGCACACGGCGCGTCGCAAGTCCCTAGCCTTGACATTTTTGGCGTCGCTGCTGGGGAGCTGCTACGCGTGAAGCTCCAATGGCGACCTGTAAATTGTATTGAAGTTATTTTTTATGCAGGAAAGGCTCGGCTTAAGTTTGATTATTGTTGTCTGCATTCAAGTTTTCTGTGTTCTGTTAAGGTCTGTTTTGCTAGTTCTATTAAGTTCAGATTTCAGCTTACACAGTTAGCATTTCTTGCGTTTTTGCATTTTCTGCATTTTTTGTGTTTTCACTGCACAGTTCTGTCAAGTTTCAATTTCTGCATTTTCTGTGTTTTCTGGTTTGTGCACAGTTAAGCGCACAGTTAGTTAATTAAGCAGGTTAGTAATTAGGTGAACCACTTATTAGCAGGTTAGTAGGTAGGTGGGACAGTAAATAGTTAGGTGAGGTCAACGCGCACCAAAACGTGTACCAAATAATATCTCAAAAAAAAAAGAAAAAAAAATGTTTTCAAAAAAAAAAATCGAAAAATAAAAACGTGAGCGAGGGGGAGGTTAGATTTTTGAAAATAAAAAACGTGAGTTATAAAAACGGACGGGTTGGTTTGTATAAAAGTTAGATCGGGATCGGTTCCCCAAGCCCAAGCCCAAGCCCAAGCCTCAGTCCTCAGTCTTATGATATATACTAGACTCACTCTTATATATATACCCTACCTCCTCAAGAGGGAATGAGAGCATGTGGGACAAGTCCTCCACTCTCCTCCCTTCTCTTCCCACTTGCACCCTTAGACTTGCTATTTGGAGCCTAGTTCCCCAGCTAGGAAAAGACTGTTCCGGGCTTTTCTGGAGCAAAGTAGAACCAAACGGTGGGCTGTAAAGCACAGCGCGTCCCTCCTAGCGATACGCTCGTTTCGAGCTATCATACGGCCCATTCCACGACACGCTCTAAAAAATCTAGCAAAAAAACAAACAAAAAACACGCTAAAAACTAGTCACAAGGCCTCCTAGAGCAGCTTTTTGACACCTTAGGGTATCAAAAGCACATGCACTTACGCTCTGGGCGGGTGCTAGAACACGTGCATATTGAGGGTGCCTCTGTTCATACGGACACCCATTACCCATCCATGATAGGCTCTAGACCCTCAGCGGGGACACAAGGTAGCACCACCCAAGACCCTAAAATAGCCGCTAGTGATTCCTCCTCCGACTCAAAAATCATGGAAGCATACCCTACCCAAAACACTGAGAGAGAAGGCCATGTACCTCCCGAAGCCCCACAGCCTAGTACTAGTATGTTTAGCCGTTTCATGGAAACATTAGGTAGAGCTACTCGCTCGGAACCTGATGCAAATGAAGCACACGAAGGGGGTGGGGAAGTGGACTCTCCTTTCACATCGCACATGGACCCCACACCCCCAAAGAGTGTCCATGTGGATATCCTACCAACTTCTTACCAAGAAGGCCCTGTTGAGCTGCCTCCTTCAGAAGTTCCCTCTAGAGTACCGTTGGTGACAAGTAAAACCACGGGGAGCAACATTGCTTCTACCTCACAAGAAACCGTTAACACGTCGACTCTAGAAGGATTGTTCATTAATGATCATTGGACATACGACCTCCACACTGAGGTGTTGACGGATCTACACTCTGGCCACGCCTACCATGTAGGATAGATAGAGATTGTACAATCCACCTCTAGTGCCACGAGCATCGAAGATCAACAGAAAATGAGCTAGAGAAACCGTACAGAAGCTGTGATACGACTCCTACGAAACGGGCATTGATTTCCACGACATAGCACCTACATCTGAGAGAGAGAGAAAAAAGATTATGCGTGAAGGTCCGACCAATATAGAGCCACGGATGGAAGCAGAAATGGGCTTACAGACAGAAGACGACGGCATGGAGGAGATGCTGGATGCCTTCTTCCAGACAAGCGAGGAGAACGCGAACGAAGCGGCACCAGAAGACATGTTGAGGAAGTTGGCACGTCAACCAATCTATGAAGGCGCCAAAATATATGTGCTTCGTACTTGTCTGGCGTTTTTGAATCTTCAGTCAGTGTACGGGTGGTCAGATGCAAGCGTCACTGCTTTGTTTAGGTACGTAATTTACAAAAGAGATTTTCCGATTGCAACGGTGATGTGCTCGGAGAGCTTTTTAATTTAATGTGGCTTAAACAGGTTATTGCGGGAGCAACTTCTCCCGGCTAGCAATGAAATGCCCCCCTCCAGGCCAGACGCAAAGCAACTTCTGACCTCAGTTGGCTTGGACTACAACAAGATTCACGCATGTCCAAATGATTGCGTTCTTTTTCGCAATGAATTCGCAGATTGTGTGTCGTGTCCTAAGTGCGGAGCAATGCGCTACAAACAAGATGCAGTTGGAGAGACAGTGCCAGCTAAAGTGTTGCGGCATTTCCCTATTATTCCTAGGATAAAAATCATGTTTCGTTGTGGTTCCATTGCAAAGTTGATGCGGTGGCATTCTATGAATAGATCCACTGACGCAACATTTAGGGTGTCCGCTGATTCGAAGGCTTGGAGGCACATTGAAGATACCTGGCCACATTTTAAGAGTGAACCACGCAATTTGCGTTTGGGCATGGCAATGGATGGAGTCAATCCATTTGGCTTGAGAAGCTCGTCATGGAGCACTTGGCATGTGTGCCTTATCAATTACAACCTCCCGCCGTGGCTTGCTATCAAGTAGGGTCATTTGATTTTAAGCTTGATTGTACCTGGTAAGTTCAAGGCAAAAGACATGGATGTTTATCTAGCTCCACTAGTTGACGAGCTCCAGGAGTTATGGCATGGGATCGACATAGCAGATGCGGTTGACCAGTAGGACAACGTCAGCATGCAAGGATCCATGGACTTCTTATGTGGACTATGCATGATTGGCCAGGATACGGAGAAGCTTCTGGTAATGGTTATTGATTTATAAAATTCTTGCTATTCGCAAGCCCTTTGCCTTGGCCTGATTCATGCTTTGATATATGCAGGACTAACAACTTCGGGATACAATGCATGTCCAATTTGCGGGCAGTCTTTGGATGTGCGCTATTCTACCTCTCTTCGAAAGACAATTTATCAAGGCCACCACCGTTATCTTCCAGATGGCTATCACTTGCGCGAAGGCCAGCTTGGTCGCGTCGAATGTTTCGACCCCTCCTCGCTCACGACCCCCGTCTTACCCAGGCACACCTCTCGACACACCTCTTGGCACGCCTCGGACACCTTGGGGGGCACACAATCCTAGTGCCTCCAAGCTCTATACTGTACGGGGAGATGGTTCTGTTGACATGGATAGAGTCGGGACTGAGATGCAACAGCAGATTCACCAGCTCGTGGAGCTACAGTTTTCGACCAGCATTCTGACGTCTTGGGATCAGCAAGAAAAGGAAAAAGTCACTTACATAGTGGAGACCATCCTGAAAGAGTACCAGCCTACTCTGGGTTCTTCTGTTGTTTCGGCACGGTGGATCAAGGGTGTTGCACGGGACACCATCAAACATCGACGAGATGCAGCTCGGAAGGCTTTCAAGACCGGCTCGCCGAAGCCTTCGGGCATCCCACATGAGACGTGGCTGCAGAGTAGGGAGGATGAGCGGACAACGGCCACGGGGTTCAGACAGCAGCGTGAGGCCGCGCAGGTACGACATATGACTAAGGGGACATCTCATCTTGGGAGCGGAGGCTTCGACACCTTTCGCTATGAGTTTGTGAGTTTCTAATCCAATCTTAACTATGGCGTTTTTTAAAACGCGATGAATCATGTATTCTTATTACTTTGATTTTTGTATAAACGCAGAATCTTACGATGCATCGAGCTCCATCACGCGAGGAGGAGTCACATGGATATCGCAGAGGTATCTATGAAGTACTGAATGATCTTGAAGCTTCAGGAGAGCCTGTAGACTGGGAGGCCTTACAGTCTCGCTGATCGCTTGAGGTGAGACGTTAATATGTGTGAGTTGATTTAATTAAGTCAGTATATGTGAAGTAATATCAATACTAATTTTGTGAGTTGTCCTATGTGCAGGTTGCGACGCCTAGTCATTAGTGGACCAGATTTCATCTATATGCTTTGTGAGACACAGACACGCTTCTGTGTCTCTTTTTTGTACAAACAGTTAGTGTTGAGACAGTTATTGTTTTCCTTATGGTTATGATTATTGTCATTGTCATTGTATAGATAGTTATTGTTTCTCTTTCTGGTTATGCTTATGGTTATTGTTAATTTTGTTTATGGTTATGGTTATCTGCATTATGGTTTTGATCAAAGTGATTATAGCCGGTTATGGTTATGCTTTTAAGTTATGGTTATGGTTCGTTATGGTTATGCTTTTCAGTTGGTACGGTTGTCTTTCATTGGCCTTAAATCTCATGTGAGATCCTGCATGGATAGCATGTAGGAGGCGTATACATGATATGGTTTTTTTTGAAAAGTTTATGTAAAAACAAAGGGAACTCTGCCGAAATTTCTACGCGCGGGAGCATGGTTGATATTTTGGTGCTGCTCGCTTTCTTGGACAGAGGGCAAGAAGTCTGGCTATGGCTGTGTCCGTCTTTTAACTGGGCACAGGCCAGGCTACCTGCCCTCTGTCCAAGAATTTTTTTTTCTGCTATGGTCGTCGCTCTATGCGTCGCTATGCACATCGCTATACACGTCGCTATCAGCGTCGCTAATAGCGACTGGTTTCACGGCGACGCGTATAGCGACGCTCATAGCGATGGGCAGCGTCAATATATGCGTCGATAACACCTTCTTTTGTTGTAGTGATATAAATTAAATTTTAACAGCTTGAGTTGCTCTGTTTACTATTGCAGTTCTTTGATTTTATTGGTGGGCCGCTTCCTTTCATATTCTTATTCTAATAAAATCTCGTTGAGCTTCAACACATCCTTTTTGTAGTTCTCATCCTTGACAACTTCTTGCTCTAGCTACTACTGTAGGCAAGCAATTTGAGCATGTTGCATGGATGTCTGGGCCTCCATCATTTATTCGATAGAGTATTGACAATAGTGTTCCAGCCAGTTTGAATGATGACAATAAAACCATCTATGATTGTGTCGACTTCGATTCTCTTAGTCTCATATGTGATAACTGGGACATTGTATGATATGACAATTTTTTTGGAGGTGTCAATAATCAAATCACCCAATATCATGTTCTTTTGTAAAGATTTAAGCCTATCTATAACTTTTTGAACTAAGGTTATGGTAGCCATTGTACCTTGTCTAGTGACAACAATTGCTTGTTATGATATTCTTTCTTGTTCAGATGTTTGATTTACACTCTTTTGTATGGTTGTCTTCAAGGTGGTAGTAACTAGAGAAGTACTAGTTGTTTTTGTAGTGGATTTTTCAGAATTCTTCTAGACTCCTAATGTTCTGACTGGGTCCTTTACTTTGGCTCTCAATTGATCCCAAAAGCCTTTTGTCAGTTTTTGTTTCTTAGAAGCCAATTCAGAGATTCCTCCTAGTCTTTTGCCTAGAGTGTGCTTTTTGGTCACTTGTGTGGCTACTTTAGTTTTCTCTTTTGGTGCTTCCAAAGCCAGTGTCTAGCCTTTCTAGGCTTCTACCCTACTCAATCTCAACATAACATTTTTGACATTGATGTTTTCAATAGGTAGCCTAGTAAAACTAATGCTATATATACTAGGCTTTGAATTTTCTTGTTTGTGTTACCACATTGTGGTATAAAATAGTGCTCAGATGTATTAGGGTTTTGCTGTTTATTACTCTGGCTAGTAACATACTGAAGAGCTTTTCAGACACATAGGTCAGATTATTCTTGAAGTTGATTTCCTTACTAAGTGGCAAACTTGTATGTCGCTTTCTTTTTGAGTGTGGATATTGGAATTTCTTGTCCACCCAAATTCCTCTTCTTTGTGGATTTAGGTGTTTCATTAAAAAAACTATTGATGGTGTCAACAGTGTAGGGTAATTGGTCTTTCTAGTTGAATGGTAATTTGAAGATATGGGAATTTGTAATTGCACCATTGATGATCATTGTGGTTGTGTTGGCATCAAATGTTTTGACCATCTATTCTATGACAGCCAAGTCATTTGGGATTTTTGTTGCTTCTAAAATGACTTCAATACCCTAGCTAGTTTTGGTGTAGTTCCCTCTCTCTGTCTTGGAAGATGAACTTGCCTATGGCTTGATATGAGACCGAGACCGACAGTTTTCGTTGTTCTTCTACCAGACTTTGCCTAATCTCTTCTATGACATATTTTTGTTCTTCTAATACAGCTTGCATTTCCTTGGAAGAGTCAGCACCACACTTTCCCATCTCTTAGCTCTACAAAAGGGGCTATGCCAAAAAAGAAAGCTCATTGGATGAGGCTGGCAATGGAAACCAAGCATGCACAAAGGGGTTTATGCGTGCAGTGGATGTAGGAAAAGGTGCTGTAGCAAGAGGTTCTATGTGTGCATGAGGTGAAGAAATGGTTTTAGGGTTGTGTACCCTCTTCATAGTGATTCTAATTCGAGCAATGAATGCTCCACTCTTTGCATGCCTAGAGAAAACAACAACCATTACGATTAAAAACTCATCATGACATAGCTAATTGCATTGAGAGAGAGAAACCACCCTTTCTTTCCATTCTCAAACAATAATTTACAAATAAAGAGAAACCTTTGTAGTGCATTAGTAGGGGAAGAGAAAACCCCTATTCAAAGCTTGAGAGCTCAAGCACCATATGTTGATCAACGCTTGAAGCCAAAAACCCCACACCAAAATTTGCCTACAAACACCATATTCAAAGGAGTGGCACATTTACCTTCTCATGCCAAAATATATCTATAGAGAGAAGCACCAAAACTATGCAAAGAACGACAAGGGAAAGAGAGCTCATAGAATATGCTTTCGCACGAGTGCGTAGAAACTTGCATATGCCATATTGAGCTACGAAGCGCACCTTGAATAATGTGCAAAACCCTATTCAAAGGATGACCATGCATCACATCTAATAGGTCTGACGAAAACAAGTTGAGATAGAGACGCTCTGTCATAGTTCAAAGAGAGAGAACTTGGAGCATATGCACTTATACATCTCCATGTGGTCCTTGCCACTGCTCACAAAGCCCTCCCTATACATTTACTTTGCATGAAGATAGAGGCGTTACATTCACTGTCAACCCCTCAAATATGGACCCCGGAAACCCCTCGCTCTGCATGAGATATTAGGTCCGGAGCCCCTAATCTCATGGTTGCACATGCCGTGGGAAAGGACGTCAGATGGGCTTTTGCCTCTAATGCCTGTTTTTTTTAAGGAGCCAAAAAACGATGCTCGTGAGAAGCAATGCCAAGGTTGAGGAGTTGACGTCAAACCCTTTTAACGCTAACATGTTTAAAATGGCTGACAGTAACAGAAAAATATGCCTTCTGCGCACGCCCATCGGATGTTTAAAATGGCTGACAGTAACAGAAAAATATGCCTTCTGCGCGGCCCATCAGATTTTTATATTGGGAGAATGGAGTGGGTGGTGACGCAAAAGGAGTGGGTGACGCAGGCAAGATCCAGGTCATTTTTGTGTGCCCTAATTTTAACATCTCCTTCTCATTGGACGCCCGACGCCCCCCACATGCCTTCGTGACCGGGCCCCAACATTCTCTCTCTATATCACACACGCGCGCACACACACACACACACACACACAGTGACACTTCCTTCTCTCTCTCTCTCTCTCTCTCTCGTCCCCGACTCCCCCCCCGCCGGTCTCACGTCCTGCTCTGCTTGGGCAGTTATTCGCAGCCTTCTCCACCATCACCCTCTGCAAGCCAAGTGCAAGTTGGCACTCATTTATAGTCATTAATAACTACTTCTCTCTCTCTCTCTCTCTCTCCCTCTCTCTCTCTCAGAGTCTCACTGCTCAGGCCTCTCTCTCTCTCTCTCTCTCTCTCTCTCTCTCTCTCTCCACACGATACATCCAGCGCGCGTCCACAGACACCTGCGCATAATGCACGCATTGTCTGTGTGCACATACACAACCATAATACGCGCCAAGCGTTTTGTCCTGGTAGAACCAGAAGTAGAAGGTAGAGTTTCTCTCTCTCTCTCTCTCTCTCTCTCTCTCTCTCTCTCTCACACACACACACACACACACACATTATCTCATGTACACACACGCACGTGCAATAAATATATGTAGACTCGTAGAGAGATATACCTGCCCCGGTGGAGTCTGGACAATCATCATTTTCATCCCTTAGCATATCAGACCGACGGACCGTCCTTATCGGCGCGTGTGTATTGTGCTGCATACACATGGCACCTCTCTCACCTGGCCGAAGCCTGGATACGCAGCCTTCCTCGTAACAATCTCTCTCTCTCTCTCTCTCTCTCTCTCTCTCTCTCTCTCTCTGTGTGTGTGTCTGCTCATATACTTGTCATGTCTGAGCTACCCCATTGCGTGTGTTCTTTGCAGGCGCTTTTGCTGCAATGCTGCTGATTAATGAAGATATAACGCAACAACCAGCTACCGCTAGGCGCATTCAATTGGTCACACTTATTTTCCAAAGTGATCAAAGCACATCGTCGAGGCGCTTCCTCATCATCATGTGCGATCGCGCTCCCTATACCAAGTCCAACTGTACAAAAATCTTACAGATGTATTCTTCCAGATGTGTTCTTTTTTCCTGAAGAATTCTGCTCTTTCATTCATTACGTTTCCTTTTTATTAACAATGTTTCGGACTCATATATATGGCACTATGAAGACGTTGTAGCAAAGGTTCCAATTAGGTCGTCTGTGGTCCAAATCCTGGTCCTGCTCTCTCTTTTTTGTTGGCTTTGTACAAAGTTAGCGCTGTGTTAGAGAGAGAGAGAGAGAGAGATGAGCTTTAGGTCTCAACATATGTTTGGTCTCGTGTAGTCAACTTAAGAACTGAGAATAACGGCTCTCTTCCACTTTTGACTCACAAACAACCTTTGGCTTGTGCTTTCAGCAATAAAAGAAGTCACATGTTTCATGTTCACTTGCATTTCAGGGACAATTCATGGCGTAGACTCCTCGATTTTCTACAAATTCAACTGACTACCTTAAGAGAAATCGCACTTTAAGCTTGTGTAACCTGCTACTATCATTGTAAATGTTTGTCTTAATATACCCTCTTCTAGACTAGTAGGATGATGATGAAGAAGAAGAAGCTAGTAGAGATGATGATGATGAAGAAGAAGCTTTCACTTGTTGGATTTGCATTTATATCCAAGTTCTCAAGCATATAGACTACCTCTTTGTGCTCCCATGAGAGAGAGAGAGAGAGAAAGAGAGAGACTGGTTGCTTGATTTGCACCTTCGGATTGCAAAATGGAAGGGTGAGAGAGAGAAAAACCCAACAATACGTTCTTGCTACATTCATCTCCCCCACTTGTTAAAGTGAACACTTGCCACCTCCCTTCCTTTCCAAATTGAGAGAACTCGCCCCTTCTTTTTTGGACTTACCTTTTACTCACTAGCACACTTCGATACATAATCTATCTTCTTTACAGAAAACAAGTGGGGGCTACTTTGAACATGTGGACTAGCCATACTTGGTAAAGAAGATCTAGGATCAATTTTCTAATTAAGGATGGGCTGATTAATATTAGCCTTTTAATTTTTCCTAGCTTTAATTGAAATCCTAGACTTACCTTTGAATTTACTGGCTTAGCTGCAATACATACCTTTGTGTTGGGGTATAGGCGCCTGTGCCTTGACCAGTCGCCCAGGTCATGGGCGCGGTATGGCACTGGTACCCTATACTTATAGTGAGTATACTGTATAGGGGGAGCTGCCACTCTTTGGAGTCTCCCCAACCACATCGTGTCTGTCTCCTTCTCTCTCTCTCTCCTTCAATTGGTATCAGAGCGTAGGTGCGGAGGGAGCGCGTGTGTGCACAGTCACGACGACAGTGGAGAGCCAGTTTCATTCCCGAAATCACGTCCGCGCGCGCGCACTTTCAAGAGTGAAAACAGGGTTTCGACTTCGGCATCGGTAAATTCAGCTTTCCGAGAGCGTTTCCCGCAGGTGTCCTGTCGTTTTACCCCCCTTTCGAAGCCATTCGAGCCATCAGAAACCTCATTCGAGCTACGGTTGAGGAGCTGCATTTTTCAGCCCTCTTTTGGCAGTTTATGCTACGTTTTTGGGTCGAAACGGAGGTTTTTGGCGAAGCTCACACCCGGACTCGGATACATGTGATCCAGGAGTCTACCTTGGGGTTTTGGCACGCTCCGGACGCGCTCTTTATATCAGAATTTTAAAATTCTGAACGTTGAATTTTTTGCAGCAGCAGTTGTTTATTGTGTGTCGAAGATTCCACACATGGTTTGCTCTCAGATGTGAGAGTGATATTTGCTGCAAGTTTTCTCACAGGTGGGAGGATACGATGTATGCCTTATGTGGTTTGATACTTAGGGAGACTAATGTGATTGCATTTTGAGCTCGGCAATGTATGCCTCGAGCATGTTTTTTGACAGTCACAGGTAGAGCAGATATTTGTGTACTAGATTTGCAGGTGTTTGCAATGATGTATGCAAAGTGTGGAGATTTGGTGCATGCATTTGGAGTACGGTTTGATGCGCTTTGGTTGCTCATGGTTTTGAGCGTGTAGTCAGTTTGGTTACTGGTTTTGTGGACATTTTACTGACAAAACTCTGGCAAAATTTTCCCAGGAGTTTTATGCGTATTGTTTATGCGATCTAGGTAGAGATTGCGGGTTGCACTCAGCATTTGCGCGCGGTGTTCTCTGCAGGTGGGAGATTTGTGCGTGTGTATGCATCGATACCGCACAGTGTGGGCTTGGTGATTAGCTCACAGATTGCAGTGTGATACTAGAGCAGGTGAGGCTTGTATTGACATTGCGAGAGCTCTATTTTGGAGTGTGTCTCACAGGTTTTACATTGTGTTTCTGGCCATATTTGTAGACAGTTTCCAGGTGTTGTTGGTGAGGTGGTTTTGCTTTCTAGTTTGCTACATTGTGCTCATGGCAGAGACAGGTGATCGCTCAGATTATGATCTCTCTGAAATGTGCATGTTTGATGGGTCAGACTTTGCAGCATGGAGAGTGTATGCTTGATGCATTGACACAGCGAGGGTTGCATCGACCATTGAGTGGTGATGCAGGTAGACCTTCAAACATGTCTGACGATCAGTGGCACGAGCTAGAGGAGATGGCACTATCTACGCTCTCTTTGCACCTTGCGGAATCTGTATATGCTCTTGTTATGTATGAGACTACTTCGAGAGCACTTTGGCGCAGATTACATGATATGTATGATAGATCTGAGTCATCACGGACTTGTGTGAGACATGTACATTCACGAGCACGCCGACAGGTGACATGTTGGTATTGTGGTCATTCTGGACACGTTAGACGGCGTTGTTTTCGTCGTATGCGACATCGTAGGAGACATGGCAGTCTCAGAGATGTATGTAGTGATGCCATGGACTCAGTTGCTTTGACAGTTGAGGCACATGTAGTGTCGGAGTATACTAGTGACGGGGATGTCACTTTTACCTCGAGCTATGCACGAGATGCTATACATGTGGATAGTGCACTCCCTTCGCAGTGGTTGCTAGACGCATATGCTATGTTTCATGTCACGCCGCATCGTGCATCGTTTTGTAGCTATTCTAGCGGGATGCTTGGCAGTGTACGTTTGACCGATGAATCGGTGCATGCGATAGTAGGTGCAGGAGATGTGAGACTGTCATTACCGAGTGGTGCATCTTACTTGTTACGACATGTGCGCTATGTACCAGATTTGACAGTGAGTTTGATCTCGATTGGTCAGCTTAGAGATTGTGGATGTCAGATTTCGCTACAAGAGCGAGATTTTGTGATGCATTTGGGTTCGCTAGTGATTGCGAGAGGTGCCAGGAGTGGTACAGGTTACCCATTGCATGTGGATCACGCGAGAGATGGTGTTGTCTCTGTGATCATGCAGACAGGTAGAGAGCGAGAGAGCAGGCGAGTCTCTTTTGCTCATGGGTTGCAGGGTACTTTGCATGGAGTGCAGAGTAGTGAGCTCGTTGTGCACACAGTTGGGGCATGACTTGAGCAGTCACACAGAGAGGTGATAGAGTCGGACATGCATGCTTTGCTAGTGACTGAGCAAAGTAGAGAGTCAGTTGTGCAAGATACTTCTATGCAGGATAGACAGGTAGAGCGGTCTTGCTCTAGTGAGTCAAGACAGGAGGACGTTGTGCAAGAGTCTATGCATACGGAGTTAGAGCATGAGAGCTCTAGTGAGTCACAGCAGATTGAGTGGTCATGTTTGCAGTGGATGATTGCAGAGGAGACTGAGATGTCAGTGATTATGCAGTCATTCCTTTCCATGCTCGACAGTGAGCATGGGGATATAGTTGTGCAGGATATGTCTTCCAACAGACATCTAGAGCAGCTGGTTTGCTCTGAGGTTGCACGACAGGTTGATGCGTCTTTTGCGGACAGTCAGGAGATGCATGTGGCTGACACGCCTTGTCAGTCAGAGATGCCTATTGCCAGGGATATATATGTTGATGCATGCTCCGTAGAGCTATCAGGGCCCGCTAGCATTGCATCGGCATTCGGTGGTCTCATGTATGAGATGCTGATCTTGAGACCGGATATCGCAGCTGCAGTGGGAGCATTTGCAGTTGGGGTTGTCAGTCGTTTGTTGACTGATGATGGCATAGTGCACGAGGGAGATATGCAGGTATTGCGTACATACTTGTAGTACGTGTGCAGTACGTCTGGTGGTGTATGGACTTACACGGAGCAGGACAGCCGGATGCACACGATCACAGCCAGCCAGTGGGCATCGGTTGAGAGCGGTTTTCTCTCGCCTTTTGTAGTCTTTAGACTAGGTTCTCTTGCTTAAAGGCACAGTCGCCTTTAAGTGGGAGGTTGTTGGGGTATAGGCGCCTGTGCCTTGCCCGGCCGCCCAGAGTCTAGGCGCCCACTGACTTGTATACCTTATACATAGCATAAGTGTATAGGGGGCTGCTCACTCTTTGGAGTCTCCCCACCCACATCGTGTCTCTCTCCTTCTCTCTCTCTCTCACTCTCCGTCTGTGGTGCTCCGCGATCCCCTTCACTTTGCACAATCCCTTGGAGGCTTATGAAACTGACCGGGGTTAGAGCTTGCCTGCTAAAATTAAGGACCTGTTAAATTAGGACAAACATTGGTAGAAGTTAAATTCATCTTTGGGAATTTGAAATTCCACCTCTGTGCAAAACCTTAGCGCAGGGCTCTCGAGTGTCACGAAACTTATCTCGAAACCTACTAGAGTTAGATCTACTAAATTTAGACTAAGACTTCATACTTAGAGTCTAAGGAGTTTTTTTAATCACTTAAATTATTATGATTACTTTTTAGTTTTAGACTTCTATAATTACTCTAGGTAGTCTCCTTTTTCTTGTACCTTGGATCAATGCTACTTGTGATAGATTTATTCTTGCCCGATGTGTATCCTTGATCAAGACCGCTAAAGGGTAACTATCCCTACTCTTTTATAGACTTATCTCCTTTAGTCCCAAGCCTATGACTGAGCTAGTCTATAAATACTTAAATCAACTTCGCTTGTTCCCTTTTATTTTCCCCATGATTAATCGGCCAAGTTAAGATGGAAAATGAATTGAGCAGTTTAGAAATTAATTTTCCTGACATCACCTGTCCCTTGAAATCATAGTTGTCCTCAACTATGGAGTAGGGAAAATAAAGTCATAGCTAGTCTTGTTACCTTGGGTAGAGGATCCCTTTTTACCCATCAACATTCTTCCATAGTGGTGACTAACTCCACTTGGTACTTGGAAGACTTAGCTATCACAAGCATGTCTTTACGTAGCCTTTACATCTTCTAGAGTAGATTGACAAAGCCTACTTGGTGCTTAAGAGACTAAGCTACTGCAAGCAAGTATTAATTATATGCATACACTTAGATAACTTATGAACAATAAAAAAAAATCTGAGAGTCAAAACAAGACAAAATTCTTTATAGGAGCTGTTTGTTCATATCTTCTTACCTTGAATATGACTCATTGTAAGCATTTACAAGATTTACATTATCCTTTAGTTGGATGTCATTCACCCACAATGTATCTTCAAAAGGATAATTCTTTAATTTGACAAGATATTGTCGAATATTCTTACCACTTAAAACCTTGTCCTCGTGTAAAGTCTAAATCTCTAGAATCTCAATGGGATTTTTTCCTTGAAACAAGTAAGTCTAAGTCGCCTGCATTAAAAATACATGGCATAACAAGTCAGAGTCAGGCAACTGAGACACTGAATGAGCAAGGCATTAGTCCCAAAGCTTCAAGTAATATTTTATGTGGTCTAAGAGTCTTAACTATCATATGTACTACTCAAGCTGGAAGATTTGAGCATATTTACATTGTGTCGCTCATGGTGGTATAAGTGAGCATAAGAGTCGAAGTCTATATCTATTTAAGTCGGGAGAAGAGAAGGAAGAAGTCCAAAAGACATTCACGCACTGAGCACATGAGGAATAAGTGGAGAAACTTCTACATGGAAAACCCTGCTAGGAAAAGTGGAAGCTCTTGAGATGTCATTGTTACCATACATGTGGTAGTGATGTGTGTGAACACACTTAGGACCGTCGGGAAAATTTTTCCCTCACTAGGAGGTTTTTCCCCCCTGTGCATTGTATATATGTCTATCATTGTAAGGCTAACTTATCTTTCCATTTCACACCAAGTAATACACTCTCAATTGTGTGCATTAAGATTCCTTCATCTTCTCCAAGCTGTGTGTGTTTTCTTGTAACCCTAATTCCAACAATTGCTATCAGAGCAGGTTGCATCCTCTCGGGCTTAGTCGCCAACAGATCCAACACATGCCTGCTCACTTTCTCCAATTTTCGTGAGCTTTGGCGAGTGTTCACAAGTCGTTAAATATTTTGGGAGAGCTCAAAGATCTTTAGTCTGCTTAGATGTAAGATTCGGGCTCATTTCGGCCTTCGTTTCCACTACAGGTAGTATTTGCACATTTTATTTTTTCATTTATACAGAATCTTTACCAGTGCCATTTTCTGCATAACACGTGCCTTACAATATTCTACGGTTTTTCCGTTATATAGCACGCATTGTTCCTGCTTCGTTTCTCCTCTTTTTGGGCAATTTTCACTTCAAGTGCAGACATTCTCCATGGTCGACAACAGCACAGATGTGTTCAAGATGTTTGCCGCTGTTGAGGAGATTAGATGGGGACAATTATCCTTTGTGGTCTTACATGATGCAAAATGTTCTTGTGTCAAAGGGTGTCTAGAATATTGTGCAGGGCTTTGATATACGTCCTTGTTCTGAGCATGTAGGCCATGTTGAGGATGTTACAGGTCTTGCTGCAAGGATTGCTGCTGTTAGAGTTGTTTTGACTACGACAGAACAAGCTCGTTGGGATGTAAAAGATGTGCAGACTCATGCATTGATTGTGTTGTCTGTGAAGCGCACTATTACTCCTCACATGCGAAGTGGGTTTACAAGTCGAAACGCAAGCCGGATGGTGAGATTCGCTATAAGGCTCAACTTATGGCAAAGGACTAGGATTGCTATGCATAGCAAAAAGGCATTAATTATAAAGAGACTTTTGCTCCCACTTGTCGTATGCCTACTATGCATTTTTTATGTGCATTGGCAACTCATTTTGGTTGGGATGTAAATCAATCATACATTGTTACTGCTTTCTTGAATGGTGACATACTTGAGGAAGTTTATGTAATGGAGCCTCGCGATTTTGTCAAGAAACGACAAGAGGATAAAGTGTGCAAATGTAACAAAGCTTTGTATGGGTTGAAGCAATCTCCTCGTGCTTGGTATGAGAAGGTTGACATTCATTTGGTCAAACGAGCTTTTCATAATAGTCTAACAGAAAGCACATAGTATGTAAAGCGTGAGGGTGATGTACTTCTCGTTGTGGTTCTCTACGTGGATGATTTGTTGATGACTGGACCAAATGAGAGACATATTGCTGAATTTAAGACTGATTTGAATGCTACTTTCAAGATAAAAGATTTGGGACTGCTGCATCATTACTTGGGTATATAGTTTAAGCAGTGTGATGGTGGTATTGCCTTGTGTCAGAAAAGTTACATAGAGACATTGCTATGTAATTGGACTTGAGGATTGCAAAGTTATTGCCACTCCGATGGAAACAAGTTTGAAATTGACTCTTCATGATGCTGGTGATTGTCAGAAGTTAGCTTATATGTGAAGCTACTCTAAATATAGCCCTGGGTCTCCTCTATATATACATCTTGTGTGCATATTCTACACACTTTGGGGTTGCACTCTCTGTGTATTATATCTTTGTTATTCTCTTTCTTTGTCTTCTCAATATGGTATCAGAGCGTGGTTGCTTTTTCTTTACAAAAATAGAGCGTTTTTTGCCTCGCGCGACTTTGTGCAGCGTGCACGCAAATAAAAATGCAATTCAGCAAAACATAAAATCAAAATAACTTTCTGCTCAAAACTCAAATTTTAATGTGTTTGAAGAGTTGTTCTTAAGCTTTTGGGACGTTTTGGAGCTGCTGACGTCGCCTAGCGATGACAGATTTGTCAAATTCGGTACCAGAAGTAACTTACAAGGAATCGATAAACGATTTTTAACGCGTTTTCAATTGAAATCACCAAAGGTATGAGCTTTTATATTTTCGGATATATTTGTGTTAAGCTTCTTATTATAAATCTTTGATTTACCTTTCATGTATCATATTCAATTCGATTTGCATAAAAAAACTTAGATCAAGAGTTAATTATATAGTATTCAAGTACATTTCTAAATTGATACGTGTCAAATTTTTTATTGCATGATTATTGGATTTACTTTTTATGGATTATATGCAATTTGATTTGTGTAAAAGTTAAGAATATTGAAATTACAATGTCTTCAATTCTTCTTGTTGCATAATTCTTGAAATTATTTTTAATGGATTATATGCAATTCGGTTTATGTAAAAGAAATAGATTAAAAGTTAAGCATGTTAAATTTACATCATCTTTAATTCGATTTATATATTGAAAGAAGTGGATAAATTGATGATCTCTATTCTTACATATATATTAACATATATTTTGATGCATGTCATCGAGTTACATCAAAGTCATATCACTTAAAATCTATGATTTAATTTTTTATTTTTATATTGTTATATATATATATATATATATTTATATATATATATATATATATATATAATAATTATTAAGAGTCATACAATCTTGATAATTTGTGTTGTATTCGAAGATTCATGTTAAAAAATTATGTTTGGATAATTCTTTTTATCCTTTTCATAGTTATGTTTCAATGATATATGTAGTTGCATTTCTCTTCTTTGTGAATGTCAATGATTATGGTTTTGATGATTTATCAAAGAGTTATATTTATCAAGAGTTTTATTTTTGATGAATTATTTTCTCTTTTGATTGAAAAAATAAAAGGGCTACAATTTATTGATATATATCAACGTTTTACATATAGATATTATTAAAGAATTATAATTTTAATGACAAAGAGATACATTTTAACAATTAATTTTCAGCCAAAACATATTAAAAAACTTATGGTTTTTACTCATCATTAATTCTTATGATCGTTTGTTATTGAAGTATATTTTCATGTGATGACTAGGAGTCGCTCATCATTGTTGAGATAGTTATTACTCCATGGAGTTGTTTCATGATGCGTTTTCATAATGATTAGAAGTGGTTTAAACTACTCGTTTATTTTTATTTTTTATTTTAAAATGATTATTATTCCATGGAGTTGTTCCATGACATGTTTTCATGATGATTACAAGCCACTCGTATTGATCGTTTGCTATCAAGATGATTATTATTCCATGGAGTTATTCCATGATGATTAAAAATCGTTTGTATTGATCGTTTGTTATTGAGATGGTTATTATTTCATGGAGTTATTCCATGGTGCCATGATGCGTTTGCATGATGATCACAAGTCGTTCATACTGATCGTTCTATTATTAATATGGTTATTATTCCATGGAGTTGTTCCATGATGCCATGATGCGTTTTTATGATAATGACAAGACGTTTGTATTGATCGTTCATTTTATTGAAATGGTTATTATTCGATGGATTTATTCCATGATGCCATGATACGTTTTCATGATGATTACAAGTTGTTCGTATTGATCATTTGTTATTATTTCATGATGCCATGATGCAATTCCATGATGATGAAAAGTTGTTCGTAGTGATCGTTCATTTAATTGATATGGTTATTCTTCCATAGAGTTGTTTTATAATGTCATGATATGTTTTCTTGATGATTAAAAGTCGTTCATATTGATTGTTTTCTATTGAGATGGTTATTCTTCCGTGGAGTTGTTCCATGATGTTATGATGGTTTCCATGATGATCACAAGTCGTTCATATCGATCGTTCTATTATTGATATGGTTATTATTTCCTGGAGTTGTTCCATGTTGCCATGATGTGTTTCCATGATGATTAGAAATTGTTCATACTGATCGTTCATTTTATTGATAAAGTTATTATTTCATGGAGTTGTTCCATGATGCCATGATGTATTTTCATGATGATTGTAAATTGTTTATATTGATCGTTCATTTTATTGATATGATTATTCTTCTATGGAGTTGTTTTGTGATATCATGATAAGTTTCCATGATGATTAGAACTTGTTCGTACTAGTCGTTCATTATTAACATGATTATTGGTTATAGAGTTGTTCCATGATGTCATGATACATTTTTTTGATGATTAAATATTGTTCCTATTGATCCTTTTTCATTGAGATGATTATTCTTCTTTGAGTTTTTGCATGATGCCATGATATGTTTGCATGATGATTAGAAGTTGTTCGTACTGATCATTTGTCCCACTAAGACGATTATTCTTTTATAGAGTTCTTTCTTGATTTCATGATATGTTAGAAGTCATTTATACTAATCATTTATCATCGAGATGATTATTATTCCATAGAGATGTTTCATGAGGTCAGGATGCATTTTCATGGTAATTACAAATCCTTCGTACATATTGTTTTTCATTGAGATGATTATTATTATTTTTATTTTTATAACCATAAGCACTGTCATAAAATCTAATATCTAACCAACCCAAATGATTTTCTCATATTAAATTTATCACTTAATGTGGGAGAATAAACGGGAACAAGTGTTAAGATATAGATATGTGCTTATAGATCTATCTCAACACGGGGCCAATGGGGTAAAGGGACCCAAATGAGAGATGGTCTATCAAAGAGCAAGGCTAACCAATGGAGCATAAGACCTTAGGGTTGGCTTCATTGAAGACCTCCAATAATGTGTGTAAAAGTCCTTTGACCTTAGGTAAGCTAGGTCTGAGCTTGAGGTGGGAACCCGGCCCAAGCTCGAGGTGCTTGATTAAGGTTCTTGAGGTACTTGACCTGCTGCATGATTAAGGTTCTTGAGGTGCTTTGACATGCTTGCCTGAGATGCTTGTGGGAACACCCCTAGTCCAAGTGCTTAGTCATGGTTGATGACTAAGGTGCTTGAGCACCAAAAGTCAAAGGTATCTCTACAAAGAGGGGGGCGAGCCCTTTTCCTAGGGGCTAGAGAGAGAACACACACTCACACACTCAAGGAAGACCCAAGCTTGAAGAGGCAGCAGGGACACATGTCAGGCCCCTAACCATGTTACCTTCATGAGATGCTTGAATCCTATTGGCTAGGCTTCAAAGGGGTCCAATGATAAATTACTTGAATTATCTAATTGTTTTTGCATTTATCAAGTCCTCTCTCTCAAAAGGGAAAGGGGGACACTTGTCCCAAGACTACACCTATTGCTAGAAATGGCCCAAGCTTGTGATTGGCTAGGCTTGGCAAGAGCCAATGAGCTTCAATGATGAGCTAGAAGAGGGGTCGACCTAGCAAGGAGGGGGGTTGCTTAGGGGGTATACTCACCCACACACACTCACAAGCAATCTCATTGTGTACTATGCAAAGTGCAAGAGCTCCCTCTCCTTCTCCAAGTAAGTAGAGGTTGAGAGCCTACACCAACACTCTTGGCTATGGAGTGCAAATCCAACCAAGAGCCATGCTTCAATGCCTAAGCTTTCCATCTCCTTCTTCTTCATTACTATGCTATCATATATGCTAGCAACAAGAGTTATGATAAGTGAGGAACTAATTCTTTCTCCTACGAAATGTTTCTTCTTCCTCTTCCCTACCCTCATTCCCTGCTAGCTCTCTCCACCTTCGAAGGTGTTTGAGGTCTTGGGACTGAGGCTTGGGATAGTTAAAGCTTTCTTCAAGTTTATGTTATGTTTGTGATGCATGAACCTTTCCATCTTCATTGCATCACCTAGGTCACAAGGAACACAAAGACTGTATTGTAACAAGTCTCTCTTAATGGGTGAAATCATAATACAAATGCCTATTGGAGGGGGAACCGGCTCCACATAAATCCGGTCCTCAGTTGTTGTCATGTTTTCTAAATTCTCTCTCTTGCAAAATTATTGTTCATTCCAAGTTAACTAATTGTTATGATTATGTTACTACCTTCAATTATGTTCAACCGCTATGCTCACAAAGTCATTTCTCAAAAGTACTCTCTTTAATTTCCGCTACTCTCAAATTAAATAGGCCAATTCCATTACAAGCGCGGAGAATTGTATTAGAAAGGAACAAAAGTTACATCGACACGCTACCGAGCCAGCCTATAAATTACAAAACCAGGTAATTCTACAAGAGATACATTATTCTTCCAAGGAGTTTTTTCATGATGCCATGATGATTAGAAGTTGATCGTATTGATCATTTGTCACTAAGATGATTATTCTTTTATAGAGTTGTTTCATGATTTCATGATATGTTAGAAGTCAATTATACTAATCATTTATCATCGAGATGATTAGTATTCAATAGAGATGTTTTATGAGGTCATGATGCATTTTCATGGTAATTACAAATCCTTCGTACATATTGTTTTTCATTGAGATGATTATTCTTTTTTTAATTTTTATAACCATAAGCACGGAGAATTGTATTAGAAAGGAAAAAAAGTTACATCGATAGGCTACCGAGACAGCCTATAAATTACAAAACCAGGTAATTCTACAAGAGATACATTATTCTTCGAAGGAGTTTTTGCATGATGCCAAGATGATTAGAAGTTGTTCGTATTGATCATTTGTCACTAAGACAATTATTCTTTTATAGAGTTGTTTCATGATTTCATGATATGTTAGAAGTCATTTATACTAATCATTTATCATCGAGATGCATGATTATTATTCCATAGAGATGTTTCATGAGGTCATGATGCATTTTCATGGTAATTACAAATCCTTCGTACATATTGTTTTCATTGAGATGATTATTCTTTTTTTTTATTTTTATAACCATAAGCGCGGAGAATTGTATTAGAAAGGAACAAAAGTTACATCAATAGGCTACCGAGCCAGCCTATAAACTACAAAACCTGGTAATTCTACAAGAGATAGCTTATTCTTCCAAGGAGTTTTTGCATGATGCCATGATGATTAGAAGTTGTTCGTATTGATCATTTGTCACTAAAACGATTATTCTTTTATAGAGTTGTTTCATGATTTCATGATATGTTAGAAGTCATTTATACTAGTCGTTTATCATTGAGATGATTATTATTCCATGGATTTGTTTCATGAGGTCATGATGCATTTTCATGGTGATTTACAAATCGTTCGTACATATCGTTTCTCATTTGAAATGGTTATTCTTTCATGGAGCTATTCAATAATGTCATGATGTGTTTACATGGTAATTATAAGCTGTTCATACTAATCATTTATTTACTAAGATACTTATTCATTTATAGAGTTTTTCCATGATGCTATGATGTGTTTTCATAATGATTTTTTATTAAGATACATATTATTTCATGGAGTTGTTCTATAAGACATACTATGTTTTTATAATGTTTAAAATTCGTTTGTATTTATTGTTTGTTAGTAAGAATTTTACTCATTCGTGGAGTTGTTCATGATACCATGATGCGTTTTCATGATGATACTGCTTGTTTCTTATTGAGATGATTTTTTGTTCTATAGCATTGTTTAATGAATGACTTAGTATAATTGAGATAGTTTTTTGTTAGATAGAGTCATTTTAATACCGTCATATTTTTTCATGATGTTTATTATAATTAAAAGAATTATTATTGCATGAACTCAATTCATCATACCATGTTGTTATTTTAAGTTCGTTTGTAATGATTAAGATGATCGTTTTGTGATTTCATGATATCGTTTCACGATATTTTGTTATGTTTATTATTCTACGGATTTATTTTATGATGCCATGAAGTTCTTTCATAATGATTTCTTGTGATCTAAATAGTTTTTATTCCATATAATTATTTGGTAATGATTTCTTATAATTTCAATGATTTGTATACCATGGTGCTATGCCATGATACCATGGTGTTAATCCATGATGATTGAAAGAGTGATGACATGGTGCTTTTCCATGATATTTTATTATGCTTGACATGATTATTATTTTATGGCTTTGCTTTATTATGCCATGATATTGTCTTATATTGATTTGTAATGATCGAGATGATCGTTTTATGATGTCATGATATTGTTCCATTATCTTATTTTATGATATTTTTCTATGCTTGAGATGTTTCTTTCTTCATAGAGTTTCTCTGTGATGCCATTTCATGTTGATTAATTTATGATCAAGAAAACTTACATTGAATAGAGTTTATACAAATAAGGATTCCCATGGTAAAATTTGAGTACCGGCTTTGTATATATGTACACATATTACATGGTATTTTAGGCTAAGAAGATTTTATAATACATAAATCGGTCTAATTTTGATTGAAGTGTTACAAACCATCTCCAAAGACATTATGTCAGTGTATTTCTCTGACATTGATATTATTTTTATCTTGTGCATGTTGATTTTGTGATATTGACAGATTATACAAAGACAAAGTGAAGTATCTCAGAGATGGTATATGTTTATCGAAGTTAAAGATGATCCAAAGCATTCTTTGAAGGATTTCAAGAGTTAATAAAATCATTTCATTAAGCCTTTGAGGCTATCGTTGTATATAACAGGAGTAATGTAACTCCTTATAAACCATTTTTGTAAATTGAAGAATATATTAACAAAACGATGGGTATATATAGGGCTGTTGATTTTTTCCTTGAGCCCCCAAGGGTTTTTTCATCCACAGTTAGGGACCCTTGTTTGAGTGGGGCTGGGTTTTTTGACATGCAAGTGTCCACAAGCAGTTTTTGTTTCATGCTTTGCAGTTCATGTATATCATGGTTGAGCAAGAAGCAACCTACTGTGGCCACCTCTAGTTGTAAGGCTGAGTACAATGCAGTCTTCATAGCTACAATTGAGTGTGTATGGCTCAACTGTCTTATGGCTGATTTGGGTATTGGACAAGACACTACCAACACTATCTACACTGACAGTCAGAACGCATTCACAGTTGTGAGGAACCCAGTTTTTTATGCTCGCACAAAGCACATTGAGGTGCATTACCGCTCTGTCAGGGAGAGACTCTTAGCAGGGGAGATTAGCTTGGCTTATGTGCCAACACATGACAATCTTGCATATCTTTTCACAAAGGAATTGTCTGATCATGAGAAGTTTGAAGCTTTCCACAAAGCTTTGGGCTTACTCCCCTTTGTGGACTGATCATGTCCTTAGGGCATGGCACTTCCCTTTACTCTGTGTGCCAACTCTCGTTCATCGCATCACTCCAAGGGGGATTTGTTACCATATACATGTGGTAGTGATGTGTGTCAACACACTTAGAACCGCCGCGGTATTTTTTCCCTCACTAGGAGGTTTTGTCCCTCGTGCATTGTATATACGCCCATCACTCTAGGGCTAACTTATCTTTCCATTGCACACCAAGTAATACACTCTCAATTGTGTGTCTTGAGCTTCCTTTGTCTTCTCCAAGCTGTGTGTGTTTTTCTGCAACCCTAATTCCAATAGTCATTGGATATCATATGTGCTATGTTCTTTCCTTGAAGTACACATCAACTCCATTTCTCACACCGCATGTTTTTCTTGAACAAATATCTCATGTGCATATAGAGTGTCCCATAATTGACACATGAATTTGGCACTCTTTTTTTGTTTATCCAAGGCACTCACCTTGCATGAACATACACTCAATTTTCAGCAGCTCAACTCCAATAAGAGTGTACACCAAAGGAAAATTTTCCCACTGGGTTTTTCTCCTTGATCATTCAGGTTTTAGATCCTAATTTAGAAACGTACATCAATAACATATTGTACCTAATTCTTCTACAAGCGGAATCAGCAACACAATAAAGAACGCTGTTAAGAAGTGTGCGGTGCGTGTGGCTGGGAAAGCGTCGGGCCTCTGACTGTGAGAGTTTGCAACAAAGTCAAGCAAGTCACAAAAGATTTGAAGCTAAAAGCACACTAAAAAAGATCAAAACTCCAGCCATGAAAGCTCCACTTTGAAAAATAACCAAGATTAACTCAAAACTCTTGTGTGTATGAAGATTAGGTGTAGCCTCGCTCCCAATTGCACAAATATATTGCTCTTTCAACCCGTTAAAAACCCTAAATGATGCTTTGATTCTTTGTCATGACCATTTCATGGAAGATTCAAAACTTTATTGGAGAAGCCCAAGTAGTTATTTAAAGAGAGGAAACCCTAATTGGTGGCCTCATAGCCTCGAACACGTAGTGGAAGCGCACATGACTACACTAACACCTTGGATTGGAATGGCTCTATCTCCTTGTTTCTATGTCCAAATGAGATCATTCTTGGCTTTATACGTTTCTTATCAACTTGAGAAACAATGACATCATCGTTGATGTGGTATTTTGAGCTATTTGGTGCTATTTTTAGGCTATTTTTGACCATTTCCAGCCCTTTTTGGCCCAAAAATGCCCAAACAAGCTGAAAAATGTCCCTAAATTTGTGGAAAAATACCATTGGGATCAAATTTCATGTTGAAACTCATTTTTCCCTTGCAAAGAATTTTGAAAAAATCATTTATGATGGCGCACAAAACTTGGTATTTTTGGCCAAGATCGCCCGCATTGAGCTTTCTAGACAAAACGACCGTGCCACTTTGAAACACTTGATGTTTGTATATTATTAAAGAAAATTAAGCATGTTTTCATGTGATAAAACATGCAACGGTGGCACGTCCTAGGCCTCGCCTGCTCGACAAGGTATGCATACATTGTTGCACGTATTTTGGTCACCGTGTTAACGTTTTTTTATAAATTTCTACATATGGACATGACGCCCGATGTCAAAAGGGTGTGTGGATTTTTACCTTGCTTCAGCAAGCACATGTACATGCAAGGCAAGTCGTTAGGGTAGCGCCAACTGTCGGGTTATTATAAGTGTCCATTATTGAGTTTTGGAAGTGAGACTTGTATATAACTAAACCTCATGTAAAAACTTGAAAAAGTTCAACCAAAGTTCAAAAATTTACAGCTTTTATCTTGTTATGCCTCCTTGATGGTTTCTGATGCAGTTTTTGCCCTCGCCTTGCCTTCTCTACGTGTAGTCGTATTAGGACAGCTCTTTGTTCGCGTCAATTTTGCATGTAGCGGCATGTAGAATAAATTTTGATCATCTTCAAATTTCTTTCCAATCATTTTTCAAGACTTATCTCAAGCTTTAAAGTGACCCAATTGGATTTGTGCTCTTCAAGTTACGACTAGTTCTCTGCAGGGTTATGGTTATGGTAGCCTAGTGGCAAATTGTGTGCAGATAGATTGGGAGGGCATGTATCTATGGATTGTGGAGTTGATGTTGATTTTTTGGGCTTTTGATTTTCAATTGTGAAAGAGGAGGCCATTGTATTTATATGCATTGGTCGACGTGTGTTGTAAATCCGTGCTTTGACAGGGTTTTGCTCCTATGTGCTATGGTTCTTTAGGTGGGCGTGTGCTTGTAAATTCCCAAGGGAGCATAGGTCTTTTGTTTGGGGTTTACTAAGATTTTTTTTGGTATATTTTTTGGTGCTGAGGTTGAGGTTTTAACGCTCTTGGGCTATAAAACTATAGAGATGTCCCACTTTCTCTTTTGCCCAACAACGCCTACAACCATGGCATTTGTTTTGCATATATCACACTATGTACATTGTAGCATTTGGTCCCACACATCAAAAGAATTAATATTGAGGTGGATATTTTAAATTTCACATTACACACGTGCAACAACATGGCATCCATCCCCTCTAAACGTGCACATCCTCCGGCATGTGCCACACATATCTTTTTGCAACAGGTTTAGTCTTCATTTAAGTCAGCATCCATGTCGATTTCATCATCACTTTCAAAAACTTCCAACACATTGTCCTCTCTATCTTCATCCTCACCCATAACATTTTCATTTGAGTCTTCCTTTTGACTTTCATGTGAATCAAAGGGATCTACATCACCTCTTCTTTTGAACAACTTGATTATTTTCCCTGCAATGGGAAACTTCATTTATGTCCCGTCGAACTTATACAAGGTATGAGTTGCATTCCCATGTACATGATGAACTACATAGGGACCAAACCATCTCTTTGAAAGCATTTTTATTATTAAATTCTGGTTGTTAAGACTACTCTCATACACCAAAACCCAATCACGTTCCTCAATAGCTTTGGGTTTCAGCCTATGCCTCTTATCAAATATGTCCTTATTCTTTAACCTTGCATCTTTCAATCGTGCTAATGTAATCTCACTATCTTGAGGCCTTCTTTCTAACTGGTGTATGCACAAAGCAAGAAAGTCTTCCCTACTCATTCCATCTTCCCAAGTTTAATACATTCCATGTGGGAATTACATCCTCAATTGACATTGTAGGTTTTTGAGTGTACATAAACTCAAAAGGCATATAACCAGTAACTGAGCTATGAGTTGTACAATCATCCCATAAAGCATAAGGTAGTAACCTAGGCCACTCTTCCATTTTACCTTTCCAGGACTTAGCCAAAGCTTTAATGATAGGAGGATGCCCATTCTCTGATTTACCATTTCCTTCAGGATTGTATACAGTTGGTGAGAGCAAGCTTAATGCCCAATCTAGAGAAATACTCCCTGGCTTTGTCTGCATCCAACGCACCCTTGTCCATTGTTATTTTTCCCCAACGTAACCATAAACGGCTAATTTCATCATCCAGGAACATATATATCCCTTTTGTTCTTTTTGTTCTTAGAGCATGACCTTCAAATTGGTTGGTTAAGTCTTCTTGTGCAAGCACTATGTATCACATTTGCCATAATCCCAATGGCACTGTAAACAAATCTACTATTCACTTATAATGCATGGCCAATGGGGTAGTAGGGTGAAACCCATCACGATGGTGCACATTTGAATACATTTGACACGTTTCACAAGACTCCATAAAGTGAGATACATCTAAAAAACCCAAGGGGTCCAGGGGTCCTCTCTCTCCTGAGGACCGTTGATAAAGCCAATAAAGAAAAATTATGTTTTTAAGTTTAGGAAGAGGTCATGGAAAAACTGATTGTCCCAAGGGGAAATCTACTGCTCACGGCAAGGAGAAAGCAGTGCACACGGTGCAACTGCTACCTCTGGAGTCTTCCTCACAATTCTCTACAGTGGAAGTAACACACACTGAGGTGGTGCATGAATGCTGTCTCACAGCTTCCATGTGGCAACCAACCTTTGGACCACATGAGTTAGTACGTATGCACGGATATCTACAAGGGCACAAGGTGTGCATCTCGGTAGATGACGGTGCTACTCACAATTTCATCAATTACGGATTGGTGAAAAAACTTAAATTGCCTCAAACTCTGAGTACCCACCACTACAAAGTAGTGAGGCGGTCCGGGGCGGGCAACAAGAAGAGCGGCCTCTAAACACCCTTCCAGGCTCCCATGCTGCTCAATTGGGGCTTGGGCAAGCACAATCAGAGACAACAACAACCCACAGCCAGAAACCAAACAAGAAAAGGGGCACCACCTAGGTGTAGATGCGAGCTAGGACGCACGTGATATCTCCTTGTACTCAAATGCACAAAGAGAGGGGAATGCAAGATAGCCACACACACCAAACACAAACATTCACCACGCCAGAGAGAGGTAAAGAGCACAAATCAACTTGAGCAACTCAGTCTTAGCCTTAAAGACTAGATGCACACAAAGCTTGATGAGAAACAGAGAGACAACACAAAACTTGACCTTGTTGCCAATACACAAATTGTCTTAGGGTCACGGGAGCCCACTCCCCGAGAACCCTCTTACAATTCACCTTTTAGGCAAACAATTCAACAAGCCCTCAAATGGCACAACAAACTTCAAGGACAATATACCTTCAACCACCTGATGAGCCAACTTATCAAGTCAATTTGGAGAGAAGAGTCGTAGTTGCAGCACACAATTGCACCCAACACTATGAATCTTATTTATGGACAAGAGTAGGCTACAAGTGTGATTGTAGAGTATAGTATCACTCCACTCCTCTAGATGGCATAACTAACTTCAAGCTTCTCCATGCACCTATGTGTAGTGATGGAACAGAGCATTCACAATGCACACACTGTACACAACTAGGCTTGAAAAATGGTGTGTTATGTGTTGAGAATGGTGTGGTGTAGTGTGATCATATGATTTACAAGAGAGAGAAGGGATCTATTTATAGGTTTTAGAAGCCCCGATTATGATTAGGCCTAATCAAGTTTATTTGAAGGAATAAAAGACTATGCATATATATATATATATTTTAATGAGGGTGGGTCTCTCTTGTCCTTTGAGTCACATGGATGTGGGCTCAAGGGAAGATAATTATTGAGGATGAAAGGAGAGAGGATTGAGTGAATAATTTGGGAGGGCCTACTCTAGTAGAGCATTTTACAATAAGGTTAGTGGTTAGTAGTTAGTAATTATCACTGCAAAATATTTACAAAATCATTCACCAAATGGTGAGATATATGATGAGAAAAATTAGAGAAGGGATGAGCTTGTAAAGAGAGGTTGAAGCTTTGGAGAAGTTGACATTCACCTCTTTACGGCACCGGTAGAAGAAACGGTCAGCATGGCGAAGTAGCGCATGTCGATGGAGCTATGTTATCTTCAAACCTTGGAAAGTTCATGATAAAGCCTTCATTTGCAGAGGTTATCCTTGTATTTTTGCTGATTTTTTAAAGCTCTTTACAAAGCTGAAGAGAGTATGGTAATATGGACATATATGTAGAGAGAAAGGGGGACACTTAGGGTGTAGAAATGGAGGATGAAGGCTATGGAGGTGTGAGAGATGTGGCAATGGTGAAGAGGGTGAATTAGGACATAGGAGTTGCAGGTTTGGGAGTGGGAAGGAGAGGGAGGAGCGTGTGTGAAAGAGGAAAATGATAAAGTGGAAGAGGGAGTGTGGCTGCATAGCATGGGCAAACTGGGGTCCACCAATAAAATCATAGCTCACAGCTCCTAGCTCAAAAAAATATGAAAAACTTTGAGGTGAAAGTTCAGCTCACGAGCTACAACTTTTGTTTGTATCACCTTTTCAAATTCGGGGAGCATGTGATCTTTAAAAATTCAGCAAAACCGACTGTTTTTTCCACTCCACAAGGTCCTTGTGATGTCCTTCTTTGGATGATTCTTTTGAATACCTCCAAGAGTGAGCTCTCCATGGTGCATGCATGCATGCCACATACCCTTGACCTTTTTTGGTAGGTCTATAATTGAAGATATTGTTGAAATCATGATATAAGTGAATAGTACAACTAAGAAAATCAAATATTGAGGGGTCTAAAAAATATGTACATATCAAATATAAATAATATAGGTGAAAAAAATATAAAGGGGTCAAAACAAATCTCTCTCATTATAAGTCTACCATAAAAAGATGAATATTTTTTGTGGTCTAATTTATGAGAGTAATAAAGAATAGATGTAGGAAGGAAAAAATCACAATAGTGAAAAAATATACACATAAATAAAACTAGTTTTTTTTTGGATTTTTGTTGGGATGGAGTTACACAAAAAAAAAGAAGCTTGCATGAAATTATTTTTATATGGAATAAAAAGTATGCAAAATGGTAAGAAAAAATATGATAATGATGAGTTAATGTACATAGCATAAATAACACACACCTAAGTATAAATATCTAAATAAATATCAAAATAATTATGAAAAATCATTTTATTTAGTCCTTATATACAGTGAAATATTTACACACAAATGGGCCATAATAAACTTATATTTTTTATATTTTTTTGGCGCAACTAGCCTAGTGACTAGCTAATTGAGAGTTTTTAAGAAGATATGGGAAAGTCCCCTAACTCACACACACCGATATACAGTGAAATGGTAGGGATAACCAAAATGTTTGAGTGATTTGATAGAGTGAGGTAGCTTACTATGACAATTATGGAAAGCCGAAAAACGGCTATCATTAGCCCCCCCCTTAGATAATGGTACATTCATCTACCATTTATCCGATCATACAACATGTAGATTGTGTAACGTCTGTCTTTGGTTGCTCTCATCTTTGAAGAACCTTTGCTGTATGATTAAAAAACCTTGTGTGATATGAAAGGTTCTCGGAGCCAATAGCAGGATGAAATGAAGTGATGGACTAAAACTCCTCCATCGAGAAAGTTTCCATAAGCACCCCCCAGGATCAAAGATCTTGAAATATCTTTCCCAAAGAGAGATGTATGGTATGGAATCACTTACTGATTTCGGTTGAAGAAACTTGTAGATTCTATTGTTGTCCATCATTGCATCTATCACTATGAATGTGATATAAAAGATTGGTTGCTCCTCCTCTTGTGTAAAGTTGATGTATCTGCTATGATCTTCAAGAGCTTGTATGAGCAAATTCCTGAACTGTAGCTCATAAAATTCATTCAACCTGGGTAGGCTCATCAAGTCAAAAATTCTATGACCTTCATGATTTATGAAATCTTGATACATGCTTCCAACCGCTATTGGAAGATATTGCAAATAGTTTACCACATAAGTAGATAATAGACGAAGGTTTCTATTGCTTCCAACACATTGGAAGAGAATAGATTTTGGTACTCATTGACGAAATATCCACATGTAGCAATCAAAAAGATTTTCATCTATGATGAAGACCAGAAGCATCACAATGTGTGACCTCCATACACCAAAGAACCAAATGTAGAAGGTTTGGAAACATCCGTTCATCACCAAGTATTCATGTCCTCTTCCACTTAAGAAGGTATGGTGTCCCGGATGAAAGGAATATGTGAAGAGAGGAGAAGTTGACCTTGAAGAGGTGAAACCCAATGTGAAGATGCTTGGGGCTTCAAAAGCTTGGATTGTCTTGCTAAGAGACTGTCCCATGAATGAAGAGCCACCCACTAAAACACCATTGAAGAGAATGATACCCTTCTGATATTTTCTATTTATGATTTTATTTTTTACTACTCTTCCATGTTATTCATCCCCTTCTAAGCCCCCCCCTTTGGCAAGGTTGTAACTCCTCACATTGTACCACTTCAAAGGTTGATGGATTACTGTTTGATTTTGTGAAAACTTTGGCTTCTTGCATGATAGGTTCCTCTAAGCTTAACATATATGGGTCATACCAATGCTTTTCAACATCCTCAAACACTTCTTGAAGATTATCCTCGCATGGATTCAACTCACACTCTTCTACTTTGTTTTGGAGTTGGCATTCCATGTACACAATCATCTGTTTATGATCAATGTGGTCTATGATCTCCCCACCTATGATTTCATCTTCTTCTTCACTCTCTTCTTTTAGACAAAATACACTCTCAGAACATTCCATAAGATCAAGGTTACCTTCAAGGTCTTCATTCTCCATAGATTCCTGTTGCGCAAAAGCTTCGTCTGCTCGGACTAGAAATTGATCCTCTGCCAAAAGGTTGGATGTATCCATTATTGAATCATCAATGCCATTTGAGATATCTTGTGTCGATTTTTGCATGCTTGTGATAAAGGTAGAAGAAAGAGATTCCACATTTGAATCTTGGCCACATACTTTAGCACTTGAATAATCAGTTGGCATGTAAGTAACTTCTTCAACATTTGTCGGAGTAGAAGGAGACAAGTATGGCAAAGGAGATGAATCCTTGATAGAAACACTTTCATGATGGTTGGTTCTTCCAGCATGATGGAAACCATTTTTGATGTAGAAGTACTTGTGAAACTTCCTTCGGGCAATAGTGACCGCTTCTTCAAAGGTAGAGGGTCCACTACAAGTAACCTTAGTCTTTAGGAAAGGAGACAAACCCGAAATAAATTGCTCCATTTTTACATAATCTGGAAATGTAGAACTAAATCCACATCTTCCCCATTGACGAGAAAAAATATCCTCATAAGCATAGTAGTCTTCACCATGTTGTTGAAGTCTCCCTAATAAAGCCCATGCTGTCTCTGTTTTTGTAAATTTAGAGAATCTTGTCTTCAAAGCTTTGGAAATTTGGGTATATCCATCTTCAATCTGAGAAGACATACTCCAAAACCATTGCTCAACGTTGCCTCTAAGGCATAGCAATAGAAAATCCCCATTTTCAATGTCATCCCTTTTACCAAGGATACGACAAACCATTCTAAAATCAGCAAGAAAATCATCAACATCTTCTTCTAGATTTCCGAAGAAGATTGGGATATCATCAAAAGTATAGCGTGTCATAGTTTCTCAATGCTAGAACCACACAAAGATTAGTTCCAAACAATCATTTTCTCTCATGACATCAACTAACTACACAAAGTTTTGAAAGGTCTTTTAGCATGAATTCTAGATTCTTATGTGAAAATATTTTTTTCCTTTCTTATGTTATGCTAATCCAAACCATATTCTAGATCAATTTTTGTTGCCTTGAAATTAAACTCAGTCATACAAGTTTTCATGATTCATATAATCTACTTGATTATCCTGAAATTCAAGCATTCATGCAATACAACAACAATAAGCACAAAGTCAGTCCTCAGTGGGGGCACCAATTTGAGGCGGTCCGGGGCGGGCAACAAGAAGAGCGGCCTCTAAACACCCTTCGAGGCTCCCATGCTGCTCAATTGGGGCTGGGGCACGCACAATAAGAGACAACAACAACCCACAACCAGAAACCAAACAAGAAAAGGGGCACCACCTAGTTGTAGATGCGAACTAGGACGCACGTGATATCTCCTTGTACTCAAATGCACAAAGAGAGGGGAATGCAAGATAGCCACACACACCAAACACAAACATTCACCACGCCAGAGAGAGGTAAAGAGCACAAATCAACTTGAGCAACTCAGTCTTAGCCTTAAAGACTAGATGCACACAAAGATTGATGAGAAACAGAGAGACAACACAAAACTTGACCTTGTTGCCAATACACAAATTGTCTTAGGATCACGGGAGCCCTCTCCCCGAGCACCCTCTTACAATTCACCTTTTAGGCAAACAATTCAACAAGCCCTCAAACCACCAAGCATGAAATGGCACAACAAACTTCAAGGACAATATACCTTCAACCACCTGATGAGCCAACTTATCAAGTCAATTTGGAGAGAAGAGTCGTAGTTGCAGCACACAATTGCACCCAACACTATGAATCTTATTTATGGACAAGAGTAGGCTACAAGTGTGATTGTAGAGTATAGTATCACTCCACTCCTCTAGATGGCATAACTAACTTCAAGCTTCTCCATGCACCTATGTGTAGTGATGGAACAAAGCACTCACAATGCACACACTCTACACAACTAGGCTTGAAAAGTGGTGTGTTATGTGTTGATAATGGTGTGGTGTAGTGTGATCATATGATTTACAAGGGAGAGAAGGGATCTATTTATAGGTTTTAGAAGCCCCGATTAGGATTAGGCCTAATCAAGTTTATTTGAAGGAATAAAAGACTATGCATATATATATATATTTTTAATGAGGGTGGGTCTCTCTTGTCCTTTGAGTCACATGGATGTGGGCTCAAGGGAAGAGAATTATTGAGGATGAAAGGAGAGAGGATTGAGTGAATAATTTGGGAGGGCCTACTCTAGTAGAGGGTGCATTTTACAATAAGGTTAGTGGTTAGTAGTTAGTAATTATCACTAAAAAATATTTACAAAATCATTCACCAAATGGTGAGATATATGATGAGAAAAATTAGAGAAGGGATGAGCTTGTAAAGAGAGGTTGAAGCTTTGAAGAAGTTGACATTCACCTCTTTACAGCACCGGTAGAAGAAACGGTCAGCATGGCGAAGTAGCGCGTGTCGATGAAGCTATGTTATCTTCAAACCTTGGAAAATTCATGATAAAGCCTTCATTTGCAGAGGTTATCCTTGGATTTTTGATGATTTTTTGAAGTTCTTTACAAAGCTGAAGAGAGTATGGTAATATGGACATATATGTAGAGAGAAAGGGGGACACTTAGGGTGTAGAAATGGAGGATGAAGGCTATGGAGGTGTGAGCGATGTGGCAATGGTGAAGAGGGTGAATTAGGACATAGGAGTTGCAGGTTTGGGAGTGGGAAGGAGAGGGAGGAGCGTGTGTGAAAGAGGAAAATGATAAAGTGGAAGAGGGAGTGTGGCTGCATAGCATGGGCAAACTGGGGTCCACCAATAAAATCATAGCTCACAGCTCGTAGCTTAAAAAAATATGAAAAACTTTGAGGTGAAAGTTCAGCTCATGAGCTACAACTTTTGTTTGTATCACCTTTTCAAATTCGGGGAGCATGTGATCTTTAAAAATTCAGCAAAACCGACTGTTTTTTCCACTCCACAAGGTCCTTGTGATGTCCTTGTTTGGATGATTCTTTTGAATACCTCCAAGAGTAAGCTCCCCATGGTGCATCCATGCATGCCACATACCCTTGACCTTATTTGGTAGGTCTATAATTGAGGATATTGTTGAAATCATGATATAAGTGAATAGTACAACTAAGAAAATCAAATATTGAGGGGTCTAAAAAATATGTACATGTCAAATATAAATAATATAGGTTGAAAAAATATAAAGGGGTCAAAACAAATCTCTCTCATTATAAGTCTACCATAAAAAGATGAATATTTTTTTTGGTCTAATTTATGAGAGTAATAAAGAATAGATGTAGGAAGGAAAAAATCACAATAGTGAAAAAATATACACATAAATAAAACTAGTTTTTTTTTGGATTTTTGTTGGGATGGAGTTACACAAAAAATAAGAGAAGCTTGCATGAAATTATTTCTATATGGAATAAAAAGTATGCAAAATGGTAAGAAAAAATATGATAATGATGAGGTAATGTACATAGCATAAATAACACACACCTAAGTATAAATATTTAAATAAATACCAAAATAATTATGAAAAATCATTTTATTTAGGCCTTATATACAATGAAATATTTACACACAAATGGACCATAATATACTTATATTTTTTATATTTTTTAGGCTCAACTAGCCCAGTGACTAGCTAATTGAGGGTTTTTAAGAAGATATAGGAAAAGTCCCCTAACTCACACACACCTATATACAGTGAAATGGTAGGGATAACCAAAATGTTTGAGTGATTTGATAGAGTGAGGTAGCTTACTATGGCAATTATGGAAAGCTGAAAAACGGCTATCATTAGCCCCCCCCCTTAGGTAATGGTACATTCATCTACCATTTATCCGATCATACAACATGTAGATTGTGTAACGTCTGTCTTTGTCTGCTCTCATCTTTGAAGAACCTTTGTTGTATGATTAAAAAACCTTGTGTGATATGAAAGGTTCTCGGAGCCAATAGCAGGATGAAATGAAGTGACGGAGTAAAACTCCTCCATCAAGAAAGTTTCCATAAGCACCCCCCAGGATCAAAGATCTTGAAATATCTTTCCCAAAGAGAGATGTATGGTATGGAATCACTTACTGATTTCGGTTGAAGAAACTTGTAGATTCTATTGTTGTCCATCATTGCATCTATCACTATGAATGTGATATAAAAGATTGGTTGCTCCTCCTCTTGTGTAAAGTTGATGTATCTGCTATGATCTTCAAGAGCTTGTATGAGCAAATTCCTGAACTGTAGCTCATAAAATTCATTCAACCTGGGTAGGCTCATCAAGTCAAAAATTCTATGACCTTCATGATTTATGAAATCTTGATACATGCTTCCAACCGCTATTGGAAGATATTGCAAATAGTTTACCACATAAGTAGATAATAGACGAAGGTTTCTATTGCTTCCAACACATTGGAAGAGAATAGATTTTGGTACTCATTGACGAAATATCCACATGTAGCAATCAAAAAGATTTTCATCTATGATGAAGACCAGAAGCATCACAATGTGTGACCTCCATACACCAAAGAACCAAATGTAGAAGGTTTGGAAACATCCGTTCATCACCAAGTATTCATGTCCTCTTCCACTTAAGAAGGTATGGTGTCCCGGATGAAAGGAATATGTGAAGAGAGGAGAAGTTGACCTTGAAGAGGTGAAACCCAATGTGAAGATGCTTGGGGCTTCAAAAGCTTGGATTGTCTTGCTAAGAGACTGTCCCATGAATGAAGAGCCACCCACTAAAACACCATTGAAGAGAATGATACCCTTTTGATATTTTCTATTTATGATTTTATTTTTTACTACTCTTCCATGTTATTCATCCCCTTCTAAGCCCCCCCTTTGGCAAGGTTGTAACTCCTCACATTGTACCACTTCAAAGGTTGATGGATTACTGTTTGATTTTGTGAAAACTTTGGCTTCTTGCATGATAGGTTCCTCTAAGCTTAACATATATGGGTCATACCAATGCTTTTCAACATCCTCAAACACTTCTTGAAGATTACCCTCGCATGGATTCAACTCACACTCTTCTACTTTGTTTTGGAGTTGGCATTCCATGTACACAATCATCTGTTTATGATCAATGTGGTCTATGATCTCCCCACCTATGATTTCATCTTCTTCTTCACTCTCTTCTTTTAGACAAAATACACTCTCAGAACATTCCATAAGATCAAGGTTACCTTTAAGGTCTTCATTCTCCATAGATTCCTGTTGCCCAAAAGCTTCGTCTGCTCGGACAAGAAATTGATCCTCTGCCAAAAGGTTGGATGTATCCAATTTTGAATCATCAATGCCATTTGAGATATCTTGTGTCAATTTTTGCATGCTTGTGATAGAGGTAGAAGAAAGAGATTCCACATTTAAATCTTGGCCACACACTTTAGCACTTGAATAATCAGTTGGCATGTAAGTAACTTCTTCAACATTTGTCGGAGTAGAAGGAGACAAGTATGGTAAAGGAGATGACTCCTTGATAGAAACACTTTCATGATGGTTGGTTCTTCCAGCATGATGGAAACCATTTTTGATGTAGAAGTACTTGTGAAACTTCCTTCGGGCAATAGTGACCGCTTCTTTAAAGGTAGAGGGTCCACTACAAGTAACCTTAATCTTTAGGAAAGGAGACAAACCCGAAATAAATTGCTCCATTTTTACATAATCTGGAAATGTAGAACTAAATCCACATCTTCCCCATTGACGAGAAAAAATATCCTCATAAGCATAGTAGTCTTCACCATGTTGTTGAAGTCTCCCTAATAAAGCCCATGCTGTCTCTCTTGTTGGAAATTTAGACAATCTAGTCTTCAAAGCTTTGGAAATTTGGGTATATCCATCTTCAATCTGAGAAGACATACTCCAAAACCATTTCTCAACGTTGCCTCTAAGGCATAGCAATAGAAAATCCCCTTTCTCAATGTCATCCCTTTTACCAAGGATACAACAAACCATTCTAAAATCAGCAAGAAAATCATCAGCATCTTCTTCTAGATTTCCGAAGAAGATTGGGATATCATCAAAGGTATAGCGTGTCATAGTTTCTCAATGCTAGAACCACACAAAGATTAGTTCCAAACAATCATTTTCTCTCATGACATCAACTAACTACACAAAGTTTTGAAAGGTCTTTTAGCATGAATTCTAGATTCTTATGTGAAAATATTTTTTTCCTTTCTTATGTTATGCTAATCCAAACCATATTCTAGATCAATTTTTGTTGCCTTGAAATTAAACTCAGTCATACAAGTTTTCATGATTCATATAATCTACTTGATTATCCTGAAATTCAAGCATTCATGCAATACAACAACAATAAGCACAAAGTCAGTCCTCAGTGGGGGCACCAATTTGAGGCGGTCCGGGGCGGGCAACAAGAAGAGCGGCCTCTAAACACCCTTCGAGGCTCCCATGCTGCTCAATTGGGACTGCGGCACACACAATCAGAGACAACAACAACCCACAGCCAAAAACCAAACAAGAAAAGGGGCACCACCTAGGTGTAGATGCGAACTAGGACGCACGTGATATCTCCTTGTACTCAAATGCACAAAGAGAGGGGAATGCAAGATAGCCACACACACCAAACACAAACATTCACCACGCCAGAGAGAGGTAAAGAGCACAAATCAACTTGTGCAACTCAGTCTTAGCCTTAAAGACTAGATGCACACAAAGATTGATGAGAAAGAGAGAGACAACACAAAACATGACCTTGTTGCCAATACACAAATTGTCTTAGGGTCACGGGAGCCCTCTCCCCGAGTACCCTCTTACAATTCACCTTTTAGGCAAACAATTCAATAAGCCCTCAAACCACCAAGCATGAAATGGCACAACAAACTTCAAGGAAAATATACCTTCAACCACCTGATGAGCCAACTTATCAAGTCAATTTGGAGAGAAGAGTCGTAGTTGCAGCATACAATTGCACCCAACACTATGAATCTTATTTATGGACAAGAGTAGGCTACAAGTGTGATTGCAGAGTATAGTATCACTCCACTCCTCTAGATGGCATAACTAACTTCAAGCTTCTCCATGCACCTATGTGTAGTGATGGAACAGAGCACTCACAATGCACACACTCTACACAACTACGCTTGAAAAGTGGTGTGTTATGTGTTGAGAATGGTGTGGTGTAGTGTGATCATATGATTTAGAAGGGAGAGAAGGGCTCTTTTTATAGGTTTTAGAAGCCCCGATTAGGATTAGGCCTAATCATGTTTATTTGAAGGAATAAAAGACTATGCATATATATATATATTCTAATGAGGGTGGGTCTCTCTTGTCCTTTGAGTCACATGGATGTGGGCTCAAGGGAAGAGAATTATTGAGGATGAAAGGAGAGAGGATTGAGTGAATAATTTGGGAGGGCCTACTCTAGTAGAGGGTGCATTTTACAATAAGGTTAGTGGTTAGTAGATAGTAATTATCACTACAAAATATTAACAAAATCATTCACCAAATGGTGAGATATATGATGAGAAAAATTAGAGAAGAGATGAGCTTGTAAAGAGAGGTTGAAGCTTTGGAGAAGTTGACATTCACCTCTTTACAACACCGGTAGAAGAAACGGTCAGCATGGCGAAGTAGCGCATGTCGATGAAGCTATGTTATCTTCAAACCTTGGAAAATTCATGATAAAGCCTTCATTTACAGAGGTTATCCTTGGATTTTTGCTGATTTTTTGAAGTTCTTTACAAAGCTGAAGAGAGTATGGTAATATGGACATATATGTAGAGAGAAAGGGGGACACTTAGGGTGTAGAAATGGAGGATGAAGGCTATGGAGGTGTGAGCGATGTGGCAATGGTGAAGAGGGTGAATTAGGACATAGGAGTTGCAGGTTTGGGAGTGGGAAGGAGAGGGAGGAGCATGTGTGAAAGAGGAAAATGATAAAGTGGAAGAGGGAGTGTGGCTGCATAGCATGGGCAAACTGGGGTCCACCAAGAAAATCATAGCTCACAGCTCGTAGCTCAAAAAAGTATGAAAAACTTTGAGGTGAAAGTTCAGCTCACGAGATACAACTTTTGTTTGTATCACCTTTTCAAATTTGGGGAGCATGTGATCTTTAAAAATTCACCAAAACCGACTGTTTTTTCCACTGCACAAGGTCCTTGTGATGTCCTTCTTTGGATGATTCTTTTGAATACCTCCAAGAGTGAGCTCCCCATGGTGCATGCATGCATGCCACATACCCTTGACCTTATTTGGTAGGTCTATAATTGAGGATATTGTTGAAATCATGATATAAGTGAATAGTACAACTAAGAAAATCAAATATTGAGGGGTCTAGAAAATATGTACATGTCAAATATAAATAATATAGGTGAAAAAAATATAAAGGGGTCAAAATAAATCTCTCATTATAAGTCTACCATAAAAATATGAATATTTTTTGTGGTCTAATTTATGAGAGTAATAAAGAATAGATGTAGGAAGGAAAAAATCACAATAGTGAAAAAATATACACATAAATAAAACTAGTTTTTTTTTGGATTTTTGTTGGGATGGAGTTACACAAAAAATAAGAGAAGCTTGCATGAAATTATTTTTATATGGAATAAAAAGTATGCAAAATGGTAAGAAAAAATATGATAATGATGAGTTAATGTACATAGCATAAATAACACACACCTAAGTATAAATATTTAAATAAATACCAAAATAATTATGAAAAATCATTTTATTTAGGCCCTATATACAATGAAATATTTACACACAAATGGACCATAATATACTTATATTTTTTATATTTTTTTGGCTCAACTAGCCCAGTGACTAGCTAATTGAGGGTTTTTAAGAAGATATGGGAAAAGTCCCCTAACTCACACACACCTATATACAGTGAAATGGTAGGGATAACCAAAATGTTTGAGTGATTTGATAGGGTGAGGTAGCTTACTATGGCAATTATGGAAAGCCGAAAAACGGCTATCAGTAGCAAAGATGAATGGACATGATACTGAAATCTCGGATACTTAATGCCGAGCTGTTCCATTGGAAGTACAAGGGTACTCCACATGTTTGGATTTTCAGGTTATGAACATGGAAAGGGATAATGTGGTTCTTGGTAGGGAGTGGTTTCATAGCCTAGGGCCATCACTGAAGCGTAGCTATGAGCACAACAGCTTGATGTTTGAATCCCATGGCGCACATGTGTTGTTGTTAGGAGAAAAAGATATACCTTCATCACCACTGATTTGTACCACTGAGCTTATGCAGCTCGTTTCTGATAATGAAATGGATCAGGTTTTATTGTGTTACTCACTGTCTCATTTTCTTTCTAACATTGTGTTTGTAGAACATTCCTCAACGTCACATGCTTCTCTCTCCTCTCTTCCACCAATTGCTAATTTCAAACAAGCAAACGTTGCTAGTCAATTACATATTTCAAGATGTATTTCCTAATGATTTGCCATCAGGATTACCGCCGACACGATCAGTACAGCATAGCATTGACATGGCTGCAGGCTGTAAACCTGTTAGTAAACCACCTTACCGTATGAGTTATTCAGAAGCCGCTGAGGTGGAAGGTCAGCTTGCTAACTACCTTAGCAAAGGGTTTATACAACCCATTTCTTCACCATGGGCTTCGCCTATCCTCTTAGTGAAGAAAAAAGACGATAGTATGCGCATGTGCCTAGACTACCATGGCTTAAATGCGGTTACAGTTAAGAACAAATACCCGTAGCCCAGAGTAGATGAGTTGTTTGACAAGCTCAGTCATGCTTGAATTTTACGAAAATAGACTTGCGGTTAGGATATCACAAAGTCCGTATTTGACTTGCCGATATACCCAAAACTGCATTTCAAACACGGTTTGGACACTAGAGTTCTTGGTGATGCCCTTTGGGTTAACCAATGCGCCTGCAACATTCCTGACACTTATGAATAGTGTCTTAAAGCCATATTTGGGCAAATTTGTCATTGTTTTCCTCAATGACATCCTAGTCTATAGTGCTTTTGAAGAAAAACACTTACAACATCTCAGGTAGGTGTTTGAGTTGTTACGCACAAACAAATTATATGCCAAGGAATCTAAATGTGATTTTCTAAAAGACGAAATTCATTATTTAGGGCATGTTATTTCAGCTAACGGGCTATATATGGATCAATCCAAAGTGGATACCATCCGGAAATGGCCTTCTCCTAAAAATCTAGAAGAATTATAGATTTTTTAAGGATTTGCACGTTTTTACCGAAGGTTCGTTAAAAACTATGCTCAAATTGGTGTTCCCATGATGGATCAACTCAAAGGCAAAGGTAAAGCTTTTCAGTGGGGATCCGCTCAACAACACAGTTTCGATACACTCAAGGATGCATTATCTACAACTCCTATACTAGCTATTGTAGATCCTTTGAAACCATTCATTTTGGAAATAGATGCCAGTGACCGTGCTATTGGAGCAGTCCTATTACAAGACGGACGATCGATTGCATTTGAAAGCAAAAAGCTTGATACAGCTCAGCAAAACTACTCTGCTTATGAACACGAACTCTCTGCAATAGTGTTGGCCTTAAAAACATGGCGGAATTATTTGTATGGTGCTCAGTTTGAGATTGTGTTTGACCATGAAAGCATCAAATGGTTTACACAACAAACGGATTTGAAGGGTCGAAAAGCCAGGTCGGCCGAGATTCTTTAGGAATATGACACCAAGCTAAGGTATCGCAAAGGCCGGTACAATGTCGTGGCGGACGCTCCAAGTCGAATGCCAGAGATCAATTCGCTCTTGTTCACGAAACTTCATAGTGAATCTTTAGATTCTCTCAAAGGAAAATATGAGCATGATGAAACATATTCCAAAGTGTGGAGCCATGTTCAAAAGAGGTATCCTTCTCACTCCAATAACGGTAGTGTACAATTAACCTCCACACCTAGTTCTCCTTTATCAAGTGATGAACTATAGCGATGGAAGCATTTTACCATCGACAATGGGTACCTACTCCATAAGGGGAGAGTTTGTGTACCAACGGACACAGACATTCAGCGCCAATTAATTCTTTATGAATGTCATGATAGTCCAAGTGTAGGGTACCCGGGGATTATAAAAACTTATGCTCTTGTACGACGGCAGTTTTACTGGCCAGGTATACATGGCTTTGTTCAAGCTTATGTCTTGCATTGCCAAAAATGTCAAGTTAACAAAGCAAGAGGACTCTTATATCCTTTGGAGATTCCCAATGGAAAATGGAAAAGCATCTCTATGGATTTTATTGTGGGTTTACCAACCACTGTATGAGGTCATGACTCGGTATGGGTGGTCGTAGACAGGTTGACTAAACTATGTAAGTTTATTCCGACCAAATCAACGGTTACAACACCAGAATTAGCCAAGTTATTTGTGGACAATCTATACAAAGTGTATGGTTTGCCAAGTAACATTGTTAGTGACCGTGATCCTAAGTTTAAGACACTTTTGAAGAGTGGTGTTTAAACGATTGGGTACACAACTGAATCTCAGTACAACTGATCATCTAGAAGCAGAGGGTTAGACAAAATGAGTTAACCAGGTGCTAGAGGATATGCTAAGAGCATACGTCAACAAAAAACAGTCAGACTGGGAAGAATACTTACCTATTCTTGAGTTTACCTACAACAGTGCTAAGCATGTCACAACAGGTTTTAGTCCTTTCATGCTCATATATGGGTTTCAACCTAGGTCACCGGTTACGGTGGGTTTGGCAACCAAAAAACTCCAATAGGTTAAGGATTTTCTCCAAGACCACATGGATATGCTGAAACTTGCTTGTCAAAATGTCCAACAAGCACAGGATCGGTATAAGAAGTACGCTGATGAGAAACGTCGACAAGTTACCTTTGAAGAAGGGGAGGAAGTATTTTTACGTGTGCCAAAACATTCAGAAAGTCTGAAAACTGGGCCAAAACCTAAATTATCTCCCTGACATTGTGGGATTTTCAAAATACTCAAGCGAGTAGGTGATCGTGTCTACAAATTATTACTACTTGCACATTCTCGCATTCATCTGGTGTTTCATGTAAGCCATTTATGTAAGCGGTTACATGGGGAAGACAATCTCATTGATCAACAGGTTTTGGTTGATTTCATTGAACCTCCTACCTTATCGCATGAACCTTAACGTGTTCTCGATTATCATGAGTTGCGTACACGTCGTCATGTACGTCAACAAGCCATAATCAAGTGGAAAGACCGACATGAGGAAGGTTCCACTTGGGAAAACATTAGTGTTATTAAGAATAATTTCCCAACTTTTGTTTTCGAGGACGAAAACTCTTCTTAAGGGGGGAGTAATGTCAGAACACTGGCAAGGCCGGACTAGACAAGGGCAGGTCCGGGCTAGGCAATGTGGAAAGGGAGTCCAACTAGGGCAAAGGGCCAGGGGCTATGCTATATAGTGGGTGGTTGGGTGGTGGAATCTCAGGTTCTAGTTCCCCTTGTCTTACAACACATGTCCATCATAGCTTCAAGCCCTTGCAAAAGATCGAACTCTTCATACCTTGACTAGGTTGACTCCGTCTCCCAGCTCGTATCCGCATCTGTAGAGCTACAATCACTCGGCACATCCTCATCTTCTGTCTCAAGCTCAGGAATTTTCTCCAGCTTCATAGCTTTGGCTTCATTTAAAAATCGTACTCTTTGACTGCTCACGCACTTCAAAAGACTTGATTATCCATACCTTGGCTTGACATCACTTCTCTTGCTTGATCTTGAACCATCTTCATCTCTTGCACAACTAGAGCCGCTCTCTTTGGTAATCTCATCATGGGAACAACCCAATCTCTCTACAACCACAAGATCCTCGATTCTTCCTGCACCGGCACCTCCATTTGCACCACTTTGGGCTCAACTCTCACTGCTTCCATCTGCTTCGACATCATCACATCTGGAAAACCCTGCCTCGTTTGTTGTTTCTTCAATATCTTCTTGGTACGCCCTTGTGCTAGAGCCACCACTTTGTCATATGACACTGGGCCATCAAGCTCCACCTTATCTCACACTTCTTCATACAAGCAGTTGACAAATTTGCTCATCTTTAGATAATCCACATTTGCAGTAGTAGTTACCTTAATTAGCTTTACCCAAAGGGCTTTGAACTCCCATGTGAGCGCCTGAAAATATGCTTCTAGACTCTGCTTCAAGCCATCCAGCCTTCTCTTTACCTCGTTCAACTACACATTTGCTACAAAATTGCTTCAAAAAGCCTCTTCCAACCCTTCATGATCGGTGTTTTTTTTTTCAGGTAGTTCATCAAGCCACCGCTTTGCTTTTCTACGTACCACGAGCGGAAAAACTCACACCATACTATCTTCTCTCGACACACTGCTTTCCAAAAAAAAAAATCCATAGTCCTGTAGCCATACCTCGACGTCTTCAACACCTATAAAGATTGGAAATCCCGACCATGCCATGCTGCCAACACTTGCTCTTGAAATCTCAAACCTTCAACATTGGCAAAATTGCTGCTTGAAATTTAAACAAGAGCATCAGCTAGATCCTCCGTGAGGGCATCAGAATATGGGAAGGGGGAACACACCGGGCACACAGTCAACACGCCTCTCTATAGCCCAGGATATACACATCACCCCTAGACACTAGAGTTCACCTTCAAAACTCACACGACTCACATGCAAAACACCGTTTGCACACAACCGTATGCACACACTCGATGCAGCAACACAAATATAGCCCAATCATCTTGAATCGCTCGATTCACGGCCTTCACACGCAAACAACCTCTCTCAATCCCTCTCTGCACATCTGACCATCCGGGGGGGGGGGCACAAGTGCCGACACACTCCTGAAAACACATGCACACAACAAAGAAGAGAAGGGAAAAAGGGGAATCAACACAAAATCACGGCAATAATGGCTTGAACTCATACAAAACACCATGTACAAGATGCTACCAGCCGTGGCATACCATCGACGAGCACAAGCTAACAATCTAGCAGCCCTCCTGACACCACTTCAGCACCACCATTCCATAGCTGCTCAAAAATACATAGACTGGCTCGATGCTCAACATCGAAGCAAAAATGGCTCCAATTGCCCAATTGGCCAAAAATCCTTGAAAACACGTGTGAATCCTCTTTTATAGGGGATTTACAAAAGACTTAAAAAATTTGTTTTTTCTTGCTCGTGGACATTAGGAAAAATATGGACTCTCCTAGGGCCCTTTTGATTAGGGAAGGGTTAGTGGAGGACCAATGAAAGGGCTCTTGGGATATCACCTATAGCCTAAGGAGAGATAGGGGGGCAGCCTATTTGTCCCCCTCTTCAATGCTTGATTCCTAGAGAGAAAGGGGAGGTGGACTTAGGGGGGGGGGGGGAAAGAGGTGTCATAAAGCCTAGAGAGGGACCCTTGACAAAAAGGGACCCCAAAAGAAAAATCGCGCAGGTCAAAAAACCCTAAAAATTTAAATTTTTTGAAAAGTCTCAAAAATGACCATTTCCCCTCCAAAATTGCTCAAAACACAACCAAACATCAAAAAGTCACTTTTTCTCTTCAAATTCCCTCTCTCTATCTCTCCAACAATCTTCTCTCCCCTGCCCCCTCCCCTCCCCTCACTCTCTCTCTGCAGTCAACCCCACCATAGCCAAAAGCTCACTCTCCATCTTCTCTAGCTCTCCCTCCCCTCCCCCCTCCATTCTCTCTGTGCTGTGCAGCCCACCATAGCCCAAAGCTCATCAATATCCTCCTCTTCAGCTGTCCCCCCTCCTGCTCCTCACTCTCTCTACAGTCAACCCCACCATGGCCAAATGCTCACTCTCCATCCTCTCTAGCTCTCCCTCCCCTCACCCCTCCATTCTCCACAATCAAGCCCACCATAGCCCAAAGCTCATCACTATCCCACCATAGCCAAAAGCTCACTCTCCATGTCCTCTATCTCTCCCTTTCTCCCCTTCATTCTCTCTGTACTGTGTAGAACTCACTATCCTTCTCTCCAACCCTCACCCCCCTCCCCCTTCCCAATCTCTCTCTACTGTGTGGCCACCCGATCACTTCCCAAGAATGTCCACCCATACCACGCATAGAAAACCCAAGTTGGAGATACAAAAGGTCATACTGCACAACACAAAGAGCTTGAAGGTGGAATGGATCCCACAGGTATTTAGCAAGGCTCATGGGTCTACATGCAACCGTTCAGTGTTGGTCCTCATGGAGTACAATGTCGAGGCATACTGGAATGCCATTGGAAGTGAAGACTAATGGCTTTCAAAACAAAACCTGAAATGGTGGCCATCACTCAACATGTGTATAGTGTAGCTGAGATCCACTTGCAGAGAGCTTCAAACCAATTTTCACCTCATTGTAAGTCTAATGCTAAGTCATCTTATGGGTATGTCCTCTTTAATTTGCATGTGTTCATATTTTTTGACAACGGTATTTGTGAATGTATTTTTTTATCTAGCTGACTTGCAAAGCAACCGCTTGAATGCCTCTCGGGTACCTTTATGGTTGTGCATGCTATAGATAAGAACTAATCTATATAACTCAACAATGTATATTAATTTAAACTATAGTAGCTAACACCATATTTGTTGTATTACAGGATGTTATTGCAGTGGATGCTTGGGCTCAACTTGGTTTGGTGTCAAGTGGAAAGTGAGACTTCTCCAATCAGAAGATCATTCTAAATAGTCTTTGTTTGGTGTGTATACTTGTGGATATGGAGGTCCATGGAGTTATCAATGATGAGACAAGCCTTGCTAAGAGCATAGCAATTGCCTCAATCTATATTCCATTCAATGTATTTGATCCAGTACATAACATCCCAAGCTATTATTGTAGCTAAGCTACAAACTTTGTAATGAAACTACTTGAATAGAAAGCACTCTTGTTTCATTACATTTTTGTCCACTCTAGTTAATCTTCAACTATATGATGTTGTGCTTGTGATCAATTTTTGTTTCATCTAATCTTGGATGGGTATTGTGCTTCCTGCCAAATTTTTGGTGCTCATAAGTGAATTGATCAAGTAAATTGATTTTTTGGTAGTAAGTACACCTTTTCAATGTGCCTGCATGTAGATCTAGTAAGCCATCTAATCTCAAAGGTCAGGGTTGATTCATTTTCTGTTGTATGAGCACTTAAAGTTTATCTCAAAATGGTGGCAAGCTTTAAATTCTTAGAAGAATCCCATACTCAAGACTAATATAAGCAAGGTAGAGCAATCATATTTCCTTGTGTTGCAGGCATAGACATGAACCTCCTTTGGCATTGAACAAACATTTAGTTCATGAGCACTTAGAGTTTATCTCAATATATTTGGCAGGCTTCAAATTTTTGAAAGAACACACTCAAACCTAATCCAAGAAAGATACAACAATCATATTCCGTCATGTTTGCAAGCACACACATGAATCCCCTCTTGGCATTGTTCAAACACTTCGTTCTACTTTTGCCATGAATAATGCAATGGCATGCTATTATGTTGTATTTGATATGAATTTGTGTAAGTTCAACCATAAGCTTGTGTTCTTTGAAATCCCCAAGGAACACAGACTATGAAATCAAAATAAAGAAAAGAGAGCGAGCAAACAAGATAGAGATAGGGGATATACATATATATATTGTACATAGATAGATGGAGGATAAACAAACAAAAAGACAAATAGATATAGATAAATGCATAAATAGATAGATAGATAGATGGATAGATAATTTGATAGATAGATACATAAATAGATAGATAGATACACATGTAGATAAAAAACACAAAGATAGAGAGAGAGAGAGAGAGAGAGAGAGAGAGAGAGAGAGAGAGAGAGAGAGAGACCCTTTTGGAACTCAAGGGCATTGCCCCTTTATTGAGGATACACTCTTATGATGGATAAATGACATGATACATGGATCAAACCCAAGACAAGTTACTCCTTGGATTGCTTGCTAATTGAGTATGCATCATGTATACTTTGAGCCATCTGTATAGCAGAGAATGAGTAGAGAATGCATCATACACATGGTGAGCCATCTATATCCATTTGTAGTAGAGGACGAGTTTTCTTTCTCTAGATATATCATGTGAGCTATAGTTTTGTAAAATGCTTCTTTGGATGGATGTTCATTGGGTTATCCTGTAGGCCCAAGGCCACCATGCCCAAAACTAAGCAAGCACAAAGAGTAGGAGGCAAGGCAGTGGTGCATAGGCCTTGGGAGGCCCAAAAAAATCCTGCCACAAGGGAGCGCATTTGGGCCTTCCATAGGTCTATGCATCCTTGTGGCAGGATTTTTTTGGGCCTCCCAAGGCCTATGCATCCCTTGCCTTGCCTTCTATCTGTGCCAGCTTGCTTTGGCTCGGTTGACATGGTCCTACAGGATGTTCAAACTTCACTCAACCATGCAATAATAGCTATCTCATACCATGGCGCGTTGCAAGCCCCCCTTTGATTTTCAAGATAGTGCCCCATAGTGTGTATGCTCTAGTTCTGGTCTCTAAAGAAAAAGGGGGTGCTTTTCTTGGTTGGTTGTACAAGACACTTTTTAGTCTCACAAAGGCCTACTAGCGAAAGAGAACTGAAGCAAATGACCATAACATGCACAAAAAGGAGAGATACAGAGAGAGATAATTGATTCTTAAAGAAGCTACCCATAAAGGAGCCAATATTCTATTAATACAAAACACTACTCTATAAGTTTATGCAAAAAATAATTGATCATACATGGCTAGCTAGCTGAAAGCAAAGAGATATGGGAGAGAGAGAGAGAGAGAGAGAGAGAGAGAGAGAGAGAGAGAGAGAGATAATAAAGGTTTTCTAAACCCATCCCATGCCTCTTTTCCATCCAATGCATGAATAGGCACCCTTGCCTCCTCTCCTAAACCAACCAACTAGCCCCTACCTTTGAAGCATTGGTTGATATAGTTTTGCAGCCTCAGAAATTCTACCATGATGCAATTACATGGCCCATCTTGATGCAGGCTTATGAGTGATGGGTAATCCTCCCCACTAGAATAATTCTCAACATTGGTTCAACACTTTCTATATTAGTTATGAACCCCTAGTATTCACCAATAATTTATCGTATTCATGTGACACACTTGTATAAGCATCAAACCCCTCAGTAAGAATCAAATCTTCAAAGAAATTGCTACATGGAAACTAATTTGAAAGATCAAGGATTTCATATATTAAAGCCATAGAGCTTGTTGTTACAAAACCATGTCCATTGCAGACCACCTCAAACATGATTTTATGAGATTACAAAGTAAAAGCTATGTCGATAGCTTTGGGCATTATGGATACATGATCGGCATGTATAGAGTACAGATCTAAATTCTTCAAATGTTGCCTCAAATACACTCAGGTTTGAAACCAGTTCCCTTGTGTAAAGTAACATCGCCATTGCCTGACATACTTGACCTTCCTATGGTTGGGATCCATCTCTGTCTCATGGCTATGGAGTTTCCACCTGTGGTCCAGGGGCACCCTTCTGTGTCCTTCCAACTAGAAAGTTTGTGATGTGACTCCACCTTACATGAAAAATAAATATTCAATTCCATAGCTTGCAAGAAGTTGGGTATGCTAGAGTCTTTTCCATAGCTTGTAGAAGTTGGGTATTAGTGTTGTGGGATGCAATAGAGGCAAAGGTGGATGTGAAGACAACTACATTAGCTTGTAATCAGGGTGGGCTTGGTTGATAGGGGAAGTTGAGTGGGAGGGAAGGGTTAGGGTCAGGGAAGGGGACGTTCACATTGAAATGGAAGATTGAGGAGGTAGATGAAGAGGTAGTTGCTGTAGATCTTGGCTTACGGTAGACTTGGTATTTTTGAGGGAGGACAGTGAACAATGGAAGAGGGTACAGGGATAGAAAGAAGAGAGGAGAGAGGAATGTGACAGTGAGAGGAAGTGTTTAGCAGGTAGATGAAGAGGCAGATCCAGGAGTGTGTGAGAATGAGAGGGAGGGTTTAGCAGGTAGATGGAGAGGGAGATGCAAAATTCTGTAAGAGTGAGAAGGAGTATTTAGCATTTAGATGAAGAGGGAGATGTAGCAGGTCCTAGCTATGGTGGGCATGGCTACTTTGAGGAAGGGGAGTGAGAGAGACAAAGAGGAGACATGGAGAGAGAGAAAGGGATTTTGGAGGCAAAAAATGATTGTTTGATATTAGAATAGGTTTGGGGTCACTTTTTGGGGGGAAATGACTACTTTTGAAAATTTCAATAAATTTCAAATTTTTAGGGTTTATTTTTGGCCGAGTTTTTAGAAAAAAATGGAAGGTGGGGTTCTCTTTTTGTACAAGGGTCCCTCTCCCTCTTTATGACACCCCCTTTTCTCTAGGAGATGCTGAAAAGCTAGAGAGAGAAGGTAGCCTCCTAGTCACTACTTACCCCACCTTTTCTAGGCTTGAAGGCTAGAAAATGACCTACCAAAAGAGCCCCCATCATTTCCTTTGTCTCCCTTAATCACAACATACTTCCTTAAAATTAGGGATTCTTACAAGGCCCATGGAGAGTCCATATTTTTCCTAATGAATCCACAACTTTCGCTCACTTTAAAAAATATCCATGCAATACACTCACTCAACTCACCCATTTTTTGCATGCCCAAGACACTTGGCCGACTTTCCACTCTCTACTCTCTCTTCCATTGCATGGGAACTACCTCACGGGCCCTGTGATCTCCTGTTCCACATGAATGACCCCTAGGGGCAACGACGGCACCTGCTCCCCGGGTTTCTCCTCAAAAAATATTTTCTCCTTAGAAGGCGCAGGAACCGGCTCTGCTGCCATGTCACCCCGGGGCGGTCACTTTTTAGAATGTGTATGCTATCACGTGAGTTAACCGGAGAGGATTATTAAAAGATCAAAATGTATCAAAATGTATACATACAGAGGGGGGTGGGGTTTTTTTAAATAGGCACGTAGTGTAAATATAGTATGTATATTGAGGTATTATTAATAACCTCTTGAACGCAAGTGATATAGGAAGCTTTTGATAAGTGACCGCCCCGCGCATGTCACCAGCTGAATGCACCATCGTCGTCTGCAAGTTGGTCACTACTTCCTGCTGTACGCTCCAAACCACCACCACATATCGCCTCATGGCTACGAGCAGCAGTAGCAAAAAAACCACCATAGCTCACCATGCTTGGAGCTCCATCTCCACTTCACTACACCACACAATGGCCACCATCTCAGCTATATGTCCTGCGCCTCTTCTTGTCGGCCTTGCATGTGGGTGAAATGACCCTACCATGTGGCACCTCTAGGTGAATCAACCCCTCCAAGCCCTTAAAACTCCCCAAAGGTCCTCCCCTTGAATCCAAAAAAAAACACCACTCATTGGGTCCTCTGCCATTCACTACTAAATGATCCAATGATCAAGCCGTGAACTTCTCATGAAAGCCCTTCTTTTTGGCCTCTTAACATGCAAATGTCACCGTATTACAACCTCCGTGTGGCCCCAAATGATGAGCATAAAAATGGGAAAAAACACAAGATCACTTGCGATTGACACGATTGTCATATTTTTGTTAAGTATGGAGCTTGATTTACCCCTTGTAATTTTTTGTGGTAAAAATGCACATTTGTAAGGCCCCCATTATGAGGGGAAGCTATCGTGCATGAAGAAAAATAACTCGCCGGAAACCAAAATCTTCACCGGAATATTCCTTTTTGCCGGAATATTATGGCTGGACGGCGATTGGAAAGTGGTCGGAAAACGACCTATCGGCTGGCCGGTGGCTGGTGGCCGGTGGTCGGAAGTCAATGGCCGGTGGTCGAATTCAAAAGTGGACTTGTCTTCTCAAGGGCAGACACTCATGGCCAGATTGGAGGGTCCGATTTGGACTTATCTACACAAGGGCCGCTACACATGGTTGCCTCTCATGAGAGAGGCAGCCCTTTAGCCTATAAAAGGAGGCCATTTCTCCACACATTTCATAGTGTGAAGTTGATGCAACAAGGTGAGTGTGAGGTGGTGAGAGTGAAGCAAGGCGGGAGCTCTATTAAGGGTAATCCCTTTGTAAACTACTTCTTGTTTTGAAGTACTAAAGCCATTGAGTGGCTGCTTTCCCGTGGACGTAGCCCACATTGGGTGAACCATGTATATCATGTGTACTCTCTCTCTCTCTCTACTCTATAATCTCTTGTGTGTGAAATCTGTCTCTCTCCATTAAGTAATCTACTCAAATATCTATTTAGGTACGTCTTATTTCCTAACAACTGGTATCAGAGCAAGGTTTGCTCGTAGCTAAATTATCTCAAGGAATGGATTCCTTGAATTGAGTGGGAGTTATGGCAGATGAAGGGAAGCTTAAGATTGAGAAGTTCAATGGAAAAAACTATCAGCATTGGAAGATGCAGATTGAAGACTATCTCTACAGAAGCACCTCTATTTTCCACTAGGCGGTCTTGCAAAGAAGCCCGCAACGATGGAAAATGAAGCATGGATTGTCCTTGAAAGGCACTGGGAACAATCCGGTTAAGCTTGGCATCAACGGTGGCCTTCAACATTTCAAAGATGAAGACCACGGAGGACTTGATGAAGTCACTTGATGACTTCTACGAGAAACCATTGGCATCCAATAAGATATTTATAATAAAGCGCTTGTTCAATCTAAAGATGGCAGAGAATGGTTCAGTTGCAGAACACCTAAATGAATTTAACACAAACATAAGTCAACTTTGATCGGTGAAAATCAATTTTGATGAGAAGTGCGAGCTCTCCTTATACTATCATCTCTACCGGATAGTTGGGACAGCCTTGTGATGGCTGTAAGTAATTCTATCTCTGGCACAAATACTCTTAAGTTTGATGATGTTGTGGGTGTTCTCCTAAGCGAGGAAATGCGAAGGAGAAGCACATGAGAATCATCAAGTGCTACACTATCAGTGGAAACAAGAGGAAGGCCTAAGGAGAGGTTCAAAAACCAAAAGGGTTGTGATCGCTCAAGGCGGACCAAGTCACGCACAAAGTCAGTTCTTGAATGTTGGAACTGCGGCAAGAAGGGCCACATCAAGAAGGATTTTTGGTCCAAGAAGAAGAAGGAGACAGAGTCTAGAGACAACAAGCCAACATCAGAGGCCAATGTGGTAGATAAAGTAGAGCAAGATGCTCTAATTCTCTCATTAGACAATGTGTCTAATTCCTGGATAATAGATTCCAGGGCTTTATTCCATGCTCATTCAACAATGTGTCTAATTCCTGATAATAGATTCCAGGGCTTTATTCCATGCGACACCACACAAGCAACATTTCCAAGATTACACCAAAGGTAATTTTGGGTATGTATACTTGGGAGATGATGAAGCTTATAAGATTGTTGGCAAAGGTACAATTTCTGTCAAAACTGCTAACGAAAATGAATGGAAGCTTAAAGATGTTAGGCATGTTCCTTCTCTTCGCAAAAATTTGATCTCTACAGGACAATTGGACGATGAAGGTCACAACATTGCATTTGGAAACAAACGGTGTAAGATCTCAAAGGAATCTTTGGTGGTTGCCAAGGGAGCTGAAAAGGTCGGTACACTTTACTTGTGTACTATTAGCACTTATGCAACAACTACAGAAGTTGATAGTGCGGTGTGGCACTACTTGTTTTGGGCATATGAGTGCCAAAGGAATACAAAGCCTTCAAACAAAGAAGCTTCTACCAGGTTTGAAAGAAGTGGACTTAGAGTTCCGTGAAGATTGTGTTTATGGTAAACAAAAGAGGGTAAAATTTTGAAAATCAGGAAATGAAAGAAAAAAAAAACTTGAGTTGGTTCATTCTAATGTTTGGGGTCCTGCAAGTACACCATCACTTGGTGGCTCATTGTACTATGTAACATTCATAGACGATGCGACTAGAAAAACATGGATTTATGTCATGAAGAATAAGTCTGATGTATTTTCCATATTTCAAAGGTGGAAAGCCTTTGTGGAGAATGAAACAGGTACCAAGGTTAAATGCCTCAGATCCGACAATGGAGGTGAATATTGCAGCCAAGCTTTTGAAAACTTTTGTGCTAGCAATGGCATTCGGAGGCAAAGGACAACCCCAAGGACACCTCACCAAAATGGGATTTCGTAAAGGATGAAGTGAACAATCATGGAGCGAGCATGAAGCATGCGGCCACATGCAGGCCTACCACTTGAGCTTTGTGCGGAAGCTGTAAGTACGTCTGTGTACTTAATCAACTGGTCACCCTCAACGGAATTGGATGGGGGAGTTCCAGAAGAGGCATGTACAGGTAAACCGGTGAATTATGCATTTCTCAAAGTGTTTGGGTGTGAGGCTTTCATGCACATAGATAGAAGCCTAAGATCAAAGCTAGATGCAAAGTCCAAAAAGTGTTTCTTCATTGGCTATGGACAAGGTGACTTTGGTTATCGCATATGGAATCCTGAAGATGGTAAAATCTTAAGGAGTAGGGATGTAATTTTTAATGAACAAAATATGTACAAAGATTACTTGGAAAGAAAACAAACAAAAGAAACAGGTGATGAGTACATGGAGCTTGAGGACAATGAAGATTCAAGGACTGCAAACGGTGACAATGTGCAACAACGTCAACCAATTGAGGAGCCTCAACCTATTCCCCGAAGATCTACAAGAGCAAGTAGACCTCTAGAAAGGTTTGTTCCTTCCTTCAACCATCTCTTGATCAGATTCTTAAGAGCCGAAATCATACGAAGAAGCTATGCAATATGAATCCAAAGAAGAATGGATGAAGAGCATGCAAGTGGAGATGGACTCACTACATCGCAACCAAACATGGGAGTTGGTTGAGTTGCCTAAAGGTAAGCGGGAACTTCAAAACAAACGGGTGTACAAGCTGAAGGAAGAAGAAGGTGGGAAGAAAAGGTACAAGTCTAGGCTTGTGGTAAAAGGGTTTTCTCAAAAGAAAGGTATTGACTTCAATGAAATATTTTCTCCTGTTGTAAAAATGAGCTCAATTAGGCTTGTGTTAAGCCTTCTAGCTGCTCATGATCTAAATCTCGAGAAAATGGATGTAAATACGACATTCCCTAGAGGAGGAAATCTACATGCTTCAACCAAAGGGGTATGAAGTAAAAGGTAAGGAGAAAATGGTTTGCAGATTAAAGAAGAGCTTGTATGGTTTAAAGCAAGCATCAAGACAATGGTACTTGAAGTTTGATCGAAGGATGTTGGATCATGGATTCACAAGATGCAACTCGGATCACTGCGTCTACACGAAGAATTTGGGAGATGGAAAATTCATCATCCTAATGTTGTATGTTGATGACATGTTGATTGCAAGTGCTAACATGCAGGACATCAAAGACCTAAAAGAGGAGTTGTCTCAATGAAAGATTTAGGTGTTGCAAAGAGGATACTTGGTATGAAAATATCAAGGGACAGGACAAAGAAGAAAATAAAGCTATCTCAACAGGATTATATCAAGAAGGTACTAGAAAGGTTTGCAATGAAAAATGCAAAACCAATTTCTACACCTTTGGTTGGTCACTTTAAACTAACGAAGGATAAGTGTCCAAAGACACAAGAGGAGATAGCCTATATGTCTAAAGTTCCATATGCTGCAGCGGTAGGTTCTGTAATGTATGCTATGGTCTAGACAAGGCCAAACATTGCACATGCAGTGAGAGTTGTGAGTAGGTTCATGGACAACCCATGTAAAGAGCATTGGCAATCTATGAAGTGGATACTTAGGTATCTAAAAGGGACAACAACAAATGCTTTGTATTTTGGAGGAACTGATATTTTTCTTGAAGGGTATGATGATGCAGATATGGAAGGTGACAAAGATACTCGAAGGAGGACTACGGGCTATGTCTTCATGGTTGGAGGCACAACAATAAGCTGGGCTTCAAAGCTGCAGAAAGTGGTCTCACTTTCTACCACAGAAGCAGAGTATGTAGTAATGACGGAGGCAAGCAAAGAAATTTTGTGGCTTCACAAATTCTTAGAAGAGCTTGGATACAAACAAGACAATTGTTTCTTGTACAGTGATAGCAAAGTGCTATCCATCTTGTGAAGAACTCAGCCTTTCATTCAAGGACAAAGCACATTGAGGTGAGATATCACTTCATACGCACTCTTTTGGAAGAGGGACAACTAAAGCTAGGAAAGGTGCATAAGTGAAAATCGTGCAGACATGTTTATAAAGGTGGTCAACAAGGAGAAGTTGATCTTTTTCTCATCTTCAATCGGCATTCAAGGATAAGAAGCCAGGATGGAAAGTAGTCACAGGTTTGGTTTGGAGATCAATCTCCAAGTGGGAGATTGTTAAGTATGGAGCCTGATTTACCCCTTGTAAATTTATGTGGTAAAAATGCACATTTGTAACGCCCCCATTATGAGGAGAAGCCATCGTGTGTGAAGAAAAATAACTCACCAGAAAATAAAATCACTCGTTGGAAACCAAAATTTTTGCCAGAATATTATGGCCGGACGGCGGCTGAAAAGTGGTCGAAAAACAACCAATCGACTGGTCGGTTCCGGTGGCCGGTAGTCAATGGCCGGTGGCCGAATTCAAAAGCAAACTTGTCTTCTCAAGGGCGGCCACACATGGCCGGATTGGAGGGTCCAATTTGGACTTATCTACACAAGGGCCGCTACACATGGTTGCCTCTCATGAGAGAGGGTAGCCCTTTTGGCCTATAAAAGGAGGCCATTTCCACACACATTTCATAGTGTGAAGTTGATGCAACAAGGTGAGTGTGAGGTGGTGAGAGTGAAGCAAGGCGGTAGCTCTATTAAGGGTATAATCCCTTTGTAAACTACTTCTTGTTTTGAAGTACTAAAGCCATTGAGTGGTTGCTTTCCCGTGAACGTAGCCCACATTGGGTGAACCACGTATATCATGTGTACTCTCTCTCTCTCTCTCTCTCTCTCTCTCTCTCTCTCTCTCTCTCTCTCTCTCTCTCTCTACTCTATAATCTCTTGTGTGTGAAATCTATCTCTCTCTAGTAAGTAATCTACTGAAATATCTATTTAGCTATGTCTTATTTCCTAACAATTTCAACCTGCAACAACTTCACACTCCAAGCTCCAATTGACATGCAATTTCATCCTGTTAATTCCATACGCTGCAAAGAACAATCCAAAACTTGGTCAAACCTCAAGAAACACCAGATTGCACGTTCTCAAAGCAATCAAGGTGGCCCAAACCCGCCCCCATCAAACATTCATCTGCTAATATCTCTCTCATCTTGGCTCTGATTGCCAATCTGAAAAGAACAGTAGGCTCCATAAATCAAGCATTGCAAAATCGGTGGCTCAAAATTGGCCCAAAATACCTGGCACCACATGCCCTGTCTAGCTAGAATTTGCAATCATCTCGAACTTCAAATTATCATAATTGGGGCACCATGGCTCTGTTTGACGAGCCGTCTAGATCTATTTGTAGACCACTCCAAGCTCTTCATATCTAGGCAAAAGAATGCACCTTGAACCTCTTTCATTTTCCACCCAAATTGGCCCTTTCTGGTGTCCATATGTCCCACAATAAGAACTTCACTCACACCAAACACTAACTTTTTCCTAGACAAGGTAAGGTTTACTTCTTCCAACCTTGATAAGATCTTATCACAACCATTGATATGATTTTCCATCCCTGTAGTCGGGTGTATGCATGATAAGGTGTACCCACTTTCAGTAGAATTACCAAAAAACAGTCCGTTTTTCACACTATTATGTATATTTGACTTGCTTGCACGTACGTTTTAGCGGAAAGATTTGGTGGCCACACAAAGGAAAATAACAAAGATTGCCTATAGATCTTGAGAGAGTTTTTTTAAAAACATAATAAATAATGTATATTGCCAATCAATTTGATTTTCATGTATCTTATGGATTTCATTATAAAGTACTCATGGAACAAAAATTGAGTCAATTTGAGTTAGAGAAAAGTATTTTTCAATGTTTTACTTTTTTTTTACTTACACAATTCACTTAAGATTTCCCTCCTTAGGTTTGGTAAAGTGTGAAGTCTAGAATTTTGACACTTGTCCATATACCTTGGTTTGATCTCTCTCTCTTCTAATCTTACTTGTCTACTCCACCTCATACACAAGGAGGCTACCACATCACCAAAAGTCCATGTTATCACCCCATGTCACCTTCTACATCACCAAAATCAAAAGTTGGCATGCCATGTCACCCTAAATACCACCTCATCCACCCTCAACTGCCACCTCACATTAGATGTCATATCATCCACCACCTCACGTGTCACTTGTACATGGTGCTTGCATGGCTTGTCACATCACTTGTCACCGCAAAATCCACTAAGCATGCCACATCACCAACTCTCCTACTCACCATCCACCTTTTTGCCACCTAAACATTCCATGTCACCATTTTACCATGTCACATATAATGACATGGCAGTTGAGGAGGATCCCGATTGCCGTGTCATCTTGCTACCTTTGTAGTCCATGTCATCAACCATTGACATGATCTTGCCACATAAGCGGCCATGTCATCCATGCATGGCCACCTCAAGAGCCAAGTCATTTATTTTTAGATTTAATAAATTTTTGAAAATGATGAAAACATATAAAGAATATAACATAATTATTAATCTGCCACTAAACGTAAATTAATTTTTATATATTTTTTATTAATATTTTATTATATCATGAATTTATTAATTTTTTATTTATAAAAATTATTATTGGATGAAAACTTAAGCATTATGATTTTTTTCCACACAAAAAAGACTTAAGATAAGTAATTAACTCAAAAGATAATTAACTCAAAAGATAATAAAACTTTTATATAAATCATTGTTCTAAAATTTGAGTGGTGTGATCTTATCAAGATTTACATGTTTTTAGATTATATTAGGGAGCCAATGTATATAAAGCCCTTTTCTTAGTGCACTTCATTAGAGAGTTTGAGCATGAGTGAGTTTTGGAGCCTTTATGCTCTTTTAATTTAATCACTAACTATTCTAACACTCATTTTCCTAAATAAGCATGGCTTCACAATCATGAAGGTATCAAATGCAAGATAGAAAACACAAAGACCTTGTCCTCAAAGTTTGAGATCTGGGGGCAATTGTTCATGCGGAATAAAATTGCCAGAAAGCTTGAGAACGCAAGCAACGCTCTAGAGAAAGATTACGTGTGGATGTGTCGGAAGAGCCCACTACAGGCTCTACAATCGAGAATCTTGGGGGTGTTCACATGCATGTATCACCATATATCGCCTAGCTGTTCGCGTCTTCTTCCCCTTCCTCGGTCATCCTTGTACCATTTTCCTCACCATCTACAGTCCCTCTAGGAGAGGGGTCACCTGATGGTGAGCTCATACCCCCTACAAAGGGTGCCTTTGGCGAGTCTCACATGGTATTGGCAGCTTTGGAGCATTTCATCAATCCATCGATGCAACACAATCGCCTCATTTCTTTGAGTGGATCTCCCTTGCTTGCTCTTGGATCACCCTCTGGAGTTGGCATGGAGGCATGTGTGGACCCTTCGCCAGATTCACAGCCTGTCCTTCAGTGATGGTACACTCCCTTAGCACGTCTGGAGACAAATATTGTGCAGCATGATTGTGGAGACCTACTTCAACGACATCGATCTTCCCTCATGTACTGAGTTGCTTTGGCATTTGTTGCGAAACCCTTGTGTCGTTGAGGCTTGCACAACTATCGAGATCCATAGTTCAAGGACCCATCGGGCTACGGTGGAAATTATAGATAGTGTCAGACGCTCTTACATTGCACTATCTGGGTGGAGATCCAGGGATGCACTTGCACCTCGTCGTACACTCACCGCATCGATGAGAGCTACATCCATCAAAGGTATTTGTCGGGCCACTTCTCGTGTGTTGTGAATTCGTCGGTCACCTTGCGTGTCGGACGCTTCAGGAGACAACGACTTGATTTAGTAAATAGTGAGGAGCTTTGGGCGAGTAGTGGGTGTGCTCCAAGATGCTCACACATTGAACATTCAAGCATGAGGGATCTCAAAGGAGAGTCTTGGGAGGAGAGTTGCCGTGCCTTGCTAGACTTCAAAAGGAAATTTGACATAGGAGTGGCCGCAAGCAATACATAGAGCATGGTGCTATGATTCTAGAGATTACACATAGTCAGCTCTTTTATGCATTCCACGATGCCCACCCCGAGATTAGCATTGGTCAGTGCTCCTTTAAGGCCTACAAGCCGCCTTAATACATGCGATTCATGCGTGAGAGATGTTGTTGTAGATACAATATGAAGTTTTAGATGGTGTATGATGTGTTTTGCACTCTTTTAGGGCTTGCTGGATAGGTCTCAACAGGGCTACGAGACTTCATGCACTCTTTGTTGTGTGAGCGTGTAGATGGGGCCTCCTACCATCATATGTTGTGTGTGGAGGGCAAGTGTGCCCTATGTGGGGATCTTGCATGACTTACACCTATCCTAGAGGATGGTGATATGGGTGCAACAGTTACATGGAAGTCGTATGACTACCAGAGAGGGATCCAAGGTGGCACATCTTGTAGGTTGCAGCTCACATCTCATAGTGCGCCATGTCCCTTCTTCATGCATGCTTTTAGGTCCATTGTGTATCCATATGTGCAACATGCGCATCATGCAAAAGTGGCAGGATAGTCAATTTTGTGCTTGCCTTGCCTCCTTCCCCATTGACACTGTGGTCTTTGTTGTGGATTTCACAGAGAACTACACCTCTGCTCCACAGCAGGAGTTCCAATCCAAATATTACTTTTTTGAGCAAGTATAAAATATAATAATACTGGGGTAACTTTATTTAACCACATGATGTAATTGCTTTGTTTCATTTACTCTAACCTTTTTAAATTCTCTTGAAGATGGCAATCTTCATCCATACATCTTACCATCATGCAGAGGTGGCAATTGATGGAGTGGAGATCTCTAAGGAATTTTGACTTATCATACACGAGTAGCATTTCTACATCAATGATGATCGATCTCACAATCCTGAGTTTGTGCAGCATTATTTCTAGCTGCATGATCTTTTCCTTTGTGAGCACCACATCTCGTTCTCTTGTTGCTATATTTGGTCCGATGGTTGTGGTGCGCAATTCAAAAGCGCACGTCAGTTCTTTTGGTTGTACATATGGCACCATAGGAATGGCATACCTTGCATTTGGAGCTTCTTTGAGTCACAACATGGAAAGAGAGAGCACGAGTGTGCATACGTGTAAAGCACGGTCTTTGTCAATATCAGATTTGGCATGATAGTGATCAATTTAGAGATGCTGGAGTGGTGCTCATAGCACATGGCATGTGACTCATTGTAATAGGACTAGTCTTTGAAGTTCGTAAAGTCGAAAAGAATGTAGCAGGGCATATCTTTTGTTAGCACGATTTGAAAGATTGTTGAATAGTCTATTAAATAGAGCTTATACGAATGAGTTGAGATATTAAGAGAGAACATATATTCTTTTTTTTAAAATAATACACTAAAGACGGATTTGATAAAGATTAATGAATAACAGATAGTCTGTCTATGAACAGTAAAATTGAGATTTTTATTAATATCAATGTTTTATATTTATGTGTTTTAGCTTAAAATGCATGGGTAGGCTAAAAATAAGTTGCAAAAGTAGTGGAGACCCAAAAATAGAGGTTTTATGAGTCGCGACCTAAAAGTTGCTTTTTTAACCAAACAAAGATGGTTTTTGCAATTCTGTTCGCGTAGCGTTGTAGACCAGACCTATTCTCGTCGTTTTGAGTACCTGGATTGCTCTGTTCTGAGTTTGTTTGTAAAAGTTATGATGAAAACAAACAGAAGACAGCAGTAGTGTAGTGTACACAGGGACAGACAGACATACAACATCATACAGTTCTCCCTGGTATCAACCAAGAGGTGGATTGTTTCTTCATGGTAGAGTATGGCAATTGAGATTATGAAGGTATATAATTATATTTTTTTACTTTGATTATCATGTTGAATTGGTTGCACGAGTATGTTCTTTTGGTTATTTTGTAGGCGATGCAGAAATCAATGTGTGAAACAGGATTTGTGCAAAGTGTCATGATAGAAATCTAACCTTTACGGATCGCTTAGCGATCACGTTCTTATATTATTCTCGCAGGTATACTTGGTACGAAAATCGTGTAGGCTTTTCGAGGAAAAGAAGGATAAAAGCACGACGAGTGGTGCGTTTGGGGATCATTCACCGATCTCTTCTTCTGCGAGTGCGAGTGCGAGTGAGAGTGAGAGTGAGAGTGAGAGTGCGAATGTGAGTGCGAGTGCGAGTGAGACGCTGCATGCAAGCGAACTGAAGCTCGGGGGTGGTCGGGAGGTTCGAGCTCCGTACAACGGATTGCGCCCATATATTTTGCTCCTCTGTTGTATCAAAACTCTACAAAGATTCATCAATACAAAGATCTCTTTCTCTATCTTTTGCTATCGATATCTATTATTCGGTTCCCGTGACAATTGGTATCAGAGCAAGCGGTTGATTCTGGACATGGAAGGATACGAGAGGAGGATGAAGGAGCAAGAAGACCTGATTCAGCGACTATGAGAAGATCTGAAAATTGCAAATCGGGAGCGTGCTGAGACTCTGCGGGGCAAAGCAGCACGAGAGCATGATATCTATGTAGACTTGATGGCCAACATGAAGGTGAAAACAATGCTAATCCACCTGGAAACAATAATCATCGTGGCGGCGCTGGGGTACCGCCAAAAGAAACGATGACAATATGGGAGAAGCGACAACCAAATTATTCGTAACGAACGCTAAGCTTAAAGAGTTTGATGGCATAAGAAAGATATGCGAAGATTTAGAAGCGTGGATTGAAGAACTCAAAGATTTGGATTATACTTTCAATATCGAGAACACGACCACGAGACTTTCGAATGCTCGAGCAAGGTGACCGATAAGACAATACGTACCAAGATGGCTCAATTGGAGACTTTTGGCGATGCGTACGATAAAGGTAAGTCATCTACCCCTTCTTTGTGATGTTTTATGTCTTTGATACGTCCTTTGAAAGCTTCTGTGAGATCGAATTTATGCGTAGAAGTTGAGATTAAAATTTGAATTTCTTAATTGATTTGGATAGTATTCATTGCTTCTTATCGTCTAAATTGATTGAGAAATTAAACTTGAAATTAAATCGAGAAGTTAAAAGACTTGTGGACTTAACTAGTGGTAATAATAGTTCCACGAAAGAGTTAGTAGAAAATTTGTTTTTTTTTTCTTTGAAGAGTCGAAATCATAAAGATGATTTCTATAACATAAACATTGATATGCATGATGTTATCATTGGTATCAATTAGATCATTGAAAATCATGTTTTGATTGATTGTTAAAAAGAAAAATATATCTTTAATCATTTGATGATGATAAGTCACACTCTTTGTGGAAAGAAAGAGATTCTAAATCTAGTTTTGGCAATGGAATTGATAAGGTGACTTAGATAAGAGTGTGAGACGTTGCTTGTGTTTGCTAATGAGATTAAAGGGAATCTGGGGATAAACATAAAGAGACAAATCCAAAATTTATAGAGGATCTCTTACATGAAGTTAAGGATGTGTTCCGGACGATCTTCCTGGTATACCTCCGTCTAGAGCGGTAGACCATGCCATAGATCTATATCCAGGAGCGACACCTTATTCCAGATCTCCATACAGGTTCAATATTGATGAGCTTAAAGAGCTCAAGATACAACTTGATGATCTTTTGAAAAAGGGTTTCATTAAACCTAGTGTATCTCCTTGGGGTAGTCCTGTGTTATTCCAAAAGAAAAATGATGGTACATATAGGTTATGCATCGACTATAGGGGATTAAACAAAAAGACCATTAAGAACAAATATCCTCTTCCTCACATAGATGAACTGCTTAGTCATTTGAGTGGTGCCACAATATTTTCAAAGGTTGATCTTCGTTCTGGCTATCATCAAATCCGAATTAAGGTCGAGGACATTCCAAAGATTTCTTTTCGTACACGTTATGGACATTATGAATTTAGAGTTCTTGCTTTTGGTTTGACTAATGCACCGACAACTTTCATGTGCTTGATGAATAATATTTTTCACCCGTATCTTGATGACTTCATTCTGGTATTCTTGGATAAGGTTTTTGTGTATTCTACGAATGAAGAAGATCATGCATTGCACTTAAAGAAAACATTTGAGGTTTTGCATGAACATAAATTGTATGCCAAAGCAAGTAAGTATTCTTTTGCAAAGGATCAGATTGTGTATTTGGGAAGAGTGATTTCTAAAGAGGGGATTCACATTGATCTTGATAAAGTTAAGACTATGTTAGTAAGAGATGTAAGAAGCTTTATGGGTCTACCACAATATGAGAGAGCACACATTAAAGATTTCTCTAAGATAGCAAGTCCTTTGACCGAATTGACCAAGAAAGACAAGGGTTTTGTGTGGACTTCTAGCTGTGAGACTACTTTTGAGACCTTGAAGGGAAAATAGCAGAAAATTATGTTTTAAAAGTTCCTGAGATGGGCAAACCATTTGTTGTGTCCTGTGACGCTAGTGGTTAACAATTAGGTTGTGTTTTGACACAAGAAGGAAGAGTGGTTGCATATGAGTTTAGGAAATTAAGACGACATGAATTGAACTATGCAACACATGATCTAGAATTGCTTGCTGTTGTTCATGCATTGAAACATTGGCGTCATCTTTTGCTTGGTGTCAAATTCGAATTGCGTACTGATCATCAAAGTTTGAAGTATATTTTCACTCAGCCATTGTTAAAGAACAGACAAAGGAGATGGATTGAATTGTTGGCTGAGTATGATTTTGATTTGAAGTATTTGTGTGGAAAAGAAAATAAAGTCGCAGATGCATTGAGTCATAGGTCCATGTGTAATTTGTTGACTGTTGTGCGATCCAATTTGATTGATGAGATACATGCCAAAGTTGAAAATGATTCTTTTTACATGCCTATTTTGAAATTCTTGCGTGGGAATATTGGTGAGATGTATGAGAACAAATATCACTTGTATAAGGGAAATCTGTATTGTTATGACCGCTTGTGTATTCCTGCAAATTCTTCTTTTAAGAGTCAAATTCTGCATGAGTGTCATAATTCACCTTTTTCTGGTCATCCTGGATTAAATAAGACATATGAAAAGATTAAAACCTTATTCTTTTGGCCGCGTATGAAATTGGATGTTAAGAATTATGTGTGTGAGTACTTTCAATGTCAACAAGTTAAGATTGAGCATAAGAGGATGCCTGGTGACCTTCAACCCTTAGACATTCCTTTACAGAAGTGGGAGTGTATATCCATGGACTTTATCATTAGACTTCCTACTACTCGTGGAGGGTATGATTCGATCTTTTTGGTGGTAGATAGACTCACAACACAAGCTCACTTCTTTCCTGTAAAAATAACTGATACTGCATTGACCATTGCACACTTTTTTATGAAAGAGATATTTCGTTTGCATGGCATGCCCAAGAGCATAGTGTCTGACAGAGATTCTAAGTTCACTTCTCATTTCTGGAGAGCGACTTTTGACTCTATAGGTACCCAGTTACGCATGTCTACTGCTTTTCATCCTCAAACAGATGGGAAAATGGAGAGAGTGAATCGTATTTTAGAAGATATGTTACAAATGTATGTCAATGAAAACCAATCTAATTGGAATGAATATCTGCCTTTGGTGGTTGAATTTGCATATAACAGTTCATATCATTCATCTATTAGGATGACTCCGTTTGAGGCAATGTATGGCTATAACTATCCCACACCTATAAATTTTCTTAGCTCGAGGAATAAGGTAGAACTGTCACGTGAGATGCTTGAGAAAATGGATAACGAGTTGGCCAAAATCAGGGGGAATATTAGAGAAGCCCAAAAGAGACATAAATTGTATTATGACAAGAAACATCGGGTTGTGGAGTATGAAACTGGGGATATGGTTTTCTTAAAGGTTATTCCCGAGAAGTATCATTTGATTCTTGGAAAGGATAAGCGATTGTCTCCACGATTTGCTGGGCCATTTAAAATTTTGAAGCGCATTGGTTCATTAGCTTACAAATTGAAATTGCCTTCTCATGTCAAAGTGCATCGTGTATTTCATGTGAGTTTATTGAAAAAGTATCTTCCTAACATGAACCATGTTTTACAAGACAACTCTAAGTTGAAAGATGATGGACCATTGACTGTAGAACCAGACTTAGTACTAGATAGGCGTTTTAAACATCTGAGAAATAGAGACATTGTGGAAGTTTTGGTTAAGTGGCAGAACTATCCAGTAGAGGATGCATCATGGGTTGATCTTAGTGTTTTGCAAAGAGAATTTTTCTCTCTTTAGACCAACTCTGAGGATAGAGTTAATTTTGATAAGGGGAGAATGTAATAGGACTAGTCTTTGAAGTTCGTAAAGTCGAAAAGAATGTAGCAGGGCATATCTTTTGTTAGCACGATTTGAAAGATTGTTGAATAGTCTATTAAATAGAGCTTATACGAATGAGTTGAGATATTAAGAGAGAACATATATTCTTTTTTTGAAAATAATACACTAAAGACGGATTTGATAAAGATTAATGAATAACAGATAGTCTGTCTATGAACAGTAAAATTGAGATTTTTATTAATATCAATGTTTTATATTTATGTGTTTTAGCTTAAAATGCATGGGTAGGCTTAAAATAAGTTGTAAAAGTAGTGGAGACCCAAAAATAGAGGTTTTATGAGTCGTGACCTAAAAGTTGCGTTTTTAGCCAAACAGAGATGTTTTTTGCAATTCTGTTCGCGATGCGTTGTAGACTAGACCTATTCCCGTCGTTTTGAGTACCTGGATCGCTCTGTTCTGAGTTCGTTTGTAAAAGTTATGATGAAAACAAACAGAAGACAGCAGTAGTGTAGTGTACACAGGGACAGACAGACATACAACATCATACAGTTCTCTCTGCTATCAACCAAGAAGTGGATTGTTTCTTCATGGTAGAGTATGGCAATTGAGATTATGAAGGTATATAATTATATTTTTTTACTTTGATTATCATGTTGAATTGGTTGCACGAGTATGTTCTTTTGGTTATTTTGTACGCGATGGAGAAATCAATGTGTGAAACAAGATTTGTGCAAAGTGTCATGATAGAAATCTAACGTTTACGGATCGCTTAGTGATCACGTTCTTATATTATTCTCGCAGGTTTACTTGGTACGAAAATCGTGCAGGCTTTTCGAGGAAAAGAAGGATAAAAGCACGACGGGTGGTGCGTTTGGGGATCATTCACCGATCTCTTCTTCTGCGAGTGCGAGTGCGAGTGCGAGTGCGAGTGCGAGTGCAAGTGAGAGTGAAAGTGAGAGTGCGAGTGTGAGTGCGAGTGCGAGTGAGAAGCTGCATGCAAGCGAACTGAAGCTCGGGGGTGGTCGGGAGGTTCGAGCTCCGTACAACGGATTGCGCCCATATATTTTGCTCCTCTGTTGTATCAAAACTCTACAAAGATTCATCAATACAAAGATCTCTTTCTCTATCTTTTGCTATCGATATCTATTATTCGGTTCCCGTGACACTCATCTTTTGGGAGTGGACGCTTAGTGAGATGTTCTTTTGGTGTGTGGGTAATCAAGATATTGATTTCACCAATTGGGACTGTGACAATATAGAAGGTACACACCAATTGCAAAACATTCGGAGCACTGCAGCCAGGGATTGCACAATCTTTACTAGGTGCCACTCATGCTTTTGTGATGCTTGCGTACATGGTGGGTAGATTGCACCATGACAAAGTGGGATGACAAGTGGACACTATCAACCTCTTTCACCATCATAGAGTATGATTACATCGAGTAGCTCCATTGATAGCCAGAGACCACATAGCTCTCAAATGATGCTGATACTCTTACCAATTACTTAGTAGAGGGAGATGATTTTGTAGTTATTGCTAAGGAGGGGAATGCAAAGGGATTTGACTACTATATTCTTAGGTGCACCATGGCAAAGTCTGTGATTTAGGAATCCACGGTGGATGATTATGGTGAGGCATATGATGCTCAAAGTATGGTTGTTTCAGGGCACTATTCCCAACAAGTCCATGGACATCTAAATTACATCCATTTTGTATACTATGAGTGGTAACAGGTGGTCATACAGTACTCCCATCTTGTCCTTGTTGTGAAGGTAAGGCTAGAGAGGAATCTCAGTAAGAAGAAAGGGAGCACCCCTCAATGGCATTTGGGTCCGGATGAGTACAAGAGCATCACAAAGACAATCCGCAGTAGAGCAGGAGTTCTAGACCTTGTTGATGATACTAGAGATATTTTTGGAGATGATAGTTGTTGTGATGATGAGTGCTAGCGATGACCCTTCATTCGTGCTATTTATCATTCCATATTTTTTCCCTTTTGATCATTTCTATTCTTGTATACTCTCGTTCATTGATCTTTTATATTTTGATGTTGTACTTTCTCTTGTTAATTTGAGGTTCATTTTTAAAATTACCATTCATATGTTGTTATTTAGGTTTAGCATTGATCTACTTTTATTGCAGGTTCATGGCCTTACGTGTCGTCTTGACTGTCATTAGTGGAAAGAATGCACCACATCATCATCAACGACCATCGGCCGATACAACTTCCCTTGTGTTTCCGCACTCATCAAAACCGCCCTGGACCACCGCCTATGGGTGCCAAACGCGCCACTGACACACCAACACAGCACCGCCAGGTCAAACCGCCATAGACAGCGCATGTGGGAGCTCTCCCTAGCCTGCACCCGCATGTGGGAATTTTCTCTCCACATGGAGGCCCCAGGTGAATCAATACCTTTAAGTCTTCAAAACCCCCCTAAAAGCTTTAAAAAAATCCATTTTCTTCCCAAATTGCACTACTTGCCAAGGATTGCCCATAAAATCGATTGCCAAGCCGTGAAGTGCTAGTTGTAGCCTTGGTCCCCGACCTTGTCCATAGCATCACCTTGGCAATCCATAGGCACCTCCATCTTCTCCTCTCTTTGATTAGCACCCAACATGTCATGAGCATCAAAAATATACCCAACCCCTCGGTTTTTCCTTCATCATCACCCTCCTGTCAACTTGGTGGGCCAGCTTGGCTATCAAGAGATGCAGATTTATCCTCCTTTGTAGAGCTTTGAACAAATTGTACCACCATAGCAATTTATACTGCTACCTTCATCAACATGGCCGCCAATAGAGCACCGCATGCTCCCTTCATAGAACATCCTCTCTCATTTGCTTTGGAACTTTAACTTGTTCTTCTTCCACATTGGCTATGACCACATTATCAACTAAACAAGAAGGTATCTTTACCTTTACCATCATCAGCTCATCAGACTCTGTCTCCTTGCCATAGGGTGTGGCCTCACCTGGTCCATCTTCCTTGCTTGTCTCTAAGAAATTGGAACTGGACTCTCCATTTTCATCAACATCATACACTGACTCGGTATTAGCATCTTCAACTGCTTGATGCGCCACAAATGATTGACCTTCATCTAGGCTTTGCTCACTTTTTTCATCCCCTTTTGAACCCTCTATTTCTGCCACAACTTGATTGCAATTTGCTGCCTTCTCATACAAGCTTTCCACAAGAACAGGGTTTACCTCCTCAACTTGATCCAAAACCCCAACATTTGCCACCACTTTTACACATTGGTTCACTTTGACAAGGGGCTTATCCTGTTTGACAAGCTCGTCCATCCCTAGCACATTCACATCATAAATTGGAAACCCCTAAGGAACATAATCAATTGTTGGCCTTACCTCAACGGGCTTTGCATTTTGAACTATTGGCACGGCCTTTGGTTGAACCATAGGATACTCTAGATTCACAACAGTCACATAATCTGCCGTCTTCAACAAGCATAGCTCCAGCTTTTGCTTCACCTTTCTGATCTTCATCTTGGCCAGATACACCTTGTCTTCATAGGTATCAGCACCATCTTCCACCTTATCTCTGATTGTTGGATGCAAGTACTCAAGAAACTTTGACAGCTTCAGAAATTGATTGCCTTTCACCCGAGTGGCAATCTCTAACTCCTTCCAACAGGTTTCAAACTACCCAAGAGAAATAGAAAAATCCTTACTTACGTCTTGGCATACTGCTTTTAGCTTAGCACTAGCCTTTGCCAGGGTGATCACTTCTCAAAACTGATCCAAAAACTACCCCTACAATTCTTGCCATGAACCTCGATCATCACACTTTAGACCATCCAACCAAACCTTTGCTCATCTGCACATCAGCAGCGGTACCGTATGAAGCTTCTCCACATCCGTCAACATATGCATCGATAGCATCCATAATTCAAAATCTGCTAACCAATCCTCACAGTCTTCAACACCCACCTGTAAATATGGGGCCAAAACTTGGCTCCATTATCTCTGCTAGCTTCAAACACAATTGCCAAATATTTTGACCATCTGCCAACTGCTAATCGACTTCCAAACACCACATTACATTTCAAATTGGATCATCAACGCGCTCCTCCATGGGAGCACTAGAAGATGGGAAGAGGGAAGGGGGTACACACCTATAACATACACAAAATGCCTCTCTATAGACCAAGATAATCACAACACCCCTAACCAGTAGAGTTCACCTTCAAAACTCACACAACTCACCAAAAAACCAACATCTGCACATCACCATACACATGCACTCTATACGAAAAAACAAACAGATCCCACCGTCCTGTACAACTTGATTCAAGCTCACCACCACACGCACAAACTCTCTCAATCTCTCTATGCACAACATGCCATCAGGGGGGGCACCACTGCCTACACATGCCCAAAAACACACACACATGACAAAGAAGGGAAGGGGTAGGGGGAATCGACACCAGATACACAATCATGATGTCTTCCTTTCAAAAAATCCGACCATATAAAGCTCTAGCTCCTAGCCATCACAAGCATCGGCGAGCTCAACACAAAGATGTGGTTACCCTCTTGCTCCGCACCATGTCCATAGCCGCAGCTCGGCACTACACATACATTGGTTCTCTTGGTTCATGGACCTCGGGAAAATAACCCTTCAAAATTTGTGTGAAGTCCCATTTATAGGGCCTTTACCAAGCAATTTTTTGTTTTTGGTGTGCGTGTGTTTTCTAGCTCGCTCTGTCCAACTTGAGCCCCATGATAGCATATTTTGCATTTCTCAGCACTGCCATACTCCAATTTTAGCATGCATGCATGCCCCAGACACTTGGCTGACTTTCCTCCCTCTTCCTCTACATGGGAGCCACCGCTTGATTTTACCTCGGCACCCCACTCTCTCCAACTGAGAACATGAACAATGCCCTAAGGGGGGCACCAACGGTGCTGTCGGTGCTCTGCTTATATGCTCTCAAAAAAGGTTTGCCCCTTACGGGCACGGGAACGAGGCCACCACGCAGGCATGCCATGTTAGCACATCACCGTCAACGGTAAGTTGGCCGGTACAACTTCCCTAGCAGCATTGCGGTCATCAAAACCGCACTGACCTGCCCATGGGCACCAATCGCTCCATCAACACGCCAACACAAAACCGCCAAGTCAAGCCACCATAGCCAATGCATGTAGGAGTTATCTCTCCCTTCCCTTGTGCCCCTAAATGGCCTCACACCCCATTATATGAAGCCCAACTCTCACTGGCTTCCACTCGCATGTGGGAATTTTCTCTCCATGTGGCGGCCCTAGGTGAATCAACTCCTCCAAGTCTTTCAAACCCCCCTAAAAGCTTCAAAAAAATCAATTTTCTTCCCAAATTGCACTACTTGCCAAGGATTTACCATAAAACTGATTGCCAAGCCGTGAAGTGCTACCTGTAGCCCTAGTCCCAGACCATGTCTCGTGTAGACACCACCACCTTCCCACTTTTTTGGACCTACCAACCGAGATGACAAAAAAGGAAAAAGACTTCAGAATACTCCCGGTTGACCACCACCGTCAACCTTCCAAGTGCTATAACTTGCCCATCGAGATTCCGTTTGAGACGCCGTCACTTTTTGCTAGCTTCGTACAACACATACTACCTTTGTGAACCTTGTTGGGCTTCAAAAAATATCAAATGGCACATCAATTGAGGCAACCAACCCGCAAAAACTTGGCCCTTGACAAAACTTCATCTGCTAATATCTTGACATCCAAGGCTCTGATTGCCGATTTCAAAAAATAGACACGCTCCATAATTCAAGCACTACACACCCAGAGCTCCAAAGTGGCTCAAACTTCCCGGTATCACTTGGCCTATCCGTCTTGGATATGTAATTAGTTCCAAAGCCCCGTATCTTACACACCGTGGCTCCGTTTGATGAGCTATTTGGAGCTTCTCCTTCACACTTCAAGCTCTACATATCTGGACCAAAAACTAGCACCTCAAACATTCTTCACGTTCCACACTATCATGCCCTATCTCAAGACATTTTTGGCCTATAAAACCACATAGGGTATACATCTCCACTGTCACTTGCCTGCCCAGGCTCTTCCCATCTACTATAGCTCTTTGCCATGCATTAAAAGAATACACATCATTGCTTGTGCCCTCTGCTAGGGTCAACAAACTTTGGATGTACCACGGACGTAGGCCATCTAGTCGGATTACGATGCCCACAAAAATTTGTAGGGGAAAGGATTACTATGCTTTCCCCACCCGTGCAAAGTTTCATGACCATTGGCTCCCGTCTTGACGGTCCTGGATATCACAATCACCAATGTTTTGTCCAAAGGTCCAATTGGCAAAAAATTAGTGGTTGTGCCACTGTAGACCACCGAGACGGATTGTGATGCCCATGAAATTTTCTAAGGGCAAGGACTACTATGCTTCCCCCACTCTCACAAAGTTTCATGGCGATCTGCTGGTGTCTCGTTGGTCCACAATGGCACGATTAAATTTTTTTTGGCTATGGGCTTGCCAAGGGCCCAATGGGCAAAAGTTGGCGATTGTGCCACCCTGGACCGATGGGACAGATTGCGATTCCCATGAAACTCTGCAAGGGAGGGGATTGATGTGCTTCCCCTACCCCTGCAATGTTTCATGGCTTGTATCGTGACTAAAATAAGTGAACCACGTAAACTAGAACATGACAACTATAACCATAATGACACATTTTGCAAAGGTTCGGTGTACAAATGGACTGTATAAAGTAAAACATGGATATTACAATGAAAAGGACACATCGTGCAAAGATGTGCTACAAGTGAACTACAAAAACCAGAACAAACATCTATAATCTGTGTTACAAAGTTGTGGTACAATTGAACTCCATAAACTATAACGAGACAACTATAATCATGACGACAAAGTTTGCAAGGTTTGGGAAAATTGAATTGCACAAAGTATACATTGCAATGATTCTCAATGAGACATATCCTGAAAAGGTTTGATACAAGTGATCTGCAAAAATTAAACATGCGACTACAATTATAAGGACATATCATACAAAGGTGTGATGTGGGTGAACTCCATACTTGAACAAGACGACTATAATCACAAACACAATTTTTGCAAAGTTTTGGTACAAATGGACAATATAAAGTAAAACATAGAACTATGCTCATGTAAGGACACATTGTAAAAAAATGTTGTACAAGTGAACTACAAAAACTAGAACATGGAAACTACAATCATAAGGACACATCGTGCAACAAAAGGGTACAAATGGATTGCATAAAATAGAACATGGCGACTACAAAATATAGAAAATGCAACAAACACAAAAATATATACAAATAAATAAAACCAAATCAGAGTATGAAGCTACATGCTCTATGTACAGTATGAGTTGCACTCTAGTACCGGGGGCTTGCACTACTCTTTGTGGTATGGTGCACTAACTGCCAAGAGATGCAATGTGCTCAGCGCTGGTCTCAGCTGCTATTGAAGACTCTCCCCAACCTCCGCTTGAGCTCTGTTACACTAGAACTAAATCCTGGCAAGCACCAAGTCCTCGTCGGCTAGTGTGTGATGGGCTAGCTATCCCATCACCCAAATCCATAAATTTGCATATACTCACGCATTAAACTGTGAGAAAGTATCCTCCTCCACTGCTTGCAGCTTGTTGGGGTTTAGGCGTCTGTGCCTTGCCCGGCCGCCCAGAGTCTGGGCGTCCACTGACTTGTATACCTTATACATAGCATAAGTGTATAGGGGGCTGCTCACTCTTTGGAGTCTCCCCACCCATATATGTGTCGTGTGTCTCCTTCTCTCTTTCTCTCACTCTCCGTCTGTGGTGCTCCCCGATCCCCTTCAATTGGTATCAGAGCGTAGGTGCGGAAGGAGCGCATGTGTGCACAGTCATGACGACAGCGGAGAGTCAGTTTCATTCTCGAAATCCTGTCCACGCGCGCGCGCACTTTCAAGAGTGCAAACAGGGTTTCGACTTCGGCATCGGCAAATTCAGCTTTTCGAGAGCGTTTCCAGCAGGTTTCCTGCCGTTTTATCCTCCTTTCGAAGCCATTCGAGCCATCATAAACCTCATTCGAGCTACGGTTGAGGAGCTGTATTTTTCAGCCCTCTTTTGGCAGTTTATGTTGCGTTTTTGGGTCGATACGGAGGTTTTTGGCATAGCTTTCACACCCGGACTCGGATACATGTGATCCAGGAGTCTACCTTGGGGTTTTGGCACGCTCCGGACGCGCTCGTCATGTCAGAATTTTAAAATTCTGAACGCTGAATTTTTTACAGCAGCAGCAGTTGTTTATTGTGTGTCGAGGATTCCACACATGGTTTGCTCTCAGATGTGAGATGATATTTGCTGCAAGTTTCCTCACAGGTGGGAGGATACGATGTATGCCTTATGTGGTTTGATGCTCAGGGAGACTAATGTGATTGCATTTTGAGCTTGGCAATGTATGCCTTGAGCATGTTTTTTGGCAGTCACAGGTAGAACAGATATTTGTGTACTAGATTTGCAGGTGTTTGCAATGATGTATGCAAAGTGTGGAGATTGGTGCATGCATTTGGAGTGCGGTTTTATGCGCTTTGGTTGCTCATGGTTTTGAGCGTGCAGTCAGTTTGGTTACTGGTTTTGTGGCCGTTTTAGTGACGAAACTCTGGCGAAATTTTTCCAGGAGTTTTATGCGTATCATTTATGCGATCTAGGTAGAGATTGCGGGTTGCGCTCAGCATTTGCGTGCGGTGTTCTCTGCAGGTGGGAGATTTGTACGTGTATGCATCGATACCGCACAGTGTGGGCTTGGTGATTAGCTCACGGGTTTGACAGGCGTACAGTTATCTTGGCACACTCACAGGAGTGAATATTGTGATGTATGCTTGTGTGGCTACGAGCTAGGTAGCCAGATTCGAGCACTAATGGCTTGAGGTTTTTTAGCAGGTTTCAACTACAGGTTTACAAGTTTACAGGCAGGTTTGAGGTCTTATTTGGGCGCTGAATTTTCAGCCATTGTTTCCTCTTTGCAGGTGTCCATGTATGGCTCAATTGTAGGCTGATCTGGGACACGTTTGTGACTTGTTTATGCAGCTGTTTAAGAGCTGAATTTGGGGCTGTTTTGGGGCTGATTTGCAGCTATATTTTACAGCCATATTTGCAGACTTTTGTTGATGCGATTCGAGCTAGTTTAGGGCTGATTTGGTTGATGTTTGCTACTCATTGCTGGTTGCTATTTTGCGAGCATTATGGCTGATTTTTCATTTGACTTCCAGCATTATGGTCTGACACAGTTTGATGGTGCAGATTTTGTTGCTTGGAAGGAGCATATGCTTGTTGCATTGACGGATTTGGGGCAGGATAAACCCTTGCGTGGTTTATCGGCGAAGCCCAATTCTATGCGTGATGATGATTGGCAGGATCTTGATGAGTTAGCCATGTCTACGATTTGTTTGCATCTGGTTGAGTCTGTTGACTGGTAGGTCTCGAGGGAGACTACAACTCATGCTTTATGGCAGAGTTTACATGCTATGTACGCGACATCCATGTCTACAGGGGAGTCTAGTCCCACTTCTATGTCCATGGGAGAGATTGGTCCCACACGCAAGTCTCGACGGCATAGAGACTTGACATGTTGGCATTGTGGACATAGAGGGCACATTAGGCGTCGATGTTTCAGGCGTTTGAGAAAACGGAGGGGACAGATGCGTGATGCAGATTTGGGCATGACAGATGCTAGTGAGATCAGTACGGTGGTTACTGAGTATGATTGTCACGGCGATGTCACATTTACATCTAGCTTGTCTTCAGACGATCTTATGTCTATGGATTGCATATCAGATTGCACACTGTCTTCACATTGGTTACTAGATTCATATGCTACTTTCCATGTCACGTCGCATCGTGAGTGGTTTAGCACATTTTCTAGTGGGAGACTTGGTTGTGTGCACATGGCTGATGGTGCTGTGTATGACATTGAGGGTACAGGAGACGTATGTTTGTCCTTGCCCAGTGGTATGAGATTTACCTTGCGTCATGTGCGTTATGTGCCAGATCTGAGACGGGATTTGATCTCAGTCAGACAGTTACGGGATAGTGGATGTCAGATTTCGCTACGAGAGCGAGATTTTGTGATGCATTTGGGTTCGCTAGTGATTGCGAGAGGTGCCAGGAGTGGTACAGGTTACCCATTGCATGTGGATCACGGGAGAGACGGTGTTGTCTCTGTGATCACGTAGCCAGGTAGAGAGCGAGAGAGCAGGCGAGTCTCTTTTGCTTGTGGGTTGCAGGATGCTTTGCATGGAGTGCAGAGTAGTGAGCTCGTTGTGCACACAGTTGGGGCACGACTTGAACAGTCACACAGAGAGGTGACAGAGTCAGACATGCATGCTTTGCTAGTGACTGAGCAAAGCAGAGAGTCAGTTGTGCAAGATACTTCTATGCAGGATAGACAGGCAGAGCGGTCTTGCTCTAGTGAGTCACGACAGGAGGACGTTGTGCAAGAGTCTATGCATACGGAGTTAGAGCATGAGAGCTCTAGTGAGTCACAGCAGATTGAGATGTCATGTTTGCAGTGGATGATTGCAGAGGAGACTGAGATGTCAACGATTATGCAGTCATTCCTTTCTATGCTCGACAGTGAGCATGGGGATATAGTTGTGCAGGATATGTCTTCCAGCAGACATCTAGAGCAGCTGGTTTGCTCTGAGGTTGCACGACAGGTTGATGCGTCTTTTGTGGACAGTGAGGAGATGCATGTGGCTGACACGCCTTGTCAGTCAGAGATGCCTATTGCCAGGGATATATATGTTGATGCATGCTCCGTAGAGCTAGCAGGGCACGCTAGCATTGCATCGGCATTCGGTGGTCTCATGTATGAGATGTTGATCTTGAGACCGGATATCGCAGCTGCAGTGGGAGCATTTGCAGTTGGGGTTGTCAGTCGTTTGTTGACTGATGATGGCATAGTACACGAGGGAGATATGTAGGTATTGCGTACATACTTGCAGTACGTGTGTGGTACGTTTGGTGGTGTATGTACTTACACGGGAGCAGGACAACCGGATGCACACGATCACAGCCAGCCAGTGGGCATCAGTTGAGAGCGGTTTTATCTCGCCTTTTGTAGTCTTTAGACTAGGTTCTCTTGCTTAAAGTCACAGTCGCCTTTAAGTGGGAGGTTGTTGGGGTATAGGCGTCTGTGCCTTGCCCGGCCGTCAGAGTCTGGGCATCCACTGACTTGTATACCTTATACATAGCATAAGTGTATAGAGGACTGATCACTCTTTGGAGTCTCCCCACCCATATCTGTGTCGTGTGTCTCCTTCTCTCTCTCTCTCACTCTCCGTCTGTGGTGCTCCTCGATCCCCTTCAATTGGTATCAGAGTCTGGGCGTCCACTGACTTGTATACCTTATACATAGCATAAGTGTATAGGGGGCTGCTCACTCTTTGGAGTCTCCCCACCCATATCTGTGTCATTTGTCTCCTTCTCTCTCTCTCTCACTCTTCGTCTGTGGTGCTCCCTGATCCCCTTCACAGCTCAGCAACAAGTAGTGGGTGAACAAAGTCTATCTCTGTGGAAAAAGAAGCATCACCGAGTGGCCTCCTCAGTGCTCTTTCTTTGGAGCTCTCTATGAGGACATCCCATTGTCAAAAGGACTCTTGCCTGACCTCCTCTACCTCTATAACCCCTGACCCAACTACACCCACTGATTGAGCCATTTGTAGTGCCTTCTCCTCTGGTACCCCGTCCTCTAGCAATGCTCCCATGATTGCCTGTCTATTTGCCTCATCACTCGCCCCAACAAGGCGGCGAGTGACAAGGTCTACTATCTTTCCTCGTCATGGAAAAAGGTTGCCAATGCCCCAATGGTGATAAATGGCGATTGATATCTGTGGATAGCACATCAGACAGTCCTAATGCATGCACATGCTATGGAAGAGGTAGTAGAGGCGAAAGCGATGGCCGGAGCCCAAAGTGTAGAAGCCAACATCCTCAAACAAGTTGAGACAAATTTAGCACTCTGCATGGTCTCTCAGTGTGGCCTATACGCCCATCAAAATCTCGCACCTACCCAAACCCAAATCAGGCATGTAAGGGTAGAATGGTATCGAGGGTTGAACTTTGTGTGTGCTCGGGGAGCGGCTAAGGTAAGCATGCAATCATGTGAAGTGATCTCCCTAAAAGTAATCAATGTGACACTCAATGGTGGAGTCCCCCAAACCTGCTCCGGTGTCTCCAAGTGCCTGCTCCAGTTCTCCAACCCTCCGCTGCGTTGTGGCCAGCTCTCACATGAGCTCCTCTACCCGGCTATGGAGCCTCAGAGAGGGGTCAACCTACAGATGCCACGTAGCTCATTGAGTTACTAGCCATGCATAAAGATGAAAATTTTTCCACGCAACTCATCGAGTTACGTGGAGGCTGCCGTGTGTGCCACGACAATGTCAATGGCTTTTCTAAGATGGCAGTCACATAACTTGCCAAGTTATGTGGCATGGCTATGTGACATACTCGTAGTCACTGCCACATCACTCTTCAAGTTACGTGGCTTGCCTGCATCAGCAATTCCACATGTAACTTGGCGAGTTACTTGGAATGCGGCATGCACATGGATGTGGAAATAACCTAAGACCAAGGTGGGAAGGCCACGTCACTCAGCAAGTTACGTGGATTCTCTTGCTAATAACTCGTTTAGTTCTTGGAACATGCCACACGTTGCAAGACCATGCTTTGGGAGTGAGGGTAACTCGATGAGTTATCCGTGTTGCAAATGTCACGCTTGGGTGTGGACTGCAAGAAGTGGGTACACTCTATCTTTCATACACCTAGTCCTTGGATTCTTTGTTTGTCTTTGGAAAGGGTAGTCTTTAAGACTTTCACGGCTCCTTTCATGGTCCATACAAACAGTTCAAAATTGTACTGCACGCTTCCCATCCTTGTTCCTCATCCTAGCATAAGCTGACCCATCGTCCATCCCTTTGGTTTCCATACGAGTAGAAATGATGTACGGCTGCCCAAGGATAAGAGGGTATGTAGACATCTCTTGGACAAAGAAATTCTGGTCATCTTTCACATCCCCTATAGTCACCCTTACATTTGGACAACCCCGTACTCCTCTCTTGATGAATTGTTTGCTACACGGATCATCCATCCATCATTTATATCGATCGACCATCTTTCTTTTCGATGAAGACTCTTTGACATAAGGTTAATTTCTGACCCATGATCCTTCAACGCAATGTATCTCTCTTCTAAGTCCCCCACTTTTACCAGGGTCTCATTAGTTAATTTTTCCCAATGACTCTTCAAGTTATAATTATTGTGAGCGGTCTCGAATTCATCTTCATCATCCAAGAAGCGAAATTGTTTTACTCCTCCCCTAGACTTGTTGCATCCAACTATAGTTTCATCACCTTGCTTACCATAGACTTCTACTCCTTGTGCATTTAAAGTCTATCCTTCACCCTATATATGGATAGATTCAATAAGTGATTGTCTCTTTATCTTTATAATATCAATTATTTCTTCATGGAACTCCCACTTAGCTATGCCAAGGACCTCACCCAAGGTAAATTCCAGCTTACTGTTCAAAATCCTCTCTTCCAAAACCTTTTTGAGATTTTTTGCTACCTCTATATTGGATTGGAGTTTGTAGGCCGGACCCTTTGCTTTGGATTTTGTTGCTTCCTTCCTCTTCTCTTTAGAGATTTCCTGCATAGGCACTTTAGGGATAGGAATTTGTTGTGGAGAACTTGATCTAGGAGGCTCTGTGTCATTTTTGCCTCCACTCCTTGTGGCCCTTTTTGAAGGCCCTTCATCCCCATTCTCAAGCCTACATTTCTCCTCAACAAAGGCCTCATTGGCTTCACATTTGGTGATGTTTGCATGCACTGACAAAGAATCTACAGGGTTCTTCCAACCTGTTTCTAGCTGAATGCAATCTCTAGCTTCATGCAAAACTTATGTAGTCATCTTACCCTTCATAGAAGATTCTATTGCACATGCCCATAGCTCTCCAATCCAATTCAATTCCTCTTCTCCAACCTTGATTGATCTTTTTTGCTTAATAGGCTCCACCTTCAACCCATAGGGGCTGCCTTAACCATTGAGATGGCATGGCTAGTAGCCATGTCCTCAACTAGCTTCTTCATCACACCTTTGCCAAAGTTTGTCCCCAAGATCTTACTTGTTTCACTAAAGTGGATCTTGCATCTTTAAAGAAAACAAGATCCTTCATCAAGGCATCTTTGAAACTTTCACAATCCCTCCTTGCATGGTCAGTACTATCACACCATATGCATCTATTTACAAAGCCTTCTCTATTTTGAGCTCATTGCATTGCAGATTGACCCCATGGTTGCCCCTTTTCTTCTAGCCTTGGAAGATTTAAATTTAGCTCTTGCATTCATTTAACAATATCATGTAGGACTGACTTCTCACTCTTTGGAACCAAAATAACAGTCTTTATGGGAATCTCAAGAATATTTAGGGCTTGAGTATAATTAAATATCATCTTGTCTCTCCACCATTGTTGCTTGGCTAGCAGTGAAATTGCATCTTTAACCACATTCCAATCACTCTTTAAGACCTGTTGTGCATCCTTATCCTCAAGTAGTAACTCTAAATTCTCTTGAATCTCTTTACCTGTAGCCTGCAAAAAGAGCTCTGTCTTCTCTAAGTTTAAGGTAGCCTTTTCAGTCCTTGAAAGTTGATCATAGTGGAGTTCAAATTCCCTTAGCAATTTGGTAGGCAAAAGCCCCTCTTTTGACCAAACTATCCACTATAAAAAATTCCTCTTTGTTAAGCTTTCAGAGTTCTCTATGAAATACTCTTCCTTCATGGTTAAGTTAAATGCTTCCCAATTTCCCCCATGATCATTTCTAAATCCCCTTACATGCTCTCTGATCTCAAGAAACACAACTAGCTCAAAACTTTGTACCATCTCTGCTTCGGGCACTCAATGCAGCTCCATCTCCTTAACATACCCACAAAGATACTTTGCTACATCTTTATCATTAAATTGGTTCGACGTCTCCACTAATTGAAGCACTTTGGTTGAGGAAAGCTCACTCCTTTCAACAGTTTGCTGCTGCTCCATAAATACTACAAAGGCTTGAAACATTTGCATTGTGATAGGATCAAACTGCACACCCTCTTGCTCTTGTTTCTCCATAGCTTTAAAGATTTGAATTGATAATTTAATTGAAGCTTTTGAACCCTCAACCTAGCCTAATTTGCATGGAGTTCACAAAAATGTGTCAAGAAGTGCATAGTGCGGCTAGGAAAGCATCGGGCCTCTGACTGTGAGAGTTTGTAGCAAAGTCACGCAAGTTGCAAACTATTTGAAGAGAAAAAAACCCTCAAAAAGAACAAAACTCCAGCTATGAAAGTTCCACTTTGAAAAAGAACCAAGATCAACTCAAAAATCTTGTATGTATGAAGATTAGATGCAGCCTCGCTCCCAATTGCACATATGCATTGCTCTTTCGACCTGCTAAAACCCCTAAATTGACGCTTTGATTCTTCATTATGAACATTTCATGGAAGCTTTATAGCTTCATTTGAGAAGACCAGGTAGTTATTTGAGGACACAAAACCCTAATCGATGGCGTCACAGCCTCGAACACGTAGTGGAAGCGGCATGGGACTGCACTAGCACGCTGGATTGGAATGGCTCTGTCTCCTTGCTTTTATGCCCAAATGAGCTTATTATTGGCTCCATAAGTTTCTGTACAACTTGAGGAACAAAAACACCATCGTTGATGTGGAATTTTGATCCATTTTGTGCTATTGTTATGCTATTTTTGACCATTTTTAGCCCTTTTTGGCACAAAAATACCCAAAACGAGCTGGAAAATTTCCGTAAATTTGTGGAAAAATACAATTGGGCTCAAATTTCATATTGAACCTTATTTTTACACTTGGAAAGCATTTTGGAAACGTCATTTACGGACACACACAAAACCTGTTATTTTTGGCCAAGATCGGCCGCATTCTGCGCATGCCACTTCAAAACACTTGACATTTGTACATTACTAAAAAAAACTAGGCATGTTTAATGTGATAAAACAAGCAATGGTGCCACATACTACCCCATCACTATGTCCAACAAGGTATGCATACACCTACAACCATGGCATTTGTTTTCGCATATATTACACTATGTACATTGTAGCATTTGGTCCCACACATCAAAAGCATTAATATTGAGGTGGATATTTTTAGTTTCACATTACACTCGTTTTTGTGCCGCTTTGGGGGACACAGAATGAAAGACAAGTATCTACTGGCATTTTTACGGTTTTGCCAAATTGATGATTTAGACCAGATTATGCTATGACATCAGAAGATGATTGGAATGTATGCTAACTCTTGCAGACCAAGATGCAGTGATGATTGTCAAAAAGTGGTCTCATACGCCAATATTGAAGTGCTTGAAGTGATTTGCAAACTAGTCTGGACGTCATCAAATGAGCCATCTAGACCAGTGAAAACTTATTGCAGGTTTAAAGCTAGGAAGTGGTTGGGGCAAATAAAAGATAGATAGGGTAGGTGGTGCATGATAGTTTGAGCTAATCTCAACAGATAGATGCATTGTGCTTGAATTATGGAGTCTGCATGCTAGTCTTTTCAGCTTGGCAATCTAAGTCACGGATATCAAGATACGAGGCTTTGAAGTTTTACCACCCAGGGGCTAGGTTCGGGGCCAGTTTGTTTGCATTAGAAAGTGTGCCAGCAAAAGTTTTTTGAAGCGTGATGGAGTTTGTAGGGATAAAGGACAGTATATGGAGCTAACAAGAGGAGACTACATGACAATCAAAGCCCGAAATGTGAAGTTCTCGTCGGTCAAAGTTTGGGTGCAGTTGCTCAAGGATAGTGCCAAATGATTTTCTCTTATTTTCACAGCCTCAATTAGTGGCCTTGGGGATCTTGGAAGAAAAAAAGGACGACCAGGTTTGGAGTTGAGGAGGAGCACTTCTAGACAATTTTTGCCGCTTGGGAGTCGGCCCTTTGAACAGTAGATGGCCACCTTGTGAAGTGGATTGGAAAAAAGGGTTTTTTAATTGCAATTGTGGTGAATTTTTTGGAAGTTTGGAGTGCCAAGTAGTCGACGAAGCGGGGCCTAGTAGTAGGCCTACAAAGGATATTCTTCAGGCGCTAGTGCAACAACAGATGGCCAATCAATCCCAGGTGAGTTTCCCATTATTCAATTAAGTCTTTAATTAGTTTAAGTTCTTTTATAAGTTAGCATTGCATACGTAAGAAGGATAAACTGGCTGAAAACGGAAGGTAACTTCGAGCGTGCATTTGTTTATAATGTAGGAAAGAATTGTTTGGGTTAAAAACTGGTTGAATTAGGAAAAATATGTTTGATCATCCTTAAGACAGCTTGTCTCAAGACACCTCCGACTCCTTGGAATATTTTGATGATAATGATTGGCTTTCTAGCCACGAATAAGTCGGTTACCCCCATGAACGATGAGTTTCTACTCCGTGTCATGTCTTGATGTTTCTACATAAGTTAGGATACCGTTTTTATCCTAGGGGAGCCGCCCGGTTGTATGGCAACTGGTTTGGTGTATGGGCACCCGAAACCTTGGGTGGGGTTTATCCACTCCGGATTTGAATAAGGAATGGGTGCCGTTTCTCACCCTTAGGTGGTCTTGAGAGAAGAAGAGTACTGGTCATGGTTATTATGGATAATGTTTTGATTGACAGTACCCTGTCTTAAGTTTAAAGATGTCTGTTTTCTAAAGGAATGCTTTCAATGCTGTCTTCAAGGAATTACTGTGATGGAACGTTAAAAGAAACCATTATTTTAAATGTTTAAAACAATGTGATAGTAAGATAAATGAATCATGTGTGAGTGCAGGGTGGTAAGTGGGGATTGACTAAGGTTGTCAATCATGGACGGGTGGACCTGATTAGTGAGGTAACTATCCATCCCTACGCGCTAAAACGTTTAGAAAACTTCTTCACTTGGAGAGGAGTCCACCAACGGCTGTGCCCTCACATCTGTTAGAGGGAAAAAAGCGTTGGTTGGCGATACCTTAGCCCACTATGTGGAAGTTATAGGGCCAAAAGACTTTTGGGATTGTTAATATGTTATCCCGTTTCCGCTGCGAGACAGGACTAGGTCTTCTTCTAAGCCTATAGACCCAAGCCATTGTCAATGGAAAAGGTTTATTCCTTGGATTTTTCTGGTCTAGAGACTCCGATTTTTATAAGGCCTAGAGACCTGTCAAGGATCCCATCCCGACCTCGGTATAGGCGGGATGGGGACCTTACAAGTGGTATCAGAGCATAGGTTTCAGAGCCTGGGTTAGCTAGTTGGAAAAATTTCGTACTGTCTGAAAATATAAAAAGAAAATATATATGTATATATATATAGAAAAATAAATAAATTTGGTTAACTAACCAAAGGGTTATGCGTCGACAATTCAGGAAGATCCTGTGATTGAATATCGCAAATTCCAAGTCTTTGAGCTCATTTATGAGAGTGATTGTCTTTCTCCAAACTATTTTTTTCGACGGAGCGTGATGGAGCTACTGATGAAGGCTCACACTCCTCATTCGACTCGGATAGATAAAGGCTGGGAGCTTGAATGGAGCAATGAAGGCAGGACTTATTACATCAATACTTGGAAACTGGGATGTCTTACCACGTATTTAAAGAAACTACGTTGGGCTGAGGAATTGAGAGTGGTTCAGTTGTACTACTTCTTGGCTACAAACTCGAGTATCACTGTTCCCACCTACCCAGGAGGCAAGGGAAAACCCTTGAACAAATGGGTATAGGATAGAGTGGTGGAGATAATTCCATATCGATGAATCAGAACTTTTTCTCAGAATACCCCTAATAATTTGGACCTTATAATCTACTTTCCGATTTCCAATGAGTATAAGAATTATTATACCAATCAATTAGAAGATTGTAGAAATCTGACTACAAACACCCATCGTTTGTATCACCATATTCCAAATCAGCCAGCTATGCGGATCCTTTAAAGGCCACAAAAATTTACAACAAGTTAGGATGAGATACCTAAGGCTCTTTTGTAAGGCTATCCTTGTAAATATTCACCTTATAAATAAAGAACCAAGTCTTTTGAATTGAATATCTTGATCTTGTGTCTATTCTGAAGTTAAATCCTAGCCGTGTCATAAGTCTTTAAATTGTCAGTCCATTGATCTTACGAAACATGTAGATACCTGCTTCTGTTCTTTATACCGTGCTTGTATCTTCTCAAACAAGCGCAACCCCCCAACTTTAAAGGTAAAGGGGTCAACGTGGAACGAGATGCAGAGGTATGGATCAAATCCATGAGGCATACATCAATACATGAGGCCCTTATTAGGGCTAAGCCTCTTGCAGCTGAAGGAACCAACTCTACAAAGAACTATAATGGATTTAGTAACTTTAGGGGAAGAGCCAGGGAAAATTCCAACTAGGGATATCAACAATGTGGAGTAGCTGCAATAGTGAACTAAGAACAGATCTTTCCAAACGTTAGGTGCTATGGATGAAATCAAATGGGACACTATAGAAATAACTGTCTAGAAGAAGAAAACCCTCGAATTACTGCTAGAGCCATTCCTCAAAATCAAGGAGATAATGTACGAGGAGGTAGAAATGGAGGACGAGGTAGAGCGAGAGCACGAGGAACCGGATCTTATGCAATCATAGGAGAACCTTATGAATAAGAAAGATAAAAGAGCCACTCTCTTGGCCATAGTTAGCAATCTTAGAGCTTTGTAAACCACTATAAATCAATAATGTAAAAACTTGAGTTACTTATATATTATAATGGAATACATGATTTTCTTCTCCAAAATTACTTAATGAATCTAAAGTTAAGTTGGTATTTAATCAAGAAATTAAGGGTTGATCTAGCAAATGAGACCAAAGTTCTCGATAGTATGAAAAGAAATTGAATCTTGAGATTGAGATAGTTATTAAGCAAACAACTCACAATCCTTGTGCACACAATAACCTTCCTTGGAAAATGACCTAGATATGAAAGTATTAAGGTAACGAGAGTAATGGGAAGCCGAAAAAGAACTCTTGGTATGATACTTCTTAAAACCCTTTACATAATGTTGGTCAACAGGCTAGAGAACAGAGAAGGTACCTCTGTGCAATGGTGGAAGCTTGTGCCGAACACAGATTTCTCAAATGGCAAGAACACGCCGAGCGCGTTCAGATTGGAAAGTTGAAATACATGATAGTTGTCGAACGTTGATTTCTCTGAATGGTCAGTTAGACCGAGCTCGTTCATGTTGACAAGGTGGATATATGGATCTTTTTACCATTCTACAACCCTATCATCAAAGTTTCTATAGACACGCTCAATACAATAATATATGCATGTTTTCTTAGTTCCCTATTTTCCTTAGGTTCATAAGGAGCCATGGAGTATGTCAAAATAAAAATACATCTCTTATCAAGGGGAATCTTGGGGACAAAGTGAAGTGCTAAATACAGCAAACATGAAAAACTGGGTTCAACATTATGAGTTGTAGAATCCCATAGAAACTATTCAATATCTAGCCAAATTTGATGCTTATGACTAGATATGGTTACTACCTACAAAATGAATGTAGTTGTCACAAGAAACTAACAATATTGAAAAAGCTATACTTGATAACTAGAATGTTTTGTTTTCTTCTATAATTTAAAAAAATCAACCATCGTTGTCTACTATGAAAAATAGGTATTAGGTGCCCCCAAAACCTCCAAGGAATATTAGCTTTAATGTACAATATGCGACATAGAAAATCAAAACTGCATTTGGACATCATGAAAGCCACCAAAAATTCATAGAAGAGCTAAAATTGGCTAAAAAACTGTTGGAGCTATATATGGCTCACTCTACTGAACTTGGTCTCACCTATATATTTGTATCTTGTCCTCAATATGAATCAGTCTTTGGGAGCGTATATGGTGTGTCTCTTGTCTCGTCGCTCTCTCTTTCTCTCTACATCTCAACATGGTATCAGAGCGGTAACGATCACGCGCCGATTCAATTCATGGTGACAACAGTATGTGTATGTGATTCGCATGTAAGATTCAAAATTGTTACAAATTTTATTTTTGAGCGTTGATTCTTGTTAACTGTGGTTGTTTTGTGTTAAGAATAATATGATTAGTGTTTTATGTGGCGTTTATTTATAATCAATCTAATCGTTGATTACGTTTTCTTGTTAATGACACCCTGAACTTCATCTCAATTTTTCTTGCTGTTCTGCTCAAAATTTGGAGAAACGGGAAAAGCGCAATGGCAATTTTCATCCAAAACTTGTTCGTCTCCTCGAGCTCTTCGATTTGAGTTCTAGGTTTGCGTCAATCGGAGTTCGCAGCAGAAAGTTATGCTGTTTTTACTGCAATAGAGCTTGACGCAGCTTTCTTCGTCCTACTTCTTCGTGAAGCGTCCACGATCGTTTTTCTTATTTTGGCGTTAACTTTTTCGAGAAGATTTAGCTTTTTGCTATTCGTATTGTGGCCGTCAATCTTGCGTCTCACGCCACTCTATTTTGAGGACTCGTTTATTATTAACGTCTCCTTTACCCTGTCTTTTTTGGGTGACGTCTCTCACATCTTTGGACGTTCCTTGAGCATCCTTCTTACGTTTATCGTTGACAGAACGCAGTACTCATATCTCTCTCATTCTCAATTGCGGCCTTCACCATATATGGTGTGCAGATTCTGCGATCTTATCTTATACGTCTTCTCGCAACAAGATATGGCTATGAATATTCTCGTCAACGGCTTTCCTTCTGGCCAACGTTCTATTCCTCCTTTCCAAGGTCAAGGATTTCCAGGCTGGAAAGCAAAGATGTTGTTAATTCTTGAAGGCGATGAACTCTCCGATGTTGTTCTTGGAAATCGTGTTTGTCCACCTCAGCCTGTTGATACGAATAATGATAACGTGCTTATCACTGAAGGACCTATATTTGAAGATTGGAATGTTGCCTATACGGATTGGCAACGACGTGATAAAGCAGCTCGTCGGTATATTCTTTCTGCTCTTACTGATTCCCTTTTGCTTGATATGTATGAACTGCCTACTTCCCATGACGTATGGAAGTACCTTATTGCAAACTTTCAGAAGAAATCTGTTACAGAAATACTTTATTTGAGAGGGTTGCTTAACAAGTTACAATATGAAGTTGGTACTGCCATGACGGGACATATTGAGTCTTTCAAATCTATTATTAATCAACTTGCTGCTGCCGGTGATCCTGTTCCACAAAAGCAACTGATTACACTTCTCCTTGATACGGTGAAGGACTCTTCTTATGATAACATTGTTACTATTCTCTCTAATAAAGATGGTCTTGATTTCGACCAAGCTTGCATGTCTTTAATTGAATACTCTCAATGTCAAGAACGTCGGAATGCTGGTCACGATACAGCTATGATTTCACAAGAGGAGACTGAGTCACAACAGATGGAACGTGATTTTTATGCTCGAAGGCGTCCATTTCAACGAGGAAACCGCAGAGGTGGCCGTCGCGGTAATATTTTCTCTCGTCTCAAATTTCCTAATATGCAATGTTCTTACTCCAACAGAAATGGCCATACTGAAGATGATTGTTGGGCACGTCAATATGATGAAGAACACAATATTACCACAAAACAACCACGTTTATCTAGAGACTCTTCTTCTTCTTCTTGTGAATATTGCGGACGATCTGATCATCCCACTCATATGTGCTATAAGCGTCGATTCGACACAGATCGGAATAGAGCATATGCTACTGAACATCGAAACAACATTGTACCAGAAACAAGCTGCGTCCTATGTTCAGTTGCTCCAGAAAGAATACTTCATGTACGTGATGGATCACTTTTTATTGTCGATTCTGGTGCTACAGGAAATATGACATATCAGTCTAAGTGGCTCCATAACTATCATCCACTGCCAGTTCAACGTGTTGTTTATCTTGCTGATGATACTACTTGTCAAGTAAAGGGTATTGGAGACTTATATCTTGGTACCTTATCTTCTTCCACTCGAATTTTGCGAGGAGTATTACATGTACCAGATCTTCAACGTAATCTTCTTTCAGTTGCTAGACTTGTTGATCTTGGTCTGTTTGTTGGATTTGATTATACCAAATGCCGAATTGAGAAAGATGGACAGACTATAGCCACTGCTCCTCGAAACGGTAATTTATTTGAACTCTCTCTCAACGATGCTGTAGCAAATATTGTCACTGCTCCAGGTGATCATGATTGCAAAGTATGGCATCACCGTTTTGTTCATGCTGATTTCTCAAAACTCCTTGATCTTCAACGTCGTGATCTTGTTCATGGCATGGATCTTAAAGCCCATCCCCATATGGGAATTTGTGAATTTTGTGCTCTTGGGAAACACAATCGTAAACCCTTTCCTCTTTCAAATACAACTCATTCTCATGACATCTTGGATCTTGTTCATACTGATATATGTGGACCTCTACCTTCTTCGAGATCACAATATCGCTACTTCATTACTTTCATTGATGATTTCTCAAGGTATACGACTGTATTTCTACTTAGACAAAAATTTGAAGCCTTATCTGTTTTCAAACAATTCAACAAGGCTGCGGAACTTCAAACTGGTCGTCGCCTTAAGAAGCTTCGTAGTGACAATGGAGGCGAATATGTTTCTCGAGAGTTTGTGAGTTACTGTGCTGACACTGGAATTCATCATGAACACACTATTCCATATTCGCCTCAACAGAATGGTGTTGCTGAACGAAAGAATCGCACTATTCTCAATGCTGTAAGATGTATGCTGATTCATTCTGGCTTATCTCGTGTTTTCTGGCTGAAGCTACTTTGAAAGCAACATTTATTCAGAATCATCTTCCTACTACTGCACCCTCTGGTAAGATACCCATCACAACATGGACAGGTGACATTCCTTCTGTATCTCATTTTCGAACCTTTGGATGTATTGCTTATATTCATGTTCCCAAAGAAACACGAACAAAGCTTGATGCTCCTGGTCTTAAAGTTATTTTTATTGGATATTCTGACACTTCCAAAGGCTACAAATTCTATGACCCTTCCTCCAAGAAAGTAACTGTGAATCGTGATGCTACTTTTAACGAATAGCTTATGGGAGGCTCATGGTCCATGGATGATTCTGATGATACTAAATCATTGCTTCAGGCTTTTCCATTTCTTTCAGAAGATGAAACACTTCCTATAGAGCAACTTTCCTCCTCACAACCATCCATTCCAAATGTTTCCAATGATGATATTGATATTTTTGTTGATCTGCCTATTGATTTTGAACATGGCTCATGTCATGTTTATGATGACGATATTGCTGATAATGCTTTTTCTACTTCTGAAGATCCCGTTACTTATGATGAAGCTATCTCTTCACCACAAAAGGATCAATGGCAAGAGGCTATGGAAGCAGAGTACGATTCTCTTATCTCTAAAGGTACATGGATACTAACTGAATTACCTCCTGGTCGTACAGCTATTAAATGTAAGTGGGTGTATAAAACAAAAGTAAAAGCAGATGGATCTTTTGACAAGTTCAAGGCGCGTTTAGTTGCAAAAGGTTACTCCCAAGTAGCTGGTGTTGATTATCAAGAGACTTTTTCACCAGTTGTTCGCATTACAAGTGTTCGAGTTTTATTGGCATTTGCTGTTCAATTTGATTTAGAAGCTCATCAAATGGATGTGCGAACTGCTTTTCTTAATGGTGACTTGGAAGAGGAAATTTATATGGAACAACCAGAAGGGTTTGTTATTCCAGGTAAAGAAGACCTTGTTGCTCAACTCCATAAGGCACTATATGGTCTCAAACAAGCTTCGCGAGCCTGGTATACAAAATTTGATCTTTTTCTCACCTCTAAAGGATTCATCTCTTGCTCGTCAGACCCCAACTTATACATAAAACGCCAAGGTAGCAGTTTTGTGATTCTTGCTCTTTATGTGGATGATACCATCCTTGTTTCCAATGATTTGGGATTTCTTCAGCAAGTGAAAAATTTATTGTCTTCTGCATTCGATATGGTGGATCTTGGAGAGATTCACTCTTGTCTTGGCATTCAAATCCAACAGAACCGTACAAAAGGTATTTTATTCCTTCGGCAGTCAAAGTTTATTGCAGATACTATTCAAAAATTTGGTATGGAATCTGCACATTCAGCCAACACACCTTGTCGTGCGAGCTCTACGAAGAATACTTCTGACAATGGCGGTCAACTTGTCACAAATCAACCTTATGCTAACTTGATTGGATGTCTTCAGTTTGTTGGCATGAACACTCGTCCTGATATTCTGTTCGCTGCTAACTATCTTGGACAACATCTTGCATGTCCTTCTCTTAAGCATTGGTCTGCTGCAAAGCGTGTATTGAAATACTTGAAAGGCACTACAGATTTTGGTTTAGTCTATCGACGACAACTCACATCGGATTCTATGCAATCTCTTTCTCTTTTGGGTTACACAGATGCAGACTGGGCAAGCTCACATTTATCTATGCGATCTACTAGTGGAAATTGCTTCTTTATAAATGGTTGTCTTGTTTCTTGGACCAGCAAGAAACAACGTTGTGTTGCAGTTTCTACGACTGAGTTAGAATATGTTGCGGCATCACTTGCAGCTCGTGAGTTGATTTGGCTTCGACAAATGCTGGTTGATATTGGTCACTCTCCTCTTTCTAGCACACCCTTGCGGTGTGACAACCAAAGTGCTATTAGTCTTGCAAAAGACTATGTTCAACATAATAATGTCAAAGCACATTATTGCTGTCCATTATCATTATGTCAGGTATGAAGTACTCAAGGGAACCATTATGGTTGAACACTGTCCAAGTGACCAGATGATTGCAGACATTTTGACCAAAGGCCTCAATGAGTCACGTTTCATCCTCTTGCGCTCGGAGCTTGGAGTTGCTTCGGCCTCACTCTTTCTAGATTAGCTTCTTTTCTATTGTAATAGCTTTGTACATATGACATTGTAATCTTTTAGGTACCATGCACTATGCACACTCCACATTTGCACCTTGTGATATCTAAGTCACTTGAATATTTGTACATAGATGCACAATTCACTTTCACATCATCACCACTAGTTCATATTTCACATTGTATAGGGGCTTGGGTTTTTCCCTTGAACTCCCCAAGGGTTTTTTCATCCAAAGCTAGAGACCTTTGTTTGAGTGGGGGTGTTGGATCTATATATGGCTCACTCTACTGAACTTGGTCTCACCTATATATTTGTATCTTGTCCTCAATATGAATCAGTCTTTGGGAGCGTATATGGTGTGTCTCTTGTCTCGTCTCTCTCTCTTTCTCTCTACATCTCAACAAAAACAGGATTTGACAATTTTTGTAATTTGGTGATAACTTACAACTTTAACATTTATTTCTCATTAGAAGCATCAAGACATGTTGAGGACTACTAAAGATAGTTCTCTAGCATTATAGACCTCACAAACATGAATTCTAGAGTGGTATAATTGCAAAAAGTTGGAAAAAGCCAAATTTAAACAGGACCCGTTTTTTCACACAATTTAGGTTGTGAAATGTTGTGCAAGGATGAGGTAAAAGATGGAATTGATATTCCAAAAAAATGTCAAGTTTTTTTCAGCTCATGAGACAACTTTCTAGACAGATAGCACCTCAAAATCCATTTTGAAACTCTTGAAATAATTCAAGGAAAATGGTCACTTAACAGTCCCAGGACATAAAAGTGTCCCATTACCAACCTAGTGTTAAATCTTGAAGGCATGTGGCACTACACACAAGACGCTGAAATGAGGAAATGAATTCACAATGATATCAATAGTTGAGGGCAGTTGCAAAAAAAAACATAGTGCTTGGTACTGCCTTGGTCGACATGCATGGCAAGTGTCATGTAGTTCAAGAAGCATGAAAAGTGCTCCAGGAGCTTCCTCCAAAATGTTGACTCTCAAAATGCATTGACTGCGGGATATGCCAAACAAGGGTAGGGCGAAGAAGATACTTTTAGTGGATGCAAAGCGAGCACATCTCTCCAGATAAGCCACCTATGCTTTACTCTTGAAGGCATGTGAAGATATAATATGTGAGAAAGAATTAACAATGATATTGTTAATTACGGGCTATTGAGAAAAAACACCATGCTTAGGAAACACTTTGATCGACATGTACACCAATGATGCTTGAGGAGCTGCCTATGTGGGATTTCGTCTCTTGGAGTGAACTAACTACTTGCTATGCTCAAAAGGGATAGGCAACAAAGCTCTAGGTTGGATGTCCAGATGAAAACAGGGTGCTTGGTCTTGGTCAACATGTATGCCGAATGTGGTCTACTTCAAGAAACAAAAAAATTACTTTAGGCTATTTTCAGAAGATGGGAAGCGAGGGCATCTCTCTAATTGCAATCACATATTGCTTGCATCTTGAAGGTGAAAGAGCGCTTGTGTGTGTAGTGCAGTGCAGTGCATGTGGGCAAGGGGAGAAGAAGGACCGTGTTTTGTGGGTGAAGCAAGCCTCTGAGAATGTGAAGAGCTTCTTATTCTTTGGTATATAAAGAATAATATTAGTGTGGTCAACGATGTCTGGCCCTGGGCAAAGGCACAATGCATTTATCCCAACAATCTCCCACTTAACACTAGAATGGTAACCGAACAGGACATAAAAGTGTCCTTTCAAGGTTTTGGGAAAAAATTCCAAAACCATAGTAGATCCACTCATTTTGAAAAATCCTTTCATGAGCTTATATTTCAATAACTACTACATATGGAAAAAATGAGAAACTTGTAATTTTTCTCATCCCTTGGTCACTACAAGCCTCCAAAGTTGATGGACCAGTGTATTTTGCCCAAAACAACAATTTCTTACGGTTGATTGCATATAAATAAGATTAGGGATTTTTGTAGGACATGAGATAAAATGCCCCGTTAACTTCAATGGGTTGGTGACCAAAACATATGGTTGCTTTTACCTCACTAATTCTTTTTTGGTCAAAAAAATAGGTACAAAAAAGTTGCATTTTTGCCATTCTGCGGACCTATCATCAAAGTTTCTATAGTCACACTCAATACAGATACTATATACATGTTTTCTTAGTTTCCTTTGGGCCTTTGGATTCAAAAGGAGCCATGGAGCATGTCAAAAGGATAATGGATCTCTTACAATTGGAACCTTGGGGGCAATGATAAAGTGATATATACAGCAAACATGAAAAAACTGGGTTTAGCATTATGACCTCTAGAAACCCATAAAAACTACTCAATATCTAGTCAATTTTGTAGTCTATGATTAGATATGGTTACTACCTACAAAATACACACAATTGGCCTAAGAAACTAGCAATATTGAGAAAGTTATACTTGCTACTCTAAAATGTATCGTATTCTTCAGCAATCAAAAAACTTAACCATCATCATATACTATGCTATATAGCATATTAGGTCCCCCAAAACTCAAGGAAGATTATCTTTATGTTATACATTACACTTACACAATCAAAATTGAATTTGGATATTAAGAAAGCCACCAAAAAAATCATAAAAGTGCTAATTTTGGCCAAAAAAACAGGATTATGCAATTCTTATAAATTGGTCATAACTTTCAATTTTAACACTTAGCTCTTCCTACAAGCATCAAAACATGTTGAGAACTATGAAGTCCTAACCTCTAGCCATCTAAATCTCACAAACATGAAGTTTAGAGTAGTATAGTTTCCAAAATTTGAAAAAAGGCCAAAAACAGGAGCCGTTTTTTCACACAGTTTAGGTTCAAAACTGTTGTGCAAGAGTAAGGTTAATGGTGAGATCGATACTCAAAAAAAAATGCTAAGTTTTTTTCAGCTCATTAGGCAACTTTGTGGATATATAACACCTAGAAATTCATTTTCATACTCTTCAAATAATTCAAGCAAAATGGTCACTTAACAGGACACAAAAATGTCCAAGGACATAAAAGTGTCCTGTTACCATTCTAGTGTTAAATGCAAATGTGCCAATAAGTGGGTTATACTAGCTAAATTACTAGTATGTACAAGAAAACAGGTGAGAGTTTCTCTCAACTTACGTCCAGTGGCTCTCTCAATCGATCTACATGCAACCATATTGGCTCTAGTGATAGGCGAGGGTGTGTATCCATGCTAGAGCTTGCATGTAAATCCCACAAACAACTCCAGATAATATGCAAAGCTCCAAGATGTATCATTTAGTGTCACTCACCATACGACTTAGACAATCCCTCAAATGCTTCCACTATAGAAGCTAGGTTGGACCTCAACACTAGTGGATTGTACATAAGATGCCCAAACACTGACAAAATCTACACAAACCTGGATATCCTAGCCTCCCTTATGCAAATTGTGTGCACTGCATCATTAGGACTTCCCATCACCTATGGATGTGTCAATGCCAACATAGGGATGGCTACGTCTCTCTCATCCATAGCATCACCTATGGATGTGCCAATGCCAACATAGAACTATGTGTCCTAGCATCAAGTCATCAGCCTCTAACATGAGCGTATCAAATAACTCCATGCTTGTCATCTCTACCCGTGTCTCTAGAGAGTAGACCCGCTCTACCTCTGCCTGCATAGACTTTGACAACACCTACTGTGTCTCACTAGAGCATTGTCGTTCTACCTCTATATCTACATAGTCTATTAACACATCTTGTACATCTAAATGCTATGTGTCATGAGTATGGTGGAGCTCACCCATGAAGGAGACATGTCTCATCTCTCGCTCAACGCATGCCAACAACAAAACCAAGACTATACCATCTCGTACCTCAAACACATGCACAGGGTAAACCAAGCCAATACTCCCCTGCTAATCACAAATGATCCACAATGTATCTAAAAATATTGCTCTCTAACAAATGTATGCCACCCACAGTCTACTAAAAACCGTCTCATTGAGATCAAGCTATGTCCGAGCTGAGGAACATATCACACATGTCGTAGCGTATAAGATGCACAGCTAGGCAATGACAAGCAACCATTTCTTGCACCGAAAATGTCAAATATCGAATCATCATCCAAGTGTACAGAACCAAAGCTCCCACTAGAGAATGTGTTGAACCACTTACAATGTGGTGTGATGTAATGTGTAGTGGAAGTGAATGATGGTGTAAACACAACATGAGTGATCAGGAGTTGAGGAACATATCACACATGTTGTAGCGTATAAGATGCACCACTAAGGCAATGGCAAGCAAACATCTCCTGCACCTAAAATGTCAAACACTGAATTGTCAGCTAAGTATACACAACCAAATCTCCCACTATAGAATGTGTTGAACCACTTACGATGTGGTGTGATGTAATGTGCAACGGAAGTGAATGATGGTGTAAGCTGAGGATGAGTGATCAGTGGTGCTCAAGGTTCCTTTTACTTGGAGGAAGGGAGAGCCTTCCTTCCTTAGAGAGGGGATGTGAAATGACCAAAACAAAAGAGAGAGTAGAAACCTGTGAGAGAATAGTGCTAAGAGTTCTAGAGAGAGAGAGAAGAGACAACACCAGATAGGGTCCCAAACCCCTCTCCAAGGGCCCCCCTCTCTAGCAATAGAGAGGCATTTGCTTTAGATTGCTAAAAGTATGATACAATAGTTCTAGATGTTGTGATACTTGACAACAATGATGTCAACAACAATGACGATGATGATGGCGATGTCGAGGCTAAGGGTTGAATCTGCTAAAAACTAAAAATGCTAGGAATGCTAACGGGATCTTAGTCATGTGGCAAAGCTAATAGGCTGATTTATTGTTGGTGACAATGACGTTGGCTGAAAACCAAAAAACACTAGCAGATATGAGGATTGAAAGCTGAAAATGTTTTCCTTGTCGTTGTCGTGTCGCTTTGCGAGCATGAGGTGAAAGATGCAAATCTGCATACATTTTTGAGGTTTTTTCAAACTTATGAACAATGTTAGCAGTTGTTATGTCATCAAGAGGACTGAGATGTATGCAGAAGATGGGTTTTGGGGCCTGGAAATGAAGTGGGTGCTTGCAGGTCAAGTTGCAGTGATGCTCCCAAAATGTGATTATATAGACCAGAATTATAGTGCTTGACATACTCTCCATGCTTGTCTTTATGGCTCGTCAATTATGGCAGTTTGAAGCTGGGACAATGTTTAGATCTGGGCCAAATTGAGCAAGTGCAGATGAGGGGCCAAGAATGGTATGAGTGCATGGGTCTAAAGTGCTCATCATATGGAGAGCGTTAATGTTTTTGGATTGATAATTGGAGCTCAAACGGCCAAGATATGAGCAACTTAACTTTCACCGAGGTCGATTCTATACCACTTTGGTAGCCTTGATCAATGTGCAATCTGGTGAATTTTGGGCTTCAACAAGGTTCTGAATATGGAGATATGGAAATTCCTAAAGGGCATTAAGTTCTTGAGGAGCATCTTCTGCGGAATTTCATCTCATACAGTGCCTTGAAAGTGGGGTATATTGCCAACAACACTATGATAATTGTTATGTATGCCTAATGTGGTGATTGGCAGTGCCTGGATAGCAATAACGAAGCTCTTGCACTCTTTAACCGAATGCAAAGGGAAGGTCTTTCACCAAATGTAATCACTTATACTTTCATCTTGAATGCATGTGGCACTATCTAAGAAACTGATATGGGCAATGATATTGCCAGTCAAGGGCTGCTGAAGATGGATGTGGTGATATGCAATGCTTGGTTGACGTATACGCCAAATGTGGTTCCATTAAAGTTCTTAATGAGCTTTTAGTTGAAAAGACCGACTCCTAGAGAGCTTTGATTGTGGGGAATGCCCAACATGTTAGTGGAAGGTAGTGTTGGCGATGCCTTGGTCATTGTGCATGCCAAATATGGTGTCCATTGAGGGAGTGGCTACCTAAGAGGGGCCAGCTGCTCAAAAGCACAAGGAGAAGAGCCGCCCATAGCCGAGAAGGCCACCCAATGGTTAAAAAAGGTGGAAAATAGGGGAAGAAAAGCATGGGCGATAGTGCAGGCAGGGAATGAGGGTGCAGGGAGGAAGAAATGGACTCGTGCAAGCTTGTGTGATGCTGGGATGGGCTCACCCATGAAGAAAAAGTTTCTTAGGATCTTAAGGACCTACTCAATATGAAATCTACGTGATTTTTTGCACCTCCACCCCGACCCTACCATTTCATCAAATGGGTTTTCGTGCCATGTCAACGACAATGCCAGTCCTAAAAGGAAGAAGGGGCTATTTTAAAAGGGGAGATATGCATGAAGAAAAAAGGGAGAGGATAGCGTGAAGGAAGCAAGTGAAAACTAGAGGAGAAGGGAGAATGGGCAACGAGGAAAAACGAGGGAAGGAAGCTCTCTCTCACGACATTGGTAGGGTTTCTCTCTATCGACCTTGGAGAGAGGAGCGATAGTGGTGGGTTGAGTAGTAGGAGGAGAAATCAGAGAAAGGAAGGGGACATAAGGAGAAGGGGAGATGATTACCAAAACAAAGTGGAAGCTCTTCGTCTTGGTCTCTCTCTCAAGCTCATTCTTGCTCTCACCAAATCTCTCTCTCTCTCTCTCTCTCTCTCTCTCTCTCTCTCTCTCTCTCTCTCTCTCTCTCTCTCTCTCTCTCTCTCTCTCTCTCTCTCTCTCTCTCTTGCTCTTATATCTCAAGAAAGGAAAATCTATGGTGACAAGGAAGGCAAAAAACATCAAAAGCTCAAACAAAGGGATATCTAGCGGGGGTTTTCCTCTATCAAAAGAATATTTGAAGTAAATAAGTGTTGGAATTAGGGTTGCATGAAAGACACACAACTTGAAGAAGACAAAGGAAGCTCAAGGCACACAAGAGAGAGTGTATTAATTAGTGTGTAATGGAAAGATAAGATAGCCCTAGAGTGATGGGCGTATATACAATGCACAGGGAGAAAAACCTCCTAGCAAGGGAAAAAATGCACCGACAGTTCTAAGTGTGTTCACACACATCACTACCACATGTATATGGTAACAAATCCCCCCTGGGAGAAATGCGGTGAATGAGAGTTGGCACAAAGAGTAAAGGTAAGTGCCATGTCCTGAGGACATGATCACTCCACAAAGGGGAGTAAGCCCAAAGCTTTACAGAAAGCTTGAAACTTCTCACGAGACAATGCCTTTGTGAAAAGATCTGCAAGGTTGTCCTATGTTGGCACATACGCCAAGATGATCTCTCTTGCTGAGAGCCTCTCCCTGACATAGTGGTAATGCACCTCAATGTGCTTTGTGTAAGCATGAAAAACTAAGTTCCTCGCAAATGCCAATGTGCTCAGATTGTTAGTATAGATAGTGTTGGCAGTGTCCTGTCCAACACCCAAATCAGCCATAAGGCGTCTGAGCCATATACACTCAACCGAAGCTGTGAAGACTTCCCTGTACTCAGCCTCATGTCTGGAAGTGGGCACAATAGGTTTCTTCTTGCTCAACCATGATATACATGAACTGCCAAGCATGAAGCGAAAACCACTTGTGAACACTGCAGTGAAAATTGTAAATTGAAAATCAACCTCCACTCTCATATTTGGGTGCTCCCAACTAGGAAGAGACTTTCAGAGGAGTGTGTTGACCAACGAGTTTCTCTCCTACTGACAAGTGTCCAATTGATTGATTTGGTTTATATTTTAACCCCCTCTTGAGTCCTGCAAGTGAAACTCTCCACCATTGGCCATTTCACACTAGCCATGCAATGTTCGAGCATTTGTGAGTTCAAAAACAGGGTCCCAAAAATTAAAGAAAAATCAAGGGAAGGAAACTAGTAAATAAAATTGTTTTTCACGATCTTGTGAAATATCCCCTCTCTTGAAATGGCAATGTCCTCAATTGCATGCATGCTATACATGCCATCAATGATTTAGTGTGATTAGCACCCTTTTATCATCACATGTATCTACAAGAAAGACTATCAAACATGAGTAAAAATGACTATATGGAATCTTCACACTTTTGATGCATTGAATCCACTGTGTACATGAAAAGTGCTAGCTCCAGCATCACCCTTCTCTTGACCATATGTTGTAACATTTGACCTTAGTTCTTGAAATTCACCAAATAACGCCTTGCAATTTTTTTTAAATTATGTGCCCATATCTACTCAGGCAGCAAGATCTCATCAAGTTCATCAACCTCATGTTGACCTTTGACTAGCGTATCCTTTGGCACATCTTCCACAAAAGGTCTTAGAAGACTCACACAAAACGTGTTATGAATCTTCCAATTGTTTGACACTTTCAGCCTACATGCAACATCACTGCTCTTGTCTATTGCTTGAAACGACTCATAGTAGTGCATGATGAGATTTGGAAACACAACCATTTCTTGCTCTTAATTTTCTATAATCTTGCCTTTTCAAATCATAATACAACCCAATGATAAGGTGAAAAAAAGAGCTCACATCAATGACAATCAACATCCCTTTTTTGCTTTGTCTAAGTCTTCTCCAAGGGAAGCCTAATTTTCTTGTACATTTCATCCATATTTTCTACATATCAATCTACTTCAAAAATATTGTCTTTTGTATGAAAAATGGGAGGAACCTTTTGTCCACCCTCAACAATTTCAAAGGGGTGCCTTGCCTATTGAGACGAATGCATTGTATTGTTATATGCATACTCAAAAAAAGGTAAATACTATTACCACTTTCCCTCATTGTCTGACACATATCATTTAAGTAAGTTTAAGATTGTGTAATTGGCTTATTTTGATTGTTGATCAGTTTGTGGATGACAGCTTAAGTGTTGTACCTATGTTTTCAAAGAACCCTCTCCAGAGAAAACTTCTCATGGGAGGACCATGATTCTTGACCTCAGGGAGCGGGGGGGGTGGGGGGTCACTTATAATTATGCGACTATCATGTGAGTGCAACATAAGGGCTTGTTAAATTTAAGTTTTTCTCACAGTTTCACATAGAGAAGGGTACTATAAAAGGAGATTGGGAAAAAATTTTACATATTGAATAAGAAAAGGGGGTATTTTATTTTAAAAAAACTCACAGGTAAAGAGTTTTATATATAGTTCCAGAACGCACATGATAATACACAATTTATACATAGTGACCCCCCTGAGTTATTGACACTTGACTGTGCATATGATGTTACTCAAACACATTGTACATGAACAATTGTTCCATCTAATCAGATCTTATCTATTTTTTGACAAGAATAAAATGGGCCTATTTGTTGAACCTGCATATAATGGTCCATATACCATCACTTCTCTATCTTCTTTCTTAGAACATCAAAGATAAAACCCATAGAAATAGTGTCCCATGGCTTATCTGGAATGGGAAATGGTTGTAACAATCATGGTGCTTTTTGCATGTCAAACTTGGCCTTTTGGAAAATTACACATGCTCACACAAATGCTCCACATCTCTTCTCAAATTAGGTCAGTAAAAGAACGTCTCAGACACTTTCACTATTTCATCTATACCATGATTCCCTACATATTGTGGGACATGAATTTCTACCATAAACTTATGTTACAATGGCCTAGTGACACGTAGTTTGCCATGCATAATCACAAAACCATTTCCGAGGAGATAGTGTTCATGGCATTTTCCATCTAGCAAATGTTCAAAATATTCATCATTAACATACTATTCCTTCTTATAATCAAGTTCATGATCACAAGGAATTGACAATGCATCAAGCACAACATTCCTTTTGCCTTCCACATGCACAATCTGAAAGTGAAACACATACAAAGTATATGCCCATTGCATATGCTTTTTAGATAAAAAACTCATTTCAAGAATTGGCGCAAGGTATTGGATAACAAAATTAGCACCTAGGAGATAGTGCTTTTAACTTGAAAGCACTTGAATATAACCGCAATGAAACCATGAAACTGGCTTGTAGCCTTAGTAAAGGGAGGTAGAGCTTTAGCTTTCACCCAAAACTATGTCATCTAAATTTTAGTGCACTTTATGAAACAAAAAAGCTTCACAAATGAACCTACAACTGGTATTCACCACTTCAAAATAACCCACAACTTGGTAGCTAGTGGGCTCCCAAGTAGATAATGACACAATGTTGGCCCCGAAGACTGGCACCCCTTTTGGAATTTCTTTATTTAATTTCAAACAAACAACCCAAAAACTTACTTTAGAATCTTACCAAGAAACCCAAACATGTCAAGGGCTGAAATTGTGGGTTATTGATCCAATTTTAGATGTATAACAAGGGGAAACCCTTATAGGTCAAAGGAAGGATTCCCTTACATTTTAGAAGCCTTTGGTAAGTTGTAGGTCAATTCTAGCATACTTTTGTTACCGGGTCACCACGATGGATGTCCATAGCATAGATTTTTGACACTAACATACTCTTGTCGATACTCAAGGAAGTGACTCGAATGGGGCACGAAGACTCTTTAAGGGTGTCAACCCCAACAAGTGAACTTAGCAAGCAATGATGTTAGAATTGATAAGCTGATAAAAAACTCAAAGACCAAAAAATGTGCCCATGTCCTATCTCACCACTCTAAGTCATCATGCTATTTCAATGATTGAACGGGTTTGGATAGCCACAAAGTTTTAGGGGAAACTATACTAGGTCTAAGAGAAAAAATCTACAAAGTCTAGCAATATTTTGACAAGGTAAAAAAGTCACCATCTATCATCAACCAAGTCATAAAAATTGAAACAAAAATATTGAAACAGGTCGCCCTAAATTGTACTAGCACTCTCCTATAGTCAAAATGTCATAAAACAAAGTTTTATGCACTTAAAATTGAAGATAAGGCTTGCAGACACTTAGTCACAAAGCACCACATAACGAAACAATGAGACAACAAGAGAAGAGGAACACAATGCAAGTTTTGGAATTTGAAAGAGATTAGGCAATCAAGAGTTATGTTGATTACAAAGTATAGATGAGAAACATTTTAACAACACGTACAATAGACCTCCTTTGTTATCCAAAAACTATGTGTCCCTTTAAAACTAAATCTATTGTCTTATATACCTAGGGATTTTAAAAATGGCCATTGGCTAGCTACTCTAGGACTTGCATACATAATAATATATTTACAACTCTTAAATCTATAGCTCTAGGATCAAAATTACATATGCTCATGTACATGGGTCTAAAAAAAAGTAAAATATATAAAAAATGTGTCTATGAAATTTGTCTTTGTGAAATGGGTACCCATAAGCTATACCGGCCAAACACTCCCCTCTTCCTAGTCAACGCACGTCCTCATGCATATTGTAGAAGATTTATCTATAATTTTAGAAATGTCACTTGGACTTTAGTACTTTGTTGAACTATGTTGCATGTGCCATGATGTATGTCTTGAAGGAAGGATCTTGGAGAGGATTAATGAGCTGAGTACTTTGATAAGCCACATGTCTAGCTTTGAGATCCTATATTGATGGACTAAAGATGCTCAAATCTTTTTTGAAAAACCCTTTCATAAATGCCTCTTTGAAGGTCTGAATGTAGAGGGAGGGCAAGAACATGATGCAGGCGTACATGCCCATAATCACACTTCTGGAAAGAGCCTCTTGCAAGTCCCAATAGATTTCGTTTGTGCCCTCAATAAAAACTTCCCATGGGTGTTGTGCTTTGTTTATCATAAGCTTCAATACATGTGATCATCATCTTTTCTATTTTGTATGTCATTTGGCATGTGTGATTTGGGACACCTCTCAACATTGCTATTGTTTCTTGGAGGATGTGGATTATGTATGCTTCTGTGGGATTGGTGTTTGATTTAGCATTGGCAAGGATTGCATAATTCAACTCCATCTTTCTCTTGATTCTCCACACTTCATAGTTACTCTAGGAGGATTGCTTGCTAGGAATAGGATAGTAAGTCAAGTCAATCCAAAGGTGTTGTGGTGCATTCCTAAATTAGATGGTTTCATCTTGAGGCAATTTCTCAAACATTTCTTTCTCCATAAATTTTGGCTCTCAAGGATGAGTAAAACTTGTTCTTTTATTGCTACTACTCTCTCATAATCTCCATAGGCATTGAACCCTAAGGAGGGAAGCAATTTCGTTTTCCACAAGATAGCTTTGTGTTTCATTATTGGCAAGGCTAGCCTATCATGGCCAAAATTCTTGGTCTACTCATCTAGCTAGATCATCAATAATTCCATAGACTCTAGAAATTTGAGCTCATATTCCATATACTCTTTGGCTATGCAGTATGGTGTATTTGCTATCCATTGTTAGATCATCCCAAGCATCCATTTCTAGTTTTACCTCATCCAAGTCCTAAATACCCCCCACAATTGATGTAATGCCTAGTTCTTTTAGTGGCATCTGCTCAATACTTTCAAACTCTATGTGTGTGGTTTGGATTGTTGGCACATGTTCAGATACTTGAGAGGTGCCACCGTGTTACCATATACATGTGGTAGTGATGTGTGTGAACACACTTAGGACTGCTATGGCATTTTTTCCCTCACTAGGAGGTTTTTTCCTCCGTGCATTGTATATACGTCCATCATTCTAGGGCTATCCATCTTTCCATTGCACACTAAGTAATGCACTCTCTGTTGTGTGCCTTGAGCTTCCTTCATTTTCTCCAAGCTGTGTGTGTTTTCTTGCAACCTTAATTCCAACAATTGGTATCAGAGCAGGTTGCATCCTCCCGGGCTTAGTCGCTAGCAGCTCTAGCACATACGCTTTCTCACTTACTTCAATTTCTATGAGCTTTGGTGAGCGTTCGCAGGTTTGCTTTGGCTCCAGGAGCTTGATCTGCTCAGAATTTTGATTTGGGCTCATTTCGGCCTCCGTTTCCACTACAGACAGTACTGTACATGCTATTTTGTCATTTTGTGCAGAATTTTTGTCAGTGCCGTTTTTTGCATAACAAGTCCCTTACAGTCTTCTACGGTTTTCGCTATATAGCAAGTGTTGTTCCTCCTTTGTTTCTCCTCTTTTTGGGCAGTTTTCACATCAGGTGCAGCATTTACCATGGCTGACAACAACACAGATGTGTTCAAGATGTTTGCTTACTAAGGACAGATTGGATGGGGAAAATTACCCTATGGGGGCTTACATGATGCAACATGTTCTTGTATCAAAAGGTGTCTAGAATATTGTGCAGGGAATTGATGTACATCCTAGTTCTGAGGATGTAGGTGAAGTTGAGGATGTTGCAGGTCTTGCTGTAGTTAGAGTTGTTTTGCCTACGACAAAACAAGCTCGTTAGGGTTATATAATAGATGCGCATGCTCATGAATTGATTGCATTGTCTGTGAAGCGCAGTATTACTCCTCACATTCCTTCAGTGAAATCTACAAAAGAGGCTTGGGATATTTTGGCTGGTCTTTATACAAGTCACAATGAGGCTAAAATTGCATTGCTACATAAAGAGCCGGAATCGAAGATTATGCATGAGGAAGATGATATGGACACTTTCCTTGCTGGTGTTAAGGATATCAATGAGAAACTTATTTCTATAGGTGAAGTCATTTAAGGCAGTTCCCTTATGCAAACTATTCTTGATGCCTTGCCAGATTCTTACCAGATTTTTGCTAGTACTTGGAGACTTATGACCCAAGGAAATCTTGAAGTTGTCAAGTTTGATGCATTGTGCACATTGCTATTGCAAGAGTCTGTTTCCAAAAAAATTAAGACTAGACAACATGCAGTTGAACAGGCCTTTATTCCTGCTCAAAGAAAAGGTGGTAACAGTAATGCAACCACTTCTCATGATTCTTCTGCGAGTGGAAAATTACCTGTTCCTAATGCTTTTGCTGGCAGAAATTCGTCTAGAAATTTTGGTGATAAGGAAAAATAGAAGATGCGTTGCCATTATTGTAAAGCTAATGATCACTTGATCAAGTAGTGTCCTAAGTTGAAGGCCAAAGAGGCCAAGAAGAAAGAGGATGGTTCCACTGCAAATGCTGGTTCCACTACAGATGCAGCTATTGTTGAGTCTTCTGTGAAAGGGGACTGTGATGCTAATGTTGATGTAGAATGGGATTTTAGTGCAAAGTGTACCTATAATCTTGTTGTCCATGATGCATGCATGCCAGCTGCTACAGATTTACATGTGTGGTATTTTGAAAATGGTGCTACAAAGAACATTACTTAACATTGTAATTTGTTCACCTCTCTTGAGTTTGTCCCTCATGGGAATTCAGTTACTTGTGCCAACAATGCCTTAGCTGATTCAGGGAGTTGGAAAGATTGTGCTTATTGCTACAAATGGAAATTCTTTCACACTTGTTGATGCACATTATGTACATGGGATCAAGAAGAATCTTTTGCCTGTATCTTGACTTGCTAGACTTGGTCTTGTAGTCAAATTTGTGGATGATAGATGTACGGTATATGATCTCAGTTTTGGTGATGAAATTGTTGCATCTAGCATTTTATGCTCTTGGCTGTATAAGCTCACTTTGTATGAAAAGTGTGGGCAGAATTTTGCAAATGCAGTTGTGGATTCTAAGGCTATTTCAGATGAAAAACTTTGGCATGCATGTTTTGGTCATTTGAATTTTGCCAGTTTATTGCATTTGCAGAAATGTAACATGGTTTCTTCTTTGCCGCCTCTTGAAGCACCTGTCAAACATGGTTGTGAAGGCTGTATTTTGGGTAAGATGCAGTGTTCTAAGTTTCCAAAGGATGGTTCAGTTAGGGCCACATGCAGGTTGCGGCTTGTGCATAGTGATGTTTGTGGGCCCATGCAAACTCCGTCCTTGGGAAATTACCTTTACTTTGTGAATATTATTGATGATTACTTCAGGAATGCATGGGTTTATCTGCTCAAAGCAAAGACCTAAGTAAAGGTCTCAAAATGTCTTATGGGCACCCTTCGTGCCGAACAAGGGGGGGAGTATATGTCTCATGAATTTAATGCATTTTTGGCTAGTCATGGGATAAAACACCAACATACAGTGCCTTATACACCTCAGCAAAATGGTGTTTCTGAGACGAAAAATAGGTCATTTTCCTTACGGAAATGGAATGATGTATGGTCAAAAGTCAAGCTTTGATGCATTGGTTTTGGCTTGAGGCCATCATTTGTGCCACTTATGTACTAAATAGGTGTCCTACGAAATCTTTGAAGTCTATTAATCCATATGACACATGACATGATAAAAAGCCTTCTATTGAGGACATGCGTGTTTTTGGTTGTTTTCAATATGCTTTGGTGCCACAAAAAAAGCACATAAAATTGGATGATAAGGCTATCAAATGTATTTTTGTTGGTTATAGTTCTGAAAGCAAAGGTTACAAGTGGATTCATCCACAAACACAACGTATTTTGGTTCCACGGGATGTTGTGTTTGTGGAAGATTTTGTTTAGCCCTTGTTGTCATGTACTAGAGACAGTAATATAAGCTCACAGGACATTTATGACACTTTGTTGCCTCTTTTCAATGGTGGAGTTCAAATGTAAATTCCAACGAGGAAAATGTATAGCCTATGGGGGTTTCAAAAAATGTTATAGATCAACCTATTACTGCTGTAGATGTACATGATGTACTTGATGAGGAAAGGGCTGAAAATGAGCAGGCTAGAGGTATGCCAAAATGGGTGGTGCATATATTTCCTGACAGTAAATTGGATGCACCTTTGTTTAGTCGCACTTGTTCAAGCTCTTGCCATGCATCTTATGAATTATATTTTTATGCTTTGGATGTGTCTAGCTTACATGATGTTGATGAACCTTTGTCTTTTGATGAAGCACAAAATTCAAAAAATTGGATGGCTACCATGCAATCAGAATATGATGCACTTATAGAAAATGACACATGGACTTTATGTGATTTGCCTCCTGGAAAAAAAGCCATTGGTATGAAGTGGGTTTACAAGTTGAAACGTAAGCTGGATGGCATAGAATATGAAGAGACTTTTTCTCCCACTTGTCGTATGACTAATGTTGCATTTTCTATGTGCATTGGAAGCTCATTTTGGTTGGGATGTACATCAATCAGACATTGTTACTGCTTTCTTGAATGGTGACATATTTGAAAAAGTTTATGTAACACAATCTCATGGTTTTGTCAAGAAAGGACAAAAGGATAAGGTGTGAAAATGTAGCAAAGCTTTGTATGGGTTGAAGCAGTCTCCTCATGCTTGGTATGAGAAGGCTGACACTCATTTGGTCAAAAAATCTTTCGTAACAGTCCAACAGAAAGCACATTGTATATAAAGCGTGAGTGTGACGTACTTCTCATCGTAGTTCTTTATGTGGATGATTTGCTGATCACCGGACCAAATGAGAGACATATTGCTGATTTTAATGCTACTTTTAAGATGAAACATTTGGGACTGTTGCATCATTACTTGGGTATACAATTTAAGGAGTGTGATGGTGGTATTGCCTTATATTAGAAAAGTTACGTAGACACATTCTATGTAAGTTTGGGCTTGAGGATTTCAAACCTATTTCCACTCCCATGGAAACAAGTGTGAAATTTAGTCTTCATGATGCTTGTGATCCTACAGATGTCACTCTTTACCAAATTGCTATTGGATGCCTCATTTATGTATGCGACGCTAGGTTGGATATTTTGTTTGCAGTCTCATAGGTCAGCAAATTTATGCATAGTCCAGGATCAAAGCATTGGCAGGCTACCAAGAGTATTTTCAGCTACTTGAGTGGCATTTCTTGGCTTATTTTATCTCAAGGGGGGATCATTGCTGCCAGACCTACATGCTTTTCAAGACTCAAATTGGGTGGTTGTTTTGACACACAAGTGTCCAAAAGCCATTTTTTTTTCTTGCTTCGTAGTTCATGTATATCGTGGTTGAGCAAGAAGAAACCTACTGTGGCCACTTCCAACTGTGAGGTTGAGTACAGGGTAGTCTTTATAGCTACGGTTGAGTGTGTATGGCTTATATGCCTTATGGTTGATTTGGGTGTTAGACAGGACATTGCCAACACTATCTACACCAACAGTTAGAGCGCATTGGCAGTTGCGAGAAACTCGGTTTTTCATGCTTGCACAAAGCACATTGAGGTGCATTACCACTATGTCAGGGAGAGGCTCTCAGCAGGAGAGATCATCTTGGCTTATTTTCCAGCACATGACAACCTTGCATATCTTTTCACAAAGGCATTGTCTCATGAGAAGCTTGAAGCTTTCTGCAAAGCTTTGGACTTACTCCCCATTGGACTGATCATGTCCTCAGGGCATGGAACTTCCTGGAACGACAGTGCGCTACAAGCATATACTCTCATTTTATAAGACTAGTCGCCATCAAGCTCAGGTTTACCTGTACCCCAATGAAGAGTATGCTATTCGCATTGATGACCATGGTATTGAGTTTGAAGAAGAGATCATGGGAACAAATAAGGAAAAATGTACATGGATAGAAATGAAACTCAGTATTTACAAGTTGAAAACCCTAACGTGATAGACAAATGGGGGTTAGAAGTAAACACCACAATTCCAAATATGGCAGCAAAGGAAGGACCACCAACTTTAGAATTTGAATGATACGATCAAGTTGATTTGAAGCCTTTGAAACGGCTTAGTATAGACAATCCTAGGATCAGAGTCTATTGCTGGGAGGATAGAAGCGTCAAAGATATTCTGTGAACTTTGCATGCCAAATCAGGTCAATTAAGACCCATGAAGATCATCTATATCTTCAAGATCAAAGATAAAGGTTCAGCAGATCTACCAATCTACCTATTTAGGAATGGTTATAACAACAACTTTGTTATGATGACTCCTGACGAGGTGGAAAAAACCAAATACCAAGGGTATTCCATAAGGGATTCGATATTGGGCCAAGGACTAGAAACTATTCCAAGAGAAGAACACCGTGAGAGATCTTCTGAGAGTAATGTTAAGAAACCAGAAACCACCTCATCACAAAGAAAACCGGGTGACACTAAAGCCAATCCAGGGCTACATGAGTCACTATTTTCAATAGACTGGTTTGAGGGACTCGGAACGGGACCAAGGGAACGGGACCAACTGCCATGAGACCGGGAGTTGAACCAAATAGACGTGTCAGACCAGATGATTTTCAAAAATGGGTCTAAAAATACAGTGGATCTGAGGATCCCTATGACCACTTAGCAAGCTTTAAGCAAGTGCTAAGAGTAGAACACATATTCGATTTCCATACTCAATTCGAGGGGTTTGGAATGACACTATAAGGAAAAGAATTAACATGGTTCCAAAACATTTCACCAAGGTTGATCATGGATTTAAATACATTAGCCCAAGGATTTGTAGCTGCTTGTTCCAAACGAGGATCAAACACAATACGATAGCTCAAATCTACAGTTTTAAACAAAAACAAGGTGAGCCTATTAGGGCTTGTGCAATTCGAATGAAACAATACATTGCTAGATGCCGAATGCTAGAGATACCTGCAGAAGAATGACTAGTATCATTGTTTCTAGAGGGACTGCTAAACAAAGAACTTCATGCTATACTGTATAGCAAGAGGTATACAACACTAGAAGAGTGTGTGTCAGATGCTATTGATTTAGGAGACAATTGTGATATTTTCAACAAAGAAGATGTCCCTTAAGATAACCAAAGCGAGAAAATAGCATCCACTAAACCAGCTCAAGTGGGAACGGCTGCTGCAGCACCACTTTCAGCCATAGAAGACATGCTCAAAAGGATGAAATACATGATGAATAACATGCAAAAAGCACCTATGAGAGGACCAACACAAGGGATACCTCAACAGGGACAACCAATTAGGCAGCAAAAATGGTGTGCAATCGAGTGTAAATGGACCAGCAATGAGACCAATGAGTGCTATTAACGACCAAAGTATGATGGGAATGTTCAGTACGTGCCTATGAGGCCACAAGGACAACCCATGTACAAATATCATCCTAACATGGCCCCAACTCAAAGACCACCGATGGGTATGGAAAGACAACCCATGTTGGGTCAACAACATCCATATCTGGGACATAATGCAGTGTGTGTAAAGTACATGCATCAAGAGGGAGTCATAGATGAACAAGCACTGGTGCCCGGTACACCCTATACTGAGCCTAGTCCATCTACAACAATGGTAGAAGGAGATTGGTATAATTCACATCCACCACCAATGGAAGAACCTGTGACTTATGCTACACCAGATCTTGTACCAATGTACTATGTGGCTAATCAAGGTGTCATACCTCCTATGGTAAGACCCATGATTAAGCCAAGAACTGGAAACTGTCATAATTGTGGTGCAGATGATCATTGGAAAAATGAATGCCCAGAGCTTGACAAGAACATCAAGCCACTTGAAGCCTGCTGCATACAATGTTGCAAAAAGGGAGGACACTTTTCAGAATATTTTCCAAAAAATCCTTTAAACAAGGGTAAAACAGTAGTGAACCTAGTCCAAGTGATACCTAGTAGCTCATCTGAGAGTGAACCGATTGTTGCAATCAAGGTAATCACCATAGCCCAATGAAAGGACAAGGGAACTAGAACATGCTCATCACCACCCATCCATGCCCTATTATAGACCCTTGGCCTACTAAATATAGGGACCCCCTTGACTGCATGTCCGTCTTGGCCCTTGGCCGTGCGTGTCCTACCCTTGGCATGACATTACTCCCCCCTTGGAGAAGCGTTTTCATCCTCGAAAACAAGAGTGAGGATACACTAATGTTTTCTATAGTGTCATTTTGGCATCCGTCACGCATCCACATGTTTGGTTGAGTGAAACATGGTTCAATAGGAGGTTCAATGAAACCAAGAGTAACATCTTGATTTTTCCCATTGTTGTCCATTTTCAACCAGCTTGTGTTACCGATTCCTATCCAATCATAGTGTGTAGACTCCATTAAGAACACACATGAGTATGCAAAACAAGTTATCACACAAAGATGTACCCTAAAGAGTACCTCTTTCCATGAAAGTAACTTGCTAACATAAATCATCAGCCAAGTTTAAGTCCTTGACTTATTTTCCAATTTCAGCAGTAAACAACCCCACCATCACTAGTGTTCAAGGTTGAGAACTTGATGTATACATGAAGAGACTACACTTAGTCTCAAACATGATTTAACTTATAGTAAGCGAACTCCAAGTAGAGCAATAAATGCTGTGTATACTACATATGGTCTTTTCGTAAATTAATTCAAGTCGTCTTCAATTCTCCAAGATACAAAGACCAGTGCAGTACTGGTGCTCAAGGAAACCACACCTAAACTAACGGATTGTTTTCTTGGAACACAGAGCAAGATTACATCCTCAGTAAAAATTGAAGCACGAACGAAATCAGCAAGGCTAATTATCGGTGTCAACGGGATTCTTTATCGATATTTATCAGTTGTGGTACATCCTACATCTATGGAGCATCTTGCCGACATCAGGTATTTTTCTTGCTATTCCTTCCACTGCACTGTGTCGACATGGATTCAGATATCAATATGACTTTTGATTTTGAGAAAAATCAAAAGTCATATTCCTTCCACTGCACTGTGTCGACATGGATTCAGATATCAATATGACTTTTGATTTTGAGAAAAATATGCCTGATCCTGCCCATGATGGCTTGCGGCTGGATGCTCTCAAGGAGAGTGCCCACGACGCTATGACAGGTGACGACACTTATGAACTGCTTGATATTCAAGAATTTTGTGCACTTTAGACACGCATATCAGTCATATGATCTTGGTGAGCTATGCAGGTCTATGATTAGATTGCACCTTATTGAGTCCGTGTACTTTTCAGTCTTAGAATGTTAGACTAATCATCTTTATGGAAAACATTATGCGACACTTACGAAAAGGATACGGCTAGCAATAAGGTTTTCATGATGCGAAAAGTTTTTAACCTTCGTAGTATGAAAGAGTCAGCTAGCATTGCCAACCATGTCAATGATTTTGATTCTCTTTTTGCCCAGATTCGTGCACAACGCATGACCATTGATAATGAGATGAAAACAATCTTTTTGCTTTGTTCGTTGCCACCCTCTTGGGATATCTTTTGCACAGCTGTTACTAACTCTACTCCTAATGGTATGCTAAAATCCGATGATGTTACTAGTGCCCTTTTGTCAAAGGAGATGCATCGAAAGACCATGACTAGCTTGCATTATGGCGAAGCTCATTATGTGCAAAGGGATGATAAGCAACATAAGGGTTGTTCTTTGCAACGTGAGTCCAAGAAAGAGGGCAATAGAGATGCATCAAAGAGTAGATCAAAGTCTCGTGGTCGCTGCAATGTTCAATGCCATTATTGTGATAAGTTTGGTCACATAAAGAAGGATTGTTATGCTTGGAAGCATGACAAAGAGAAGGGAAAAGGTAAAGGCAAAGACTATGATGATAAAGAGGAGAAACCAAAGAGTTTGGTTAAGATTGAAGAACTGAATATAGTTCAGGATGACAATGATGCACAAGACATTAATATGTTGACTAAAAATAATGATGTCTTTTATGATGCATAGGAAACTCTATCTTTGTAGATTTATTTATACGAGCTGAAGTCCTTGTTAGTGGTTGTTAGGTCCCCTCCCCGTCTCACCTTGATGGAATTGGAGGACACCTGACAATTTAGTAGATCCTATGCAGAAGCAACAAAAAAAAACCCAGTGGATGGTCTCTCATCACTTAGTGAGTTGAGTCAAGCCACCACTGAAACGAGTCTAGCTCTGCTCCACAGGGGAAGCGTAATTACGTATTATCGGACCTATTCCCATCTTCCAGGAGGAGAAGTAACTTGGTGCCTTTTTTTGCGTAGCTTTTAGA